>NC_136337.1:4273957-4873957 GCF_964198595.1 Lampetra fluviatilis | reverse complement strand
GGATCGCACTAACTTCATGCTCTTGATCTGATTCCACAGACGCGTTAATCATCGGATATGGTCCATGGTAGACCGCAGGTAATTTTTGTGTGAATATCAAACAATTTGAATGATTTTTTTCCGTAACATGTTTTGGCCTAAGAATAGGTTAACCCTATAGTTATTTTCATTTTTATTTTATTTTTTATTATTATTTTTATTTTCACCTACGTGACTTTACCGAAAAAACCAAAGAGTAATAGGTTAACCCCTTTTTTCTGGCAACAAAACAGTTGTGTTAAGATGCTAAAACACCAAACTGAAACCTTTTTGCAAGGAATCATGTCCGCATTATCCACAGATGCATTGTCTTTGAAACTGATTGGTCCACACCCGAGACAACTTTCTTATATCGTGATACTGGCAAAGGAGGTCCAATGATGATAATTGTTTTTTTACCCCTCTATCTGGCAACAAAACTGACACCTTTTTTACAAGGAGTCATGTTTTCATAGACCACAATACCTGCAGTCATAATGCAAACAAAAACATAACTCTGATAATGTATGCATACATTATCAGAATTATGTTTTTTGTTTGCATTATGTATGCATACATTATCAGAGTTATGTTTTTTGTTTGCATTATGACTGCAGGTATTGTGGTCTATGCAAACATGACTCCTTGTAAAACAGGTGTCAGTTTTGTTGCCAGATAGAAGGGTAAAAAAACAATTATCATATTTTTTACTGGCAAATGAGGTTCCAATGAGATCCAATAATGTTTTGTTCCTTCTCTCTCTGTTGATTCGGGGACCCTCGTACTTACGTGATATACAGTCTTCGAGAATATTTACAGCCACTTTTCAATCCACTTCTGCATGCAAAGCCTTCCAAGAGCGCGGCGTGTGTTTGTCATGGAAGAAGGATGGTTCGGGGAGGGGGGGAGGAGGTGTGGATTATACGACCATACTTCGCCACCTGGGTCCGTGTAGGTTTCTGTAGAGGGACGTGGATGACTTCCTCCACTAGCCTTGACGACGACGATGACGATTGTAACAATAGGCGCTCACTAAACAGCAGCACTTGCACCCCACCCAGCAGTCTTCGAAGCTACATGGGCATCGTTTTGTTTTAGTATCTCGCTATTTACACCATTGGAACCTCATTTGCCAGTAAAAAAGTATGATTATTGGTTTTTTACCCTTCTATCTGGCAACAAAACTGACACCTATTTTACAAGGAGTCATGTTTGCATTGACCACAATACCTGCAGTCATAATGCAAACAAAAAACACAACTCTTTTGTTTGCATTATGACTGCAGGTATTGTGGTCTATGCAAACATGACTCCTTGTAAAATAGATGTCAGTTTTGTTGCCAGATAGAAGGGTAAAAAAACAATTATCATATCTCGCTATTGTTAGTACAAGGACACTGGAGCATATGTACGTTGGACGTACAAAGTTACAATTTTTTGTTTAAAAAAATATGACTCTCTTGCATATTCTGAGTGCGGTGAGTGCCAGCTCCCCCGCCCCCCACCCCACCCCTTCTTAGGGAACAACCAGAAAATTCGCCTCTCCCTTTACAGGGTCTCCGTCGTTTCATCGCAGCGATCCGGCGTCTATCCACCGCTAGATGAATACGTCGCTGTCCAAACCCCGTCACGGCTGCTGCGATTCGCGCAAAAAAACCCGTGGGCAATTCGCAACGACCTCCCACCGCCTCCGGACCTGCCTTTAAACAAGCCGCCGTCTCGTTGAAAACTCGAAGTGAGTGGCCACGGGGCGACGATCGAATGGACCGTATCGGATCGAGCACGTGACTCGAGCACCGAGACGTAAATAGGGTTTACACGCAAACTCCAAAAATAAAGCAGCAGGCGTCAGGGTCGAGATCAAACCCACGGACTTCCTGCATACCAGGCGAGGTAGTTGACATCTGCAAGCCACCGTGATGATGATGAGAGAGATAGAGAGACACGCAAACTCCAAAAATGCAGCAGCAGGCGTCAGGGTCGAGATCAAACCCACGGACTTCCTGCATACCAGGCGAGGTAGTTGACATCTGCAAGCCACCGTGATGATGATGAGAGAGATAGAGAGACACGCAAACTCCAAAAATACAGCAGCAGGCGTCAGGGTCGAGATCAAACCCACGGACTTCCTGCATACCAGGCGAGGTAGTTGACATCTGCAAGCCACCGTGATGATGATGAGAGGCAGAGAGACACGCAAACTCCAAATATACATCAGCAGGCGTCAGGGTCGAGATCAAACCCACGGACTTCCTGCATACCAGGCGAGGTAGTTGACATCTGCAAGTCACCGTGATGATGATGAGAGGCAGAGAGACACGCAAACTCCAAATATACATCAGCAGGCGTCAGGGTCGAGATCAAACCCACGGACTTCCTGCATACCAGGCGAGGTAGTTGACATCTGCAAGCCACCGTGATGATGATGAGAGAGATAGAGAGACACGCAAACTCCAAAAATGCAGCAGCAGGCGTCAGGGTCGAGATCAAACCCACGGACTTCCTGCATACCAGGCGAGGGATTAAACATCTCGTCACCGCGGCGTGCCACATGTGCGCACCACATGTGCTATTCTAGAAGTGGTCGTAGCATAAATATATACACACACACGGGAAGAGGTAGAAACACTCTATATATATTTCGATGTAAAGCTTTCGTGACTGCAGGGATTCATCTTCTTGGTTCTTTCGGTAAAGTCACGTAGAAGGGAAATAATTATTATATTATTTTATTATGTTTTATTTTTATTATTTTATTATTTCCCTTCTACGTGACTTTACCGAAAGAACCAAGAAGACTGTATGTATATATATATTTCTTCTGGCACATGCTGCACGTTCCTCTGGCTGCTATTTAAGTACTTAGCAAAGGAATGACTGCTCTTTCCCAACAGTGTTTTTCACTCACGATACAAAACACATGCAGGGTCTGGTGAATAATTAAATAAATATACACCGGTATTTAGATATATATATAAAACATGTGGATATATTATTACATATAGTACGCACTTGCTATTGAATTGTACGGACTGGCATTTGAATTGTACAGAGTGGCATTTGAATTGTACGGACTGGCATTTGAATTGTACAGAGTGGCATTTGAATTGTACGGATTGGCTATTGAATTGCGTGGAATGGCTATTGAATTGTACAGATTGGATATTGAATTGTGCGGATTGGCTATTGAATCGTACGGATTGGCTATTGAATTGTGCGGATTGGCTATTTAATTGTACAGGTTGGCTATTGAAATGTACAGGTTGGCTATTGAATTGTGCGGATTGGCTATTGAATTGTACAGGTTGGCTATTGAATTGTACAGGTTGGCTATTGAATTGTGCGGACTGGCTATTGAATTGTACGGATTGGCTATTTAAATGTACGGATTGGCTATTGAATTGTGCGGACTGGCTATTGAATTGTACGGATTGGCTATTTAAATGTACGGATTGGCTATTGAATTGTGCGGACTGGCTATTGAATTGTACGGATTGGCTATTTAAATGTACGGATTGGCTATTGAATTGTGCGGATTGGTTATTGAATTGTACGGATTAGCTTTTGAATTGTACGGATTGGCTATTGAATTGTGTGGATTGGCCATTGAAGTGTGCGGACTGCCTTTTGAATTGTACACACTGCCTATTGAATTGTACGGACTGGCTTTTGAATTGTACAGACTGCCTATTGAATTGTGCGGATTGGCTATTGAATTGTGAATTTTATTCGGGTTGAGCTCATCTCTCTGATGGATGTGTTGTGCGTGTTTGTGGAGAGCGATTTGGAACGAAACGCATCTCGACTTTTTTTTCTGCACTTTTTAATCGGCAGGGTTTAGGATGCAGCTTTGTCGCTCCCCATGGTATTTGTGGGTGCCCGCTGTATAATCCAGTGGTAGATGTGCCTGTTTGTGTTTGTGCGTGCCTTCCCAGATTCGTATAACTTTAATATCAATATTTGTTTGAATCCAGGAGAGCCACACTAAGTCGTGTTACTAGTTTTTTTTATAGTTTTTTTAAAGATGTTTTCAGCCGATGAATGGTAATGAGTTTCTATAACTGTATTATTCTTCTTCTTGGTTCTTTCGGTAAAGTCACGTAGAAGGGAAATAATAAAATAATAAAAAATAAAACATAATAAAATTATCCTCACGACGTTTCGGCCACAATGCAAGCAGCCGTCCTCAGGTGAAGAACAGGTCTGTCGGAAAGGTGAAGAACAGACGCTGTCTTTCCGACAGACCTGTTCTTCACCTGAGGACGGCTGCTTGCGTTGTGGCCGAAACGTCGTGAGAATTATTTTATTATGTTTTATTTTTATTATTTTATTATTTCCCTTCTACGTGACTTTACCGAAAGAACCAAGAAGATGAATCCCTGCAGTCACGAAAGTTTTCCCATTCACACGTTCACAGTTCTGCACGCACACACACACGTGCACACACACACACGTGCACACACACACACGTGCACACACACACGTGCACGCACACACGCACGCATGCACACACACGTGCACACACACACACGTGCACACACACATGCACACACACACGCACAAACACACGCACGCATGCACACACGCGTGCACACACACGTACACGCACACACACACGCACACACACACGTGCATGCACACACACACGCACACACACACGCGCGCGCACGCATGGCACGCACACGCACACACACGTGCACGCACACACACGTGCACGCACACACACACACGTGCACGCACACACGCACACACGTGCACGCACACACACGTGCACACACACGTGCATGTACACACACATGCACACACACACGCGCACACACACACGTGCACACACAGAAGCAAAAAAAAGATCTCCCGTATAGCCTGAACAGACTGTAGGGGCAAGTGCTGTCAGCGAGCACCTATGAAGGCCGGCACAGCACACGAGGGGGTGGGTGGCCAGCACTACGCCCGGCCGCCTTTGTCTCCCCAGTGGTGATGTTTACTACACACCGCACCAGGTACTCATTTGAGGCTGTCTGTCTTTCCGACAGACCTGTTCTTCACCTGAGGACGGCTGCTTGCGTTGTGGCCGAAACGTCGTGAGAATTATTTTATTATGTTTTATTTTTATTATTTTATTATTTCCCTTCTACGTGACTTTACCGAAAGAACCAAGAAGATGAATCCCTGCAGTCACGAAAGTTTTAAATCGAAATTTATTATTATTCACGTGCGGAGGAAGAAACCGGAGCACCCGGAGAAAACCCACGCCTTGCGCGAGGGTGCAACACTCTATCCCCGATTTTCGCGCACCTCCGATGAGCATGGTTGGCTACGTACGGTGCAAAAGAAGTTGAACACACACACACATACAGACAGATGTAAGCAGATTAGTCCCACTTGCTGTACCGCCTTCTCCTGGCGATCCAGGGGTATGACACCATCTCCTCGTTGACGGTAAGGGAGTATCACAACATCCCTGTGTGTGATCCACAAAGTGTAAGTGGTTAGCGCTACGCTGCGCTACGAACCCGGCGACCCGAGTTCGATTCCCGCTCACGGCCAACACCAGTGACGATTATCTGAACCGGTCCTGGGCCTCCCCTAGTTCGACTCAGCCTCAAATGAGTACCTGGTGCAGTGTGTAAAGATCGTCGCCACTGGGGAGACAAAGGCGGCCGGGCGTGGTTGCTGACCACCCACCCACTCGTGTGCCGTGCCGGCCTTCATAGGTGCTCGCGAACAGCACTTGCCCCAGCAGTCTCACACAGGCGACACGGGAAGTGTCCTTTGTTTTTGTGATTCACCAATGCCCCGGTTGACGTATATTCCTTTATTGTACATCGGGCCACACATTTTGGGTCGCGACTTACGATTTTGCGGAGCGTTCCATAATCCGGATGGAAAGTGAAATATTTGAAGCGCGTTATTTACGCCTCGGGCAATAAACGAACTCTCACGTGTTTTCGTCCCGTTATTTATTCTCCGTTTTTTCTTTTGTTCAGAGCCAATGGCCGGCAAAGCCATTAGCGTCGCTCAGGCACGCTGCAACACATTCCTTAGCGTTCGCCTTCGTGGCATTAGCATTTCACACATTGCAGCTGTTTTTTTAATTCTTCTTCTTTTTCATAAATCCAGACGATATTGCAATTAACAGCAGGGATCTGAGCGTGGCTTTTCAAAACACGGGGACAGAGGATGAATAATAATTAATACTCGACTGTATTGTAATAATATGACCGCCGATGGACGATCCTCAGATTAATCTTCTTGGATCTTTCGGTAAAGTCACGTAGAATGGAAATAATAAAATAATAAAAATAAAACATAATAAAATCATTCTCACGACGTTTCGGCCACAACGCCAGCAGCCGTCCTCAGGTGGAGAACAGGTCTGTCGAGAAGACAGAGTCTGAATGACACACCCTAGGCTTGGAGCGACTATTTAAGCTGGGATGGAGGGGGGAAGAGCGCCTGGACAAAATAATTTGCATATCAAGAGGAATTTAGCATATTTATGGGAAATGCCGATATGCGATTAGTACTACTTGTGAAATGCGTAGGAGGTTTGGCGGGGGGTTTAAAGTCATTATGCCCGTGCATTATGCAGGATTAGCAGCATCCTCAGATTAGTACCTGGTGCGGTGGTGTGTAGTAAACATCGCCACTGGGGAGACAAAGGCGGCCGGGCGTGTTGCTGGCCACCCGCTCACTCGTGTGCCGTGCCGGCTTTCATAGGCGCTACTACTCGCTAACAGCACTTGCCCCGACAGTCTGTTACAGGCTACACGGGGCATCTTTGTCTTTGTCGACGAGAGAGGGAGAGAGACCGAGAAAACCAAACTTGTCCTCAACAACATAACGCAGCGTTTCCCAAACAACTCCAGTCCTCAAGCCCTCCCCACTCAAATACAAATTGACTCACTCCACGATGCACGATGATTGTTTGAACGCGCCGATGGCCGTGTGAAGATGCCATCGCACGCACGCGCACGCACGCGCACCGTCCCTTGTTTACATTTTAACCCCCCCCAACCCCATTCCCCCTTGCCCTCCATAGCCATTATCGGTAGCGTGTTTTTTGGTTCGAGCTCAGCGTCCGGCCTGGTTAATATTGCGGGTGCTATTACCGTGTTCTATAGATTATGAGACGGTCATCACCCCGCTCTTCTCCCCCGGGACGAGTGGCAACTCTAACCGGGCAACTGGGGCGAACCGCTGCTAGGGATCAAAGGTCTTGAGCTGCCTCCGTCTCCGGATCTTCCGCAGTCGATTCCTCGATCCCGCAGTTGACGATGAGCACCTCCTTGACCGGGACGTCGTTCTCATCTGCGGGGCAGCACAACGATTTAGAATCATTGACCCCTCCCCTATCACCCACACCACCTTTTGGGTCCACCCAGCGCACGTTCACCCACCGTCCACTACACGGGAGTTTGCGGACGTCTCTGTACTCAACAATAACATGGGGACACGTAGAAAGGGTGGCCCAAATGTCAGGACACATAGGGTTGTTATACTTGTAGGAACGAAGTGAACCAGCCTACAATAGATTATATCGTCCGTCCGTCCGTGTAGCAACATCGCCCCCTACTGCAAACACTTGGCAGGACCCTACAAAAACCTTTAGACTCAGCGACGCTTTCCCGGCTAAACAAGTGTAACATTCCCTTATAATCCCCTGAGATAGCTTTTAATTAAAACATTTAAATTAAAAATTAACTCACAGCGGCCTAAAGCCTACAGCTAGGCCTAAAGCCTAGAACTAGGCCTCAAACTCTCCCTTCGTATCGTCCGATTAGGTGTAGCAGCATCGCCCCCTACTGCAAACACTTGGCAGGACCCTACAAAAACCTTTAGACTCAGTGAGGCTTTCCTGGCTAAACAAGTGTAATAATACATGATGTTTATATTCTTTGGTTATTCGTTCCTACCAGCCCACCCCGCAGGGACCTGTTTATTGTAGTGACATAGGACGTCACTACTGTGTCGGCCCGTACGAGGGCTGGGGGCCCCAAGGGGGTGCCTGGGGGATCACGTGGTGGAGGGACCCAGACCTTCCCAGAGGTGGGGGAAGGGAGGCGTGGCCTGGGAAGGGAGGCGTGGCCTGGGAATGGAGGCGTGGCCTGGGAAAGGGAGGCGTGGCCTGGGAAGGGGATATAAGCGGGGTGCGGATGCAGAGCGGGGTTGTTGAACTCCGAAGTGAAGACGACATCATCGGTCCTCAAGTCTCGGGTCGTCGTCCTGGACCAGACAGCCCGTCGCCTGCCTGGTCCACTCTGTGTCGTGTTCCAGAGTGTTAGTGAGGTGAGGAAGGTGGTCACCACCTCATGTACAGTGTTATATTACTTATTGTTTAATAAATAGTGTTGCCTCCAAGCTGTGTGTGTGTGTGCACCTAATTGGAAGCCACTACATTATTATAGAGAGTGGCACAAATGTCAGGAGGCATTGGGTTGTATGATTTACTTTAACACTGGCATAAAGAAGTGTACGCTTGAAGTTAATATTGTATCTATTATCGTTATGATTATCTATTTGTTTTATTCTTCTTCCTTTTCAGATGACATTGACAAAACTCGACCACGACGAACCCTAAATGAATTGTGATAACGAAACATAATTGATGAATGTTCAAAGAATACAGCTGTGATCTTCTTTTTCTTTAAGTACAAAATTCATTTAAAACCACGATTCATGTGTCATGCACTAATATTAATAATAATCTCTGTTTGAGTCTATGGGTCTCTGTGTGAATCTATGGTTCTATGTGTGAATCTATGGTTCTATGTGCGAGTCTTACGAATTTTGTGTGAGTCTATGGGTCTCTGTGTGAGTCTATGGGTCTCTGTGTGAGTCTATGGTTCTGTGTGTGAGTCTATGGGTCTCTGTGTCAGTATATGGGTCTCTGTGTGAGTCTATAGTTTTGTGTGTGAGTCTATGGATCTCTGTGTGAGTCTATGGGTCGCTGTGTGAATCTATGGTTCTGTGTGTGAGTTTATTATTCTCTGCGTGAGTCTATGGGTCTCTGTGTGAGTCTATGGTTCTGTGTGTGAGTCTATGTGTCTCTGTGTGAATCTATTGTTCTCTGTGTGAGTCTATGGGTCTCTGTGTGAGTCTATGGGTCTGTGTGTGAATCTATGGGTCTCTGTGTGAGTCTGTGGATCTGTGAGTCTATGGTTCTCTGTGTGAGTCTATGTGTCTCTGTTTGAATCTATGGCTCCCTTTCCAATCGCCGACCACGCCCCAACTTCCCCCTCCCCCACCTCCCGCCCCAACATTACCCGTGGGGACTGCCTCGATGACGCGCACCACGTGTCTGCCCGTGAGCACGCGGCCGAACACCACGTGACGGTAGTTGAGCCACGCGGTGGGTGCCGTCGTGATGTAGAACTGGCTGCCATTGCTGTTCTCTCCTGCAGATGGCGAGGGTGGGGGTAGGAAGGGGGAGATATACGCCCTGTGGGTTACTACAAACTTTGACTTTTTTTTTGTCATTTTTTTACGATCAGTGGAAACAAGAAGATGATCGGTTTATTCGGCACTTTGCTTCGTTCATTATTTCGTAATTTTTTTTTTTACATTTTTAAACTTTGCTTTATGTAAACCCCCCACCTCTCGCTCGCTCTCTCGCTCGCTCTCTCTCTCGCTTTCCTCTCGTTCTCGCGCGCGCATTTGCTTATTCGTGGGGGGCTGGGGGGGTGAGCGTCGTCAACCCGTGGGCTAGGTACCGCTGTTGGCCATGCCGATGCAGAACGGCGAATGCTTCACTCGGAAGTTCTCGTCGTCGAAGTGTTTCCCGTAGATGCTGAAACCCGCCGAGCCGTCGCCTTTTTCGAAGTCGCCGCCTGGGCATCCCATCGGAGGGGTGGGGTGGGGGGTGGAGTGTGGGGAGAGACGAGCGGAGCGGGGGGGCGAAAAGGTGACACCACCACCATCATCATCACCGTACCGTCGTCGTCATCGTCGCCATCATCAGTGACGAACTGGGGACGAGAAATTGGCCTCAAGGAATTTTGTGGACGCACAGCGGGGCCCAAACTGCTGTGCGATCTCATTGGGGGCCCATTCGTAGCTGCATCCAAACAAACTCAAACAAATGTATAGGGGCTTAAAGCCCGACTGAGAGCGTAAACAATGACGCGTACACATTAGATGTAATATCATTTTAACATTTTCCAATGTTTTCTTTTTATACGGATATATTTTTACTCTGATCACATTTGCTATTTCGCCAAACAGATCCGGCCCACCGGCCCTCGGAACGGACCGGCCCCACCAGGCCATTTCTCCTACCGACTGCTGCCCTTGTGGTCAAGTCTGGGCCTGATCATCATCATCATCATCAATTCTAGATTTGAAGCTTTCGTGACTGCAAGGATTCATGCTCTTAGTTCTTTCGGTAAAGTCACGTAGGTAAAAAATGAAATTAAAATTCATAAAAAATAAAAACAATAAAATCACGACGTTTCGGAGGCAACACAAGCTTCCGTCTTCAGGTGAAACTGTCACAGCAAAAAAAAAAGATACAGATTTTTTGCTGTGACAGTTTCACCTGAAGACGGAAGCTTGTGTTGCCTCCGAAACGTCATCAATAGCTGGGCAGTATTGGAAGCTACGCTGTTGCACGTGGCTGCCTGTGATCCAGCCACTGTGGAGGCAGCAGCGAGGGTTGTGGATCGCAGACACGGAGACGCTGTCGTGAACCTCTCCCTTTCCCGTGAGTGGGCGTTGCGAAGGACCCGTGCCCCTGGCTCTGCCAGGAGAACGCGGCACAGCGAACAAATGCACACTCGTTGCGTCCCGTCGGCATGGGATAGAGTGTTTCCCCCTCGCACGCGTGCTCCGGTCTCCTCCCACATGTTTGCACACTCATCCATTGGCGGGTAACACTTTAATATATCGAGGACCGCAGAGCTTGGGACGCGGGGTGGGGGTGCGTATACAGGACAGGCTCACTGATCACCTGCTGTCTCCACCGACCTGTGGTTCCTCCTCCTGGCCCGCCTGTGTCCCCCCCCCCCTCTCTCTCTACGGCAGCGAGCGAACACCGTCGAACACAGACGGCGGTCACCGCATCGCGCGGCGCTTTCAGATGCCGTTGCTGCTTCTGCGGCCGTCTGGAACGCTCTTCCCTTGCGATATTAGGAAGCCGCTGGAGCGATGTGCTTCAAAGTCATCGAGGTTGACGAACTCGTTTATCTAGAGCCGCGTGTTGTGTTTAGTTTGCTGTCCTTCCTCCGCACTTCCGATTCGCGCGGTTGGCTACGTACGGTGCGATAGAAATTCCACGTCCATAACACAATAAACAACACGATTACCACATGCATCCAGCAGTGGATTGATCGTTGCTGATGATAATGACGATGATAACGATAATGATGATTGATGATGACGGTGATGGTAGTGGACGATTGATCATTGATGATGACGATAATGATCAGTGATGATGACGATGATTAAGATGGTGATGACGACGACGACAACGACTGTGATGATGACGACGACGATGATGACGACGATCGATCGATGATGATGAAAATTACGACGACGACGATGATGACGACGACGACGATGATGATGACGATGATCCTGATGGAGGAAGAGGAGGAGCATGCGTGTCTCACCCTGGATGGCAAAGCCCTTGATGATGCGGTGGAGGCGCGAGCCTTTGTAGCCGCTCTTGGGCCCACGAGTCGGATCGGCGAGCGCCACGAAATTTTCGACCGTACGTGGCACGGTGTGGCCGTAGAGGCCCAGCACCACGCGGCCCGCCGGCTCCCCACCCACGGACACGTCCAGGAAGACCCGCGCAGTCACGGTGCGCAGGCCGCCCTGAGGTGTGGCGTGGGTTCGGCACGGGGTATGGCACGGGGTACATCAAGTGGTATGGCACGGGGTACATCACGTGGTATGGCACGGGGTACATCACGTGGTATGGCACGGGGTACATCACGTGGTATGGCACGGAGTATGACACGGCAAATGTGTAATCGGAGGTGCGGGGGAAGGACAACAAACTTAACGCAAAAAAGCAGTAGTAAAGAAATTATTTTTTCAATCTTTTTTGATGATTTTCAAAATGCAAAGCCCCAGTGGGCTTCCTCATATCGGAAGGAAGAGCGTTCCAGACGGCCGCAGAGGGAGCGCGTCTGAAAGAAGCGCCGCGCGATCCGGTGTTCGATGGCCAGCGGTCAAAGCACCCGCTGCCAGCGAGGACAACCGGAGTTTGCGTGGTGATGCGTTCTACTCCTTGGTCAGAACAGCGAGATATTGTCGCGGGTGTGTGCGCGTGACGAGTGCGACCCTTTTTTGCCACGCGTTCGCTCGGCCAAGCGTAAGCCAATCGCAGCTCGGCGATCACTGTGACGTCAGAGACCACGTGGTAGCTGTCACGTCACGGCACGTGGCCAGAGGAATGGTTGCGCCTCGGACTTGCTCGTGTGTTTATTTTTGCCATGTGCGCGGCGAGGGGATTGGGACTAAAAAAGATTAACAAGTAAAATTAAAATAGAAGAAAATCGGCCCAGGCATTTTGTAAACGCAGCCGGGCCCAAATTGTCGTGCGATCTCATTGGGTTGGTGCATTCGGTGAGGAAGAATCTTTTGAGGACGTCGAATGTGGCGGGACTTTTAATGCCAACTGAGAGCGTAAATACGCAATGAAGCGTACACATTCGAAGTATTAAAAACATTTTAATTAAAATGTATTTTGATTTGTTTTACTCTTTACTCTGATCACATTGAAAATATCTCCCCACACACATCGTCCTATCGGAGCATTTTCCCTACCGACTGCTGCCCCTATGGTCAGTCCAGGCCTGATCATCATCATCAATAATCATCATCATCAATAATCATCATCGTCGTCGTCAATAGCTGCGCAGTGGTGGAAGCTACGCTTTCTGCACGTGACTCCCTGTGGTAATAAAATATATTTTAATTAAACATTTGAATTCATAATGAACGTTTTTGGGTTAGATCGCGCAAGTATAAATATTGTGTCGTCAGCCTCCACCACCCTACACAGCCAATTAGTAAGAGATTTGCCACGTTAACAAAACTAAATTGGCTGTGCGTGTCGGGTGGTGGAGGGTTACGACACATTTATGCTTACGCGATCTAACGGAACAACCTTCATTACGAATAATATTGTTAGACTGCAAGTGTTAATATAGTTTTTTTTATCACACTTTACAATATCCTCACACCCACCGCCGCCACCGGGTTATTTGCCCTATGGACTCGCTGCCCTGCGGCTTTCCCCTCTGAAGGTTGAAGGCGTGTGACTTGGGCCGCAAATTCAAGTTCAAGTTCATTGATTAGGTATAGCCCTGTGAGCCATTTGGCTCTTGAATCGGGTGCAAACGCAACAAACAAAAAACTAAAATTTCGATTTAAAGCTTTCGTGACTGCAGGGATTCATCTTCTTGGTTCTTTCGGTAAAGTCACGTAGAAGGGAAATAATAAAATAATACAAATTATATAAATAAAACATAATAAAATAAATGTTTTACTTTTTTTTATTTTATTATTTCCATTCTACGTGACTTTACCGAAAGAACCAAGAAGAAAAAAACAAAAACATGAACAAAAAAAAATCTTAAAGTGAATATGTGACTGAGTGCAAACAGAAAATCCAAGAAAAGACAGCAAAATATTGCAGAAAAAGCACCGTACACCAACGCTGTGTGCAAAAATCCCAGTGGGATGCAAGTCAAACAACCAACAACAACCACAAGACAACTTAGATTAAGGCCATCAGTCTTACTCCGTACTACAACAAACAAACATGGCCAAACCTATACACTTTTCGAAATCACCAAAATAAAGCCATGAAACCAATGGAACAGTGATCATAGGAACTGTGACGGAATTTTCACAATGAACGACATAAACAACATGTACTACCAAAAACCCTGCAGCCATAGCTGGCTGCATGAGTCACTCCACAGCAGCAGCAGGAGCATCAATCGGAGTATTATATTCTAGATTTGAAGCTTTCGTGACTGCAAGGATTCATATTCTTAGGTTTTTTCGGTAAAGTCACGTAGGTCAAAAAATAAAAGTAAAATAAAAATAAAATAAAAAATAAAATAAAAATCACGACGTTTCGGAGGCAACACAAGCTTCCGTCTTCAGGTGGAAGCTTGTGTTGCCTCCGAAACGTCGTGATTTTTATTTTATTTTATTTTGTATTAATTCTTTTTTTACCTACGTGACTTTACCGAAAAAACCTAAGAATACGGGTATTATCATTTTTCAAGTCAAACTCACCTGCGCCTCCGCCGTCTTGTGTGCGAGAAGCACGCACATCAGCGCGATCTGGAAGGCGTTCATCGAGCCCATTCTTGTCCCAGCGCACCGCTGGTTGCCTCGTCCGTTCGCGGTGGGTAGATGGGAGAGAGGTGGGGGGGTGGTGGGATCTACTGCGCGCCCGTGTGTGTGTGAGCGTCTTTGTCTCTGTTAATGATCGCAGCACTTGCACCAACAGTCAGTTAAGGCTCGACAAGGTGGGGGGGGGGGGGATGTGTAACGATGTCTTTAAAAGGTGCTCACGAACAGCCCTTGCCCCAAAGGTCTACCGAGGCTATGAGGGGGATCTTTGTCTTTGCCTTTGTTAATGGACGCACAGCCTTGATTTGAAAACTCGCCTCTCTAGCCCCATGCCCAAAAGCCAGAAACAGGAAGAAACATTAAATACTAAGTGTATTTCAAATGACATATACGTTTTGCAAAACAATTATGATAATAACACTTAAAATACTTTTTTTTTTTTTCAAAAAAACGAGTCTTAAAAACAAACTATTTGAACGCTTGTGTTCATCCAGACCACGGCGAATGCGTCTTCCCACGTTGTTGGCGGCTCTGAAGCTGCCGTTTGCCAGGGAGGCGATGGTGAGTGAAGCGACACTTTAAGTGCGCCTACGTGGCACCTCCACATGGCCACGCGCATCATCCACTCAGTGGCGACAAGCACCAGGATACACACATACTAAGAGCCCCCGTATAGCCTTAACATGAATTTCGGGGCAAGTGCTATTAGCGAATAGCACCTATGGCGATGTTTACAAAATCGCATCAGGTACTCGTTTTGAGGCCGAGCCTACCTAGGGGAGGCCCCGGATCGTTGCAGATAATCTCCACCGGTGTTGGTGGCCGTGAGCGGGAATCGAACTCGGGTCGCCGGGTTCGTGGCGCAGGGCGCTAACCGCTGCACCACCGCTCCCCATTACCAGAATACACATGCAGCCTAACCGCTCCCCCCAAACCCTCGCACCCCTCCCCTCACTACCCACCCCCCTTCACCCCCCAGCTCTGAGTGAAGGACCCTCAGCTCTGCCTCTTCACGCACTCACAGTCGAGGGAGTCCGGGTGGTGCAGATGACTCGAGATTAGATCCTGCACGGGCTCGAATCCGGGTTTGCGTGCAGTTAACATGTCTAGATGAGGCACCGCGGTGGCTAGGAGATGTTAACTACCTCGCCTGGTGTACAGGAGGTCGTGGGTTCGATCCCGACCCTGACGCCTGCTGCTGTATATTTGGAGTTTGCGTCTCTCTCTCTCACCATCATCACGGTGGCAAAGGAGATGTTAACTACCTCGCCTGGTGTGCAGGAGGTCGTAGGTTAGATCCCGACGCCTGTTGCATATTTATAGTCTGCGTGTCCCCCCCTGTCTCTCTCTCTCCCCGTGATGGTCGCGTGGATTTTTCTCCGGGTCCTCCGGTTTTTGTCGACCTCCACATTTTTCGAATCAACAATAACGCGTTTGGAGAATGTGGCTCCTGTAAATGTCCACGTGATGATGATGATGAGCCACTTCGTTGAGCTATCATTTGTGGACAGGTCGCTTCAGTGGGCTAGGCCTCGCCCTCAGAGGTCGATAAAATAGGCACCAATTTGTGGCAGGAATTCAACAGGCACTCGCCTTCTTGCTCTGTTCCATAGACCCTATACCGATGGCATACTAATATGCTAATAAACTACTTTTTTAACGAGGTAAGGCCCACTGAGCGACGTAGCTCTTTTTCAGAAGCGACTTGGCCACAAATGATAGCTCAACCAAGTGGCTTATCACGTGGAAATAAAAAGCTGCCCATATAATATGAACGCGCGATGTTCATTCGAAATGTGGAACGAAAACCCGGAGGACCCGGAGAAAAATCCGCGCGACCATCACGGGGAGAGAGAGAGACACGCAAACTCCAAATACACAGCAGCAGGCGTCAGGGTCGGGATCGAACCCACGACCTCCTGCGTACCAGGCGAGGTAGTTAACATCTCACTACGGGAAGAGAGAGAGACACGCAAACTACAAATAAACAGCAGCAGGCGTCAGGGTCGGGATCGAACCCACGACCTCCTGCGTACCAGGCGAGGTCGTTAACATCTCCTAGCCACCGCGTCACCGCCGCAAGAAATGAGCAACGTCAATAACTTTTATTTGTTGAAGTGACGGAGCATCGTCACTTAGAGAGGCAGGGCTCTTACAAAAAACGCCGGGTAATCATCTTCTTGGTTCTTTCGGTAAAGTCACGTAGAATGGAAATAATAAAATAATAAAAATAAACATAATAAAATAATTCTCACGACGTTTAGGCCACAACGCAAGCAGCCGTCCTCAGGTAGAGAACAGTGTCTGTCGAGAAGACAGAATGGAAATAATAAAATAATCATTATGTTTTCTTTTTATTATTTTATTATTTCCATTCTACGTGACTTTACCGAAAGAACCAAGAAGATGAATCCGTGCAGTCACGAAAGCTTTAAATCGAATCGCCGGGTAAGACGACAACTATTTGCCCAAATAGTGAACGGTTTTTTTTCTTTTTAAACACCCCCCCCCCCCTCGTGATTGATTTCCCTGCTGGCATCTCTTCCTCGCTGTCTCCTAATCCTCCTCCCTGTGCCCTTTGGCTACAACTGTCTCTGGATGATACGTCTGTGCATGCCCATGTACCGCGCCAATGTCTAATCCAGCAGCAGCAACAACAACAACAAAGACAAAGACAAAGATCCCCCTGTAACATTCTTTTTTGTGGCAAGTGCTGTCAGCGAGCACTTATGAAGGCCGGAACAGCACACGAGGGTGTGGGTGGGCAACACCACGCCCGGCCGCCTTTGTCTCCCCAATGGTGATGTTTACACACCGCGCCAGGTACTCATTTGAGGCTGAGTCGACCTAGGGGAGGCCCAGAACCTGGTGTTGGTGGCCGTGAGCGGGAATCGAACTCGGGTGGCCGGGTTTGTAGCAAAGCGCGCTAAGGGGCCGTCCATAAATGACGTCACGCACCTGGGGGGGGGGGGGTCAGACATTTGTGACGGGGTGGGGGGGGTTGAGAAATGTGACGTAACATCAAAATGCGCAACTTTAAATAAATATAGACAACACCTTCTACTTAATTAAATAGACTTTTTAATAAATGTTTTCTCCTACAACATCAGAGTGCAGCGCCACAGTAAATACGCACTACAATGACAATAGTTTAAAGCGATTTGAAGCATGTTTTATTTTTTTTGGGGGGGGGGGTGCAGAGCTTTGTGACGTCATATTTGAGGGGGGGTCTGACTTTTTGTGACGCCGTGTGACGAAGGGGGGGGGGGGGGTGGTCAAAAATTGTCCAAAATCGCGTGACGTCATTTATGGACGGCCCCTAACCACTGCACTGCCGCTACCCAGCAGACATACAAATACATCAACAACAACAACCGTCATTCGCTACTAAGTGGCGGTGACGTCACCACGACGCTTGTGCCAGGCCATGTGCACCTTGAGGCCACGTGAAGTGTCGAACGCCCGCTGGCAGGAGGTCACGGGGCAGACCCAGCAGGTGCCACGGGTCGACTGACCGAGATGACCGAGATGACTGGCTTATGCACTACCTGTGCCCCCTACTGTACCAACTTGCTGTGCTTTAGCCACCCGGCGCTCCGCTCGTTGTTGTGAGCGTCGCTCCTCCGCCCTCCGTTGTTGTTGGAGGGCGACTGCCTCCAACTGCCCAGTAGCGTCCTTCACGAGCCTCCTCCACAGAGGCCGATCTTGTCACCGCTGGTACCAGTCATCGGCAAGTCCACTCAGCTCAACGTCCTCCTGTACCACATCACTCCATCTCTTCTCTAGCCCGTGCCGCGCCCGTTTAGCCCCCTCGATCCGGCCGAACAAAAGCTGTTTAGGCATGCGGTGGCTGGACATGCGGGCTACATGACCCAGCCAACGCAGCCTTGCCTGTCGGAGGAGCTCATAGACACACACGCACACGTGCTTTAGATGTTTTAAGGGTGAACAGGTCGGGTCCATCAACTCGAGAGCTTGGCTGAAAGCCCGAATTTCAAACCCGGGTGGCTGTGCAGCGACCCGGCCACCTTCTCGGTGGGGGGGGGGGGGGGCATGTGGGGGGGGCATGGGGGGAGGGCATGTGGGGGTCATGTGGTGGGAGGGACAGGCGAGGAGGTCACCCTTCGAACGGAGAGCGGCTGCCTCGACGGGACGCCCTGGCGCGTCACGTGGCACAACAATCATCGATCTTCTTGGTTCTTTCGGTAAAGTCACGTAGAAGGGAAGTAATTAAATGATAAAAAGAAAATGTTTTATTTTATTTTTATTAATAAAAATAAAATGTTTTATTTTATTTCGGTAAAGTCACGTAGAAGGGAAGTAATAAAATAATAAAAATAAAATGTTTTATTTTATTTTTATTAATAAAAATATTTTTTTTTATTTTATTTCGGTAAAGTCACGTAGAAAGGAAGTAATAAAATAATAAAAATAAAATGTTTAATTTATTTTTATTAATAAAAATAAAATGTTTTATTTTCTTTTTCATTATTTTATTACTTCCCTTCTACGTGACTTTACCGAAAGAACCAAGAAGATGAATCCCTGCAGTCACAAAAACTTTAAATCGATACAATCATCGAGTGAATTTCAGCGTTGAATTGGGGAGGCGTAAATTGGAGAACGCGGATGAGGAGCCTGAGCGCCGTGGTGGTGGGCCGTGAGGACTGGCGTTGTTGTTGTTGTTCTGGAAACCCCCTGCACTCCTGTGTATTGCACTCTGCGTTGCCATAGCAGATTACATGAGTGCAAGGGGCTTCTGTCTGCGTTGCGCATTGCAGCGTGGCTTTCCATGATTCAATCCATGAGTTTTACGTAAGAAGAAGAGTGAGAAAACAACCCACACTCCTGCCTCCTCGCTGACTCGCCCTCTCTCTCTCGCTCCCTAAAATTGACAATGTTTATCCTATGTGCATCGCGTGGCCGAGAGGAGCAGTATTTTGAGAATGAATGGCGCTGTTCACGAGGCGTGCGTGACAGTGGGATCCAATTAGCACCCCGCCCGGAAGCCCCCACCCACACCCCCCCACACCCCCCACACCCCCCACACCCCCCACACCCCCCCACCCCACCAACACCCCACCCACCCCCCACCGTGCCCTGGGGGTTCAATTTCGGAGCAGCTTCGCCGACGCGCTCCCTCGCACAGTTCCACGACCGTCTACAGATGTAGCCCCGTTATGTTGACCCAATTTGAGTTGACCTTTGTATGTGGACCCCTTCATTTGACCCCTTTTATTGCCCCCTTTATGTTGACACCTTTATGCTAACCCCTAAATGTTGACACCTTTTTGTTGACCTTTGAATGTTGACCCCTTAATGTTGACCCCTTTATGGTGACCCCTTTTTGTTGACCTTTGAATGTTGACCCCGATACGTTGACCCCTTATGTTGCCCCTTTATGTTGACCCATTAATGTTGAACCCTTTTTTGTTGATCCCTTTTTATTGACCCCTTTATGTTAACTGTTTCATGCTGACCTATAAATCTTTGACGCCTTAATGTTGACCCCTTAATGTTGACCCCTTCATGTTGACCCCTTCATGTTGCGTCACCTTCTCGAACCTAACCCGCTCCCTCTACCCACCAGCGTTGGTTTCTTCCTGCATGGCTATGGCCTTCGGTCACAAGCTCACCGCCTTCCTTGGCGTGAGTTTGCCCCCGCCTGCCCTGCATGCCCTGCCTGCCTGGCCATCCAGCAGCCTGGCTAGCTGACTGGTAGCCTGCCTTTCTTACTAGCCGGACAACTGCCCACTTGGCGACCTGTCTGCTCTATAGCTGGCTGTTTTGCTGCGTGGCTTGCTGACTGCCTTACTGGCTAACATAATGACTGACTGGCTAGCTAGCGAGCTAGTAAGCCAGCTAGATTTTTTTGCCCAGCTGGCAAGCCATGCTATCTACACATTTCTGGCAGGCCTCGTTGGCTCTCTGACTACCTGTCTGTGTGCCTGTCTATATGTCCGCCCGTTGTGTCTATTTGCTTTGCAGACTGGCCCCTGGCTATCTGGTAGGCTGACTTGCTATTCAACAGACTGTCTGGCTGGATAGCTTCCTAGTTGCCAGTCTGGCCGGTTGTCTTGCTGGCTGCAATGCTAATTGTCTAACTCGTTGGTTGGCTGCATGGCTAATTGGCTGGCTGATTGGCTGGCTGCCTTTCTGGCTGTATGGGTAATTGCCTGGATGGCTGCATGGCTAATTGGCTGGCTAGCTGCATTGCTGACTGCATAGCCAATTTGCTAGCTGGTTGGCTGCATGGTTTATTCGCTGGCTGGCTATCTTGCTTGCTGCATTTCTAATTGGTTGGCCTGCTGCATGTCTAATTGGCTGACTGACTGCATGGCTAATTAGCTGGCTGGCTACCTTGCTGACTGCATGGCTAATTGGCTGGCTGGCTACGTCGCTCATTGGCTGTCTGCCTTGCTTACTGCATGGCTAATTGGCTGGCTGCCTTGCTGGCTGCATTTCTAATTGGTTGGCTGGCTGCATGTCTAATTGGCTGACTGACTGCATGTCTAATTGGCTGGCTGGCTGCATGGCTAATTGGCTGGCTGCCTTGCTGACTGCATGGCTAATTGGCTGACTGACTGCATGGCTCATTGGCTGTCTGCCTGACTGACTGCATGGCTAATTGGCTGGCTGGTTGACTGCATGACTAATTGGCTGTCTGACTGCCCCAGTGGCGTGGGGAGGACACATGGATGCGCATTGAAGAAGCCTCGCTCTCTGCCGAGGGCCGCGTGGCAGCCAGAGACACGGATGTGCCGTGCAAACAATAAGCGGGTCTGTTTGGAGTGCGATAGAGCGCAAGAAATGGCCATTTCATTATCTGTCGGCTGCATTAAACACTCTGCCGTGCTCCGGAAATCGCCAACTCTGGTTTCACGTATTACAGACAAAGATCCCCCGTATCGTCTTTAACAGATTTCCGGGGCAAGCTGCTGTTCGCGAGCACCTATTAAGGACGGAATTAAACACTTATGACGGGGTGGGGGGGGGGTGGAGTGTGGCAAGAACTACCACCCGGCCGTCTTTGTCTCCCGCGATGTTTACACACCACCGCACGAGGTACTCATTTGAGTCGACCAATGACCGATTCAGATAATCCACCACTGTTTGTGGTCGTGAGCAGCAGTTGAGCTGGGGCTGCCGGGTGCGCAACCGCTGCGCCACCGCTCCCCTCCCGCCAACACACAAATACATAACGCACTTGCAGAATATGAGTTAAATGTGTGCGCTTTTATTTAAAAAAAATATATCACGCGTGGTGGAATAAAAAAAAATAATTTGCTCGTTTCAGCGTCTGCACATTGCGAGGGGTTTATATTTAGGGATGCATTTTTTTTTATTTTCTCTCCCCCCCCCCCCTCTACATTTTATTTCAAACGCCTGCGCAGAGTCGTCTGTCAAAATGCGGTGCGATGTTTAACTCCGTCCGAGCGGCTAATTAATTCTCGCCCGGAGATAAAGGGGAGGAGGGGCGATGCTGAACTCTTATCAGGGCAGACGGGGGCCCAGACGAGAAATTAATTGTAATGAGTGTGCGCTTTGAATTGTGGTGGAGGGAGTGGTGGGGGAACGGGGGGTGTGGGCTGTTAATGTCAGGAGTTATTATCGTGCCGTGATCTGAATTTTAATTTACATTCACACCCACCAATCCCTCCACCCCAACACCACCCGCCGCCCACCCCCCTCGCCCCACATTCACCAGCCCTTGTAATAAGTAAGAAGAAAAATTCATATATACAACTCAGATATTCCTCTCGCTGCAGAGAAGAATTCTTTGCGCTGTTGATGAGTAGCATTATCCCGATTTTAAGACGCACTCACACCCTCCCCCACCTCTCCCCTTGCAGTTGAAAAGCAATAACATCGGGGGATGCATCTTATAATCCGGTATCTGTGAGTGTGTGTGAGAGAGACCCAGTGGGGGAGCGGTGGCGCGGTGGTTAGCGTGCCGCGCTCCGAACCCGCCAGGCAAAGACCTCAGACTTCTCTTCTCGCTCACGGCCGGTCCTGTGCCTCCCCTAGGTCGACTCAGCATTGATTGGGTACCCGTTGTGCGGTGTGTAGGCATCAGCATCGTGTGTGTGTGTGCGCGCACGTTTGTGGGATCAGATTTGGGAAGTGCGTCTTACTTTCCGGAACGCCTTATAAGCCGGAGGATACGGTAGTATTTTTCGATTTAAAGCTTTCGTGACTGCAGGGATTCATCTTCTTGGTTCTTTCGGTAAAGTCACGTAGAAGGGAAATAATAAAATAATAAAAAATAAAACATAATAAAATAATAAAAATAAAACATAATCAAATAATAAAAAATAAAACATAATAAAATTTTATAGTAAAAATAAAACATAATAACAATTATTTTAATATTGTTTTATTTTTTATAATTTTGTTATTTCCCTTCTACGTGACTTTACCGAAAGAACCAAGAAGATGAATACGGTAGTAATATCGTACACTATACAATCTACACTATACAATATACACTATACAATCTACACTATACAATTTACACTATACAATCTATAACAAACAACAACAAACACCACCCAAGATGCATTGCGAACACGTCTCATTGCGCCCATCACGCCCGCGAGATGTAAGATTGTAACAACGTAAATTGGCGAGCAGTAATTATCTCTCGCGTTTAAATTGGTGATAAACGCTTCGATCTCACCCCACTGTTCCCTCGGTGTTGTTTCATCCCCCATCCTCACTCTCGCGTCTGCGGTGTGATGTGAGTGGCACGCATTTGGCACACGCGCCACGCCGCTGTCTCTCGCACACACCCCCCACTACCACCCCGCATCCATCTCTCAACAGTTTAATTTCCGTCGGCTTTTGCGGTAATCAGACCACTGAAGCATCGGGGTTTTTTTGTCGTTAATTTACATTTTTTGATGTGTGTGAAAGCGTAGATGCCGGCAAAACAACCCTTTACCTCTTCGTTGGTGCCGAACGGTGCCAATGGGGGACAAGTTTGAATTGCCAAAGTGGGGATGACCCTGCTGAGTCTGCGGTGCCACAAATATTGGAGGAAGAAATCACCCCCTGTGAGTGGCTGGCTGAGGTGCCATCTGTTGAGGAAGTACTGAAGGCGTGGTGATGTTGATTCTAAACGGCGAAGGGGAAAATCCCGCAGGACCCGGAGAAAAAGAGAGACACGCAAACAACAAATATACAGCAGCAGGCGTCAGGGTCGGGATCGGGATCGAACCCACGACCTCCTGTATACCAGGCGAGGTGGTTAACATCTCTTAGCCACTGCGCGGCGCACTAACCGCTACACTACCGCTCCCCACACACAACAACGCTCCTCTGTCCTCTGTTGTTGCTCGAGGGGGACTGCCTCCAACTGCCCAGCAGCGTCCTTCACTCATGTACACACACGCACACGTACACACACAACAACAACAACAGCCGCCATTCGCCACTAAGTGGTGGTGACGTCACCACGGCGCTTGTGCCAGGCCATGTGCACGTTGAGGCCACGTGAAGTGTCGAACGCCCGCTGGCAGGAGGTCACAGGGCAGACCCAGCAGGCGCTACGGGTCGACTGACTGAGATGAGTGGCCGATGCACCACCTGTGCTTTATGCGCACGGCGCTCCGCTCGTTGTTTTGAGCGTCACGTGGCTCAGCACACGTGACTTGCAATCCAGAGGGTCACCGGGTTCGTTTTCCTGGGGCCCCACTCTGTCCACCCTGCGATATAAAATTTGGGTTTCACCATCAAGAACTGGCCTGGGGTGGACTAACGTGTGGATGACTGCCCACCTCTATCCAAGACGGTTGTGTCTTGGTCAGCGTGTAAGAGTGAGAGCTTGACAACAACAATAAAAAATTAACCCGTAAAAACAAAGCTTTTCACTATAAATCCTTTATATGCGTGGCGGCTAGAGTCCTCTCGTCCTCTGGCTTGAGATGGCTGCCACCAATGGGTCAGATGATTGCCTGCCACCATTAAACAATTGGTAATTAAATAAAAAAAACAATTCCTAAAAAGTGTAAAGTTATGGAAAAAAAATTTCACGAAAATAAATTGTCACGCACAACGAGTCTGTGTGCAAAATGTTAGCTCGATTGGATCACGGGAAGTGGGTTAAAAAACGACCGAAAGATTTGCACGGTCGTAAGCGCGCAAGCAAGCAAGCAAGTGAACTTAATATAAAGGATTTAAAAACCCTTTCTGCCGGCAGCAGTTTGCGTGAGCAAGAAATTGCAGGGTCGCGCCTCTATCCCCTGTACCGAGTGAAAAAATAATAAAACAAACATCCTCACGCACAATCAGCCAGTTTAAACAATTAACACACTTCACATTATTTTCGGTTTAAAGTTGTTTTCCTTCACCGTTGGTGCTGCTGCTACTTGCTGATGTTACACACACGCACCAAGAGAAGTTGTTAATTAATAATTTCTGTAATGTGTTTTTTTGTATTTTCCTCTGTCTGTAGTCAAGGAAGGCTTGAGCCGTAATCAGAGTTTGCACCCCTCCCTCTCATCCCCCCCACCTCCTATCCCCCCTCCTACCCCCTTCCTATCCGCTCCACCTATCCCCCCACGATCCCCCCCTTCTACCCCCCCCCCCCCACTATCTCCCCTTTTACTCCTCACCCTCCTCCCCCCTCCTATCCCCCCCTCCTACCCCCCCCCCCACCTATTACCCCCCTTCTACCCCCCCCCCACTATCTCCCCTTTTACCCCTCACCCTCCTCCCCCCTCCTATCCCCCCCTCCTCCCCCCTCCAATCAGCCCCTCCAATCCCTCCCCTCCAACTCGCCCTCCTACCCCGCCCCTCTCCTATCCCCCGCCACGTATTGGCAAGTGCTGATAAGTCTGTGAAGGCGAAACGACACTTAATAGATTTTGTGTGTGTGTGTGTTTCGAGAAAAAATCCAATTCTCACTTCTTAAGATGGGCGCCGTGACAACACTTAGCAGGCTATCACCTCCGGATGTCGCTCGCCTGCCACCAACAAATACCCCCGTGACTAATTCCGCCGCTGTCAGTGTTCACGATTTATAAACTGCCAATTAAGCGTTGAAGACTTACGTTTGCAACCGCTCATCACACAGTTGTTATTATTATTATTATAAATATATCTATGCACACACATTGCTCTGTGAACGTTGGCGAACGTGATGTGCCGTTCGCTGCCCGTTAATTCCCCGGCGGTTTAAAAAAAAAATATTCATCAACAACCCAAAGCTCCGTTGTTGCCAGAGGTCGCAACCGGGTACCCGATACCCGTACCTTACCCGATACCCGGCTACCCGTACCCGGCCGGGTAGCCGGGTACGGGTACCCGTTTGCAACCCTGGTGCGGCCGGGTACGGGTACGGGTAGACCGTGAGTCACTGGTGAGTCACCGTTTGTCACTCATTTCCCAACGTCTTGTCTCTTCTCACAATTCAAGTTCCTAGAATCAACCCACCCGCGCCTGCAACATGGCTTCATCCCAGAGGTCGCAATCGGGTACCCGATACCCGTACCCGGCCGGGTACGGGTAGGGTACGGGTATGGCCGGGTACGGGTACCCGTTTGCGACCCTGGTGCGGCCGGGTACGGGTACGGGTAAGGAATCAAAACCCGTTTGCGACCTCTGATTGTTACTCACAAACAGCGGAAGGGAATTCGCAACTCTGTCTCTCTCTCTCTCGCGGCAACCGTTTCGCTCTCCGTCGCTAGCCCCTTGACCACCACGCGAACTGCGAACTGTGGGGCGCATTCTCTCAACCACGCTGGGCCCTGTTTTGGCATCCAACCACAACGGGCTCGAGAAGAGTTGAAACGCGTGGCCGTTCGCAACAGGCCGCCGCATGCTACCTGGTAAAGGGCCGTCCATAAATGACGTCACGCACCTAAGGGGGGGTCAGACATTTATGACGATGTGTGACGAGGGGGGGGGCGGAGTTTGAGAAATGCGCAACTTTAAATCGTTATAGAATTGTTATAACAACACTCATTGTTATAACAACACTCCTACAACATCAGAGTGCAGCGCCACATTAAATACGCACTACAATGAAAATAGTTTAAAGCGATTTGAAGCATGTTTTATTTTCAAAATGGAAATGTGTTTTTTGGGGGGGGGGGAGGGGGCAGAGCTTTGTGATGTCATATTTGAGGGGGGTCTGACTTTTTGTGACGCCGTGTGACGAGGGGGGGGGGGTCAAAAATCGTCCAAAATCGCGTGACGTCATTTATGGACGGCCCCTAAGGCCCACTGAGCTCTACAGCTCTTTTTTCAGAAGCGATCTGGCTATCACAAATTTTATCTCAACAAAGTGGCTTATCAGGTTAACATCTAAAGCAGGCAAGTACTTTAAACGCGTCATGTTGATTCTTAATGTGGATGAGAAAACCCCGCAGGACCCAGAGGAAAATCTACGCGCCCACGGTGAGAGAGAGAGACACGCAAACTCCAAATATACAGCAGCAGGCGTTAGGGTCGGGATCGAACCCACGACCTCCTGCACACCAGGCGAGGTGGTTAACATCTCCTAGCCACCGTGATGATGGTGAGAGACAGAGAGAGAGAGACGCAAACTCCAAATATACAGCTGGCGTCAGGATCGGGATCGAACCCACGACCTTCTGCATACCAGGCGAGGTAGTTGACATCTCGCCACCGTGGCGCCCCAAATAGGGGGGGGGGGTAGCGGGGGGCACGGGGGGGGGCGGTAAAATGAGACGAACAAAAATGCATTTCTTGGATCGGGTTTCAGCCATGAAATGGCACCGACAACGACAACAACAACAACAAAAAAAACAAAAACATTAAAATTAAAATTCCCACTATAGCGTGGAGAAGATGCGGGAGACATTCGGGACATGCAGGGCACACCGCCACATAAAAATGGGTCTGCCAGTTTCTTGCCACACAAATGTGGGCGCGTTAATATCAGGTGGTGGTGGTGGTGCTTGCTAATGGTGAGAGCGGTAGTGTAGTGGTTACCACTCACGGCCACCCAACACCGGTGACGATTAGCTGAACAGGTCCTGGGCCTTCCCCTAGGTCGACTCAGCCTTAGATGAGCACTTTTGTGCTGTGTGAGTATACATCGCCACTGGGGAGACAAAGGCGGTCAGATGTGGTGCTGGCCACCCCACCCCCCTCGTGTGCCGTGCGGCCTTCATATGTGCTGCTGCTGCTACACGCTAACAGCACTTGCCACAAAAAATCGGTGAAGGCTATACGGGGGATGTTTGGGTTTTTTTGGGTGCTGCTGGTGGTGGGGGGGGTGATGATGATGATGTAGAGAGCAGAAATAGAATAGAAGGAATTGCTCGGAGAGCGTTAATGGAAATTAATTTCAGAGCAGATGTTCCATGCCAAACCTTCAGATACACCCGGCCATCAGCAGTGATTCATTCTAATTACTTTTTGATGCGCCTCCGAGTTTTAATTATTGCTCGAGACCTCGATGAGTGAACGCATCAGAACCGAATTCATGCCGCGCGCACAAAAGTGCTCTTAGCCATAAATCGCCGCCATTAATTGGCGGAAAATTTTTTTTTTCTCTTATTCTCAATTTGTATATTTCATGTTTTAGCGTTTTGGCCAATAGTGGAATGGGGATGAAGGGGTGGGGGGGTTATTCGGTGGGGAGGGGGGGGACGTTAGCGATTCTGAAAAAAGATTGCGAATGCCAAACTGTGCAAATAAACACGTACGCGCGCGTGTGTGTGTGTGAATGTAGGTGGGGAGCGGTGGTGCAGCGGTTAGCGCGCTGCGCTATGAACCCGGCGACCCGAGTTAGATTCCGCTCACGGCCAACACCAGTGATGATTATCTGAACCGGTCCTGGTCCTCCCCTAGGTCGACTCAGCCTCAAAACGCGTACCAAGCGCAATGTGTTAACATCGCCACTCGGGAGACAAAGGCGGTCATGCGTGGTTCTGGCCAGCCACTCCCTCGTTTGCTGTTCCGGCCTTCATAGGTGGTGCTCGCTAGCAGCACTTGCTCCAACAGTCTGTTAAGGCTACACGGGGGATCTTTGTCTGTCTTTCGATTTAAAGCTTTCGTGACTGCAGGGATTCATCTTCTTGGTTCTTTCGGTAAAGTCACGTAGAAGGGAAGTGATAAAATAATAAAAATAAAACATGATAAAATAATTCTCACGACGTTTCGGCCACAACGCAAGCAGCCGTCCTCAGGTGAAGAACAGGGCTGTCGGAAAGACAGCGTCTGAATGAACACCACCAAGCTTGGCTGATGACGACCGCTCGTGTTGCGATCGAAACGTCGGCTGCTTGCGTTGTGGCCGAAACGTCGTGAGAATTATTTTATTATGTTTTATTTTTATCATTTTATTACTTCCCTTCTACGTGACTTTACCGAAAGAACCAAGAAGAGGTTTGTCTGTCTTTTTTATAACAAAGACCCTCGCCCCCCCCCCCTCCGTATAAATACAAAAACACACATTACACGTGCACGCGCGCGCTATGGTGAGCGGTAGTGCAGTGGTTAGCACGCACTGTGCTGCAAACCCAGCGATCTTCGAGTTCGACTATAATCGGCCAAGGCAAACATCAGTAGCAAGTGACATCTGGACCGGTCTCGGGTCTTTGCCCCTTCGTCAACCCTTCACCGACCCGCGCGCGGTGAAGTTAGGTTCAAGCGAGCACCACGACGGCCACACACACACATCGCGACGAGTCTTTCATTCGACGGCAGAGTGACAAATTGTTGTAATCGAGCGGTGTTCAAACATCAGCAGTGGAGGAGACAAAGGCGGCCTGGCGTGGTGTAAATCCCGGCCACGACGGGCCCATCCCCTGCGTGAGCTACAGCACATTCACGGTGGACCTTTGCATATTTGTTCCGGTGCGTGTGAAATTGAAAGTTGTTGTTGTTCGGGGAAAAAAACAATGGAAGGAATCGGATTAGAGAGGAAGGACCAACGGAGAATGGCTTAGCGACGACATCACAAGAGGCTTGGTGCTAGAAAGATGTTGCCACCATTTGAGCACATTGGTGCTGCAAGACAGCAGGGAAGTGGAAACAACCAAATGACGAAACGCGCAGTGGGCACGCCTGCTACTGCAACATGGATCGTGATGATGATGATGTGGTTGTGTGAGTGAGCTCCACGTGCCTTTGCTAAAACGTGGAGCCATGGTTTTGATTTTGAACAACACGACTCAGTTTACAGACCCCCCCCCCAAGCACGCCCCCCCCCAAACCCCCCCCCCTTCGCTTCCCCCAAGCATCGGTGAGCAGAGAGGAAGGCGACTTAATTATATGGGTTTTTTCCATAAAATCACGTAGATATAAAAAATGATAATCAAGAAAAATAAAGTGATTTAAAATATCACGACGTATCGATCGCAACACATCGAAACATGATATTTTAATCACTTTATTTTAAATTTTGTATTATTTTTTTTCTTTCATCTACGTGACTTTACCGAAACAACCATATAATGCGAATTCCTGCAGTCACGAAAGTTTTAAGTCAGGAAGTCGACGCTTGACTCGTTAATGCGTGGAAGCGTTGAGCTTCCCACCTAATCCCCCGAGTGCAGAGACATCCATTATATATTTATTTATTTTAAACACACCACACACATAAAAAACGAACTGTCTCACCAAATGTGCCACCTTGTGTTTCATTTTTTTCCATCAACTTTAAAAACACGATCAAGTTGGGCTGCATTTGTACATTTTAAAAGAATAGAGGTGGACAAGGAGTAAGGGGGGGGGGACTTTGTCTAACACAATGCCTTGGGTTCGCGTTGTTATTCTTTACGCGTATTAATAGTTTCTGACAAAGCCGACTCCGCGTGTCAAATGCATGGGGCCGTGGCACCGTGCACGCTCGTTAGAGATCTGACAAACTCCGGCCTAGATCTTGACGTGGCCACGGGTTAAACACATTCGCACGCTCTCTCTCGCTCGCTCTCACTCTGTGTGTGTGTGTGTCACTCGCAATCCACCCCTCGACCCAGCGAAGGTGAGATTACGTTGAGTGGCTGGTGGGTGCTCGTGGAATGAGTGCTCAAGTTGTAGTTGAACAGTCTTAGAAAGGCGACAGCTCCTCTTCTACCACCTCCACCACCTCCTCCTCCACCTCCACCACCCCCTCCAACTCCACCACCTCCTCCACCTCCAACACCTCCACCATCACCTCCACCTGCAACACCATCTCCAACACCTCCTCCACCTCCCAATACCTCCACCACCACCTCCTCCACCTCCACCACCTCCTCCTCCACCTCCACCACCAACTCCACCTGCAGCACCATCTCCACCACCTCCACCACCTCCTCCACCTCCAACACCTCCACCACCACCATCTCCACCTCTTCCACCTCCACCACCTCCTCCACCTCCTCCACCACCTTCTCCACCTCCCAATACCTCCTCCACCACTACCTCAACCTACAGCACCATCTCCACCACCTCCTCCACCTCCCCCACCTTCTCCACCACCACCTCAACGTGCAGTACCATCTCCACCACCTCCCCCACCGTCTCCGCCACATTCTTCACCTCCAACACATCCTCGTCCTCCGTGCCCCTCGCTCCTTGGAGAACTCCGTCGTTTTTCGTACGGTTGGGAAGGAAGCCGATCCGCAGTGGATCTACTATTCTTGTCGATTCTAGATTTGAAGCTTTCGTGACTGCAAGGATTCATATTCTTAGGTTTTTTTCGGTAAAGTCACGTAGGTAAAAAATTAAAATTAATAAAAGTAAAATAAAAATAAAAAATAAAAATCACGACGTTTCAGAGGCAACACAAGCTTCCGTATTCAGGTAGAACCGTCACAGCCCGACAGCTGTATCAAGTAAATGAGAGATTACAAGAGATACCACTCCGTATATATAATGGTTGAGGGGGGGGGGAAGGGCCAGGAACGGCACACTTTTTATTATTATGGTAAGGTGCGTCTTGAGACTATGAATAGACTGCATAACAAATGACTGAGCCTTTATTATGGAGAGGTGCGGTTTGTGACTACGCCTAGCCTACATAACAAAAAGCTACAAATGAGACCGAGCCTCTGGCATGTGGACTACAGTTACGCACTCAAAGTTCAAAGTTCATTTATTAGGTATTTGTTATGTTGTCTATTACCATCTACATGGCAGAGGCTCGGTCTCATTTGCAGCTTTTTGTTATGTACGTCGTGATTTTTTTTACTTTTATTAATTTTAATTTTTTACCTACGTGACTTTACCGAAAAAACCTAAGAATATGAGTTCTTGTCGATGTTGGTGAGTGAGCTGTGTTCACGGTTAGCCTCGTGGTGAACATCTGTAACGTTGCACGTGAACGGTGCTTGGAAGCAGATGGTGGTGGTGGTGGTGTTATCATGTGGTCCGTGGTTTGAGATATACAGAGTGGCCCAAAAGTCAGGAAACATTAGGTTATTATATTTGTCTTTACAAATAACATCAGGTTATTTCACGTATATTTACGAATATTCAAACTGACTTCGATTAACATTAATGTACGCCTTAATTTTCTTTGGAAATGAAGTTAGGACTTTTTTTTCAAATATTGCAGGTGTACACGTATAATATTTGAACATTCATCAATTATCTTCAGTCAATGTTGTTGTCTTTTCATTTTTTAATTCGTAATAATGATAAATTACACTAAATTTGAGTTAAAGAATAAACAAATAACATGTTTTCATGGCAGTGTTAAGATAAATTAAATAACCCTGTGTCCTCACCTTTGGGCCGCCCTGTAGACTCATACTCACAAAGAGATTCATAGAATGACACAATGATTAATAAACTCACATAGAGATCCATAGACTCACATAGAGATTAATAGACTCACACATAGATCCATAAACTCACATATATACAGACTCACACAGATATTCATAGACTAACAGAGATTCATAGACTCAAACAGAGATTCATACTCACAAAGAGATTCATAGACTGACACAATGATTCATAAACTCACATAGAGATCCATAGACTCACATAGAGATTAATAGACTCACACATAGATCCATAAACTCACGTATATTCAGACTCACACAGATATTCATAGACTAACAGAGATTCATAGACTCACACAGATTCACAGACTCACATAACGATCCATGGACTTAAATAAAAACTGCGTCACAATTAAATTAAGGGTATACAATTTAGGTTTCTATTCGCATGAGTTATGTTTATTGGATTTAAAGTTAAGTGTTAATCCAGTGGGAAAGGTGCCACGTGCCCCTGCACATGCTTTCGACCAACCCGAGCGCGAGTACGATGCCCATTCGTACGTCATTTATGGTTTGTCCAATAGAAGCGTTTAAGGGGTCCAGTGAATTCATTGAGTCTAGAAATCGAAAAAAATTAAAACAAATATCGTAAGTGACGTTTCGAGCAATAGCATTTCTTCGATTTTTTACATACTATACAGAAGGGCCATTGCTTGAAACGTCGCCTATTATACATTTTTCATGGTAAGCTTACATTGTTATTGAACAATCGTCTTGAGTTGTTGTTGTTTGTTTGTTCACCGTGCTTGTTCAACAAAACGATCACAACACCGCATGGGAATGGAGTGAAAATCACCCCTTTAAAAGTGGACTACAATAACGCACTCAAAGTTCAAAGTTCATTTATTAGAGTCCTGTGAGCCATTCGGCTCTTGAATCGGGTGCAACCGCAACAAACAAAAAACAAAAACATGAACAAGAAAACATCTTAAAGTGACTATGTGCAAACAGAAAATCCAAGAAAAGACAGCAAAATATTGCCCGTCCATGTCATATTCTTTCAAACGTCGATAATTCGGCGATATATCGATGTAGCGTATATACATCATTCGAATGCGGCTTAATGCCATTAAAATGGATCGATCGTCACGCAACTGCAATCAATGTTCTCTTTTCACGACCTCCTGGCAGACCAAACAGCATGCCAACCGAACGTGTGTCAGGACTGCCACCTTGTGACTAGATTTGTTGATACAGACATCTGGCCCCGAATAAATTTTCTTCCGTATGAGAGAGAGAGAAAGAAATTTAAAACAAGTAAACCCGTAAAAACAAAGTTTTTCACTATAAATCCTTTATATGCGTGGCGGCTAGAGTCCTCTCGTCCTCTGCCTTGAGATGGCTGCCACCTATGCGTCAGATGATTGTCTGCCACCATTAAGCAATTGGTAATTAAATATTTAATTTGTTTTCCCTAATCAGTGTAAAATTTTGGATTTGTTTTTTTCACGAAAATTAATTGTCACACACAACGAGTCTGTGTAGAAAATGTCAGCTCGATTGGATCACGGGAAGTGGGTTAAAAAACGAGCGAAAGATTTGCACGGTCCTAAGCAAGCAAGCACGCAAGCAAGCAAGCAAGCACGCGAACTTAATATAAAGGATTTAAAAACGTTCCTTTATCTTTCAATTGGAAACGCATGCTCACACAATCCAATCACAATCACCTTGAGTGTCCCTTTGGATTTGGAGACCGTCACAGAGCGTGCCAAATTGTATGTCAGCTTTATATAATTATCAATGCACCCACCGCCCATGATAGCTCAACTGGTTCCTACTGAAGCTCAGCGTTGTGAATGTGTGGACATTTTTCACCGTGGCGTAATATTGCGTCGGATTTGCCCTGACCAAACTTTGGCTACATTATATACAAATGACGCGGCATTCTGTTAAGTCAACGTGCCGATTAAATAATATCATAAAACAAATTAACTCTACATTTTTTACATGTTTTGTGCACTTTTAAATAATACATAGAGAGACAAAAAAAAGCCACGAACCCGTTAAAAAAATAAAATAACTCCGATTTGATGGCAAGACAAGTTTGAGGCAGCCGGAGAATTACGTATTTTTTATGCATTAAGTCCCACTGTATATGCTGCTTTAAATCCTCCATGGAATTGTCGTTAAGTTAATGTCAAGTAGGAATAAAAAAGGCAGTTCTAAGGCTATGGGTGGAAGTCGGAGGAACGAAGTGCTACTTTACGAAACTGGTGGATTTGTTTGCGAGGACATTTAAGATGAAGACTGCCCAGTGATGGTCTCTCTGGATATTAAGGGAGGACAGATTTGAGTTAATGTACAGAGTTCTATGGTAGGCGGTAGATTACGTCACAAAAATGAAATGTGGGCAGGATTGTTGTTACAACTCTATGTTAGGGCGATGTCGAGGTGGAATACAGCCGACATATATAAAGTTGTCAACCTGCTCAAATCGTTGTCAGTCCAGAAGAACTATATGCATAGGTGGCGAGACAAGTTTTGGGCAGCCGGAGAATTACGTAATTTTTTGCATTAATTCCTGCTGTAGATGCTGCTTTAACTCCTCCATGGAATTGTCGGGGGCCTTCAAGGGATGTAGAGTATTTAGCCAATTCCAGTAACATGTGCTGGACACATGGGAAAGAACTTTCGTTCTCTGAGAAAACCCAATAAACGAGAGGACATTGATGAGGGCTCCACAAATCTAGATTCAACGCAAAGGCAGTCCAAATAAAGGAAAAACTGTTGATAAGAGCTGAGTCCATTGCTAGACCCAACGCAGAAGATCCTCTGGATTTGATCTTCCACACAGCTCATAGTCCACCCAAAACTGCATCCGCACAAACCATGGCAGATGCGTATTCCTGATGCACAAATGGAAAATGAAAAACTCTCCCAAGTGCGACTGTGGTCTTCCAGAACAAACCGTACAACATATATCGACGTAATACCCGATCCACAAATACGATGAAGACATCACAGCGTTACAATCCGCTATTCCTGACGCCGTTAACTGGCTTGATCACCTGAATGTGAAATTTATAGTTGTTGCTCTGCATCTACATCAGCCACACGGAAGAAGAAGATTGCTGTTCTACTATCTCCCAGCTGCTCTTTAATCTGTAGCCTGATGCACTGCTGGTCAGTAATTCAAAGACAAACCAAGTTCAGCCCTGCTGAGCTTGCAAGATGCGTCGAGATTGGACGCAAACAATAAAGTTTTATTAGCTGCTTGACCGAGTATAATCATTCACGCATACAATTTCAAAACATTAATTAAAATTAATAAAAGTGATTCTACAGCTCATAATATTGTAATCTAATCAAATAGCCTAATTACTATGAGCTTGCAGGCTGTTTTCATTCACCTGAATACAAGGGACTGTACGCTCCTTCATTGACGGAAAATGCGTGCATACCACACTCGTGTAAGTGCACTGCAGTCGAAACACAAAGGCATCAATAAGTGGCCCGAGAGTTAATTGAACAGCGTGTGATTGCGACCAATCAGAGGAAACGCTTAGCGACTATAAATGGCCGAACAAGACACCCATTGCGGTGTATCTCGTGCTCGCAGCAAGATGGAGTCTCAACTTCGCTGGGTCGTGGTGCTCTGTGCCGTGGGTGTTTTGTTTGCGGATTCTGACTTCGTGGGTGAGTGTTTCGCACGGTGCACACTGCATATTACCTCTCTTAAAAATATATATTGTTGAAAGTTCGAAGTAGACTCGTTGAAAAACTCGTATACAGCAACGGATTGAATTGGTTTTGCTTTAAAACTGGTTAATAAGTTTTGTAACGAAAGCATCGTTGATAAACGAGTCTCCTTTTCCTGCTTTGACTGGCAAGCTTCGCACAAGGAGGGTGGATGTGTGATATCCCATTTTTAATAAATTAAAAGTCTCCCGTCGCAGATTTGACCATTTGCGAGTTTGCCGACTAACCCGCCTGCTGTGGGCAAGATTTTGGTGTACTTTGGCATTAGAATGTTTGACCAATACCGATTGCCATGTACTTTAAGCTCTCTGCTTGCTACCCCTTCCTACACTAATTGCATCTATTTCGACTTTCATCTGGATTTCGTGTGAACTTGCATTTCAATTGTTTTAAATTGACTCGGTTAGCATAATGGAAACGGTTTGGTCTTGACCTAGCGTGCTGGACCATGGTCAAACAAGCTTCGTGACTAAATGGCAGATGTGGTGTTACACGAGTGTACGAGATGTTTCTACTCGTATTTTGATGCAATATTAACTCCACCTTTGTGCTGTCGATCTTCTCTTGAAGGGCATCGCGCTGCCAATCGTGGCTTGAGGGCTATCGATGATGAGGAATTGCCTCCCTCTACGATCCCAGCAGGTATAAGCAATACTTTGCACGTGACACGAAACTGCCACTAGAATAATCTCTTGAGATTCCTTGTGACCCGTCTGATTTTGTAACCATGGAAACTCGCCGTGATTTTGTCTTTTATTAAGGGAAGAAATGTTAAAGGGAACGCTTCAGGAAGTCGCTCGGCTATTGAAATGGCTGTTCAAGGGACTCTCCCCAAAACAGCCTCTTGGCTCAAGAGTAATTTATCTTTAAGAGCCCCAGTGTTGACGGGAGTGTTGGAGATTGTAAAACATTGGCTTGGTGCTGATTTAGACTCTACAAAAAAGGTATTCTACAAATGACTGCAGAATTGTTACATCTTAATGCAGTGTCGCTTTCTGTCCTGTACCCCAGAACGGATGAGTACATTTGCATTATGGTTGTGCTCTCAGCTGGCGTTGCCAAATTGAGGGGTGAGGACGTTAAAATGCTGGGCTTGATGGCTCTGACCTTGGGAATGCAGGGACTAATATGATTGATACCCCTTTTGTACAGACGTAATAAGATGGAAGAGTGTCACGTTTTTGTTTTTTACTGAAATTTCGAATTTGCTGGTTTGGCTTGTGCGTGACCAAGGTGTCACCTACGAGGTGGAGTGCTTCAAAGAGAGGATGTCTGCGAAGGTCGCGAAAAGCGTCCTGCTGGGCTATGGCGCTTCTGATCTCGTCATGAACTCTGCAACTCCTGCATGCAGATTGACAGACTCTGGGCCGTACATCACGTTCAACATATCGCTCAGCGAATGTGGCACCGTCTTTGAGGTCTCCAATATTAACCTTTCTTTTTTAATAAAAGTACTTTACTTTTACTTAATTGCCTGCTTTTTAAATCCTTTATATTAAGTTTGCTTGCTTAGGACCGTGCAACTCTTTCGGTCGTTTTTTAACCCACTTCCCGTGATCCAATAGAGCTGACATTTTCCACACAGACTCGTTGTGCGTGACAATGAATGTTCGTGAGTTTTTTTCCAAAATATTACACTTCTTAGGAAAAAATATTATATGTAATTACCAATTGCTTAACGCTGCCATGCAATCATCTGACCCATAGGTGTTAGCCATCTCAAGCCAGAGGACGAGAGGACTCTAGCCGCCACACATAAAGGATTTATAGTGAAAGACTTTGTTTTTACGGGTACATTTTTTCAAACTACTCTAATCTGCCTTTTCTCCCTCCCCCCCCCCCCCCCCCACAGGAAACGAGCACAGACCTCGTCTTCTCTCAAACGATTTCTCTGCCCAGTACCACGTTCGGCATCATCACCTACGACTTCGTGTACATCATGGTCAATGCAATGTATGTGACCCATGCTAGACACGGAGATTATACTGGTAGGAACGAAGTGAACCAGCCCACAATAGATTATATCGTCCGTCCGATGTCCGATTAGGTGTAGCAACGTCGCCCCCTACTGCAAACACTTGGCAGGACCCTACAAAAACCTTTAGACTCCGTGACGCTTTCCTGACTAAACTGTAATAATACATTATGTTTATTCTTTGGTTATTCGTTCCTACCAGCCCACCCCGCAGGGTCCTGTTCGCAGTCTCCTAAACCATTCTTGCTATTCCACGTAATGGCGTGACCAAGACTGTCGTAACGACCGTTCCATTAACTTCCTGGATATTGTCCTGATTGGCATGCCTTCAAATGAAAGGTCTTATCCCAAAGCTAAATTGTCATTCGTTTCACAACTTACTGCCGAACTGAAACCCATGATTGTTGGTACTTGTTCACGTGACCCATTTGGTTGAGTAGAGCAGTATGATGCACCGTAGTTTGTACTAAACTCTGCTCTTGTAATGATAGGATTTCCTTTGTTCAGACCTAGACACTGATGCCGTCTATGTATTATCCCCTTCATTTTTATTAGCTGCAAGATTCCGAGGACGGAGCTCTTGTCGTCTTTGGCACTCCAGCCCAACAGCACAAAGGTTGTGCTCAACCAGACCGTCTATGCGGAACTGGAACTGAAGATGGATTTCTACCATAGCTTTACGTTCCCGCTGCCTTACCTGCCCACCGACTACCCGCTAGTGGTGCAGCTGCGTCAAACCCTCTATCTCCAGTTGTCCCTCAAGACCGGCCTCGACCTTTCCCTGTTCACCGTCGACCTCTACGCGACTCCCACTGATGACCATCTTGATCCCCGAAAATACTATCTCGTGAAAGAAGGGTACGTAGTTTTTCTTTTCTCTCGCTTGACACTGGCTGAAGTGTACTTGAGCCTCTTTCTTGCTTGATCTGTGGCCTTTCTCTTTCTGTAGGTGTCTACGTGACAGCACTGTGAACGTCACCATCACCGCCACTGCCCGCCGCTTCACCTTCCCAGCCTTTGCCTTCACTGCTCAAGATACCAAATACGTGAGCTTCATGCTAAATGCGATCATGAGCGTTCTGTGGCAGGGTCTAGCCTTGGCTCCATTTTGCCTTGCAGCAATGGCCTTGGGAAAATTTGCTATTTGTGTAATTGAAGACTTTCTTCTGGAATGTGATTGTCGTGATTTAATTCACAATTGTATTAACTTCCACTGGCCCAACGGGTCCTTTTTGTGAAACATTGCTTGCTAGTGATTCGATTGGACTTGCACATGCTCAAACCTGGCAAGACTCTTGGGTGTCAGGGGTGTTCCCTATCCCCTTAAATTGCAAATGTCTTGATTTTTAAAAACCTCCCTTATGCTTTTGCAGGTGTACGTCCATGCTGCATTGATAGCTTGCAAGGCTTCTTTGGCTGCCTCTCGCTGCCAGCAAGGATGTCTGGCCAGGAAAAGGAGGAGCAGCTTGGAAACCGTGGATACCCCGGTTTATATCTTCACCAGAGGACCCTTTGTCTACAGCGAGGATGCTGCCCTATCCCGCTGTGCGTTTGTGTTTTTCATTTCGCGTGGTGTTGGCTTCCAAAGCAACATGATTTGGATGAGGCCCGGTCTCGATTTTAAAATTCTAGGCCCTCCTAGCAGGAGTCAATCCAGCAAGCTAAAATGTTATCCTTTTACATGTTTATTTGTTAATTTCCGACTTGTAAACACATTCTGATGCGTTCAAATTTAATTGCGAAATGTATATCTATGACCTCGCCTTACCCGCTGCCCCGTCTATTGCCTCCTTTGCAGCGGAGATCCTGAACTACCCTGGTGTGGTGGCCATTGCAGCAGTTGCTTCCATCATCCTCGTGGGCTTGGGCTTTGCTTCCAAGAGGATGCTGGCTAAGAAGTGATGCAGATGTTTAACATGTATACACATCATGGAATAAAGCAATTGATTCAAACGTGTTTTGGCTTGAATGCTGCTTTTTGCACAACGTCTGGACCTGGTTGCCTTGCATGCTTTTACCCCTTTGTGTCAAAAGCTAAAATAAACATTGCCTTGAAAGGTCCGCATAGGTTGAAGCTCTTAATGTTAGCAGTTATATGGTTTGTGGGCCCATCAGCCTTAGATCTTCAATGGGGGTATTATAATAGCAGGATTTTAACGAAGCTTGTGGAATAGAATGACAACCCTTTTTGGGTGTTCATGTTGTACAGGTGTGGACATGCACACGGATGGAGACGCTGTTTACACGATAGATGCTCTTCCCTAATGCTTCCAGATTAATAGTGTCAGTTCTGTGCACCGACGGCCCGTGTGGGAACTTTAGTTTACCAGGTAAGACTTCACGGAACGTTTGGTCTGTTTCACAAATCCCTGGGGTCCTTAACACCTTACCAACAGCGCCACTGCCATGGTAAGTGTGTTTTGTTACGTTGACAACTTTCATTTTCCTGGTAAAAGGGTTGGCAATGTTTTCCCACCGTTTGGTAGCAGTGAGGTGAAGCTATCACGCGAGTCTGAATGAGGCCATGCTTTGTGGCTGTTCGTGCTTTTCATTAAACAAACAGGTCCCTGCGGGGTGGGCTGGTAGGAACGAATAACCAAAGAATATAAACCTCATGTATTATTACACTTGTTTAGCCAGGAAAGCCTCACTGAGTCAAGGTTTTTGTAGGGTCCTGCCAAGTGTTTGCAGTAGGGGGCGATGTTGCTACACCAAATCGGACGATACAAAGGGAGTTTGAGGCCTAGTTCTAGGCTTTAGACCTAGCTGTAGGCTTTAGGCTGCTGTGAGTTAATTTTTTAATTAAATGTTTTAATTAAAAGCTATCAGGGAATTATAAGGGAATGTCCCATAGTGTAGATGCTTGCCCCGAGCTCTCATACTCTGATGGTGCATTGTCTTTGAGTTGTGCGCCTTTTGGCGTCATCTGGTCCAACCCATATGAGACTAGGCTCTAAGGAAAGCTGTCTCGGGTGTGGATCAATCAACTTTAAGGACAGTGCACATTATCAGAGTTATGTTCTTTTGTTTGTATTATGACTGCAGGTATTGCGGTCTATGCAAACATGACTCCTTGTAAAAAGGTGTCGGTTTTGTTGCCAGATAGAAGGGTAAAGAACCAATTATCATATTTTTACTGGCAAATGAGGTTCCCATAGTGAATGTTACACTTGTTTAGCCAAGAAAGTGTCACTGAGTCTATAGGTTTTTGTAGGGTCCTGCCAAGTGTTTGCAGTAGGGGGCGATATTGCTACACCTAATCGGACATCGGACGGACAATATAATCTATTGTAGGCTGGTTCACTTCGTTACTACCAGTATAAATTGAAACTCAAAGACCACCGTGAGTGTGAGCATCTTTCACTACACTAGTTAAGAAGGATTCGCATAAAGCCTTAAGAAAATTAAACTACAAAACACGTTCCTTCGGAGTGGGCAGGTAGGAACTTGGTTGGACGGCGCATTTGTGCACAACAGACAGACAAATAATCCCTGGTGGCAGGGGCGGTTTCTTCATTAGGGCGATTGGGCGACGCACCACCAATGTCATTCAACCACAGAGTCACGCTAGCCGTCACTGTGCCTCTGGATATAGTCCAATCAGCGTCATGTCACGTTCTGTGGAGTACCGCCTCTTTTTGGGCGATTTCACTCCGGCTGAGAATCGCCCCGAGTGGCCCCATAGACTTACATTCAAAGATGTTTTTTTTCGAACGGGGGGCGCTGCAATGCATTCTCTATGGCTTCCGGGAGGGCTCACACTAACGTGCTTACGTCATCATACGTAAGCACGTTTCATCCAACAATATAATTTGTCGCCACCTAGTGGAATCTTTAATAAAAGAAACTTGAGTGGATTGTATTAATAGTGAGTATAGAAACAAACAAGATGTATTGTAAGAGTCACTTTATTTTTCATTAATATTAAAGAAGTGAAGTTGCCTTTACATGCTTAAGCTGTTAATTTATCCATTGCATGGGTGGACCTTATCCTTATCAATCATCCAGACATTTGCCCCCCCTGAGAGATTTTGCAGGAGCCGCCACTGCCTGGTGGGCAGTGTGGAACCTGTTGTTCCTACCTGTATAAAAGATAAATTGATTTGAGGTAGCCAGGCAGCCAGCCAGGTAGCCAGCCCCCTTATCTATCGGCCCCTCCCCCTCCCTTAGGCCCTTCCCCTGACCCCCCTTACCTTAGACCCTCCCCTGACCCTCCTCCCTTAGGCACCTCCCCTCTCCGTACCCGACAGGAGGTCTCCACCAATCAGAGCGCTGTTTATATTATATATATATGCACGACAGACAGTCAGACAGACAAAAAATCCCTGGTGGGCAGTGTGAAACCTGTTGTTCCTACCTGTAAAAACGCATTGTGCCTGTGTTCTGCTGACTGCCAGCACTCCGACCCGTTTCGTCCACTAAGCGGCGCCTGTAAGAGCACCGACTTCGTTCTTCGTCTGGTGGCTACAACACAGCCTCGTGCTTCAGCCGCCGTTGTGCCTCGCAAACAAACCTATAAAAGCGCCGACTTTGCTATTACGGAGGCTACAACATCGCATGCGGTGATGGATCCAGAGGACAACCGCAACCTGAGCCCTGATTCTATCAGTGCTCCAGACTGAAGTAATATGGCATCTGTTGCTAGTGGACTGTAGCCAATTACAAGGTCGGCCTTCAGTTTCTCGAGACTCACTGCTGCCCTATGCCGTCGGGAAAAAGGATTGAATGATGGATGCATTGGTATTTGGCTTCGGCAACATAGGATCAGCTGCAACCGCCGTACTTGGTAAGGTTGAAATCTAAATTGATAAAGGGAACAAAGGTAATCGTCCTTGTCGTGCCAGACATTGTGGAACCAGTGGTAATGCTGGTTGGACGTACATGGACCGAGCAGACCCACATTGCCTATGCCCACATTGTCGACCAACTTAAGATCAGGTACCGAAACGAGTCGCCTTTCAATCGGTAGGAAATTGATGATAATCCAAAGTGCCTCACCCGTACTGTGGAGAAGAGTGTCACTGACAAGCAACGCAATGAACTGGATCACCGTACGTGCTCCGATTACAGGGATATTCTATGATATTTATACAGGTAGGAACAATATGTTCCACACTGCCCACCAGGGAATTTTTGTCTGTCTGACTGTCTGTCGTGCATAAATAAATATATAATACAAACAGCTCTTTGATTGGTGGAGACCTACTGCCGGGTACGGAGAGGTGCCGAAGGGAGGAGGGTCAAGGGAGGGTCTAAGGGAAGGGGGGTCAGGGGAGGGGCCTAAGGATAGGGAGGGGGTGGTCAGGGGAGGGGCCTAAGGGAAGGGGGCTCAGGGGAGGGGCCTAAGGATAGGGAGGGGGTGGTCAAGGGAGGGTCTAAGGGAAGGGGGGTCAGGGGAGGGGCCTAAGGATATGGAGGGGGTGGTCAGGGGAGGGGCCTAAGGGAAGGGGGGTCAGGGGAGGGGCCTAAGGATATGGAGGGGGTGGTCAGGGGAGGGTCTAAGGGAAGGGGGGTCAGGGGAGGGGCCTAAGGATATGGAGGGGGTGGTCAGGGGAGGGGCCTAAGGGAAGGGGGGTCAGGGGAGGGGCCTAAGAATATGGAGGGGGTGGTCAGGGGAGGGTCTAAGGGAAGGGGGGTCAGGGGAGGGGCCTAAGGATATGGAGGGGGTGGTCAGGGGAGGGGCCTAAGGGAAGGGGGGTCAGGGGAGGGGCCTAAGAATATGGAGGGGGTGGTCAGGGGAGGGTCTAAGGGAAGGGGGGTCAGGGGAGGGGCCTAAGGATATGGAGGGGGTGGTCAAGGGAGGGTCTAAGCTCTAAGGGAAGGGGGGTCAGGGGAGGGGCCTAAGGATATGGAGGGGGTGGTCAGGGGAGGGGCCTAAGGGAGGGGGGGGGGTCAGCGGAGGGGCCCGAGGGAGGGGGAGTCAGGGAAGGGGTCTAAGGGAGGGGGGGTCAAGGGGAGGTGCCTAAGCAAGGGGGAGGGGCCGATAGTTTAGGGGGCTGGCTACCTGGCTGGCTGCCTGGCTACCTCAAGTCAAGTGATCTTTATACAGGTAGGAACAACAGGTTCCACACTGCCCACCAGGGATTATTTGTCTGTCTGTCGTGCACGAATGCGCTGTCCAACCAAGTTCCAACCTGCCCACTCCGTAGGAACGTGTTCTAGGGGAGAACAGTACGTCAGGCTCCTGTCAAATGTCACTCCAAGGAACACCGGCTGTCACAGGTACGACAGCCGTGGCAGAAACCAGCTTGAGTTAAAATTTTCTAAGCTATGTAATGACAGAGAAACAAATGTTTCAATTTCAAATCAGAAACTGGATATTGTACCTAAATTGCTTAATAGTTTTTCAATATAATTTTGTAAGAAAAGATCACATTCTTCTTGAATTTTTGTTCCGTTTAACTCACTTTTCTGAAGTCAAACGTAATTTATATCTATGTAATGACAATAGAGGCTACATGCGCTCCGAGTGCACTAGTGGCCACAGGAGGTAATGCCAGGGGTATCAGTTGTGAGTGAAAGGACTTGTGGCTATGGGAATGATAGAGGGAGTGGTCAGGTGACTAGTCAGCCAGTGGAGCAAGCGTCTCCAGTCAGCAAGAAGGATCGAGAAGGGGTGTGGGCCTCAGTTGGTATACAAGGGAGATGCGCAGGAGACTTGGGCCCGTTGCAGTCAGGTCAAGTGAACGGGTCTTCAATAAAGTGTCATCAAGAGAATCGTGTCAAATCGTCATTAAACCTCTGTAGTGACATATGACGTCACTACTGTGTCGGCCCGTACGAGGGCTGGGGGGCCCAAGGGGGTGCCTGGGGGGGTCACGTGGTGGAGGGACCCAGACCTTCCCGTGAGGTGGGGAAAGGGAGGCATGGCCTGGGAAAGGGAGGCGTGGCCTGGGAATGGAGGCGTGGCCTGGGAAAGGGAGGCATGGCCTGGGAAGGGGATATAAGCGGGGTGTGGATGCAGAGCGGGGCTGTTGAACTCCGAAGTGAAGACATCATCGGTCCTCAAGTCCCGGGTCGTCGTCCTGGACCAGGCAGCCCGTTGCCTGCCTGGTCCACTCTGTGTCGTGTTCCAGAGTGATTAGTGAGTTGAGGAAGGTGGTCACCACCTCATGTAGTGTCATATTACTTACTGTTTAATAAATAGTGTTGCCTCCAAACTGCGTGTGTGTGCGCCTAATTGGAACCCACTAAAACCTGTATTAGTTTTTGGAATAGATGCATGAAATCCAAAAAAAAATTGGTTAACAGTCATCAACGCAGATAGGGAGTTTGATTCTAGAAAGATGCATTGTAGTGGTGCACTTTAGAGATCTTCTCCTACACTTACTCATCACCTTAAGGTGCGTTATGGTTTAAGATTGGTAAGCAAGAAACAAGAGCAGATGGGAATGTAAAATGTGGTTCCGGAAAACACGATGGAAATTCAATTAGTAGATTGATGGGTGACCATGTGGAGTTAGAGACCGAAGACAATATAAGTGGCGAGGATAAGGTTCAGCAATGAGAACGTGGGGTTTGAGAAAACGCGGATGTCAGACGCGTTTGTTTTAACACCCCCTACCTCTACCACGCACCATTTCATTTGTTTCCAGTGTTCTTTAAAATGATTTTCAGGGGTTCAATCTAGTCCAATCAACTTTTCCGGTCCTAATGGTGCATTATTGTTAAAGTCTTATACCAAGATATGCTGGATCCATTAGTGCTATTAGAAGCAAATTGCTGTCAATTGCATTGCCTTTTATTCTCCAGGGAGACCCTCGTTGTGGGCCATGGAAGCGAGGCGGTTGAGCTTTTCCATCAGAGCAACATATGACGTCCTTCCAACACCAGTTAATTTTCACCAATGGTATGGTGAAGATCCGGACTGTGCCCTCTGTTCCATGCCAGCCAACCTCAGGCACATTCTCACAGGGTGTAAAACAAGCCTCACCCAAGGACACTACACTTGGTATCACAACCAAGTCCTTAAAAACCTTGCGTCCGCCCTGGAGGACAAGCGAGCTGCCACCAACTCCCTACCACCCCCAGCAGCATCACACCCCTTACGGACGACCTTTGTCCGCGAAGGGGCCAAACCACCGAAGAGCGGCTCAACACCAATAAAGCGAGACCAGCTGCGCTTGGTCCACGACTGGAAAATGCTAGCAGACATTAGCCGGCAACTTGTGTTTCCTCCGGAGATCGCAACCACCACCCTAAGACCTGACATGGTGCTCTGGTCCCATTCGCTCAAGAAGGTCTTCATCATTGAGCTCACAGTACCCTGGGAGGACTCAGTAGACGAGGCTTATGAGCGAAAACATCTGCGCTATGCCGATCTAGCTGCCGAAGCACGGCATCATGGCTGGAACACAGAAGTCCGACCAGTGGAGGTGGGCTGCAGAGGTTTTGTGGCAACATCTACAACCAGACTGCTTAGAGACCTGGGAATTAAGGGCCAGAGCCAGCGTTCGGCAATCAGAGCTGTATCAGAGGCGGCAGAAGGCAGCAGTCAGTGGCTCTGGATGAAGAGGAAAGACACCAGCTGGGCCCCAAAGTGAGAGGGCCAGGAGGTATGCAGTCAATGTTTGACTAAGGGAGGACACCCCTGCCATGCATAGTCCAAAGGGAATGTTGGCTAAGAACAACAAGGCAACTCCTATGACCAATTGGGAATGGGACGCAAGCATAGGCTTGATCACCCTGTTGCTGGCCACCTTTGGGGAGGGTGTATAGTATGAAAGACCGAAACACCCTAGGAACCAAAGGTTCACTACTGACGATGCGCTCCCCAAATTTCACCAGGCTCACTGTTCATGAACTCTTGTAAGTGCTTGCACAAAGGATAGTAACATCTCATGCTGTGTTCTTTGGAATCTAAGATCAACCCAAAGTGGACATTTCAAGGCAATGTGTTTTTTATTTTTTTTAACCAGGAGACAAGCATGCAAGGCGACCAGGTGGAGCCGATGTGCAATAAGCACCATTCAAGCCAAAATATTCGCTTGAATCCTTGCTTTATTCCATGACGTGTATACATATTAAACATCTGCATCACTTCTTAGCCAGCATCCTCTTCGAAGCAAAGCCCAAGCCCACGAGGATGATGGAAGCAACTGCTGCAATGGCCACCACACCAGGGTAGTTCAGGATCTCCGCTGTAAAGAAGGCAATCGATGGGGCAGCAGGTAAGGCGAAGTCATGGAAATACATTTTGCAATTAGAATACCAGGATGCGTTTAAAATTGCAAAATCATTGAAGAAATAAGCAAGACGAATTCTAGCTTGCTGGATTGACACTTCTGTTAGGAGGGCCTAGAGTTTTAAAATCGAGACCTGGCCTAAATACAGTGGAAATTATCATCATGTTGCTTTAGAAACCAGCACCACGCGAAATGAAAAACACAAACGCACAGCGGGGTAGGGCAGCATCCTCGCTGTAGACAAAGGGTCCTCTGGTGAAGATGTAGACTGGGGTATCCACGGTTTCCAAGCTGCTCCTCCTTTTCCTGGCCAGACATCCTTGCTGGCAGCGAGAGGCAGTCAAAGAAGCCTTGCAAGCTATCAATGCAGCGTGGATGTACACCTGCAGGAGTGAAAGGGAAGGTTTTAAAAAAGCATGTGCAATTTATGGGGATGTGAACGCCCCAGAGACACCCAATCGAATCATTAACAAGCAATGTTTAACCATTGGGACTGTTGGACCAGTCCAAGTGTTGATAAAAGAGGAAAACCCATTGCAGAACAGAAGTCCTAAATTAGACAAATGAGCGCAAGCTGTAAATTTTCCCCAGGCCATTCTTGATGCAAGGCAAAGCATAACCAAGGCTCGTCGACCCTACCACTCGAAGTTCATGATAGCTTTTACCATGGTGGAACATTGAGCTCACGTATTTTTTATCTTGAGCAGTGAATGCGAAGGCTGGGAAGGTGAAGCGGCGGGCAGTGGCGGTGACGGTGACATTCACAGTGCTGTCACGCAGACACCTACAGAAAGAGAAAGTCCACAGATTAAGCTAGAAATAGGCTCAAGTACACTTCAGCCAGTGTCAAGCGCAAGAATAGAAAAACGACGCACCCTTCTTTCACGAGATAATATTTCAGCGGATCAAGGGGGCTATTGGTGGGAGTTGCGTAGAGGTCGACAGTGAACAGGGAAAGGTCGAGGCCGGTCTTGAGGGACAACTGGAGATAGAGGGTTTGACGCAGCTGCACCACTAGGGGGTAGTCGGTGGGCAGGTATGGCGCCAGGAACGTTGAGCTTTTGTAGAAATCCATCTTCAGTTCCAGTTCAGCATAGACGGTCTGGTTGAGCACAACCTTTGTGCTGTTGGGCTGGAGTGCTAAAGACGACAAGAGCTCAGTCCTCGGAATCTTGCAGCTAATAAAAATGAAGGGGACAATGCGAAAAGAGCATCAGTGTGTAGGTCTGAATGAAATCCTATCATTACAATAGCAGAGTTTAGTTCAAACCGAGGTGTATAAAGACCCTCTACCTCAACCAAATGGGTCACGAACAAATCCCAACCATGTTTTTCAGTTCGGCAGCAAGTTGTGAACCGAATGACAAATTTAGCTTTGTTGGACAAGACCTTTCAATTGAAGGCATGCCAATCACGACAAAATCCAGGAAGTTACTGGAAGGGTCGTTACGACAGGCTTGGTCACGCCATTACGTGGAATAGCAAGAATGGTTTAGCAGACTGCAATAATCTACGTGTCAAGCATGGGTTTGGGTCACATACATTGCATTGACCATGATGTACACGAAGTCGTAGGTGATGATGCCAAACGTGGTACTGGGCAGAGAAATCGTTTGAGAGAAGACGAGGTCTGTGCTCGTTTCCTGGGGGCGGGGTGGGGGGAGAGATGAGGCAGAATAGAGTCGTTTGAAAAAGAATTAACCCGTAAAAACAAAGTTTTCCACTATAAATCCTTTATATGCGTGGCATCGGTTTTATTTTATTATTCATTTCTGTTTTTCTTGAGTAAGAGTTTCATTTTTAAATCACATTGGGATTTTAAATTAAATGTGAAAAAAAATGTTTCCTAAAAAGTGGAAATTGTCACGCACAACGAGTCTGTGCAAAATGTCAGCTCGATTGGATCACGGGAAATGGGTTAAAAAACGACCGAAAGTGTTGCACGGTCCTAAGCAAGCAAGTGAACTTAATATAAATGATTTAAAAAGCAGGCAGTTAAGTAAAAGTAAAGTACTTTCATTAAAAAAGAAAGGTTAATATTGGAGACCTCAAAGACGGTGCCACATTCTCCGAGCGAGATGTTGAACGTGATGTACGGCCCAGAGTCTGTCAATCTGCATGCAGGAGTTGCAGAGTTCATGACGAGATCAGAAGCGCCATAGCCCAGCAGGACGCTTTTCGCGACCTTCGCAGACATCCTCTCTTTGAAGCACTCCACCTCGTAGGTGACACCTTGGTCACGCACAAGCCAAACCAGCAAATTCGAAATTTCAGTAAAAAACAAAAACGTGACACTCTTCCATCTTATTACGTCTGTACAAAAGGGGTATCACTCATATTAGTCCCTGCATTCCTAAGGAAGAGCCATGCATCCCAGCATTTTAACGTCCCCATCCCTCAATTAGGCAAAGCCAGCTTCCAGCACAACCATAATGCAAATGTTCTCATCCGTTCTGGAGTACAGGAAAGAAAACGACACTGCATTAGGATGTAACAATTCTGCAGTCATTTGTAGAATACTTTTTTTTTAATAATCAGTCTCCAAATCAGCACCAAGCCAATGTTTACAATCTCTAAAATAATCCAGTCAACACTGGGGCTCTTAAAGGAGAAATTACTCTTGAGACAAGAGGCTATGCTTTGGGTAGTGTCCCTTGAACAGTTGTTGCTATAGCCGAGACACTTCCTGAAGCGTTCCCTTTAAAAATGTCTTGCCTTAACAAAAAACAAATCACGGAGAGTTTACATGGTTACAAATCAGACGGGGCACAAGGAAACGCAAGAGATTAATCTAGTGGCAGTCTCGTGTCACGTGCAAAGTATTACTTATACCTGCTGGGATCGTAGAGGGAGGCAATTCCTCATCATCGATAGCCCTCAAGCCACGATTGGCAGCGCGATGTCCTTCAAGAGAAGATCGACAGCACAAATGTGGCGTTAATATTGCATCAAAATACGAGTAGAAACATCTCGTACACTCGTATAACAGCACATCTGCCATTTAGTCCCTAAGCTTGTTTGACCATGGTCCAGCACACTAGGTCAAGACCAAACCTTTTCATAATGGAAACCAAGAAATGTAATTGAAGTCAATTTAAAACAGAATTGAAATACAAGTAAACGAAATAGATGAAAGTCGAAAGAAATATGCAATTTGAGTGTAGGTAAAGGTAGTAAGCAGAAAAGCACAAAATTAATAATTTGGTTACGCTTAACGTACATGGAAATCGGTATTCGTCAAACACTAATGCTAACGTACACCAACATCTTGCCCACAGCAGGGGGGTTAGTCTGCAAACTCGCAAATGGTCAAATCCGTGACGGGCGACTTTTAATATTACTCAAAATGGGATATCATACCACATCCACCCTCCTAGTGTGAAGCTTGCCAGTCAATGCAGGAAAAGGAGGTTCGATTCTCAACGATGCTTTCGTTTCAAAACGTAATAACCACTTTTAAGTCAAACCATTCCGTTACTGCATACGAGTCTCTTTCGAACCTTCAACGCTTGATCTTTTTAAGGGAGGGAATATGCAGTGTGCACCGTGCGAAACTCTCACCCACGAAGTCAGAATCCGCAGACAAAACACCCACGGCACAGAGCACCACGACCCAGCGAAGTTGAAACTCCATCTTGCTGCGCGCACGAGATACACCGCAATGGGTGTCTTGTTCGGCCATTTATAGTCGCTCAGCGTTTCCTCTGATTGGTCGCAGTCACACGCTGTTCAATTAACTCTCGGGCCACTTATTGATGCCTTTGTGTTTCGACTGCAGTGCACTTACACGAGTGTGGTATGCACGCATTTTCCGTCAATGAAGCAGCGTACAGTCCCTTGTATTCAGGTGAATGAGAACAGCCTGCAAGCTCATAGTAATTAGGTTCATCTTCTTGGTTCTTTCGGTAAAGTCACGTAGAATGGAAACAGTCTGTCTACTCGACAGACCTGCTCTTCACCTGTGGCCGAAACGTCGTGAGAATTATTTATTTATGTTTTATTTTTATTATTTTATTATTTCCATTCTACGTGCCTTTACCGAAAGAACCAAGAAGATGGATCCCTGCAGTCACTAAAGCTTTAAATCGAAGTAATTAGGTTATTTGATTAGATTACAATAATATGAGCTGTGGAATCACTTTCATTACTTTTAATTAATGTGTTGAAATTGTATGCGTGAATGATTATACTCGATAAAGCAGCTAATTAAACGTATTTTTTGTATCCAATCTCGACGCATCTTGCAAGCTCAGCAGGGCTGAACTTGGTTTGTGTTTGGACGATTGACCAGCAGTGCATCAGGCCGCAGATTGCAGAGCAGCTGGGAGATATTAGAACAGCAATCTTCTTCTTTCATGTGGCTGATGTACATACAGAGCAACAACTACAATTTCACATTCAGGTGATCAAGCCAGTTAACGGCGTCAGGAATAGTGGAGTGTAACGCTGTGACGTCTCCATCGTATTTGTGGATCGGGCATTATGTCGATAAATGTTGTACGGTTTGTTCTGGAAGACCACAGTCGCACTTGGGAGAGTTTTTCATTTTCCATTTGTGCATCAGGAATCAGCATCTGCCATGGTTTGTGCGGATGCAGTTTTGGGTGGATCATGAGCTGCGTGGAAGATCAAACCCAGGGATCTTCTGCTTTGGGTTGAGCAATGGACTCAGCTCTTATCAACAGTTTTTATGAGACCTCCTTTACTAGTGGCAAAATATAGTAATAGGTGTTTACCCTTTCAACTGGTACAAAAACTGCCACCTTTATACAAGGCATCATGTTTGCAATAACCACAACACAAGCAGTCAAAATGCAAACAAAAAGAAACAACTCTGATAATGATAATGTATGCACTGTCCTTGAAGTTGATTGGTCCACACCCGAGACAGCTTTTCTTAGAGCCTAGTCTCCATTGGTGTTGGACCAGATGACGCCAAAAGGCGTACAACTCAACTTTTGTACCAGTTGAAAGGGTAAAAACCTATCACTATATTTTGCCACTGGTAAAGGAGATGTCTCATAGTGTAAATGCTTAGCCCGAGCTCTCAATACTCTGATAGTGCGCTGTTTTTGAGTTGTACGCATTTTGGCGTCATCTGGTCCAACACCAATGGAGGCTAGGCTCTAAGAAAAGCTGTCTCGGGTGTGTACCAATCAACTTCAAGGACAGTGCATATCATTATCATTTTCTTGGTTCTTTCGGTAAAGTCACGTAGAAGGGAAGTAATAAAATAATAAAAATAAAACATAATAAAACAATTCTCACGACGTTTCGGCCACAACGCAAGCAGCCATCCTCAGGCGAAGAATGAAACACCCCAAGCTTGGAGCGTATATTTAAGCTGGGTTAGAGGGGGGGGAGGTGGGAAGAAGAGCGTATGCTGAATTCCTCTTGATATGCAAATTATTTTGTTTAGGCGCTCTTCTTCCCACCTCCCCCCCCTCTAACCCAGCTTAAATATACGCTCCAAGCTTGGGGTGTTTCATTCTTCGCCTGAGGATGGCTGCTTGCGTTGTGGCCGAAACGTCGTGAGAATTGTTTTATTATGTTTTATTTTTATTATTTTATTACTTCCCTTCTACGTGACTTTACCGAAAGAACCAAGAAGATGAATCCCTGCAGTCACGAAAGCTTTAAATCGAAATTTAAATCATTATCATTATCAAAGTTGTTTCTTTTTGTTTGCATTTTGACTGCTTGTGTTGTGGTTATTGCAAACATGATGCCTTGTATAAAGGTGTCAGTTTTTGTACCAGTTGAAAGGGTAAAAACCTATTACTATTTACCGAAAGAACCAAAGTTTAATTCTTGCAGTCAGGAAAGCTTCAAATCAAGTTTAAACGAAGTTGCTAATAAAACCGCTAATTTAAAAAAAACTTTTTTACAATCGAAACGTCGTATTCTATTATTTAATTTATTTTTTAAACATGTTTATTCTCTCGCAAATCGCCGCGGTCTCCCAGCCCCCACTGCCCCCCGCGGCCCCTCCCCCCTGGCCTACACCCCACCCCACCCCCCTTGGCGGTGCCGCCACCGCCATTACCGCCAAACGTCATTTCCGCCCGTTAACCCGGAAGTGGAAACGGCGTGGAACACAAAGTGCTGTTTCATCGCTGTCACTTGCGCTCGTCTCGCTCGCTCGCTCGCACCAAACACGGGAGAGGGAGATACAAAGACGCGCGCGCGAGCCACCGAGAGTAGCCAGTGAACGTGTATAGAGTAGAGGGAACGCAAGGCAGGTGGAGGCTGAACCAGCAGCAGAGGGGTGGAGGAGCAACGCACGTGTCTGCCCGTCGTGTCTCCGTGCGTCTGCCCTGCTCGTATCCACGTCTCTCTTTCTCTCCCCGTGTCCTCTCGCTCTACCGCGTGTCGCGCGATGTCGTCTTCCTCGGGCGCGCTCTTCCCGAGCGCCGTCGCCTCGAGTCGCGGCGCCGCCTCCAAGTACCTGGTGGAGTTCCGCGCGGGCAAGATGAGCTTGCGTGGCGGTACGGTGACTCCCGACTCGCGCAAGGGCCTCGTGTTCGTTCACCAGAGCGAGGACGCGCTGCTGCACCTATGCTGGCGCGACCGCACCACGGGCCAGCTCGAGGAGGCAAGGCCGAACTCTTCTCACACGGCACAGACGCGCGCACCTATGGGACACGCGTAGACACAGCACAAATAGCCAGTCGCAGACACGGCATTGTAGCGACACGACATCTCCGTAGCCACACAAAGACACCGCTGCATAGCCACACAGACACCTGTAGAGACAGCGACATAGCCAGATACACCTGTAGCCATGCACAGACACCGCGCCGTAGCTACGTACAGACAGCACCGTAGCCACACAGACACGACTCCATAGCCACACAGACAGCTCCATCGCCACACACAAACTCCTGTAGACACAGCACCATATCCACAAACAGACGCCTATTGACACGTAGACACACCACCATAGCCAGTCACACATATAGACACGTAGATACAGCACCGTAGCCACACACAGACACCTGTAGACACAGCACCATATCCACAAACAGACGCCTATTGACACGTAGACACAGCACCATAGCCAGTCACACCTATAGACACGTAGATACAGCACCGTAGCCACACACAGACACCTGTAGACACAGCACCATATCCACAAATAGACGCCTTTTGACCTGTAGACAGCACCATAGCCAGTCACACCTATAGACACGTAGATACAGCATCGTAGCCACGCACAGACACTGCTCCATAGCCACAGACACACCTATAGACACAAAACCATGGCCACACACACACAACCATAGCCACACACATAGACACACCTATAGACACACGTAGACGCACCACCATAACCACACAGCATCATAGACACGCGGCCATGAAGAGCAACCATAGCGTCACAAAACTTAATTTGCCTTTAGGGGCGGTATTTGCTACGTAATAATTATGATGTACATTATTTTGGAAACACGAACGATTAAGTTACAGGAAATTCACAGTTTATGTGGCTTAATAATTGTTACATTGTTATCACAGTTACATTCACGAGACATCGCTTACAAGATATACTCCTCAACGATGCAGTTGGTATTCACTCTGTCATGCTCACAAGCTCAAGGTTGTTATGAAGGAAGGCGCTACTGTCTTTCACAGTCTAAACTAAAACTATACTCTATTATCTTTTACCAGGTAAGGCCCACTGAGCTATATAGCTCTTTTTCAGAAGCGACCTGGCCACAAACGATAGCTCAATGACGTGGCTTACCACGTGGGAATTAATAGTAGCCAAATGCTCAAAACGCATGTTGAACTTAAATGTGGAGGGGGAAAACCAGAGGATCCGGAGAAAAATCCACGCAACCATGGGGAGAACACGCAAACTCCAAGCAAATATACAGGCGTCATGGTTTGGAATCGAATCCACGACCTCCTTCATACCAGGCGGGGTAGTTAACATCTCGCCACCTGGTGTCTATTCGGGGGGGGAGGGGGAGGCGCGATGACTGCTGCTATGTGTAGTTCCTTTTGAGTAATTTACAGGGCAATTTTATAATTTGGCACATTTTGGACCATGACACTCACAAAATGGCTCGCTCGTTTCGAGCGTCGTCGGGAGATCTTTAACGTCCATTGCCAGCAAAGCAGACGGCGCGTAGTATTTAACGGTTAATACGCACACAGCAGTAATTCCCAGGGCGGCCTGTTCGTTTGAATATGAAGACAATCTGCAACGGGCGTTGCGACCACATGCCAGAGGTCGCATTCGGGTACCCGATACCCGTACCCTACCCGATACCCGGCTACCCGTACCCGGCCGGGTACGGGTACCCGTTTGCGACCCTGGTGCGGCTGGGTACGGGTAGACCGTGAGTCACTGGTGAGTCACCGTTTGTCACTAATTTCCCAACGTCTTGTCTCTTCTCACAATTCAAGTTCCTAGAATCAACCCACCCGCGCCTGCAACATGGCTTCATCCCAGAGGTCGCAATCGGGTACCCGATACCCGTACCCTACCCGATACCTGGCCGGGTACGGGTAGCCGGGTATCGGGTAGGGTACGGGTACCCGTTTGCGACCCTGGTGCGGCTGGGTACGGGTAAGGAATCAAAACCCGTTTGCGACCTCTGCCACACGCCAGCTCCGTGCCACGTGACCACCCGGCCTCCCTCTGCCGCCGCCGTTGGGCCTTTTGCTTTTTTTGCTTGTGATCTAAGAAGCCCACGCCGTGTCCGCGCAGGATCTGATCATCTTCCCGGACGACTGCGAGTTCAAGCGCGTGCCGCAGTGCACCACAGGCCGCGTGTTCGTGCTCAAGTTCAAAGCCGGGTCCCGGCGACTCTTCTTCTGGATGCAGGTGAGAGACTTGCTCAGCTTGCTCAGGCCCTCCCCTCCCCGCCACCTCGTCGCCAACACCACGACACGCGGCAGCAGTCGCTCACACTGCCACTGTAGCTCGCCACCACGCACCCGCCCGCCATCGACACCACGCACCGCTCGTCCTCGCCACCCCTCACAACTCACCATCACCTCGTCACCATGTACCCTCGCCACGCCTCACAACTCGCCGTCGTTCATCCTCAAGACACCCCTCACCAGTCCCTCCAGAAAAACGCGATTATGCGATCGCAAGATTTCACGCAAAATCAGCCAAAGTCCGCATATTTATGCGGGGGGCGCGTTTTTTCAAATACGCCGCACTTTCGCCGCATAAATTGCAGATTTCCACGCGCAAAATATGCGGGCTTGCATGATTTCATAATCCCTGCATTTTCGTTGCAAAAAGTCATATATATCTTAGCAGAAAGTTGAAAAATGTTGCGTTTACTTCACACAAGCGCAGCCATTTCCCCTGTTGCCATGGGAACGTTATGAAGTGACGTCACTGATTACGCGACATCATTGAAAAGCTGCAAACCCCGCGATGCCAATGAAACCATGATGAAGCCCGCAAATCTTTCTCATTTGCCAACAAACATAAGCGCAAAAGACCGCGCAAAGCAGTTCCCCAGTGTGTTACATGACAGTGGGGGCAAATTATTTTGCATAGCTACCTCTGTAAAGTAAAACAGGAAGCACACATTTTATTTTTTAATATTTTATTTATTCATTTTTACAGAAGTTGTAGCATATTCATTTTGTAAAGCTACAGAACTTGTTCGACTCAATGTTTTGTAAGTTTGAGCCATCTGTTTGTTAAGGTCTGAAATAAAACAAGATGAGAACTTAAATATTCCCAGCACTTTCTGTGATGTAGTATGCTTGCTTATCATAGGAAGTAATAAGAAATGACTCTTTACATTAAAGTAGTAGCCTAGTGAATAGGGTGTTGGGGGAATCACTTTTTTTAATCTTTTTCATCAAACCGCAGTTTTTGCAAGTTCCCGCAATTTTTGCAAGTTCCCGCAATTTTTGCAAGTTCCCACAATTTAATCGCATAAAATTGCACAAATATCCCGCATATTCCATCGCATTTTTAAAGAAAACGTGCCGCATAATCAACGATTTTTGCCCGCAACAATCACCAAAAAACTCCGCGTTTTTCTGGAGGGACTGCCTCACATCTCGCCCTCACCTCACCACTACTCTCTCCATCACCACCACACCCTCACCACCCCTCACAAGTTACCTCCCCCTCGCTACCTATCACCTTCACCTTTCTGCACAACTGGCCAAAACTCGCCCTCATCAGAACTCATCACTACTCACCACAACTCGGATAACTCACCACTCATATAGAATTGAAGCTTTCGTGACTGCAGAAATTACTATACTCATTGGTATGTAGAAATAAAATATAACTAAATAAAATAAAATAAATCCCGACGTTTCGAACGCAACAAAAGCGATCATCATCAGGTGAAAATGGGGTAAAACATAGCGAGGCAACACATAGGGGGACATCACGCTCATAGCACATAGAGAACGGTAAACTGCACGGAGGAAAATTCAACAAAAAGATGAGAGGCAAGCACTCAACAACCCTAGAAACAAAATGAACATAATTCATTATGTTTCTAGGGTTGTTCAAGTTAATTTATTAGGTATAGCCCTGTGAGCCATTCGGCTCTTGAATCGGGTGCAACCGCAACAAACAAAAAACTAAAACATGAACAAGAATACATCTTATAGTGACTATGTGCAAACAGAAAATCCAAGAAAATTTTTCAGTTTACCGTTCTCTATGTGCGTGATGTCCACCCTATGTGTTCCCTCGCTATGTTGTACCCCATTTCCACTTGATGACGAACGCTTGTGTTGCGTTCGAAACGTCGTGATTTATTTTAATTTTATCTTATTTAACTCCCCACTCCTCACCCACATGTGACCTCCGTGGTCTGTGATCTCCCACCACTTGCCCCGATCTCCCCCCACGTGCCCTCATCTCCCCCCTTGTGCTCCTCTTGTCGCAGGAACCCAAGACGGACAAGGATGACGAGTTGTGCAAGAAGGTGAACGACCTGCTCAACAACCCTCCCGTGCCGGGCTCGGTCGGGAGCGGATCGTCCTCGCACGGACTCTCCAGCGACCTGGCGGCCCTGGGCGGTATGGCCGGGGCAGGGGTTGCTCACCGCATCGTGGGGAAGGCGGCAGGGGGGGGCGGTCACCCTGTCCCTAAATCACCATGCCACGTGGCAGTGGCACTGGGAAAACCACCACAGGGCACACTAAAGATCCCCCGTATAGTCTCAACAGACTGTTGGGGCAAGTGCTGTTAGCGAGCAGCACCTATGAAGGCCGGCACGGCACACGAGGGGGTGGGTGGCTACCACCACGCCCGATCACCTTTTTCTCCCGAGTGGCGATGTTTACACACCGCACCAGGTTCATTTGAGGTAGAGTCGACCTAGCGGAGGCCCAGGACCAGTTCAGATAATCGTCACTGGTAATGGCTGTGACCGGGAATTGAACTCGGGTCGCCGGGCATGTAGCGTGGCGCCGCTAACCACTGCGCCTCCATTCCCCACAGGGCTCACCACACGGGGGTGGGGGGGGGTTCTGTCACTCGTACTGCACACCGCACCAGGGGATCACCCACTCACACCGGGCCCGGCTAGGGAGCCTGCTTGCCTGCCGAGCCGATATCGATTCGCTCTTCCCCCGAGATGCATTTATTTAGCGAATGCTTTTACACACAGCACCAGATACACTAGAAAAATTAATAATTAAATTGCTACTTTTTACGTCATTTTCATATGTGAGTGGACGTCGGCCTACGTAACCACAGAGCCATGTGACAGCCTCCTCCTCTAGCACGTGCATGGCGACCGGTCTGCCCGGCACACTCTGATGCACGTCACAGCTGGAGACGCAATTCATTTTTTCACTTCAAACTGCAAACCTCTGCAATAGGCGACAAACACACTACCGCTGGGCCACGTCACCGCCCCTACGAATGCGAAGAGCTGTGCGTGAAATTTCGATTTAAAGCTTTCGTGACTGCAGGGATTCATCTTCTTGGTTCTTTCGGTAAAGTCACGTAGAAGAGAAATAATACAAATAAAACATAATAAAATAATTCGATGTGGCCGAAACGTCGTGATAATTATTTTATTATGTTTTATTTTTATGGCCGAAACGTCGTGAGAATTATTTTATTATGTTTTATTTTTATTATTTTATTACTTCCCTTCTACGTGACTTTACCGAAAGAACCAAGAAGATGAACCTAATTACTATGAGCTTGCCTCCGTGTCGCTGCGCGTGGTGGGACAGTGTCCCCAGGGCTCCTCCACAATGCTTCTCAGATTCCTCCACACTATTCCTCCTCTCCTCCACACCACTGCACCTCTACTCCGCACTGCTCCTCCACGCTACTCTTCCTTGCAAGGCGCCGCTGTGTCGCACATTGTGCAGTTGTGCCCGCTTCTTGGCAGGTGAAGGAGGCCTGCAGAGCCTCCTGGGCAACATGGACCAGCAGCAGCTGATGCAGCTCATGGGCGCCAGCGGTCTTGGCGGGCTTGGTGAGACCTTCCACCTTCTGCTCACTCGCTCTCCCCTCTCACTGCCGCCCCCTCGCTCCTCCCTCTCACCCTCCCCCCCTCTCGCTCCCTTGTCTCCCCCCTCGTGTGGGTTTTCTCCGGGCTCCCTAGTGTACTCTGTCATGCGTCCTCTCTAAGGGTGCCGCAGTGGCGAGATGCAGGAGGTCATGGGTTCAATCCCGACCCAAATGTCTCTCACCGTGATCGCATGGATTTTTCTCCATGTCCTCCGGTTTTTCCCTCCACATTTATAATCAACATACGTTCAGAGTATTTGGCCGCTATAAATGTCCACGTGATAAGCCACTTCGTTAAGCTATCACTTGTGGCCAAGTCGCTTCATAGCTCAGTGGGCCTTACATGGTAAAATAAAAATGAATTGATTGATGTAGCTTACCAAGGGATTGGCCGAGCACTCGAATGTGGAGCTCTCCAGAGCCTCGGAGTTCTCGGCCAAGGGATGCCCGTAACTCCGGCCTTAAGAGCGGGTGACCATTAGTGACCGCCTAGGCCAGGGGTCGGCAACCAAAATAACAAGAAGAGCCATTTCTTTCCAATTCGGTACAAAATTCAGTATTTCAAGAGCCGCAATACATACGTACATATCGTCAAGAAGCAGCCCGTAAAGAGCCGCATGCGGCTCCGGAGCCGTAGGTTGCCGACCCCTGGCCTAGGCTAAGCTGTTGGGCACGTTTCGAAAGGAGCACATGACTAGAGGTTTAGTGGGCTAGAGGAGTAGATGACTAGATGAGTGGATCGCAGGAGGAGTAAATGACAGTAGAGTTTTTTTTTACAGCTGGGTGCTGATCACTCACGAATACTTTGGTCAAGCGTTCGGCTGCGTGAATACCATCAGGCAGCACGAAAGACTGGGGGCATGTTCACCTTCAGTGGGGCTCATCGGTTGAGCCATGCCCAGCTGGAGATGTCAGAGAGAGAGAGGGCCTGGAGTGAAAGGGCAAGGAGTGTCGCGTAACCCACTAAGCGAGCGTGTGCGTTTTGTTTGTCGTCATGAGGAGGACTCGGGGCCCTGGCCGGACTGCTGGGATCTGGTCACTCGTCGGGGTGAGTTCCTTCCCTCGCACCCTCCCTCCCTCCCCCCTGCATCTCCACAGCAAGTGCAGGAACTCCCCCGTTTAACGCGCGTTCGCACGTAACATTTTTTGCTGAACAACGCATCGCTGTCCTCGTGGGATGTACTGATATTCTGAGAGGCGCGTGGGTGTTGGCAGCATTGTTCGTGGGTGTTGGCAGCATTGTTCGGTGATGCTGGAAGCTGGTGCTGTAGTACTGGCACTGTAGTAGTGATGCGCGCGCTGTGATACATGGCTTGCCTTCCTCTTTCTCAGTCACCACACCAGTTCGGGATCGAACCCGCGACCTCCTGCGTACCAGGCGAGAGGTAGTTAATATCTCGCCGCCGTTGCGTGACCGCGCTTGTCCTCTTCGCAGCTCGCGGGGCCAGGTGGGTTCCCTGGCACGCTCCGTCTCCTCGGCCCGCCCTGCCGCCGCCTCGGCCTCCTCGGCCTCAGCCTCTTCCTCCTCCTCCACCGCCACCACCACCACCACCACGACCACTGCCGTGCCGACCGCCGAGACCCCCCCGTCGGTCACGCCGGTCCCACCAGTTACGCCAGTCCCCACCGCCGCCACCGCCACGCCCGTCCCCGCCACTGCCCCCACCATGCTGCCCACCGTGCCAACCGCGGTGCCCACACAACCCATCCAGCTGTCGGACCTGCAGAGCATCCTCACCAGCATGAACGTGCCCACGTCACCGGGGGCCACGGCCACGCAGCCCGGTAAGTGTGGCTCGTAACGGCCGTGTCCGGGTCACTAAGCCGGCACGTCCTGAGGACCTGGGGATCGAGCCCCATAGTAGAGCCGGGTGTCTTGAGGCAGGCTTACAATGACCGCATCAGAACCTCAGCCAGCAGCAACTCTTTGAGGGGACCTGGGTTTGAGCCCTGTTCGCGTGGTGGCCAAGGTGTCCAATGGTGATGAAATGTTTCGGAGCGCTTAACCAGCGCTGCTGTGCATCTGGGTTTTTTTTATTTGAACACGCGAGCTTCACGGCACGGGTTTCCCTCCAGGTTTTCTAGTTTCTGCGACATGGCTAACAACAACAAACATACAATGTGACTGGCATTGTCCATAATATTCCAATGCAGGACTCTTTGAATAAGAGCCTTAGTACCGGGAATGGCCTTCCTGGGTAGGTTAGTGATTATCACCGTTGAAACTAAACGATGAAACTGTTTTTGTTTAAACAGGTAAGGCCCACTGAGCTGTATTGCCGTTTCTCTCGGAAGCGACCTGGCCTCACATGATAGCTCAACAAAGTGGCTTATCACGTGGAAATGTATAGCAACCAAAATACTCTCGACGCATGTTTATAAATGTGGAGAGAAAAATCAGACGACTCGGAGAAAAATACACGCAACCAAACTCCAAATATGCAACAGGCATCGTCGTGGTTGGAATCGAACCCAAGACCTCCTGTATACCATGCGAGGTAGTTAACATCTTGCCAGCCGCCATCAAGAACGCTCCTCCACCGCTGACGTGTGTTGCCTCTCTCGTTGCCAAGTCACACGGGGAATGGTTCGCTCTCCCGAGTCGATGTTGAGCCGCCGTTTCCACGCAGTGATCGCGCGGCTTGGGTAACGAGCGACGCTGCGCACATCAGCGGCGGTTGGAGCAGCGCTCTTGAGGATGACTGCTCGGTTGTTGCTCTGCGGGCGGTTAAATTCCGTCGTTGTTTAGCGTGTAACCTATAACATTCTGGCGAATTGCCCAATGATGCTGGATGCAATTACCAGCGAAACGTCGTACTTAAATTGTAAATGTTGTGGTTTCACGCTTCAACACACAGGTGGGCTAAAGCAGTGAACTATTTGTCTTTTGTCAACGTGACACTTTTTTACTGATTGGCCGTGTCGGGTGGTCGAGGGTTACGACACATTTATAAATAACGCGATCTAAACCCAAAAACGTTGATTATGAATAATATTGGTCGCGAAAGCCTACGTATTAAACTAACCTGTAACCTCTTTAACTGAGAGAACCAAGAGACGGCTCTCTGCCCCGGTTCTCAGCTCGACTGGACCTGCAATCCAAAGGTCGCCGGTTCAATTCCAGGGGAGGGGGGGGCTAACCGGTGTACTTGTGACTGTCATTCCACTGGATTTGCTCCCCGGTTCCTGACTTTTGGAACCCCCTCCACCCCCCGATACCCCGATTCCCCCCTGGGACTTCAGCCCTGGACCTGGCTGCGGTGCTCACGCCCGACATCATGGCACCCATCCTGGCCAACCCCGAGGTGCAACAGCGGCTGCTGCCGTTTCTGCCGGCCGGAGAGGCCCTGCCCCTGTCGCCCGACGAGATCCAGAGCACGATGAGCTCCCCGCAGTTTCAGCAGGTGAGGGGCAGTACCCAGCCACCCTAAACCACACCCCTCCACCCGCCCTCCCCTGCCGTGTGTGAGGAGTGTGTGTGTAATAAAGGTCGTGGAAGCGACTTCTGGAATCCGGTCTTTATTTGTCTTTCTTTACAACACTCCTTCACGCTGCTGACAGACAGCGTGAGAGGGATAGAGAGAGGGAGAGACACGCGCAGCCACGTGGCAGCCTGGACCCCCGCTCTCGCGTGGCCTCTCCCTCCGTTCGTTCCAGTTCTGACCACGTGTTGTTCGTCTCCACCCCTATTTACTACCCGGGTCACGTGGTACCTTTCCACCAATCCTGGTTAGCCTCTATGGAATCTTCCAGACTCCATCGTAGGCTCCCGGGACCACGCCCCTGACTCGTCTCCCCATTGGCTGTGGCTAAAGCCAGCAGAACCAATCCTCTATTTACAGATGTCACCTTCCGGTTACGTCAGAGCCACGCCCCTAGGCTTCCCCCCATTGGCTATGGACCTGGACCGGCAGAGCCAATCATCGTGACAAGTTGTGATCCGTCAGCGGCCCGGATATATCCTCACATTACATGTGTATAAGCTTGTGTGCCCATTTGCATGAGTGTATCCGTGGCTCTCATGCCCCCTCTCTATGCCCAGCTGTGTAAGTTTAACCGTGGCTCCCTCGCCGCTCTTTGTGCCCAGCAGGCCATGAGCATGTTCAGTGCCGCGCTGGGGTCGGGGCAGCTGGGTCCGCTCATGTCCCAGTTTGGGCTCCCGGATGAGGCCGTCCAAGCAGCCGGCCATGGAGGTGATTACACTGCTCATCACCAGCACCACCATCATAATCTCCAGCACCAGAACCACCATTCTCGCCCACCACCACAAGCAATACCATCTCTAGCACCGGCACCACCATCATCTCTTGCACCATCACCAGCACCACCGTCATCTCCAGTAGCACCACCACCATCATCAGCAGCACTGCCGTGTTGTGTGAAGTATTTGCCTTGTGCAGTATGAGTGTTTATGTTTTGTATAGGTAGTAGTGTGTAGTGCAGTATTAGTGTGTGTAGTGCGGAATTTGTGTATCGGTGCAACGTTATACGCTTACACAGGAGGTACTAAGGCGTTACGAGACACGACGCACACTCGCGTAATGTAATTTGCTTTTCGCATGCCCTCGAGAAGGAGAGGCGCTCCTAGTTGGACGGTGCCACCACCGAACTGGGCGGCATTGAAGCTCCGCCTTCTTCCAATCACCTCTGTGGTCTGCGCGTCGTGAGTGCTGTTTGTATTTATCCTCCTGCCCTCCCGTGTTCCACCTCTTCCCCCCTCTCAAACCCCCCCCCCCCCCACCACCCTCGCCCACCTTCCTTCCCCCGTAGACGTTGAAGGATTTGCTCGCGCCATGCAGGGCCGGCCCGGTGGCGCCGGCCCCACGGAGGGAGCGCCGAGCGGCGACGTGGAGCCATCCGGAGACAAGAAGGACGAGGAGGAGGACATGAGTTTAGATTAACGGGACCGCGCCGGGCCCGGTGCTTGGCCCCAGGCCGCACCCGAGTGACGCTCCGTGCCGGGTCTCTCTCTGCCGCCATTCCCGTGCTCCCGTGTTGTCACTCGGCTGCCGCCCGTTCTGATTCGAAACGAACGCTCTCCCATTTTTATCGGGTCGATTCTCCACACCTCTGTTTTTGTTGATGTTGTTGCTGCTGCTGCTGCTGCGTCTTCGCCGCATGTCTGGGTAAAGTGGGGCGGCCGTGAGTGTGACCTTGACCTGATTCCGTGTGTGGCGTGAGTCTTCACAGAGCACCACAAAGAATCGCACTGGCTCGATGCGGTGATGCCATCGCTCACGATCGTTCCGTACCCCCCCCTCACGGCCTTTTCTTCTACAACCACTTTTTTTTTTACAAGTCGGGACAACAATAAAGGTAGAGACATGATTGCAAGCTCCTTGGTAAACATTGGCGGCCGTGCGACGAACATACTCTTGACGACATCGGAGCATTCTTTGCCGTCGTCCATCTGGGGCAAGCCTCCCAGCAAAGTTGGCCTGGTTCAAGCCCGGCACTGGGACGGCATTATTATATCGATTTGGCATTGACACAACCCAAGCGAAATAGCTTTGTGATTACTCGTCTTTAATTGTTTTGCAACGGAGACCTACCAAACGGTAGTCGAGGTGGCAGCAATTGTTTGATGCGTGTGTCTAGTTGCAGGTGTTTATCTCGGCGCAGCACAGCCGGCTTGCATAGCGAGCGGTGACGGTGCCGTTGTGAACGCATGCTCCACGTTACACGGCTGCTCATTGGTCCGGCTACACCACTTCATACCGTACCGTGCACCGTACTCACCACACACCCCCCACCTTGCACCACTCACCGCACCGTGCACCACACTGGCTACATACCTCACCATGCACACCACACGCACCGCACCGTACACCACTCCACGCACACATTCCACTATGCACTGTGCCCCAATCCACACACCTTGCAGTGCACCACACTGCACACCACACCGTGCACCACGCTCGCGGCACATAACCCACCATGCACCAATCCTCACAGGACGTGTGTGCTGGTTGTCGGGACATCTTGACAATGATTTCCAGGCTATGGACATAGAGAGACAAAATCTTTGCCCTCTTTCGTGCTTAATGACTGTTACCTTGGTTCACCCTGCAGCGTGCATGGTGCCAAAATCTGGACTGTGACGTGACCTGGCAATAGAACGCTTCCACAAAATATAAAAAGGACGTGTGTTATTTTGTCATTGCAATCAGATAAACTTTTGATACCAAATTGCTCCAACGCTTAAACCAACAAAATTTACACACTCTAACTGGTGTTTGCCGAACATCTCGTTGCGGGGAAAATTACCGGCAGATCACTCGATTGGGATCGCACGCAGCAGCAGTAGCATTATCATCATAGTCCCTCCTGTTAAAATCACAACCACGCACACAGGACCCTCCCGAAAAAGAGTTGTGTGGCTCTCCTGGGTAAAACAAAACGCGTCTTAAAATAATAACTTGCATTTAAAAGGACGTATTGGAGCTGTGTGTGGGTGGCTCATGGGGAAGGTGATGCCCATGCTTAAATCAACCGAGCCCACAATTCTGAACACCTGGGTTTGTATCAAAGATTTGGCTTCCTCCCCTAATAAAACCAGGTTCTCAAGTACAGCCCCCCCCCCCCCCCGTGACTGCACCGAAACGAAATCGCAGCAATGGTTTGTTTGATTTTGCGCCCTTCAAACGCAAAAAGCGACTGGCGTCACACCTCGGCGCATTTGAAAGGGGCACCCCCAGCAGCAGCTGTCCCTGTGTGACGAGGTGAATCGGCATCTGGCCTGCATTCGTGCATTACCCTGCCAGCAGGGAGCTATGTATTTGCTATGTGTAATCCCAATTGAGTAATCGGTAACAATACTGAACGTTGTCTTTTCATTTGGCCGATTCCACGCCTGAAGGGTGTACAGGCGGCTTGCTATCTTCCACACTCTCTCTGAAGGCCTGCTGTTTGGCGGTCGTGTTGAGAACCCCGTATTGGAGAGGAGACATGTATCGATGTGGTTCTGCGACTTCATCGCTTGACCGGACGACGCGAGACCTCTTGCAGTCGGAGTCTCAAAAGGGGGGTGGGGGGAGTGGGGGAGGGACGAATCGTGTGCACGTAGTGACACTGAAGGAAACAACCAAACGCTGGCTTGGCCTTATCGAGACCCCTGGCACAAGGATAATTGAGTGATAATTTGTCATACAGATCCACAAACGCAAGAGTTTTGAGGGGTTGGGGAGGGGGAATGTCACCATCCCATCAAGAAACTAACAAAACTGTTGACCGACCAGATTAAATTGTCCTTGGGACTCATTGGTGCCGTACAACTTTCGCTGCAGACGTCTGTGTGTGTGTCCTGTATACGGAGAGAGGACATTGGGAGGGGCCACATTTTCTCAACAATTTGGGTTGGTAGGCCGAAATGACAAAATGGCCACGTTCAGTTATTTTGAGCTGGTGGTCTGGATAAGGCTGAGACGGTTTAATACAACTATGCTGCACACGTGCCTGTGTGTTTAATTTGTGTTTTTTTTCGAGCCCGCATTAATTTGTCTTGTGATGACTTCTCAGAATTTACAGGTTTGAACGATAAAAAAATATATACTTGTACTGAAGAAAGCGCCTTGTTGCTGGCAGTCCCAACTCCACGGAGGCTACGATCGGTCACAGGCGCCGTTTTGGGAACCATAGCAAAATCCCACCACCGGCTGTGTGTCTCTCTTTGACATTGCGTCTCAATTACTCTTATTAAAGATATCGGTAGGCTTGTGCTAAACGTTTCACATTCAAGTGTACGTCCCTCGCATTTTTTTGAGTTATAATTCTCAATAAAATTAACACAATATCATTGCGTGTGTTTTCTATCCTTTACTTAAGGCACTTTGATTAGTCGCAGGGGTCGGCAACCTGCGGCTCTGACCATGGAAGTCCAGTTCACCATGGAAATCCAGTTCACCGTGGAATTTCAGTTCACCATGGAAATCCAGTTCACCATGGAAATCCAGTTCACCATAGAAGTCCAGTTTATCATAGTTCAGTTCACCATGGAAATCCAGTTCACCATGGAAATCCAATTCACCATGGAAATCCAGTTCACCATGGAAATCCAGTTCATCATGGAAATCCAGTTCATGTAAATCCAGTTAACTATGGAAATCCAGTTCATGTTAGTCCAGTTTACCATGGAAGTCCAGTTCACCATGGAAGTCCAGTTTACCATGGAAATCCAGTTCAACATGGAAGTCCAGTTTTCCATAGAAGTCCTGTTCACCATGGGAGAACAATTTACCATAGAAGTACAGTTCATCTGCAGGGGTTCAGCAACCTGTGGCTCATTAATGACCGCCGTCTTGTATTCACATGCATATTGCGGCTCTTGAAATATTTAGGGTTTTTTGACCGAATTTAATCTGAGGCTTATATCCCACCCCCCAAGTAAAGCCCATTGAACTAAGGATATATATTTTAAGTGGACCACTCGCCCAGTACACAACATCAAAGCATTCCACCTCTTCTTGGTTCTTTCGGTAAGGTCACGTAGAAGGGAAATAATAAAAATAAAACATAATAAAATACAATTATCACGACGTTTCGGCCACAACACAAGCAGCCGTCCTCAGGAAGCAGCCGTCCTCAGCAGAGGTCGCAACTGGGTACCCGATACCCGGCTACCCGTACCCGGCCGGGTACGGGTAGCCGTTTGCGAGCCTGGTGCGGCCGGGTACGGGTAGGCCGTGAGTCACTTGTGAGTCACCGTTTGTCACTAATTTCGGGTAGGGTACGGGTAGGGAACGGGTACCCGTACCCGGCCGGGTACGGTTACAGTTACCCATTTGCGACCCTGGTGCGGAATCAAAACCCGTTTGCGACCTCAGGTCCTGAGAAGGACGGCGAGTCAGAGGAGTTCCAGGGCCTATCTGCCAGTCTTCTTCACTGGTTCTTCCCTCCTTAGCTCCCCAACACTGAACCACGAGCCCTCTCGTTCCCCGCCTTTTATACCAATTTGCCACCGAGGGGTGGGGCTGTGTGGGATCCCAGCATCCCCCCACAGCCCCCCCAGGGTGGTAACCGTTTGCGGACGTGGATGTGGACACCCCTGTGAGCTTGTCCGTTGCCCTCCCGTAACACCCCTACACTGGCTAGACAAATTGTATATTTGTTTGTGATTCTCCCTTGTGATGGGACTTTGTAGGGCGAACTTTGAGATTTATAAGGCCACGGGGTGACCAACAAGGTCCGTATTGGTCTGTAAAAAGGTTGCCACTGAAAAGGGGGTTGACAGGGATGCTTCTGCAACGCTCATGCTTATTTTGACCAACGTTACGGGAAGGGGAGAGAGCTGGGGATTGCGTCTTATACTCGGGTGTAATACGGCAAATGATTCACGTGGTCACAGCATGTGGGGGGAGGGGCCTCAATCCACTCGCTCGACTCTCGGCTGCTCACGCCGCTCTCGACCTCTCTTCCTGCCCCCCCCCACCCTCTGGGGTGTGCGGAGCGCGAGGCAATCGACCAATCACATCGCGCGCTCGACTCGCTCGGCTTCGATTGCTTCGCTCTGGCGACGCCGCCATTTTGCTTGGCCCCGCGGTGATGGTGACGACTCGGCCGCGCCAGAGCGGGTGACGAATCCAGCACTCGCCCAACCACTCACCCACCACTCACTCGCGCCCACCACTCACCCACTACTCACTCGCCCCACCACTCACCCACCACTCACTCTCCCCACCACTCACCCACCACTCGCTCACCCCACGACTCACCCACTACTCACCCCACTACTCACTCACCACTCACCCCACTACTCAGCCACTACTCACCCACTACTCACTCGCCCCACCACTCACCCACCACTCACTCGCCCCACCACTCACCCACCACTCACTCACCCCACTACTCACCCACCCCACTACTCACCCACCACTATCTCGCCCCACCACTCACCGACCACTCACTCGTCCCACCACTCACCCACCATTCACTCGCCCCACCACTCACCCACCACTCGCTCACCCCACTACTCAGCCACTGCTCACTCACCCCACTACTCAGCCACTACTCACTCAGCCACTATTCACCCACCACTCACCCACTACTCACTCGCCCCACCACTCACCCACCATTCACCCCACTATTCACTCACCACTCACCCCACTACTCAGCCACTACTCACTCGCCCCACCACTCACCCACCACCCACTCACCCCACTACTCACCCACTACTCATCATCATTACGGGGGCTAGGAGATGTTAACTACCTCGCCTGGTATACAGGAGGTCGTGGGTTCGATCCTGACCCTGACAGCTGCTGTGTATTTGGAGTTTGCGTGTCTCTATCTCACCATCATCACGGTGGCTAGGAGATGTTAACTACCTCGCCTGGTATACAGGAGGTCGTGGGTTCGATCCTGACCCTGACACCTGCTGTGTATTTGGAGTTTGCGTGTCTCTATCTCACCATCATCATCATCACGGTGGCTAGGAGATGTTAACTACCTCGCCTGGTATACAGGAGGACGTGGGTTCGATCCTGACCCTGACACCTGCTGTGTATATGGAGTTTGCGTGTCTCTATCTCACCATCATCATCATCACGGTGGCGAGGAGATGTTAACTACCTCGCCTGGTATACAGGAGGTCGTGGGTTCGATCCTGACCCTGACACCTGCTGTGTATTTGGAGTTTGCGTGTCTCTATATCACCATCATCACGGTGGCTAGGAGATGTTAACTACCTCGCCTGGTATACAGGAGGACGTGGGTTCGATCCTGACCCTGACACCTGCTGTGTATTTGGAGTTTGCGTGTCTATCTCACCATCATCATCACGGTGGCGAGGAGATGTTAACTACCTCGCCTGGTATACAGGAGGTCGTGGGTTCGATCCTGACCCTGACACCTGCTGTGTATTTGGAGTTTGCGTGTCTCTATATCACCATCATCACGGTGGCTAGGAGATGTTAACTACCTCGCCTGGTATACAGGAGGACGTGGGTTCGATCCTGACCCTGACACCTGCTGTGTATTTGGAGTTTGCGTGTCTCTATCTCACCATCATCATCATCACGGTGGCGAGGAGATGTTAACTACCTCGCCTGGTATACAGGAGGTCGTGGGTTCGATCCTGACCCTGACACCTGCTGTGTATTTGGAGTTTGCGTGTCTCTATATCACCATCATCACGGTGGCTAGGAGATGTTAACTACCTCGCCTGGTATACAGGAGGACGTGGGTTCGATCCTGACCCTGACACCTGCTGTGTATTTGGAGTTTGCGTGTCTCTCACACTCCCCGTGGAGGTCGCATGGATTTGTCTCCGGATCCTCCGGGTTTCCCTCCACATTAAAATCAACACGCGTCCAGGGTCATGGGACCTCCTTTGCCAGTACCAAAATATGAGAAGAGGTTTTCCCCTTTTTCTGGCAACAAAACAGGTGTTAAGATGTTAAAACACCAAACTGAAACATTTTACAAGGAATCATGTCTGCATTAACCACAATACTTGTGGTCAGAATGCAAACAAAAAACATACTCTGATAATATATGCATTGTCTTTGAAACTGATTGGTCCACACCACAGACAGCAAAAGGCGTCCGCTGGTCTACCACCATATAATAAGCTGTATTGTACCGTGCGTGGAGACGCTGTCACTGGAGGTTGTGTGTTTATATATATCTCAGTAGGCCTGACCTGGTAAAATTTTACAACGTGTTCAGTATGGTGGGCTGAATGACAATCAGAATATTTACACTGGAGAAATCCGATGAGCTATGAAGCTCTTCTTTTCTCACATATGTCCAGTAGGAGCGTGTTAGAACATTACAACAACAAACAACACATAAACACACGTACTTGTGGCAAAACATGCAAACAAACGTGCTCTGATCGTAATGTATGCATTGGCTTTGTAACGAATTGGCATGCAGCAGCCTACTTTGTGGCCTTCTCTCACCGGTGTCAGACCAGAGTTCCAACAACAAAAATACATTACAAAACACGATACTGTGTGAGTTGAGACGTCGAGAATAGTGTTGGGAGGTGACAACGTCAGAGTGGCATAGCTCGGGTGTGGATCAATCAACTTTAAAGGACAGTGCACATTATCAGAGTTATGTTATTTTGTTTGTATTATGACTGCAGGTATTGCGGTCTATGCAAACATGACTCCTTGTAAAAAGGTGTCAGTTTTGTTGCCAGATAGAAGGGTAAAGAACCAATTATCAGTGGCATAGCTGTCAACCCATACGATGTACCCTCGTACAGGGAAATTGAGTTTTCAAGTCCATATGGCCTCACACAGAGACCCACTTCTTTAGAACTGTTTTATGTGTTTAGTTTGTTGTCCTTCCCCCGCACCTCTGATTAGCGCGGTTGGCTACGTGCGGTCCATACGGCGCACAGCCATTTCAATGCGGGCAGAATAATAGTAGCAATTATTTTGTCTGTTTCTTTGAGTTTCTCCCTTGCGATGGGACGTTGTAGGATGAACGTTGAGATGCATAAGGGCACGTGTGCGGTCCATACGGCGCACAGCCATTTCAATACGGGCAGAATAATAGTAGCAATTATTTTGTCTGTTTCTTTGAGTTTCTCCCTTGTGATGGGACGTTGTAGGATGAACGTTGAGATGCATAAGGGCACGGGGTGACCAATGAGGTCTGAATTGATCAGTAATAAGGTAGTCACTGATAAGGGGTTGACAGGTATGGAGTGAACACTTTTGCTGTAAAAGGGTTCATTAAGGAAGGTACTGCCCTGGAATTCGATTGATCAACGCCACTCCCGGCGGATCGTCCTGCACGAGAGGGAGACACTCTTTAAGAGAAGGGCCTCACTTCTCCACGTTTTCGCTGGCGATTTGTAAATGCTGCTGATTTGCTCTCCAACACACCGGGCGTGCTGAAGTAACTAATTGGCGCGTTTTTGTTTTACGTGACAGACCCTGACTATTTGACTGTGTCTGGGTGGTGACGGGTTTAACGACACATTTATATTCATGCGATCTAACCCCCAAAAAAACCTTTAACCCCTAACTTGTCACTAATTTCAGCTATATCCCTAACCCTAAAATTGTCTTCTAAGGCTTTCCCCTATCCCCTAATTCTAACTCTGTCCCTATCCCAGAACTTTGTCCCCTATCGCTGTCCCAATCCCCTAACCTTATCCCCTTATGATTTTTTTCCCTAACCCCTATTGCTGTCCCAATCCCATAACCGTGTCCACAAATCTGGTCCCTATCCCTTAACACTGTCCTCTATCCCCCACTTTTTCCCCTAATCCTGCCACTAACCCCATCTCCTAATACACCCCTTGAGTGTTAACTTCCTCGCGAAGAGTTGGTTTTCTCTAGTTTTCTCACACATTTATAAATACACTCAATGGAGTTGGCCAAACATGCAAATATAGGACCACAGAGCTTGGGCAATTGTTGGCTGCCTTCCGGCTCGTCCGTGGTCTTCCGTGTCTCCGTGTGAAAACTGTGCACCTTGAGACATTTCTGTGTTCGGAGAAGCTTTTATTTGCATGAGCGATGCAATGATCTTTTCAATCGCAGCACACACCTGTTGTCTCGTGCTTCAAAGGTGAGCTTTGGCAGCATAGCAAATAGGTTACAGCATTGCTGTACGTATTTTTTTTAATTATTAACATCTCATATGGAAGGAGTTTCTCCAATTTGTGCAATTTGCCTCCCAAGTGCAAAACTCATAATGGAATTGCTCGAACATTACAAAGCAGGGCCCTCTGGGAAATGAGTCCTGAGACTCGCCAAGGCTTTGTTGAGCAATGTGCAGTATTTTATTTGTATTTTATTATACTTCAGCCAGGAATGCCTCACTGAGGCTGAAGATTCAGGAGGGTTCTGCAAAGTTTTTTGCAGTAAGAGGTGATATTGCTGCTACGTGTGACATCCCAATTTAGTAATGTGCAGGTAATCTTTCAGAATTGGGGATGTTTGACCAACACCATTTACAATGTACGGTTGTTTTAGCAGTGGGAGTAAAGCGGAGAACCCAGAGGAAATCCATGCAGAACAGGGGGGGAGAGAATGCACAAACTCCACACAGAAATTCTAGATTTGAAGCTTTCGTGACTGCAAAGATTCATATTCTTAGGTTTTTTCGGTAAAGTCACGTAGGTAAAAAATTACAATTAATAAAAGTAAAATAAAAATCACGACGTTTCGGAGGCAACACAAGCTTCCGTCTTCAGGTGGAACCGTCACAGCCCGACAGCTGCATCAAGTAAATGAGGGATTACAGGAGATACCACTCCATTATATATACGGAGTGGTATCTCCTGTAATCCCTCATTTACTTGATACAGCTGTCGGGCTGTGACGGTTCCACCTGAAGACGGAAGCTTGTGTTGCCTCCGAAACGTCGTGATTTTTATTTTACTTTTATTAATTTTAATTTTTTACCTACGTGACTTTACCGAAAAAACCTAAGAATATGAATCCACACAGAAAGGCACTCGAGCTGGGGATTGAACCTAGGAGCTCCTTGTTGCGAGGTGCAAACATTGCCACTTTGCCGCATTGCCGCATTAATTGTTGTTTTCTGATGCAGGTGACGGCTGTGACCCGGAGCTGTGTTGAGTGATGGCGGATCAGGGTGAGCTGCTCACCACACATCAGAATCTCTATTTTTACCGGAGGAATCCGATGAGCTATTAAGCTCTTTTTCACAGATGTCCAGTAAGGGGCAGGTCGGAACGTTTCAACAATAAACGATGCTAAAAACACAAACGGAGTGCAAAGTATAGGAGAGGTAAACAAAGCATTTAAAAATATACAGACTAAACGTTTGTTTATCTCACCAGGTAAAGCCCACTGAGCTATTAGTTTCATTTTCAAAAGCGACCTAGCTCAACAAAGTGGCTTGTCATTTAGAAATGTATAGCAGCAAAATAATCTAAATAATATCGACGCATGTTTCTAAATGCAGGAGGGAAAAACCAGAGGACCCGGAGAAGAAATCCATGCGACCACGGGGAGAGAGACACGCAAACTCCAATTATACAGACGTCAGGGTCGGGATAGATCCCCCGACCTTCTGTATACTAGGCGAGCAGTGGGGCTCCTGGGTGAGCGGTGGCGCTCTTGGATGAGCGGTGGGGCTACTGGGTGAACGGCGGAGATCTGACCACGTTACTGCTGCCGCCGCCGTCACGGTGGAGCCGTAAGCCTCGTGCTGCTGCTGTGTGCATCGCAGGTGACAGGAAGCGCAAGCACAGCTGGGGGGAGAGCAGGGAGCGGAGGGAAAGCAGGGACAGCCGGGAGAGCCGGGGAAGCCGGGAGAGCAGGGAGAGCGCCAGCACCTCCAGGAGAGAGCGCGATGAGCGAGGTGAGCGTTCACGAGGGTTGCAAATGGGTTAAACAACACACAAAGGTGGTTTTTTGTGATGGCCACTCCAAGCATCTGCCAGTTTTGTCGTTTAGACCAACAACTCGAAAAGAGTTTGGGGGTCTTAACGACAACGTGTCTAAACACGAAAAAGAACGTTCAGTTCTTTAGAGCTGGTGGTCTGGATAAGGCTGAGAGAGTTTTGCACATGCAATGCTGCACACCTTTGTGTGTTGTTCCATCTGTTTCGAGCCTGCATGAATGTTTCTGCTGTGATGAGTTTTCGCATCATTTACGTATTTGAATAACCGATTGTAAAAACATGACCAAAATCCACACATGTGGAAACGTCCAGCAATGAACATGGTGTATCTATCTTTTTTTAATTGAAAAATTAGATACTGCTGTGGTCGAATGCCCAGCACATTGCACCTGAAATCCAGAGGTCGTTGGTTCCATTCTATCTCCTGGGGCAGCAGTTAAAAGCTTGAGAGGTTCCCAAGTATCAATATTCCTCTGGAATCGATTTCTGGTCCTGGATTCTCAGGACCAGTAATCTATTTTGAAAACGTTTACAGCTTTATCGGTTGTCATTTAACAACCCCACAATGTTCTTTTGGTCGTTGACCCGAACGTGAGAGCGTGCCGCGTGTGGTTCTGTTAGCGGGGAGTGTTGATGGTGGTGAGGTGGGTGAGATCTCTTCCCCTGTGACTGATTTCCCAGTACTGGGGGACCGTGCTTGTGTTTCAGAGAAGGAAAAACGCAAGCGAAAGAGGAGTCGGAGCAGGAGCCGTTCCTCGTCCGTGTCGTCCTCATCATCATCTGCGTCCTCCTCCTCCGCCTCCTCCGCCTCATCCTCATCCGCATCCTCATCGTCCTCCTCCTCGTGCTCACAGAGCAGCTCTTCCAGTGCTGGTGAGGGCACGGCCACACAGAAACTCGCTTACGGACTCCTACACACTCTCACAGATAGATAACAACAAAAAAGACAAAGATCTCCGGATAGCTTTTCGATGTAAAGCTTTCGTGACTGCAGGGATTCATCTTCTTGGTTCTTTCGGTAAAGTCACGTAGAATGGAAATAATAAAATAATAAAAATAAAACATAATAAAATAATTCTCACGACGTTTCGGCCACAACGCAAGCTGCTTGCGTTGTGGCCGAAACGTCGTGAGAATTATTTTATTATGTTTTATTTTCATTATTTCCATTCTACGTGACTTTACCGAAAGAACCAAGAAGATGAATCTCCGTATAGCGTTAACAGACTATTGGAGCAAGTGCTTTTAGCGAGCACATATGAAGGCCGGCACGGCACACAAGGGGGTGGGTGGCCAACACCATGCCCGGCCGCCTTTGTCTCCCCGGTAACGATGTTTACACATCGCACCAGGTACTCATTTGAGGCTTCGTCGACCTAGGGGAGGCCTAGGACCGGTTCAGATAATCGTCACTGCTGGTGACCGTGAGCAGAAATTGAACCCGGGTCACCGGGTTTGTAGCGCAACGTAGCGCTAACAGCTTCACTAACGTTCCTCACAGATAGATACACATTCACACACGTAGAAATGCTCACACGCCCGGCAGTCTTTGTGTTTGGGCACAGGTAGAGGGACTTGGGAACCCGTTCAGATAGCAGACCCATATTTGGGGCTGTTATGTGGTCCAGCAGTAGCGCTTCGCTGCTTTGTTTCAGAGGTTCGCCGTTGGAATCTGGCAGGCCACCCTGGTTATTACTGCAACGTGTATTAGTCACATGTGTGCCGTCCGTTTCGCAGCCGACTATAAAGGTTCCCTTACTCCATTAAAAACGAGTAGGCTATTGTGTACTGCCCGTGTCGCGGTCCGTAATTTTCTCCTTTCAAAAAATTACACCGCAAAGTACTCGGTTGCGATAACATATACCAGAACATCACCCGCGATTCTGAAACTCCCGGTGCCTTGCGCGAAACGTTAGCGCCTTTGTGCGCTCCAAGAATAGTGCGATTAACAAATATGCCAAGTCATCATCATCTTGCAACAGCCCTGGAAAGTGATGCCAACTGCCTTTGCCCGACGACAAAACCTGCACACACTAATGCCCCTCGTTTGGGTGACAGGGTGGTAGCAGCGTCATGGTTAACACTTGTGCCTGACTTGCTGGTGGGGGGGGAGGCGGCTTCATGCATGGGTTTCATCCGGGGTTGCCCGGTTACCTCCCGGAAAAACAAAAAACAAACACCATGAGAGGACTTGGCAGGACCCTCCTGAAAGAGATTCTTGGGAGTCACTGAGGTTTCCCTTGGCAAACAAGCGGAACAATGAGAATCACGGTGATGAAAGTTACGCCTGCAAGTGACGTTGACTGCTGAAGGCGCGCACTCGTTGGCTGGGGGAACGCCAAATGCAATGTTCCCCGTGGCTGACCTAACACTGGTCAACTTTTAACAATGCAGAATCCGACAAGAAAAAAAGAAAGAAAATAAAGAAAGAGAAAAACAGCAAAAAGGTAACGACCCGGTCTCTGAGCAGATATTTTTACCACTTGATAATATGAACATTGGTGTATAGAACAATTATTTGAGTTGTTAGTAAGTAAGGACTTGTCCCTTGCTTTTTATTTGACGCGTGTGCAGCGATGGCGCAGCCATCGATCGAGGGTCGAATTCGAACCGCGTTGTGTGATTGGCATCGCGCTCGCTGAAGGTGAATGCCTTCAGGGAAGTCACGTGCTGTATACGCAACTGCGCACAATTCTGAGTCACTTATAACTGCGTTGCCGTTACTCATTGGCAATTATGGACTCAGAATGTTGTCCTATCTCATAAGAGTCCCTGGCACGTAATAATATGCTACACAGTGGCAGTGGGGGTCGCAAAATGCCGATTTATTACTAATAAACACCAATGATCCAATCGAAATTAGGGATTTCGATCGGATCATTGGGGGGGCACGTGTCACCCCCCCCCCCCCCACTGGCTCTGCCTGTGGGTGTATACAATTTTGGGTGCCACGGTGGCGAGATGTTAACTATCTCGCCTGGTATATAGGAAGTCGTGGGTTCGATCCTGACGCTTGTATGTTTGGAGTTTGCGTGTCTCTCTCTCTCTCCCCGTGGTCGTGTGGATTGTCTCTGGGTCCTCTAGTTTTTTCCCTCATTTAGAATCAACGTCATGCATTTCGAGTATTTGGCCACTATATATTTCCACGTGATAAGCCACTTCGTTGAGCTATCATTTGTGATAGCCAGGTCGCTTCTGATAAAGAGCTATATAACTTAGTAGGCCTTACCTGGTAAAATAAAAAATAGTTTATTTTTATCTCAACACAGCAGCCATTCCATATGAAGGAATTCAAATATATTTGCATATAATGTAAACCAGCCGGGCGTGAATGCGAAAGAGCGAGCGACTTGCAACCGGAAGATTGCGAGTTCAATGCCTGATAGGGGGAAGTGGGGGTTAACTCGCCCCATCATCCCTCTGTGGTCGATAAAATATCTGTCAATTGGTGGGGAAGGTAACCGTGGTTGTCCTATGGAGAGACTTGTGCCCCTTGCCATATGATTGTGGAATTTCGATCACTTGTGCAGGTGAGCAGGGAAATCACTTTGACCCGCGACTTCATAATTTGCACGTTAATTGTAGATGTGCTAAAAATTTGTTTTGCGTTCTTACGTACGTAGGGCATGTATCGTGAGAATAGAGAGTTTTATTAATAGACAAATTGATGGATTCATCTTCTTGGTTCTTTCGGTAAAGTCACGTAGAAGGGAAGTAATAAAATAATAAAAATAAAACATAATAAAATAATTCTCACGACGTTTCGGCCACAACGCAAGCAGCCATCCTCAGGTGAAGACCAGGTCTATCGGGGAGACAGCGTCTGAGAATTATTTTATTATGTTTTATTTTAATTATTTTATTACTTCCCTTCTACGTGACTTTACCAAAAGAACCAAGAAGATGAATCCCTGCAGTCACGAAAGCTTTAAATCGAAATTTAAATTGCTGGATCTCTACACGTGGAATACCACTAATGATGTCATAATTCAACCTCATGTAGACTTGAGACATTTCAGGATGGTCATGCATTTGAGTGTTTGGCCAATTGCTGTTTAATTAACTTGGCTCGTGTCGAGCAGAGTGGTGGTGGCGCAGTGGTAACTCTTGAGCCTCACAGCAAGAAGAGTGCCTGGGTTCGATACCCAACTCTGGGAAATTTCTATGTGTAGAGTTTGTACTTTCCCCTGCTCTGCATGGGTTTCCTCCGGGGTTCTCCTGTATTGACCAAAACATCCCAGTGCTGAAACATTATCTATGGGACCCCTCCTTACCGGTATCTAGATGATGTAAAAAGAATAGACTTTAACCTTTTCCCGAAATAATACAGGAGGTGTTACGGTGTTCAAACACCTGACTGGGTGTCAAAGAGACATCTAGCCACGCACGCCTGTGGTTAATGCAGACTTGACAACAGTGGTTGTGAATTGCATGTGACCGTTAATTTAGACCATTGCCCACGGAAGAAGCTACTGCCCGCGAACGACTGAAACAGGCCAGCTGGGGGCTGGTGACAGGGCCCCAGTTAATAAGGAGCTTTGTGTGTGTCTGTGATGTGCGCTGTGCTACGAACCAGATGACCCGAGTTAAATTCCTTCTCGAAGTTCTGACAGTTATCCGAACTGATCCTGGGTCTACCACTAGGTCGACTCCGCCATAAATGAATACCTGGTACGATGTGTAAACATCAACATTGGGGAGACAAAGCCAATCGAGCGTGGTGTTGGCCACCTACCTACCCCCGTTATCGCTAACGGCCGTGCCGGCCTTCGTTGGCGCTGCTCGCTTTTAACGGCGATTTTTGCCCAACCGTCCGTGAAGGCCGAATGGGGGTGATCCTTTGTCTTTGGTGGGTGCAGAAAGATAAGAAGGACAAGAAGAAGAAGAAAAAGAAGAAGACTAAGAAGCCACACAAGAGCAAGACCGAGGGTGATGGCGAGGGCCCCGTCCAGCTGTCCAAGGTCTGCCTGAGCCACGGCAGAAAGGGGGGGGAGGGTGGGGGGGGGGCTGCTTGTGGAGCCTTTGACACCGCAGACACCTCACTTCTGATTGGACGGGATTTGACACAGTGGTAACACCTTGTGGCTCACAGCAAGAAGGAGCCTTGGGTTTGATCCCCGACCCGGGCTGCTTTCTGCGTGTGGAGTTTGTATGTTTTCTTTCATTCCTTCTCTCCCTGTTCTGCACCTCCCGATTAGCACGGTTGGTTATGTACGGTGTGAAAGAAGTTCAACACAGACACTTGGGTTTCCAACGGGTTCTACGGTTTGTTCCCCATGGCTAAAAAAATACAAACGATGTAACGGGTATTGGGCAAACATCCCAAAGATGAAAATTTACCTGCACATTTCTCCATTGGGATCACACACATCGGCTATCTTCGCCCCCTTTTTCAAAAAACATTTGGTAGGACCCTCCTTAAAAAGGGGTAATGTGACTCAGTCACCTTGTGCCGCAGAGGGACAGCTGCCACTGGGCGTGCCCAAGTCTAGAACACCAAATCTATCATTGCCAGACTCATGCCCACTTGTGGGACAGGTGCTAAATCACCTTGTGCTACGCAGGTATAGCTGCCACTGGCGATATGACCCTTCAAATGTGTTGAGATGAGATTCGATACAAGTTTATTTATTGCATGTCCAGTGCTTTGAGATGGCCCAACTTATCCATCGTAAATCATGATGATCATAAAGAGCCCTAAAAGGCTCAGTGAGACGTATGTGGGTAATGATTAAAAACAACTGCCATTTGTGAGTTACTTGTTTGATGGAAGTTCTTCTCTCTGTGCAGTTCTTGAAGCGTAAGAATAAGAAGTACAGCATGGTCACGGGGAGGAAGATCAAGATGAAGGTGAAGAAGTCAAAAGCTGACAAAGAGGTATGATTCCATCATCATCATTAAACCTCCGTTGCCAGTACCAAAGTATAATAATAGGGTTTTTTCCCCTTTAAAAAAAAGGGGGGAAACCCCTATTACAGTAAGACCTTGGATTGCGAGTAACTTGGTCTGCGAGTCTTTTGCAAGACGAGCAAAATTTTTAAATAAATATTCATTTGATAAACGAGCGAGGTCTTGCAATACGAGTAGTACGTGTATACGCTTTGGCTGCCGAGCGTCACGTGATCACAACTGATATATGAGTGCATTGGATTGCAAACACGTTTCCGGAACGAATTATGCTCGCAATCCAAGGTTTTACTTTATTATACCTTGGTACTGGCAAAGGAGGTCTAATGATGTAGATGCTTAACCCGAGCCCTCATTACTTTGATAGTGCATTGTCTTTGAGCTGTACGCCTTTTGGCATCATCTGGTCGAGCACCAATTGAGACGAGGCTCAAAAGAAAGCAGTCTCTGGAGTGGACCAATCAGTTTCAAGGACAATGCATATATTATCGGTGTGTTTTTTGTTTGCATTTTGACCACAAGTATTGTGGTTAATGCACACATGATTCCTTGTAAAAAGGTTTCAGTTTTGTTGCCAGAAAAAAAAAGGGCAAAAACCCTATTAGGTATTATTCCAGTTGAACACGTAGGCTTTTGCGACCAATATCCATAAATTATTTTGGGTTGGATTGCGTGAATATAAATATGTCGTTTAAACCACCGCCACCCGACACAGCCAATTGGTAAGGTTTGTCACAAAAATGTGCCAATTACTCGTTCAGCACACCGGTGTGTTGGAGAGTAAACCCACAACATTTACAATTTGAGTACGATGTTTTTCCTACAGGAATTATTCCTCTTGTATTACCAAAGAAAGCCTCACCGAGTTTCGAGACTCCCTTTCAGGATGGTCCTGCAAGTTCAGTTTTCAGTTTCATTTATTTGGTATAGCCCTGTGAGCCATTCGGCTCTTGAATCGGGTGCAACTGCAACAAACAAAAACAGAAAAATCCAGGAAAAAACAGCAAAAAGTGTGCAGTTAGGGGGAAGGGGGGGGTGGTCAATAAATTGCTCTGTGTTCCCAATCGATTAATTTTCAGTGCTATCTTTTTCCAGCATTGGGATATTGATTCGCCAATAGCACAGTTGGCTATGTACAGTGGGAAAGAAGTTCAACGTACATACACATACACATGTATTGGGGGGGTTATATGGGAGAAACCTGAAAATCTGCAGTAAACCCATGCAGAAAGGTGTCCGATTTGGGAATTTAAACCAGGGCCCTTCTTGCTGTGAGGCACAAGCATATCCGCAGCAGCCGTATTTTAATCCAATTTCTATTGCAGTGGGCCCGTTACATGCAGAACGCTTGACTCATCCAATGTAAAATACCCATTAATTCTAGATTTGAAGCTTTCGTGACTGCAAGGATTCATATTCTTAGGTTTTTTCGGTAAAGTCACGTAGGTAAAAAATTAAAATTAATAAAAATAAAATAAAAATCACGACGTTTCGGAGGCAACACAAGCTTCCGTCTTCAGGTGGAACCGTCACAGCACGATAGCTGTATCAAGTAAGAGGATACTTAAGTAAGAGGATACTTGATACAGCTATCGTTCTGTGACGGTTCCACCTGAAGACGGAAGCTTGTGTTGCCCCCGAAACGTCGTAATTTTTATCTTATTTTACTTTTATTAATTTAAAAATTTTTACCTACGTGACTTTACCGCAAAAATCTAAGAATATAAAACACCCATCTCATGCAATACAGCACCCTCACATCTTTAACTGCAGAACTCACCCATAGTTAACACACACAAACGGTGTTGTGCTTCACTGACAGTAGTGTGAACGAGAGCGTGAACTGCCGCATACGCGCATGTTCTGTTTTACTCTTTGGTTCTTTCGGTAAAGTGACGTATAAAGAGAAAATAATAAATTAAATACTAGCATACGACGTTTCGATTGCAACACAAGCAATCATCATCAGGTATAAATGAAATAGAAAAAAAATCTAGTATACTTAGAAATGTAATGTAATACAACAGAGAGTCGGATAACATAACAGTCAACACCCTACCTGGTTGATTACGTTCTTCCTGAGAATGCTAAATTTGAGAGAGAGATAAAACACAGAACCAGAGACATATAGACAGATATCACAGAGATACATAGAGAGAGACACATACATAGGCACACAGAGAAACCACGCCTCTGTGTCGAGGCCTTAAATAGAGAGAGGGGGCGGAGAGAGAGGGAGGAAACGTATGCTAGTATTTAATTTATTATTTTCTCTTTATACGTGACTTTACTGAAAAAAACAAAGAGTAATTCCTGCAGTCACGAAAGCTCCAAATTAAGTATGTGTTCTGTTTTGACATTAATCCGCGTACTGTCTTACGTTCACAGCGAGACAGAAATCGGGCAGAGCTGCTCAAATTCCTGAACCAATCCATTTGAAGGCGGGAAAGTGTCTCTCACGCTCAAGGAGGTTGGATCAGGTCATCTTACAGTCGGGCGCCGCGTCCCTCGTGTGGAGATGGAGTCATCTCTACGCAGACGGAGCCGCCACCCGCAAAGGGTGGAACCACTCGTGGAGAGTCTCGAGTTCTGTTCCTGCCGATCCACGTTCCGTCTGGTGAAAAAGTAAAAATCCCCATGATTGGGGAGCACATGCCGCCCGTGGGGAGAGAAGAGAGCTCATTTCACTCTTCCCATGGTGGTGGCGTTTGTTTGGTTGGGACCGCGGGAAATAATGTTTATGTATTAAAGTTTTTTTAAAGCAACCGGTTCCTCCTTGGCATCAGTGTCGCATAAGTCATCGAGCTCGCTCGACGCGGTGTAAAGCGTTATCTCCCCCCCCCCTCCCCCCAACCGCACACGCACAAGTGCGGACTGTCGCCAGTTGTAAATATTAACTCGCTGTAGTCGAACGCATCTCGCTGATCAAGAAGGCCGCTTCCAGTTGTAGGCGGCAATGGGAATGTGACGATTAAAAGCAAAGAAAAACGCAGTGTGATAAAGGTCTCTTCCATTCTACTGCAGACCGTGTGGATGCCCATTCAAACTTAACGCCTTGCTCTTGGTGTTTCCATGTGTCTGTGTGTGCATTTAGCGGGAGCGTAGCGGTTCGTGAACTGTACTAACAACCTGGCTACCCGAGTTCGATACTCTATCGCAGCCAACATCAGTGCCGAATATCTGAACCGATCCTAGGCCTCCGCTTGATCGACTCCACCTAAAACGCGTACCTGGTGCAGTTTGTAAACATGAGAACTGGGAAGGCAAAAGGCGTGGTGCTTAACACGGCTGGTGCTGGGTTTGTAATTGTTTTGATTTTGAGAGATTTTGCATCGGTTTACACAACGATAACATTGAGCTTGCGTGCAAAGTGTTCAAGGGTTTTTCTACCTTGGTAAATACTGTGTTTTGATAGTCATTACTGGCATCCAGAGGAGCATTACATCTAAGGTTTACGGAGCCTTGCTTAAAATTATTTTTAATATGTACTTTGGTATTACTTTGTGTGACTTATGTTGTTTCTTAAGTTGCCCTTCCACCCGATCTCCGTAGGCCACACAGGCAAACAAGTTACAGTGGTACTTTGGTATACGTCGTTAATTCGTTCCAGAAGGGGTCGGACTTATACCGAAAATGACGTATACCAAATAATTTTTCCCATAAGAAATAAAGGGAAAGGAAATAATCCGTTCCAGAGTATAAGAAATTATATTTTATGTGACATTATACATTAAAGGGGTTGTATGAAATAATTTTGACAACACTTATTACTAAAATGCATACATAAATTAAAATAAATGCATAAATAAATTTAAATAAAAACATTTAACATCACTTCACCTTTCTGAGGAGTGGATAGCCTACGAAGATGGTGGTGAGGAAGGGGAGGAGATGTTATTTTTGGGAAGGAGAGTCCCCTTCCATTAAAACTTCAGGAAGCTGAAATTCTGGGGTTTTTAAATCCTTTATATTAAGTTCGCGTGCTTGCATGCTTGCTTGCTTGCTTACGACCGTGCAAATCTTTTGGTCGTTTTTAATTTCCGTGAAAAACATTTTCCAAAATTTTACGCTGTTTAGGGAATTTTTTTTAAATATTTAATTACCAAATGCTTAATGCTGGCAGACAATTATCTGACCCATAGGTGGCAGCCATCTCAAGCCAGAGGACGAGAGGACTCTAGCCGCCACGCATATAAAGGATTTATAGTGAAAACTTTGTTTTTACGGGTTAATTTTTTTTTCTCTTTTCTGTCTTTTTTCTTGACTTGGACCTGGTTGAGGCTCACCGGGTTTGAGTTTTACTAAAAACCTGTCCGTTGAAGTTTGTTTTTGCCTTCTAAGAATGTTCCTGAAGTGTGACATTGTCTGGTCATTCCACACAATACTGTTACGGCTTGTTGACTGAGGAGTGGCGCTTGTTTCAGTCGTGAACGGGGTATTCCCAGATACGCGGTGACTCATCCCGACCCATACAAGTTGTAGCAAGCGCGTCGTATCCCAAGCAAGACGTCGTATCCCAAGACATTTGTTTTCTGGTCAAAACACGACGTATACCAAATTCGACGTATTCCAAAGTGGTCGTATACCGAGGTACCACTGTACGAGTGGGAATGTAGCACGGCGCTGAATGTTTACCAGTGGAGTACAGACCTGCTCTCCACCTGAGGACGGCTGCTTGCGTTGTGGCCGAAACGTGAGAATTAATTTATTATGTTTACATTTTATAATTTCCATTCTACGTGACTTTACCGATGGAAACCAACAAGATACAGCTGTGATGGTGAACGATTGTGTGACTGCACCAGCCGGCTTGCTGTGTAGGACAGGTTTGGGTAATAAGCAGGCAGATTGTCCTGTGGGGAGCTCCCAGGTGCTGAGCCCACACCTCTTCGATGGAATCCGCTGCCGAATGTTGTTGGGACGATCCTCAGCCTCATTTTTAAATCCTTTATATTAAGTTCGCGTGCTTGCTTGCTTGCGTGCTTGCTTGCTTAGGACCGTGCAAATCTTTCGGTCGTTTTTTAACCCACTTCCCGTGATCCAATCGAGCTGACATTTTCCACACAGACTCGTTGTGCCAGACAATTATTGTTCGTGAAAAAAAATTCCCAAAATTTTACACTTTTTAGGCAAAAAAATTATTTTACATATATTCAAATAGAACGCATTCATGGCTTTGGCTGAACGTCAGAGTGTAAGAGCCCAGAGCATAACCCCTCCACAGGCCGTGGCGGAGTAGCGCAGTTGGTAGCGCCCTCGCTTCCCATGCCAAAGGTCGCGGGATCGATCCCCGCGTCCTCCACAGGCGAATATATTTTTAAATCCTTTATATTAAGTTCGCTGCCACGCATATAAAGGATTTATAGTGAAAAACTTTGTTTTTACGGGTTATACTTATTAAATCCTTTATATTAAGTTCACTTGCTTGCTTAGGACCGTGCAAATCTTTCGGTCGTTTTTTAACCCACTTCCCGTGATCCAATCGAGCTGACATTTTCCACACAGACTCGTTGTGCGTGACAATGAATGTTCGTTAAAAAAAAATTCCAAAATTTTACACTTTTTAGGACAAAAATATTATATTTAATTACTAATTGCTTAATGCTGCCATGCAATCATCTGACCCATAGGTTGCAGCCATCTCAAGCCAGAGGACGAGAGGACTCTAGCCGCCACGCATATAAAGGATTTATAGTGAAAAACTTTGTTTTTACGGGTTATACTTTTTTTACTACACCAGGTTCCTTGGCCCATACCTGTCAACCCATACGCTTTACCTGTATTCTTGTACAGGGGAATTGTGTGTTCAGATCCATACGGCGGACAGCTGTTTCAATAAGGGCAAAACATGTCTTGTGATGGGACATTGTAGGATAAACGTTGAGATTTATAAGGGCACAGGGTGATTAATAAGCTCTGAATTGGTCTGTAATAAGGGGCCGTCCATAAATGACGTCACGCACCTAAGGGGGGGGTCAGACATTTGTGATGGGGGGGGGGGTGTGAGAAATGTGACGTCACACCAAAATGCGCATTTTTAAATAAATATAGACAACACGTTCTACTTAATTAAATAGACTTTTTAATAAATGTGTCCTCCTACAACAGTGCAGCGCCACATTAAATACGCACTACAATGACAATAGTTTTAAAGCGATTTGAAGCATGTTTTATTTGGGGGGGGTGGGGCAGAGCTTTGTGACGTCATATTTGAGGGGGGGGTCTGACTTTTTGTGACGCCGTGTGACGAAGGGGGGGGGGGTCAAAAATCGCGTGACGTCATTTATGGACGGCCCCTTGTAACTTTATGACCCGTCCCGACTAGACGTTTGTGAAAAAGAGCTTTATAGCTCAGATCTGATTCCTCCAGTATAAAGATTCTGATTCTCAGGAGGTTAGAGGCCGTATCATAGAAATCAGCCATGCCCAATCTACTGCTGGATGACTTACGCTGATCCGTTGGGATTGGTGGCGAGGACTGGTCAATATAATTCGCTGCTGATGTTAGCCGTGGCCGGGAATCAAACTTAGGTGGCCGAGTAGCGATTACGTCAATGCCATGGTGGAGTAGATTTATGAGGTTACGTCACCTCCAACTGGGGAGTGCTTTGTCGCACGATGACGTCACACAGACGAGAGTGTGATGTTGCGCGATGACGTCATCCCCAAATGGGGAAGTGTGATGTCACGCTATAACGTCACCTCCACGGGAGTGTGATATCGAACCGATTGATGTTTCCACCAACCGGGGAGTGTGATGTCGCGCTATGACGTCAGCCCCAAATGGGGGAGTGCGATGTCGCGCCATGACGTCACCCCCAAATGGAGGAGTGTGATGTCGCGCCATGACGTCACCTACAAATGGAGGAGTATGATGTCACGATGACGTCACCCCCAACCGGGGAGTGTGATGTCTCGCCATGACGTCACCCCAAAATGGGAGAGTGTGATGTCACGCGATGACGTCACCCCAACGGGGGAGTGTGATATCGGACCGATTGATGTTACCACCAACCGGGGAGTGTGATATCGCGCCATGACGTCAACCCCAAAATGGGAGAGTGTGATGTCGCGCGATGACGTCACCCCTAAACGGGGGGGGGGAGGGGAGTGTCATGTCGCTCGATGACGGCACCGCCTCGAGGGAAGTGACGTCACTCACAATACCGGAAGTGTGCGTGTTGACAAGGAGCTTGCAATGGCCGGGCCGAGACGTTGACGCCGACACCGCCGCCGCTGCCGCCACTCGCGACCGAGACTCCCGGAGAAGCTGGGACACCCCGAGACCCCGAGAGAGAGAGACGCCGCGAGCCCAGGGCCAATGTTAGAGTTGGAGGTGGTGCCCGAGCGCTCCGTGGGGAACGAGAGATGGGAGTTCACGTTGGGTGAGCTTCGCATGGGGAGACGGGAGGGGGGTTGAACAATGCCTTGCGCAAGAACGTTTCATATTATACAAACAACAAAGACACAACGGATACATACACTATCACACGTAACTATACATAGCGCAGCAACAATAGCCGTGCAGTTACGCGTAACTACACGGCGACTACAATCACACAGACCACAAAGATATTTCCCGTGTAGCCTTAACAGACTGTTGGGGCAAGTGTTGTTAGCGAGCACCTATGAAGGCCGGCACGGCACACGAGGGGGTGGGTGGCCAGCACCACGCCCGGCCGCCTTTGTCTCTCTAGTAGCGATGTTTACACACCGCACCAGGTACTCATTTGAGGCCGAGTCGATCTAGGGGAAGCCCAGGACGGGTTCAGATAAATCGTCACTGGTGTTGGTCGTGAGCGGGAATCGAACTCTCGCTAAGTTACACACAAACATGTAACTACACAACGACATCCACACAGTTACACACGAACATGTAACTACACAACGACAACCACACAGTTACACACAAACATGTAACTACACAACGATAACCACGCAGTTACACACAAACATGTAACTACACAACGACAACCACACAGTTACACACAAACATGTAACTCCACAACGACAACCACACAGTTACACACAAACATGTAACTACACAACGACAACCACACAGTTACACACAAACATGTAACTACACAACGACAACCACACAGTTACACACGAACATGTAACTACACAACGACAACCACACAGTTACACACAAACATGTAACTACACATAACACAACGACAACCACACAGTTACACGTAGAAACGCACGTACAGCAACGCAGTTCTACACAACACGAAGTTATACACGAGACGATTATACTTAACAACACAGTTATTGACAACACAGTTACCGATATACACAACACCGTGATACACAGCACAACTTTACACACCAACACGGTTATACACAACATTTAGTAATGCATAGCGACATAATTCTGCCCTCGGACACGATTATACACAACACACGAATACATCACACTACGTGAGTCACAACAGAAACGCGATTATACACAACAACAACACAGTTATAAATTTCGATTTAAAGCTTTCGTGACTGCAGGGATTCATCTTCTTGGTTCTTTCGGTAAAGTCACGTAGAAGGGAAATAATAAAATAATACAAATAAAACATAATAAAATTCGATTTTAAAATACAACATAATAACATTGTATTTTATTTGGTTTTATTTTTATTATGTTATTATTTCCCTTCTACGTGACTTTACCGAAATAACCAAGAAGATGAACACAGTTATATACAACAATACACGCAGTACACCGTTATTCACAACGCATACGTAATTATACACAGCACGCGTATACACAGGGTACAATAAGCCCTAAGAGCACTCACACCATTGTTGCTACACAACACGCATAAATGCACAACGCATACGCAGTGGCATACAACGGCAAAGCAATTCTGTAGGTTTTCTTTAAAACCCCACTTGCTAAGCGAAGGCCCATATGGCCAAAACCCCAAGCGGCCAGCAATAATCATCGACTGTCAAAATTGTAATCGATACGTTCCTTGAATTGAGCGATGTTATTAAGAGCTCTAGGGAAAAATAGACGATGGGAGGGAATTCCAAATTGGGAGCAGTATGCAGACCTGCACTGGGCGAACGAATGTTTGGTGAGTTGTTAAATGGGTGGGTGGTTGGTGAGTTGTTAAATGGGTGGGTGATTGGTGAGTTGTTAAATGGGTGGGCGGGCGAGTGAGTTGTTAAATGGGTGGTTGGTGAGTTGTTAAATGGGTGGTTGATTTGTGAGTTGTTAAATGGGTGGGTGGTTGGTGAGTTGTTAAATGGGTGGGCGAGTGAGTTGTTAAATGGGTGGGTGGTTGGTGAGTTGTTAAATGGGTGGGTGGTTGGTGAGTTGTTTAATGGGTGGTTGGTGAGTTGTTAAATGGGTGGTTGGTTGGTGAGTTGTTAAATGGGTGGGTGGTTGGTGAGTTGTTAAATGGGTGGGTGGTTGGTGAGTTGTTAAATGGGTGGTTGGTTGGTGAGTTGTTTAATGGGTGGTTGGTGAGTTGTTAAATGGGTGGTTGGTTGGTGAGTTGTTAAATGGGTGGTTGGTTGGTGAGTTGTTAAATGGGTGGGCGAGTGAGTTGTTAAATGGGTGGGTGGTTGGTGAGTTGTTAAATGGGTGGGTGGTTGGTGAGTTGTTAAATGGGTGGGTGGTTGGTGAGTTGTTAAATGGGTGGGCGAGTGAGTTTGTGGTGGTTGAGCAACACAGTATGGCGGAGATGACTTGAGTTCTTTAAACGGGTGGAGGAATCGATTAAGTTAACGGGAACGGTGACGATGCTCGTAGCGATAGAAGAGTGATAAGGAGACGACTGGCCGACATTGAGCGAGTGATTGGAGATTATTGAAGAGGTCTGGATCAGTCTAACCATGACCCCAGTGAAATTTAATTCTGTCAAGCGCAGTGGGCTCGTTAATTGAGTACTCCACAACAGGAATTCCAGCTGTGGACAAATGTTTGCTTTGTATATCAGCCACGAGTTAAGGGTGCGTTGGCACAGATAGGAAAACAAAGCTTCAATGCTTCATAAACCGGGTTAGCAATACAATGCAGTACTACACTATATTAACCATTCCATGACAAGTCATATGAGATCGTTGTACCCAGCAGGTTAATGGTTTTACTATGACGAATACATCCCTGTCAACCCCTTACCAGTGCCCTACCTTATTACAGACCAATTCGGACTTTAGTGGTCACCCCGTGCCCTTAGAAATCTCAACGTTCATCCTACAAAGTCCCATCACCAGGGATGAACACAGACACAATTATTTTGCCCGTATTGAAACGACCGTACGCCGTATGGGACCTGAACACTCAATTTCTCTGTACAAGAATACGGGGTAAAGCGTATGGGTTGACAGGTATACGAATAACAACCTTGTTAAATATGACAACACCTACAATGTACCGTATAGGCATGCCGAAAGTACACACCTTCAGATAATTAGATCATCTTCGCCCACTGTGTAACGTAAACAATTATATCCCATCACACAGACATGGGGTTATATTTATGGCCTGCACTTAGTCTAAATTAACCCTCAATTAAACACACATTGCAACGCTACGCATGAGGCCTCGACAGTGAGTTCTGCAGCACAGCCGTGACCCTCTTATGGGGGCAACCCAATCGCTAATAGCGCTTGCCCCAACAGTCTGTTAGGGCTACACGGGGGATATTTGTCTTTAGATTTGAAGCTTTCGTGACTGCAAGGATTCATATTCTTAGGTTTTTTCGGTAAAGTCACATAGGTAAAAAATTAATAAAAGTAAAATAAAAATAAAATAAAAATCACGACGTTTCGGAGGCAACACCAGCCTCCGTCTTCAGGTGGAACCGTCACAGCACAATAACTGTATCAAGTACTCCGAAACGTCGTGATTTTTATTTTTATTTAACTTTTATTAATTAAAAATTTTTACCTATGTGACTTTACCGAAAAAACCTAAGAATATTTGTCTTTGTTGTGTGTGTGTAGGAATGCCATTTGCCCAGGCCGTGGCCATCCTCCAGAAGCAGTGCCACCTCATCAAGAACGTGCAGGTCTGGTACAGTGACCAGGTAAGCCCCATTCTTGCACCGTTCACAGATTTAAAGATGTTATACAATACATTTTTCGTAGCAGTGACGCGGTGGTTACATTTGTGCTTCGGCGCCCTCACTCGAGTGCCTTTTCTGCTTGGAGTTTCTTCTCCCCCTGTTCACGGTGGCCTACCACTGTATCCATCACTGTGAGCATTTAATCCGCACTCATGGGGTACTGGAGTGGAATACTTTAGGCCTCGGCGACTTTGTATTTCTATTCTTAGGTTTTTTCGGTAAAGTCACGTAGGTCAAAAATTTAAATTAATAAAAGTAAAATAAAATAAAAATTAAAAATCACGGCGTGTTGCCTCCGAAACGTCGTGGTTTTTTCTTTTATTTTTATTTTTTCTTTTATTAATTTTTATTTTTTGCCTACGTGACTTTACCGAAAAAACCTAAGAATATGAATCCTTGCAGTCACGAAAGCTTCAAATCAAGAATTTGTATTTCTAATTGATGCACCGTGCTCGATCACATCTGTTACTGCAGGGGCCTCTTGCCATGAGGTGTAGTACGTTAATGTTCATTTGCCCGGCAAAGGCCGTCGGTAAAACAACGGTTCCCAAATCCTTGCGTTTAACCCTTTCCCATTCCAAGACGTCTACAAGTTGCAGGCCGGGTGTCCCGTTCACCGCTGAATTTCGGAACGCGCAAGTGGTACAGCATTCATTTTGTTTAGAGAGGCGTAGCACCGCTGTTTTTAAAGACGTTTTACTCACCACAAAGAACCGTAGCGATATATTCTAGATTTGAAGTTTTCGTGACTGCAAGGATTCATACTCTTAGTTTTTTCGGTAAAGTGACGTAGGTAGAAAATTATTTATTATTATTTTATTTTTATTAATTTTAATTTCATTTTTTACCTACGTGACTTTACCGAAAAAACTAAGAGTACGTAGCGATATAATCACTATCTGTGATAGTAGGCGTAAAACTGTGCCACACGCTCTCCCGCATGGTGTTTTTCCTTGCGTTTCCGTTCTAACGACGTACATGTGTACATTTAATGTGGTAGATGCGTTCCTAAAATAATTGGGAAAGGATTAAACAGCTTCTTCTTGGGTTTTTTTGGTAAATTCTAGATTTGAAGCTTTCGTGACTGCAAGGATTCATACTCTTAGTTCTTTCGGTAAAGTCACGTAGGTAAAAAATGAAATTAAAATTAATAAAAAATAAAAACAATAAAATCACGACGTTTCGGAGGCAACACAAGTCTCCGTCATCAGGTGGGACCGTCACAGCCAGATTTGCTGCTTGATGCAGTCGTGATTTTTTTTATTAATTTTAATTTCATTTTTTACCTACGTGACTTTACCGAAAGAACTAAGAGTATATTTTTCAGTAAAGTCACGTAGGTAAAAAATTAAAACTAAAATTAATAAAAGTAAAATAAATATCACGACGTTTCGGAGGCAACACAAGCTTCCGTCTTCAGGTGGAACCGTCACAGCACGATAGCCGTATTTTTATTTTACTTTTATTAATTTTAGTTTAAATTTTTTAACCTACGTGACTTTACCGAAAAAACCCAAGAATGTGAATCCTTGCAGTCACGAAAGCTTCAAATCTAGGATTAAACAGCTGTGTACGTGTGGCCATGTTCCTTTGCGTTCCAGAGTCCTGTGAGTAGTGACCTGGTGCTGACCCTCACTCAGGATGGGATCAAGCTGCTGTTTGACCCATACAGTCAACGACTGAAGGTGAGTGTCTGGGGCTTAGGGGCAGCCCAGTGTCCGCTGGCAGAATGCGGCCCTCACGGCACTGTGGTCGCACCTCTGACATCGCAAGACTGGAGCTGTGCGTGACCTTGTTCAAGTACGGCGAGTCCCCATTTAACACGGTGGTAGTAGATGCGTTCTTGAAAAGTTGTGTGTTAAAGCGAAAAACGCGTGAAGCGAAAACGATTTGCCCAGAAATAATGTAACGATAATATGTGGCGAGATACGATGTTATAGATTTGACGCTTTCGTGACTGCAAGGATTCATACTCTTACTTTTTTCGGTAAAGTCACGTAGGTAAAAAAATTTAATTAAAATTAATAAGCCAGATTTGCTGTATTTGCTGGCTGTGACGGTCCCACCTGATGACGGAGACTTGTGTTGCCTCCGAAACGTCGTGATTTTTATTATTTTATTTTTATAAATTTTAATTTCATTTTTTTACCTACGTGACTTTACCGAAAAAACTAAGAATATGAATCTTTGCAGTCACGAAAGCTTCAAATCTAGAACTGTGCTAAACAACTGTTTATTTAAAATAATAATTGCAAGTCGTAAATCCCATGTTTACTGGCTTTTTATTGTTCATCTTATTTGTTGGGTTGGTGTCTCCTGGTTCTGATTAAGGAAAGTGATTGAATGAACCATTGTATGACGGGAACATTGAAATAAGTCTTCTCAGTCTATAAACATGTTTTCACACGCTGGTTTCTGAAGTCACTATGACCGGTATGATGTCAAAATAGATTTGAAATTGTGAGGATTGTGTGTTGGCGGAATGGTTATGCAACCAGTGTTATTGAGCCTTGGTCCACTGGTCGTGTTGAACACTCCAGTATTTGTCTTGCCTGGTTTTTGTACATTTTGTCTTTCATGATCGTAGAACAGGACATATTTTTGAAACTCTATAATAGAGTTTTTTTTTGGGTTAGATCGCGTAAATATATAAATGTGTCGTTAAAACCCGCCACCACACGACACGGCCAACTAGTAAGGGTTGTCACGTAAACAGAACGTGCTAATTCGTCACTAGTACAGGCATGTTCTCTTTACATGTTGGTTGTTGGTTGTTTGACTTGCATCCCACTGGGATTTTTGCACACAGCGTTGGTGTACGGTGATTTTTTTCTGCAATATTTTGCTGTCTTTTCTTGGATTTTCTGTTTGCACTTAGTTACATATTCACTTTAAGATGTTTTTTGTTCATGTTTTTTGTTTGTTGCGGTTGCACCCGATTCAAGAGCCGAATGGCTCACAGGGCTATACCTAATAAATGAACTTGAACATGACAACCCTTACTAGTTGGCTGTGTCGGGTGGTGGCGGGTTTTAACGACACATTTATACATTTACGTGATCTAACCCAAAAAAAAAACTTATGGATGATATTGGTCGCGAAAGCCTACGTGTTAAATTTTAGAAACTAACAAAATAATTAGGTTTACTATTTTGAACCAGCTGGGTGGTGGTGCCGTGCTAACACGTGTGCCTCGTAGCAAGAAGGCCCTGGGTTCAATTCCGGACTCTGGCATCATTGTGTGTGCGGAGTTTGTCTGTTCTCCGCCTGTTCTGCATGTGTTTCAGTAACAGTAGTACCTCACTTAAAAGTTTTTTGCTTAACGCTACACTTTTTAGGAATGCACCGACAGTGTTAAACCAGGAATTAATGTAATGTGTTCCTATTTAGAGCCACAACTCTCCAATTGTGCGATTGTGGTCATCCAGAACAGACCATCTAACTTCTAGATTTGATTCTAGATTTGAAGTTTTCGTGACTGCAAGGGTCCATACTCTTTGGTTTTTTCGGTAAAAGTCACGTAGGTAAAAAAATAAAATTAAAATAAATTAAATAACGACGTTTCGGAGGCAACACAAGCTTCCGTCACACTTGATACAGTAATTTTGCTGTGACGGTGCCACCTGAAGACGGAAGCTTGTGTTGCCTCCGAAACGTCGGGATTTAATTTATTTTAATTGTATTTCTTTTACCTACGTGTCTTTACCGTGAAAACCAAAGAGTATAGACCATCCAACGTATAACACCGCAATACCCCGATCACCAAATACAAAGGACACAGCGATACATTCCGCTGCTCCTGACATGGTTGTCTGGCTTGACCACCTGAATGTGAAATTGTAGTTGTTGCTCTGCATCTACATCAGCAGCCGTACGAAAGAAGCAGAATTCATAGCCACGGGTTGTTCCTGCCCGGTCTTGTATGGGAAAATGTTAATTACCTCGCCTGGTCGTTAGCCCCCTTACCACTGTCTCCCCCGTGTGTTACAGATAATTGAAGTTTACAATTTAAGCAAGGTGAAGCTTAAATACTGGTAAGTCGTGTTTTCTTCATCGATCTTTCTTAACAGGGCTGTTGTGTTAATGTCGTGGTGATTGCCACGTTTACATATTAGCGGGGTCAGGTGACACAGCGACTCTGATTTCCTGGATTGTTACTCTGGCTTCCTCGATCTTGTCCCGATGATGCTTGACGTGGTCTCAAGTGAAATTGCTAGATTTGGCTTTGCAGTGGGACGAACGGGAATGCAACACTGCTTGAGTATGTGTCTGCCTTCTTAAAACTCGCACACGTTAAATGTATCCCCTCTGTGACTCCTGTTCTTCTTGGTTATATGTATGTATGTATGGGTGCTTCGGTGGCGAGATGTTAACTCCCTCACCTGGTATGCAGGAGGTCGTGCGTCAATCGCGACCCTGACACCTGTGTATTTGGAGTACCATCCGTTTTTTCCCTCCATATTTAGAAACATGCATTTAGAGTATTTGGCTGCGATAAATTTCCACGTGATGAGCCATTCCGTTGAGCTATCATTTGTGGCCAGGTCGCTTCTGAAAAAAGCTATATAGCTCAGCTTAGCCTTAGTTTAGTTTGGAGTTTAGTATGTTGAACATCTTTCGCACCGTACATAGCCAACCATGCTAACCAGAGGTGCGGAGGGAAGGACAACAATCTAATAAGTATAACCCGTAAAAACAAAGTTTTTCACTATAAATCCTTTATATGCGTGGCAGCTAGAGTCCTCTCATCCTCTGGCTTGAGATGGCTGCCACCTATGGGTCAGATGATTGTCTGCCAGTATTAAGCAATTGGTAATTAAATATTTAATTTGTTTTCCCTAAACAGTGTAAAATTTTTGAAAAAAATTTTCACGAACATTAATTGTCTTGCACAACGAGTCTGTGTGCAAAATGTCAGCTCGATTGGATCACGGGAAGTGGGTTAAAAAACGACCGAAAGATTTGCACGGTCGTAAGCAAGCAAGCAAGCACGCAAGCACGCAAGCAAGCGAACTTAATATAAAGGATTTTAAAACACAAAGCATTCTAAAAAGAAACAGACAAGACTCTCCTTCTGAACCCATTATGCCATTTTGATAAATGCTGTTCGCGAATATCAACTTAGGCGGGCATGGCACATGATTGGGTGTGCACAACAAACTGCCTTGTATTGATTTTCAATTCCGGTTAACCCACTTGAGACTGGGTCAACCATCCAAACTTTAGTTGGCAGTTGATATTTTACCTTATAGTTTTAAAACCTTAGATATCTCAATCCTTGTGAGTCACTCCTGTTGGATTCTGCACGTAAACACTACATTTATTTCTCTCGTATTAAATACTGTAAGTGACCTCTGTTTCCACATATGTCATACAAATAACTGTCATCCATTAACCTATTGGCTCATACTCTTAGTGCTTTCGGTAAAGTCACGTAGGTAAAAAATGAAATTAAAATTAATAAAAATAAAATAAAAATCACGACGTTTCGGAGGCAACACAAGTCTCCGTCATCAGGTGGGACCGTCACAGCCAGATTTGCTGCATCAAGGTTCAAATCTAGAACCTATTGGCTTTCCAGACAAAGGATCCTCATGGCGGTACCCGGGGGTACCAAATAATACAAACTGGCCGAGGCAATTAAATATTTTATTTCTGGGACACTTTTTTTGTCCAGGGGGGTACTCAACTCCACGACTGGGGGTACCAATCAATCCGAAATCGTTGCCACTCCGCGATGTCTAAACGCAGCGAGGACGATAGCGCCGAAACCCTGAACGCTCGTACGCACCGTAGTAGTGCATCGTGTCCAGCTCGTCGAGATGAGTCGATTGCCGCATCGCCGACCATGAACAGACTAAAAATGACTGCATCACGGACATTGTGCGGGAGCCGGGGTACCGCCATAAGGTTCAAATATCAAGCAGCATTTTTCTTCTTGGTTCTTTCGGTAAAGTCACGTAGAAGGGAAGTAATAAAATAATAAAAATAAAACATAATAAAATAATTCTCACGACGTTTCGGCTACAACGCAAGCAGCCGAAACGTGGTGAGAATTATTTTATTATGTTTTATTTTTATTATTTTATTACTTCCCTTCTACGTGACTTTACCGAAAGAACCAAGAAGATGAATCTCTGCAGTCACGAAAGCTTTAAATCGAAATTTAAGCAGCATTTTGTTAAGCAGGCGAACTGGACCGGTTTCAACCTTCTGTGTCTCATCTGCAGAATAACTTGCTGACCCGCCCCGACTGGACATCTGTGAAAAAGAGCTTCATAGCTCATCAGATTCCTCCAGTCTCAATAACGATTCATATTCTGAGTCAGCCTTGTTAAACAACTGCTGCTGGATTACCAGATATTATTAGACGCTGAAACAATCACGCTGCATTTTCGATTTAAAGCTTTCGTGACTGCAGGGATTCATCTTCTTGGTTCTTTCGGTAAAGTCACGTAGAAGGTAAATAATTAAATAATACGATTAAAACATTAAATCATTCTCACGACGTTTCGGCCACAACGCAAGCAGCCGTCTTCAGGTGGAGAACAGGTCTGTCGAGAAGGCAGAGTCTGAAGACGGCTGCTTGCGTTGTGGCCGAAACGTCGTGAGAATTATTTTATTATGTTTTATTTTTATTATTTTATTATTTTCCTTCTACGTGACTTTACCGAAAGAACCAAGAAGATGAATCACGCTGCAATTTACTCAATTGGGATTATACATGTAGCAACATCACCCCTTGCTACTGCGAACAAAGACTTGGCAGGATCCTCCTGAAAATTATTCGTTGAGACTCATTGAGGCTTCCGCTGTGCTCCGTGTGTATTCTGCTGTGTGTACAATATTCTGCTGTGCTGTGTGTATTCTTCACAGTTGTGCTTGCATAGGTGTGTGTTTGTATATGCATGTGTGTGTCAATATATATCATTGCCATGGTGGTGGGGAGTGGTGGCGCAGTGGTTAGTGCATTACGCTACGAACCCGGCGACCTGAGTTCTATTGACGCTAATATTTGAACCAGTCCTGGGGCTCCCCTAGGTCGACTCAGCCTCAAATTAGTACCTGGTGTGATGTACAAACATCGTCTCTGGGGAGACAAAGGCGGCCGGGTATGGTTCTGGAAACCGATCCCCTTGTGTGCCGGTACTCGCTAACAGCACTTGCCCCAGATGTCTGTTGAGGCTATACAGGGGGACATTTGTCTTTGTGTGTGCGCTGTACTGCAGCGGAGTGCACTTTAATTCCCCGACCATCCCTCCGACCATCGAGCAAATCGACCAGTCGTTTGGAGCGACACACCCTGGCGGTACGTACACACGCACACGCACACACACACACACCCCTACCTGCATCTCCATGCCGATGAACTCACCACGGCTTACTCATTTATTCATTTATTCTGCTAGTTTAATCGTACTTTAATTTTATATTGCATCATTCACACCAACAGCATCCCACAACCCTGTACATTAATTATATAGGAGGACCAAATAACATATACGCGATTGACTACATACGGCCCAAAAGAAGCTCAAAACACACAGAATAAGAATCTGAATATTTATTTATACTGGAGGAATCCGATGAGCTAGAAAGAACTTTTTCACAGGTGTCCAGTAGTGGCAGGTTTTGAACGTTACATCAGCAAACAATACAAAAACATGAGAGTAGTGCAAAGTACGAGAAAGCTAAACAAATCGCCCAAACACATACCAATACAACTTCAACATCCTACCAGGCAAAGCCCGCTGATGTATTAACTTATTTTTCAGAAGCGACCTGGCCGCAAATGATAGCTCAATGAAGTTACCCATCATTTGGACGTTTATCGCACCATAATAATCTAATTAATCGCACACATACCAAGAAAATAAACACCCCTACTACCAAGCAAAATCAAAAACCAAGTGTGTGCGCTTGCGTGTGTGTCCCCCCTGCAGTGTACAACTCGGCCGAGCAGCTGTTCCACCTCAACTTCCGCGGCCTCTCCTTCTCCTTCCAGCTCGACACGGGCTACGAGGCGCCCAAGTTTGCGGTAAGCGCTGCTGCCCGATGTCTCCCGTGGAAGAGTCGTCTCCCCCGGTGTCCGCCAGGCATCGGCCCATGACACCTGGATGTTAACGTTTTACTCCGCGCTGCCGTTACCACACAGCAGCTGTGCTCCTACTGTCTGGGGCAGCTTTTGAGGACACTAAGTCGTACTCATCAACAGTCATAAAAAAGAAGAATGTGATTGGAACCTCATTTGCCAGTAAAAAATATGATAATTGGTTTTTTACCCTTCTATCTGGCAACAAAACTGACACCTTTTTTTACAAGGAGTCATGTTTGCATAGACCACAATACCTGCAGTCATAATGCAAACAAAAAACATAATTCTGAGGACAGTGCATATATTATCAGAGTTATGTTTTTTGTTTGCATTATGGCTGCAGGTATTGTGGTCTATGCAAACATGACTCCTTGTAAAACGGTGTCAGTTTTGTTGCCAGATAGAAGGGTAAAAAACCAATTATCAAGAAGAATGCGATTTGTAATACACGCGATATTTCACAGACATAATTGACCGTGACTCTTAAGGTGCGGAACCAAGTTCACTGTCGCGGGGGAACTGGTGGGACCTTTAAGTGTCTCCTTTAAATTTCGATTTAAAGCTTTCGTGACTGCAGGGATTCATCTTCTTGGTTCTTTCGGTAAAGTCACGTAGAAGGGAAATAATAAAATAATAAAAGTAAAACATAATAAAATAATCCTCACGACGTTTAAATATACGCTGCCAAGCTTGGTGGTGTTCATTCAGACGCTGTCTTTCCAACAGCCCTGTTCTTCACCTGAGGACGGCTGCTTGCGTTGTGGCCGAAACGTCGTGAGAATTGTATTTTATTATGTTTTATTAATATTATTTTATTATTTCCCTTCTACATGACTTTACCAAAAGAACCAAGAAGATGTATCTCTTCAAAGTCGGTGTTGATTGAACACTTCTGCTGCTGCTGTGAATGTGCAGTGGGATCATGGCATTCCAGACAGTGGGGGCTGCCACGGAGAAGTGACGACCCGTCAGCAGTGGCGTGAGCGAGCAGTTGCAGGGTTGCGCCTTTACTTTGTAGCTGAGAAACAAGGGGGCGAACGTAACCCACGCTGCCGTATTTTAATTTTACGTCCGCGCATGCCAATCCGTGCGTCCGAAAGGAAATCTCCGTTGGCTGCCGACTTCTGGAACCGCTGACAGATTCTGAAAGCAGTCAACGGGTTGCCACGGTGGCAAGATGTTTACGACCTCGCCTGTTATGCAGGGGTCGTGGGTTCCATCCCGACCTGTATATTTGGAGTTTGCGTGTTTTGCCCGTGGCCTCGCGGATTTTTCTCTGGGTCTTCCGTTTTTTTCCTTCCACATTCAGAAACATGCATTGTAGAGTATTTGGCTGCTATAAATTTACACATGATGAGAAGCCACTTCGTTGAGCTTTTCATTTATGATAGCGAGGTCGCTTCTGAAAAAGAGCTACATAATAAAATAATAAAAATAAAACATAAAATAATTCTCACGACGTTTCGGCCACAACGCAAGCAGCCGTCCTCCTTGCGATGTGGCCGAAACGTCGTGAGAATTATTTTATAATGTTTTATTTTTATTAATTTATTATTTCCCTTCTACGTGACTTTACCGAAAGAACCAAGAAGATGAATCCCTGCAGTCAGGAAAGCTTTAAATCGAAATTTAAGAGCTACATAGTTCAGTGGGCTTTACCTGGTAAAAGAAAAATAGTTTATACTTTTTATAGTTTAACGTGGCAGCGATCCCTGCGCTGTGGAGCATCGTGCCGCCTTTGCCTGCCGCCACGTGCCACACGTCACCGGTTGCTCTCCCGTTTCCTTTGCAGCCTCACTACGCGCATGGCCTCGCGTCCTTGCAGATCCCCAATGGGGCCACGGTGGAGAAGATGTACATTTACACAGGGAACTCGCTACAGGACACCAGGTGTGTGTGTGCGTGCGTGCATGTGTCTGTACGTTATAGGGAGCAGTAGTGTAGTGCTTAGCGCGCTGCGCTACGAAACCAGTGACCCGAGTTCTATTCCTGCTCAGTCAACACCAGTGACCATTATCCGAACCGGTCATGGGCCTCCCAGAGGTCGACTCAGCCTCAAATGAGTACCTGGTGCAGTGTGTAAACATCGCCACTGGGGAGACAAAGGCGGCCACCTATCGGAACGGGATCGGAAGTAAAAGCCCATGCGGGAGGACTTGTGGCACAGTTTGGTGCTAGCTATCATAGAGTGCATTCGTGTCGTTACAGGTCTTTGCATTGAGTGCAGTGTCTTTAAAAAGAACGGCGCCTCTCTAAATAAAATTAACGCTCACTGCTTGCGTGTTCCCGAGATTTAGCAGTGAACGGGACACCCCACCCGGCAACTTGCAGGCATCTCGGAACAGTAAAGGTTTAACATATCTGCTCTGGTCAATGTCTCTTGCACCCTCACCAGAGGTCGCAACCGGGTACCCGATACCCGTACCCTACCCGATACCCGGCTACCTGTACCTGGCCGAGTACGGGTACGGGTAGCCGTTTGCGACCCTGGTGCGGCCGGGTACGGGTAAGGAATCAAAACCCGTTTGCGACCTCTGACCCTCACCCACCTCCGCCCAACCCCCCCCCTCACTCGCCGTCCCCCCCCCCAGGGCCCCCCTAATGCCGCTCAGTTGCTTCGGTGGAAACGTGTATGCGGAGAGTGTGGACGTGCTCAGGGACAGCTCAGGACCCACGGGTCTTCGCTTCAAACTGCAGACGACAGGCAAGGGCTCGACACCGCACGGAGCGTAAACCACCGTCACGCGAGCTCCGGCCATCCTCGCTAGCAGCAGCAGCGGCGGCGGCGGCTTCTGGCTGGCCGTTGAACAAAGACGGTTACCGCATCGCGCGCGTTCATTTGCATTTCGGCGGTTGTCTGGAATGCTCTTCCTTCTGATATTAGGAAGCCACTAGAGCCACGCACTTTAAATAATCTTGATTGAAAACGAATTTCTTTAGAAGTGCTTTTTTTGTGTTTTATTTGTTATCCTTCCCCCGCGCCTCCAATGAGCATAGTTAGCTACGTACGGTGCGAAAGAAGTTCAACATACACAGCTCACTGTACACCACCGCTACTCTAGCACCACTCTCCAGCTCACCGCGCTACCCATTCACCAATTCACTCACTGCATTACCCCGCCTCACTAACACCGCTTTCCAGGTGACTCGGGACACTACTCACTCTCCAGCTCACAACACCGCTACCCACTCACCAGGCCTCTTGAAGTGACACAATTGACGGAGATATGGCGCTACAATTTAGGAACACAGCCTTGTTGCCCGGGTCAAATATATTCCCCTCCAGTATCCGAGTTGTCTGGCTCTGATTCTCTTGGGCAAGTTCTGTTAGCGAGCACCGGCACACAAGGAGATCGGTTTCCAGAACCATACCCGGCCGCCTTTGTCTCCCCAGAGACGATGTTTGTACATCACATCAGGTACTCATTTGAGGCTAAGTCGACCTAGGGGAGCCCCAGGACTGGTTCAAATATTAGCGTTAATAGAACTCAGGTCGCCGGGTTCGTAGCGTAATGCGCTAACCACTGCGCCACCACTTCCCACCACCATGGCAATTATATATATTTAAACACACACATGCAAATACAAACCCACACCTATGCAAGCACAACTGATACATCTCGTTTGTTCACCGATAGGCCACGGTAGTTTACTGTCTTGCCTGGCATGTAGGAGGTCGTGGGTTCGATCCCGACCCTGACGTCTGTGTATTTGGAGTTTGCGTGTTTTTCTCCCCCGTGGTGGCATGGATTTTTCTCCAGGTCCTCCGGTTTTTCCCTCCAAATTTGAAATACACATGACGCTTTTAGAGAATTTGGCTGCTATAAATTTCCACGTGATGAGCCAACTTCCCATGAGCTATCATTTGTGGCCAGGTCACTTCTGAAAAAGAGCTGCATAGCTCAGTGGGCCTTACCTGGTAAAAAGAAAAGTGTAGTTTTAATGTGTTTAACACATAGCAGGCTTTCGCGACCAATATTATTCATAATCAACGTTTTTGGGTTTAGATCGCGTTATTTATAAATGTGTCGTAACCCTCGACCACCCGACACGGCCAATCAGTAAAAAAGTGTCACGTTGACAAAAGACAAATAGTTCACTGCTTTAGCCCACCGGTGTGTTGAAGCGTGAAACCACAACATTTACAATTTGAGTACGACGTTTCGCTGGTAATTGCATCCAGCATCATCGGCGAATTGCCGACACACCGGTGGGCTAAAGCAGTGAACTATTTGTCTTTTGTCAACGTGACACTTTTTTAAATCCTTTATATTAAGTTTGCTTGCTTGCTTAGGACCGTGCAAATCTTTCGGTCGTTTTTTAACCCACTTCCCGTGATCCAATCGAGCTGACATTTTGCACACAGACTCGTTGTGCGTGACAATGCATTTTCGTGAAAATTTCCAAAATTTTACACTGTTTAGGGAAAATTTTTTAAATATTTAATTACCAATTGTTTAATGCTGCCAGACAATCATCTGACCCATAGGTGGCAGCCATCTCAAGCCAGAGGACGAGAGGACTCTAGCCGCCCCGATGCCACGCATATAAAGGATTTATAGTGAAAAACTTTGTTTTTACGGGTTAATTTTTTATTGATTGGCCGTGTCGGGTGGTGGAGGGTTACGACACATTTATAAATAACGCGATCTAAACCCAAAAACGTTGATTATGAGTTTTAGTGTGTGCCGTACGAAGCGAAGCGGCGGCCATAGGCTTGTCCGCCTCCCTTGCTGTCTCTGCGGAGCGATGAGCGGGGGGCAGGCAGCGGCGTCACGGCAGCATCGCGTGGCTCATGACGCGCGGTGCGTACCGTTCAGGATGCGGCCCGGTCATGCGAGCCGAGACCAAGCTGCAGGCGTTCGACCGCTGCGTGCGCTTCGGCGATCATTGCCAGGAAGTGTCCTCCGCCCTGGGCTGCCCCCACAAGGTCTTCTACAAATCGGAGGACAAGGTGAGCCCCCCCCGCCCCCCCCCCCCCCGTTGCCCCTACGTCTTCACGCGGCGGTGACGCATGCTGCCCAGAGGTCGCAAACGGGTTTTGATTCCGTACCCGTACCCGGCCGCACCAGGGTCGCAAACGGGTACCCATACCAGTACCCTACCCGATAACCGGCTACCCGTACCCGGCCGGGTATGGGTAGGGTACGGGTACCCGATTGCGACCTCTGGGATGAAGCCATGTTGCAGGTGCGGGTGGGTTGATTCTAGGAATTTGAATTGTGAGAAGAGACAAGACGTTGGGAAATGAGTGACAAACGGTTACTCACCAGTGACTCACGGCCTACCCGTACCTGTACCCGGCCGCACCAGGGTCGCAAACGGGTACCCGTACCCGGCTGGGTACGGGCAGCCGGGTATCGGGTAGGGTACTGGTATCGGGTACCCGTTTGCGACCTCTGATGCTGGCACTGCGTTGTCACGCCCAGGGAGACGGATGCACACCGATTTCCCCCTGTTACGGTGGCGAAATGTTAACAACCTCGCCTGCTATGCAGGAGGTTGTGGGTTCGATCTCGACCCTAACACCTGTTGTGTATTTGGAGTTTGCGTGTCTCTCTCCTCGTGGTCGTGTGGATTGCTCTCCTGGTGTCCGGTTTTCCCCTCCACATTTCAGAAACACGCACAGATGCTTTGTCTGCGACTATAGATTCCCACATGTGGTGATGTCAGCCACTGAGATGGTGAGCTATCATGTGTGGCCAGGTCATCTCTAAAGTAAGAGCTAACCGTTCAGTGGCCTTTTCCCGGTAATATAAACAATAGTTTTAATATTCTTGGTTCTTTCGGTAAAGTCACGTAGAAGGGAAATAATAAAATAATAAATATATTAAACTATATATTTTATTATTATTATTTTCCCTTCTACGTGACTTTACCGAAAGAACCAAGAATATGAATCCCTGCAGTCACGAAAGCTTTAAATCAAAATAGGTTTAATAGTTGAAATAGCTTTAAAAGGTAGACTCGGAGGTGAATTACTCCAATGTGGCAGGTTTTGATTCGCGTTACAGCTCGTGGGATAATCAATTTCCGTGGAGAAATGACACCTGTCGGAGAGAAAGGGTGTTTTACGATGGTTTCTCTCCCCCGCTCTCTGTTCTCCTCATTAGATGAAAATTCATTCGGCGTCTCCACACAAGCAGGTGCCCTCCAAGTGCAACGACTACTTCTACAATTACTTCACTCTGGGAGTGGTGAGCTCTTGGCTGAGCACTCACCACGGGGGTGGGGGGGGGGCTCTCTAACTTCGCTGTCGAGCAGAAATTCACAAACTCAAGTCCATCACGGCCCACTGCCACCACCACCACTAGCCAGAAGGCCTCACTCCTCCGCACTCAAAGACAAATTGACTCGTTCCATGCTGCACACGCTGCACACACCCAATGATGATCATCTTAACCCTTTCCTATTCCGATGACGTGCATGCGCGTCATCAATTTGGCTTCCGATTCCCATTCCGATGACGTACACATGTTCATGTTTGTGCAGGGAAAGGGCACGTGGCAGTTTTGGCGCCAGCGATCGTAAAGTGCAACGGTCGTGTAGCTACGGACCTCTGCGGCGAGCACAATGTCTTTATAAAAACAGCGGTGCAACGCCTCTCAAAGTAAAATTAATGCTGAGCCGCTTGTGCGTTCCGAAATTTGGCGATGAACGGGACACCCACCACCCTGCAACTTGCAGACGTCTCTGAAGGGGAAAGGATGAAACACGTCTCCCACGCGACGGGCAAAGCAGTTAACGCCATCTGCCATCTGTGTGCGTCCCCCCCTTCCCCCATCCGCCCCCCGCCTCCACCACAGGACATTCTATTTGACGCGGCATCTCATCAGGTGAAGAAGTTTGTGCTGCACACAAACTACCCGGGACATTACAACTTCAATATGTGAGTGCCGCGCCAAACGCCGGCGGCGCGTGGTGCGATCGCCTGCGGTCTCTTCATCGAGTCACATGCCCATCGTTTAGTCCTGGCCATCCCTCCATGATATATCGAACGGATACGTTCCTAATATCTTCTTGGTTCTTTCGGTAAAGTCACGTAGAATGGAAATAATAAAATAATAAAAATAAAACATAATAAAATAATTCTCACGACGTTTCGGCCACAACGCAAGCAGCCGTCCTCAGGTGGAGAACAGGTCTGTCGAGAAGACAGAGTCTGAATGACACACCCCAGGCTTGGAGCGTCTATTTAAGCTGGGATGGAGGGGGGGAAGAGCGCCTTGACAAAATAATTTGCATATCAAGAGGAGTTTGTTGCTTGCGTTGTGGCCGAAACGTCGTGAGAATTATTTTATTATGTTTTTATTTTATTATTTCCCTTCTACGTGACTTTACCGAAAGAACCAAGAAGATGAATCCCTGCAGTCACGAAAGCTTTAAATCGAAACGTTCCTAATACTTTTGTCCGTAAAGTGAAATTCCATTTGTCGAGCCCTGTTTTTTTACCCATTGACTTACGATTTGCAATTGGGAGTACGCGTTCCTTGGGAAAACCGATTCAGCCCCAAGACGAAATAAAATGACACTTAAGAATGCGGAAAAGATAATTTCTGGTAAGAAATCAATAATAGTACTCAAGTCGCGAGTGGGGGGGGAAGGACAACAAACTAAATACAAAAAGCAGTTCTTGAGTTGCCGTATAATGATGACTGTACTACTGTTTTAAAGACTGGTTTTGGGAGCTGAATTAAAGGCTTGAAAATGTTTAGCACGTGTCTTCATTACCAAACTAGCAGCCCTCATGCCCTGTGGACTTATCCAGCCGGCCAGCAACTGTTTTTCAATCTAGTAGGATGTTAGTACGATCGCCGTGGATCCACAGCCGGGGTGGAGGGTGGATAGGGGGCGGGCATAACGTCACGTACACGGCGCAGCGCCCTGCGATTCAGGTGACGATATCGCGTAGATGTGCCGGTGACGTCAACCTCGCACACACGCGTGCTTGCGCGGCAACAGCTAGCCAGGAGTCTAGGCTGGAAACCAGCCAGCAAAACTTTTGTTTTCTGAAATAGCACACGAAGCGTCTGATACACCCACAGCGATGACTAGGGCTAAGAATGTCGCTGGTGCTCCTCTATCCACAGATACCACCGATGCGACTTCCGGATCCCAATCTCTTCTCGATTCGGTGAGCACTCACTCTCATCTCCACCCCCTCAACATTCGTCGGCTTCGCCCAGGGCCCATTCAAAGCGCAAACACCAGCAGAGGGCAACCAGCGTCTCTGTCGTTCACTTCGACTTGAAAAGTGCACGTCGCTCTTGCACGGAGAAACGTGTTTCGTCAATTGGTTCGCACTTCACGTTTGTTTTATTTGCGGTTTACTTGCTTTTTATTCCAGGAGAGCCACATCGAGTCGTAGGGCTCATTTTCAGGGGGCTCCTGCCGCTACGTTGGGTTTTTATTTGAACCATTTTCCGTTCCAAGACGACCGCAAGTTGCAGGGTGTGGCTCCCGTTCACCGCTGAATCTCGGAACGTGTGAGCGGCTCAGCATTAGCTTTAGTTAGAGGGGCGTAGCAACGCTGTTTATAAAACACTACTCACCGCACAGAACTGTAGTGACACGACCGCACTCTATGATAGCTGATGCCAAACTGTGCCACACCTCCTCACCGTATGGCCTTGTGGGAGTCTCGGTGACGATAAAGTTATCTTTGTTTTCCTTCCGGTTCTGTTCTGATGATCTACACATACATCACCGGAAGAGAATCTGAAGAAAAACTGATGACGTACACGTACGTACATTGGAATGGGAAAGGGTTAAGTTGTTTTCAGCCAATTAATGAATGAGTGTGTATCCATGTGGGGGGGAAACCTGATCCACCCGGAGCATACCCACACGTGCGAGGGGACAACGCTCTATCCACCGTACAGATACAAACAGATGGCGATTAGTCCTCTTGCTGTACTGCCTCCTCTTGGCAAACCAGGGCATGACACCTCAACGCCCACGGAAAGGCAGTTTCACAACATCTGTGCGGTGATCCATCAATCCTCGCTGCTGCCGCCTCCACGGTGCTGAATGACAGGCAGCCACGTGCATAGCCACCAACCGCCCGGCTAATTTACCCATGAAAACTGAATCTCAAAGACTCTTTGTCAGGATGTTCCTGTCAAGTTTTCGCAGGTGGGGGGGACGATATTGCCCCTTTGCAGAATCCCATTTGAGAAATGTTTTCGCAGGGTAATTTTTTTCACAATCAAATGTTTTTTCCGGCGACAGTTGTATTAGCTTGAGACAGTCTTGGTTTCCGAGCGCAACTTCTTATTTGTGATAAAAGTTGAAAAGTGTGCACACGTCGTCGCCAGTAGGCACGATGATGACCGCCGGTCGAGACCGGAAAAGAAGTGGCAGTCAAAGGAGGAGAACACGCCCCGATAGGACGTTTTCCGTGGAGATGGAGCGATAGTTCAACAAACTATATTTTTTATCCACACGTGGAGAAATCTCTTCATAGCTTCAGAGGCCTTTCAATTTCCACGTCCTGGTAGCGCCGGTGGTGACTGACTGTGTGCGAGGTCCGCGACCTTCAGTCGGGCGACCGCAACTACGTTTAGTGGGACTGCATCGTGACGGGCCGCTTTGTGTTCGCAGACTCGAGCGACTTGCAGAAGGAGCCGTTCGTCATCACCGCTTACACCAAGGTGAGTGCCGTGCGTGACGAGAGAGAGAGCGGTGCGCGCGAAGAGACGGCCTAGCGGGGGTTTGTCCCCTTACGCGCGCAGCGCTCCGTGGCTCGGCACCACAGTGGCGAGTGGGGGGGCGCCACAATGGCTAGGAGATGTTGACTACCTCGCTTGGTATTCATAATCAACGTTTTTGGGTTTAGATCGCGTTATTTCTAAATGTGTCGTAACCCTCCATCACCCGACACGGCCAATCAGTAAAAAAGTGTCACGTTGACAAAAGGCAAATAGTTCACTGCTTTAGCCCACCGGTGTGTTGAAGCGTGAAACCACAACATTTACAATTTGAGTACGACGTTTCGCTGGTAATTGCATCCAGCATCATCGGGCAATTCGCCAGAATGGTGAGGCTCTGCTCTGTCTCCCATTCTTATAGAGAGCAGCAGCAGGGTGACGTCATCATTAACTCGCTTGCTATGCAGGATGTCACGGGTTCGATCCCAAGCCTTGACGCCTGCTGTATATTTGGAGTTTGCATATCACTCTCTCCTCATGGTCGCGTGAATTTTTCTCCCGGTCCTCCGGTTTTTCCCTCCACGTTTCGAATCGACATCACGCTTTTAGAGTATTTAGGCTGTTATACATTTCCACGCGATAAGCCACTTCGTTGAGCTATCATTTGTGGCCAGGTCGCTTCTGAAAAATAGCTACATAGCTCAGTGGGCCTTACCTGGTAAGATAAAAATACTAGTTCGTTTTAGCACCGTCTGTACGGCGAGCTCTGCTGTTGATCCGATCGATGGTCGTTCGTTCTCTTCTGCGGCACCCACAGTCTGGGGCTGTCTTCCTCCACCCCTTCCATCCGTGCTGTCGGCTCCCTGTTCCCCCCTATTCAAGTCTAGGCGCAACACGTTTTTCTTTTCTTCTGCCTACGACTGACTGCCTCACACTCTCTTATATCATTGTTACCACCGTGTCTGTAATGCAACAGTCTAGTGTACATCCACATTGTATCGTCCTCTGTTTTTTCTCTTCTGAAGCCTCTGCATCGTTTTTTGGCGCTCCTATTTGGTTAATATACTGCACGGGCATCGCAAGGCTCTGGTATCGAATCCTCGGCCTCGAGATAAATAACATCTTCTCGCCATGGTGGAAACCCCCCTATATTGCCAGCGCTGTTGTGTGCGTTTCCGGCATCGTGTGTGTGAGCTGATAGTTGTGTGTGTGCAGTGTGTGAGCTGATGATTGTTTGTGTGAGCTGATAGTTGTGGGAAGGTAGCAGTTAGCGTGCTGCGCTACGAACCCAGTAAACAGGGTTCGATTCCCACTCACGGCCAACACCAGTGACGATTATCTGAACCGGTCCTGGGCCTCCCCTAGTTCGACTCAGCCTTAAATGTTTATCTGGTGCGGTGTGTTAACATCGCCACTGGAGAGACAAAGGCGGACAGGCGTATTGCTGGCCACCCACCCCCTCGTGTGCCTTGCCGGCCTTCATAGGTGCTACTCGCTAACAGCACTTGCCCCTACAGTCTGTTAAGGCTACACGGGGGATCTTTGTTGCGTGTGTGATGTTGTGCTGTGCAGTGGGACTCGGTGCAGGAGGTCCTCCCCCATCCCATGGAACATCCCGTGGTGCTCAACAGGTGAGGATTGGCATCTTTACCTTCCTGTCCCGTATTTTGCATGTATTTATTTAGCGGCACCTTATCCCACGACTGCTTTATAAAAATAATAACATTAAATTTCGATTTAAAGCTGCAGGGATTCATCTTCTTGGTTCTTTCGGTAAAACTCGTGTAGAAGGGAAATAATAAAATAATGAAAATAAAACATAATAAAATAATTCTCACGACGTTTCAGCCACAACGCAAGCAGCCGTCCTCAGGTGAAGAACAGGCTGTTGTAAAGACAGCGTCTGAATGAACACCACCCCAGCTTAAATATACGCTGCCATGCCTGGTGGTGTTCATTCAGACACTGTCTTTCCGACAGACCTGTTCCTCACCTGAGGACGGCTGCTTGCGTTGTGGCCGAAACGTCGTGAGAATTATTTTATTATGTTTTATTTTTATTACTTTATTTCCCTTCTACGTGACTTTACCGAAAGAACCAAGAAGAATAATAGCATTGTACATAATATGTCAGTGGTTGAAATAAAGAAGTGGGGTTGTTATTAAAAGTGGTGGTGTCGTTATGATGACTGAAGAACAGGTGGGAGTGGTTAAGAAGAGGTTGAGGTTGTAATAGGGGTTGGGGTAGTGATATGGGTAGTGATAGGGGTAGTGATAGGGGTCATGATAGGGGGTAGGGGTGGTGATAAGGGGTAGTGATAGGGGTCATGATAGGGGGTAGGGGTGGTGATAAGGGGTAGTGATTGGGGTCATGATAGGGGGTAGGGGTGGTGATAAGGGGTAGTGATAGGGGTCATGATAGGGGGTAGGGGTGGTGATAAGGGGTAGTGATAGGGGTCATGATAGGGGGTAGGGGTGGTGATAAGGGGTAGTGATAGGGGTCATGATAGGGGGTAGGGGTGGTGATAAGGGGTAGTGATAGGGGTCATGATAGGGGGTAGGGGTGGTGATAAGGGGTAGTGATAGGGGTCATGATAGGGGGTAGGGGTGGTGATAAGGGGTAGTGATAGGGGTCATGATAGGGGGTAGGGGTGGTGATAAGGGGTAGTGATAGGGGTCATGATAGGGGGTAGGGGTGGTGATAAGGGGTAGTGATAGGGGTCATGATAGGGGGTAGGGGTGGTGATAAGGGGTAGTGATAGGGGTCATGATAGGGGGTAGGGGTGGTGATAAGGGGTAGTGATAGGGGTCATGATAGGGGGTAGGGGTGGTGATAAGGGGTAGTGATAGGGGTCATGATAGGGGGTAGGGGTGGTGATAAGGGGTAGTGATTGGGGTCATGATAGGGGGTAGGGGTGGTGATAAGGGGTAGTGATAGGGCTAGGCCTGGTCGTACCTGGGGGGGAGAGGCAGGGAGGAGCAGCAGTAGCAGGATGATGATGGGCTCGGGGAGAAGCGATGGGGGGTTGTTTTAAGGAACAGAAGCCGGTGATAGTGAATTCTAGATTTGAAGCTTTCGTGACTGCAAGGATTCATATTCTTAGGTTTTTTCCGGTAAAGTCACGTAGGTAAAACATTAAAATTAATAAAAATAAAATAAAAATCACGACGTTTCGGAGGCAACACAAGCCTCTGTCTTCAGGTGGTAGCTCCTGCAATCTCTCATTTACTTGATACAGCTGTCGTGGCTGTGACGGTTCCACCTGAAGACAGAGGCTTGTGTTGCCTCCGAAACGTCGTGATTTTTATTTTATTTTATTAATTTTAATGTTTTACCTACGTGACTTTACCGAAAAAACCTAAGAAGGTGATAGTGAAGATGATTGCTCCGAGTCCTGCAGGGGGAGTTGGTTCCAGGGGAGTTGGTTCCGAGAAGGAGCGCGGGAGCGAGATTGGCCGCAGCAGGGCGAGGGCGGCGCAGAGAGGGACAGTGGAGATTGGTAGCATAGAGGACGGGACAGCAGCGAGAGATGATAGAAGCAAAATCAGCTGGGACGATGCCGTGGAGGGATCTACCGCGCCAGTTGTGCCACTAACGCTGTCTCAGCCCTATACGAGTAGCCCCTCAGCGCACAGCAAAACATTTGGCTGCGACCACAAGTGCAGGAGTTTACGTTTTGTTGCATAGACAATGCTTAACATATGAACAATAATGCTAGTAATGAATAATAATCTCTTTGCATTTATCTGGCGTTACTGAAATTCCTCGGCAACTGAAAGTGCCTTTTTGCATCACATCTCAGCTCAAACATTCAAAGGGGGACTTCCAGCAGTGGCTGTCCCTGTGGGCACGATGTGTATCGATATTGGCCTGCGAGCAGTCTTTAGTCTGTAAGTATGTGGAACTTCTTTTGCATCGTACGTAGCCTACCGTGCTAATCGGAGGTGTGGGGAAAGGACAACAAACAACACTAAAAGCAGTTTTAAAGAATTTCGATTTAAAGCTTTCGTGACTGCAGGGATTCATCTTCTTGGTTCTTTCGGTAAAGTCACGTAGAAGGGAAATAATAAAATAATAAAAATAAAACATAATAAAATACAATTCTCACGACGTTTCGGCCACAACGCAAGCAGCCATCCTCAGGTGAAGAACAGGTCTGTCTCATTCAGACGCTGTCTTTCCGACAGACCTGTTTTTCACCTGAGGACGGCTGCTTGCGTTGTGGTCGAAACGTCGTGAGAATTGTATTTTATTATGTTTTTATTTTATTATTTGCCTTCTACGTGACTTTACTAAAAGAACCAAGAAGACAGTTTTAAAGAAATTAGTCAGTCACTCTCGATGATTTAAAAGTCCATAGCTCCAGCGACTTCCTTATATTGGAAAGCAGAGTGTTTCAGATGGCCGCAGAAGCGCATCCGAAAGCGCCGTGCGATGCGGTAACCACCGTTTGTTTTTTTAAAATCCTTTATATTAAGTTCGCTTGCTTGCTTAGGACCGTGCAAATCTTTCGGTCGTTTTTTAACCCACTTCCCGTTATCCAATCGAGCTGACATTTTGCACACAGACTCGTTGTGCGTGACAATGCATTTTCGTGAAAAAACATTTCCAAAATTTTACACTGTTTAGGGAAAAAAAAAAAAATTTAATTACCAATTGTTTAATGCTGCCAGACAATCATCTGACCCATAGGTGGCAGCCATCTCAAGCCAGAGGACGAGAGGACTCTAGCCGCCCCGATGCCACGCATATAAAGGATTTATAGTGAAAAACTTTGTTTTGACGGGTTAATTTTTGACGGCTAACCCAAAGCCTCCGTTGCTGCTGAGAGGATGACCGGGGTTCGCGCGATAAATAGTTTATGCTCCTTGACAAGGTCGCAGCAAGGTATTGCGGTTCATTTGGTGGCGTGCCCTTTGTGTGTGGTGTAATGAGCTCTCCGAGACGGCCCTGGCGTTTAAGGAGGGCGGGGGGGGGGGGCTCTTATCGGAAGCACAAAGTGGTCGGCATGATAGTTTGTAAAACTGTGGATTGCGCAATCTCACACGTGTGTATTCAGGTCGTCGTCTGCTAACAACACGAACCCATTTGGCTCCACCTTCTGCTATGGCTTCCAAAGGATGATATTTGAGGTGAGGATGCTGCTTGCCCCTTTGTTTTCAGTGCAAGTGAAGGCTGCTTCCCTGCTCATATATGTATATAAGTTGAAATTCTTTCGTACCGTACGTAGCCGACCTTGATAATTGGAATATTTTAAAAAGTGTAAAGCTCCAGTGGCTTCCTAATATCTGAAGGAAGAGCGTTCCAGACGGCCGCGGAAGCAGAACTGAATGCGCGGGATGTGGTGACCGTCTTTGTTCGACGGCCAGCCAGAAGCCGTCGCTGCTAGCGAGGATGACCGGAGCTCGCGTGACGGTGATTTACGCTACGTACCAGCAGTGGCTCTCATCTCTATTGGCATTAGCGTGGTGAGGTGGGGGGGGGAGGTAGGGTGAAGCAGGATTTTTTTTGTAGGATGACCACAGTTGGCTTCTCACATTGTGGTACTTATTGAATCCGTCCTGGAAGGATGATGGGCCGAGTAAACCCATGAGCGGGATTTGAAGTCGTGTGCGTTTAGCGCTCACCGTAGTTGGAGAGGTGGGGGATGGGGGTGGGGGGGTTTCTCACCTACGCTTCGTGGCTTCAGTTCGCATGGCTGTGGCATTGAAGCGACTTGCCACGCTATTCGGGTGCTAGAGGGGAACATGAAAAATCCTCGCTTAACGCGCGGTGTTCACGCGATGCGTTTTCGATTTAACGCAGTTCTTCTGTCAGGGAACACTCTTCACACAACGCACCGTTGCCAGCAATCCGGCCAACACAAGTGATGATTATCTGAACCGATCCTGGGCCTCCCCTAGGTCAAACTTAGCCCACAAATGAGCACCTGGTGTGGTGTGTAGTAAACATCACCACTGGGGAAAGAAAGGAGGGCGGGCGTGGTGCTGGCTACCCACCCCCTTGTGTGTCGTGCCGGCCTTCATAGGTGCTACTCACTAACAGCACCAGCCCCTACAGTTAATTAAAGGCTATACGGGGGAAATTTGTCTTTGTGGTGTGTGTGTGTGTGTGCGCGGTAGGTGATGGCGAACGGACACATTGCGTCGGTGACGCTCTACTGGCCCCGGGCGGTGGGCGGTGTCCGTCACAACGACGCATGAACCCACAGACTGACGCCAGCAGCAGCAGCAGCAGCTCCGCTCCAGATCCGATTCACACTACGAGCCACCCCGGGTTTTTGTTTCACAAGGGAACCCCTGCGTCAGAGTAATGTCAGGTTTGGGCCGCCAACAATTGGCGGCCGTTGGTTTAAAAACACCCCACAAATGCTGGCGACGCATGCGAGCAGCGCGCAGGCGTGTCTGCGGGAGGGCCTTTTTTTGCCGTCAGGTTCAGGGAGGCCCCGGGGGGGTGTCTGTGTCGGGAGGCCGAGGTCTGTGCCGGGAAGTGCTGAAGCCAGCGCCTACGCAAGGTCCACATTTCAGGCTTCACCGACCTACCGGAGGTTTCACCGGACTCTCCGGCACGGAGAGGGCGCTGTAGAGTCGGCCAAGCAAGCAGCGAATGAACAATAAGAAAATATGAATTCGGTTTTGTACCTCCTTGTTTGGCTTTTTTCCAGATCCCTGAGGGTCTATTTTAGCGGACACAGGCACCGGTGAAACCCGCTCACTTTTGACTGCACAGCGCTCAGCCAGCACGGTGTAGAAGAATGGCGTAAGGGGTTACAGGAGGAAGATCCCTCGCCTCATTTTCGGGGTTATTCCCAAAAGTTGGCACGTGGCTCTGTGTGTGTGGACACAGAGATCCGGAACAGGTTCACAAAGCCCAGATTGTAAAAAGTAAAATAATAAAAAAGCTTTGAGCAGAACCAAAACGGTGGTTCTTCTGGAGCTGGGGAATGTGTTGGCTGAAGTGAGCCACGCATTTTACCACTGCGAATTCCCTAAGGTTCCCCATCCCCAGCTTCCACTCTAAAACTAAAAACCCGCCCAGGCTAGATGGAGCATTAGTCGTCCACAGGTTGTCGCTGGTTGAGCAGGCGACGCAGCTACCCGGCGCGCCCCACCGGGTTGTCCTCGTAGATCCTCGTGGTGCCGTCGACTGCGTTCGTTTTAAAGGCCAAACGAAATTCCACTTGACGATGCTGAATGACCCAAGCCCCGGAGGAGACCGTTTTTTTTCCTTCCCGATTCCTTTTGTGGGGGGGAAATCATTGGAAGTTTGGGGAGTGAGGAGGGGAGAGGGGGGGGGCCCGTTCATTCCCTGCACTAAAGTGGAATTTGGTTTCCGGCCGAAATCGCACAATTGCAAGTGGCGTGTGTTCCCCAATCCATTCCCCCACCCCGCCCGCCCGCCCCACCCGACGACACGGCTCTCCGCTGGCCAAAGAAGAACCGAAGCATCATCCTCGCACTCTCCGTCGTGTCAAGTCCGTCAATGAAAAATCAACTCTTCGACCGCCGAACATTTCACCGGGGAGTGATGGCAGCTCGTTCCGTGCGAGGAGTTCGGCGGACAGTCCCCTCCTTCCCCCTCCTCCTCCCCCGCCCCCCCGACCAACACGCAAACGGAATCTCTAAACGAAGCCCGCACGCTGGTCCGTGACCCGCGCAGTCAAGTGTTGTCGTAACCTTGGGCCCTACCTCCTCAAGCGTCCACGAGTGGGCGGCTCAGGTGGCTCGCGTCGACGGCGGGTGTCGTCGGGGGAGCCACTGAACCAGCGTCGCTCGTGCCCAGGGCTCATACCCTGGGCTCACATTCACAAACCAGCTTTGCGAGCGGAGTACACTGCACAAAACACCCTCCATTTTTCTTTTTGCACTTAATTTGGTCTTGCCCACCTGTGCGGGGGCAGGGAGCGGGGGGGGGGACGTAGCGCGTTACGGACAGGCACAGAGTAGTGACCACTTGTGTCCCACCACGCAGCTAAAGAGCACAGCTTAGAGCAGGAGGGGTCGGGTCGGCAAACCTGCAGCTCCAGAACCGCACGCGGCTCTTTATGGACTCATATTCTTAGGTTTTTTGGTCAAGTCACGTAGGTAAAACATCAAAATGAATAAAAATATAATAAAATAAAAATCATTTTCATCAAAATTAATATAAAATAAAAATCATTTTATTTTATTTTTATTAATTTTGATGTTTTACCTACGTGACTTTACCGAAAAAACCTAACAATATGAATCCTTGCAGTCACGAAAGCTTCAAATCTAGAATCTTTATGGACTGCTTCGCGACGTAACGCATGTATGTACGTCTTCTTCACAATGTGTTGCGGCCCGTGAAATATTGAGTTTGTTTTTTTTTTTAACGGATTTGAAAAGAAATGACTCTTTTGTTATTTTGGTTGCCGGACCCCCCCCTGGTTTTAGAGGTGGTGGTTAAAGAGTCGTTCCGGGAACGTTGTTGCGCCAAGGCCTACGGACGCGTCTCTTGGGTCTCGTGTCCTTCGGGAGTTTCCGTGCCGGAAAAAAAACGCGCTTTGGCCTCTCGCTCGCGTCCAGATGCTCTGCCCGCGGTTCGGACGCGGTCGGCACGGAACGCAAAAACGTGCGCGCACTCAATTCATCGTTTCTTTACCCTGCGACGAGAAGATGAGAGAGAGAGAGAAACGATGATGTCACATCCCTGTCTGCCCCTACGATTTACCCCGCATTCTTGTACAGGGAAATTGAGTTTCCAAGTCCATACGGCGTACAGCCGTTTCAATACGGGCAAAGAAAAACATTTCTATTTGTTTGTGTTTCTCCCTTGCGATGGGACTTTGTAGGATGAACGTTGAGATTTATAAGGAGCACGGGGTGACCAATAAGGTCTGAATTGGTCTGTAATAAGGTAGGCACCGATAAGGGGTTGACAGGTTTGTATTACTAAGTTACTTTTCTCATTGGCGTTTGCAGTTTGAACCATTGGTGATTATGGCTGTTGCCTTGGTCGTCTCGCTCACGATGAAGCCATTGTCCAGCTCTCATTTGCGCGTTTTTCCATCGACCCTGTCTCTCTCCCCCTCCCTGTTGCACCCAACCCATTCTGATGTTTTATACACTTAGAACTGTTGTCATTTTCAAGAATACGTCAATTTTTTTTAAACTGGAAAACGAGCAATGGGTCACAAGCGTTACGATAACAAGAAAGGTCCGCCGAGGAGCAAAGTGAGTGGTAAATAGCACTGTGCCTGCCTGATTTTACGGGGGAGGTACAGCAAGTAGGTATGTAATAAGCAGGTATCAATGAAACCCCAAAGTAGTTCGGTGAATGGTCTTGACTCGGTGCACGATTCAAGAATTTCATGTTTTTTTTTTATTGTCTCCTAGGTATTACGTCTCATTCTGTACAGTTTTGTTGTTGCTCCATTAGCCTGATCTTAACAGCATATCACTGCTTATAGTTTGCATACATTCTAAACGATCGGCTCTCGCACGCGTGGCACTATGAGCGCTAAGGATGGATCGCGATCGATGAGGCCGTGGATGAGGTTACACCCGCCTAGCTTTTGCACGAGTCCACCACCACCACCACCACTCATGCGCAGATTTACTCGGAACGCGGAGAGAGGGGCATGGGGTGGGGGGGGCAGTTAACCCTGAGATGCGGGATGTTGCCGTTCAAAGTCCCCCGGGGAATTCGGCGAGGACACCTCCCGGTCAACGACGTCCGATTTATTCCTCGGGTTAACGCTGAACTACACGCATGCACACGCACGCCGCCAAGTGAACGCGCGCACACAGACGAACCGTACGGCCGTCGTGGTTTTTTTTACCAAACCCCCCCCTGTATAGCCAAAGTCCACTAACGCCGTTATGTGGAACGGCGACCACCGACGTTTTAGACGCATGCCGGTGCCGCGGCATTGTGCCGCGAGGGGACGAATGCCACTGGGGGGGGGCGAGATGTAAGGTGCTTTTGAGTTGCTGAGGGAGGCGCCACCATACGGAAAGCCTCCTCGCTTAACGCGCGCTTGCCCACGTGACGCTGTGACGCGGTTCTTCCATTCGGGAACACTTTTCGCACAACGCGAAAGTGTGCGTCCCTCCCCTGTTATAACGCGAGACGTCCCCCCCCCCCCCCCCGTTATAACGCCGGACGCGCGCCCCGTTATAACGCGGTTCTGCGCGGTCGACGACAAACTACTTTCTTGAGCTGAGCAGCTGAGTGCTACAGAACGCAGAATGAAACAGTAACGCAGTGGCGGGGTTCCCTCCGTTATCTGTCCCACCACCTCACCGCGCGGTGTGCGTAGTCGTAGTAGCATCGTATCGCAACCAAACTTTATCGTCACATTTTTTATGGGGAAAATTGTTTTCGCTTGGCGTGGCACATTTCAGGAACGCATCTACTACTGCCGCGTTAAACGAGGATTCGATGTACGTGTCAAGCCCTTCGTGCGCGATTGGCCGAGGCAATCCCTCGGCTCAGCCGTGTTGCCCTGTGGTCGCAGTCGCTCGCTTGCTGCTGCTGCTGCTGCTACTGCTGCTGGGGTACACTGACGATGAAAGGGCGTCGCTAATTTAGAAAATAATTTCCACAGGTAGCACTGACGAGGTTTGCCAAACGGCTGCGATGTGATTCAAGTCGCCAGGGCAGCTCAGGGCAAATCTCATGCCAGGTTACAATCGGAGCTGAATTTTAAGCACCCTCCCCGCTGTCGTCGTTTTGAATCCCAAGTGTTGGCCCCATAGGTCCTATAGCTACGCGTCCATAAATACTTCACTCTCCAGCTTTCCATCACGGTGCACAGTTCTGGCGGTTTTCCTTTTTCACCGTACGCCTCCGTTGCTTATTCATGATGTTCACGCGACGGTCTTCTCGTTCAAGCGCCGTAGTTCACAAAGCTGCGACCTTCGTATCTACTGCATCGATCACCCACGTGTCACAAGCATACATTTTGCGCGGTCATTTAACGTGTCGTATGCACACAATACGCCGAAACCCAGGAGTGCCACTAGAGTTCCTTTTAACGGGACATTTCACGTTTGAAATGACGCAGTGCAATATTGATCGTCGAGTCAACTGCCGTGCCCCTGGGCCAGCGTTCTTCACTAATTTTCACAGGGAGCGGCGTATGCGGCTTTCGCCGAGGGCCGCCACGCATTTGAAACAATTTGATTTGTGACAGCACGAGGGAGTGTTTTCACATTTGCGTATTGTCGGGGGCTAGCAAATCAGGGGGCCGCGGTGGCATTGCAGTGAAGAACACTGCGCTAGACCGGTCACTGGGTTGCATGGCGCGTGACATTTCACCTGCCCTTCAGCATCTGTGCAGGTTTGGTCCACCGTAGGTCGTGTAAACGCAATAGCCCGCGTTCGACCCAGGTCTGGGTGGCTTCACCCGTGGGTGGTTCAAGTTCATTTATTAGGTATAGCCCTGTGAGCCATTCGGCTCTTGAATCGGGTGCAACCGCAACAAACAAAAACATGAACAAGACAACATCTTAAAGTGACTATGTGCAAACAGAAAATCCAAGAAAAGACAGCAACATATTGAGCTGGCCCCCCTTGTGCGGTGGTACGCGTGTAGTCGATGTCTGTTAGAGTTGGTGTGTTGCGCACACGCGAGACATTTTCACGAGTTTCTGCCTGCGATGGGGGTAGTTGTGGCAAGTAGGTTTTTGGCTGGATGTTTTGTTTGCGATAGCCGAGTTTGAGTGGTGCTCTCCTGTGTGTGTGTGGGAGGGTGGGATTTTTTTGTTGCTTTGTTTCGTGCAAAGTATAAATCAAAAAGGACTTGGTTCTTGACATTTACCAGCAGGGCCTCTCTGCAAAGAGGCGTGAAGACTCAGCCGAGGCTTTGCTCGGTCGAGCTTTCAATTTACTCGTACTAGTATTCTTATTAGTAAGTGTTAGTGCGATGTTTTAAGTGAATTTCAGTTGAAATGTACTGACTGCGAAACCATCCCGATTTTGCCCTTGGCCACATAGGTCTCTGTAACCGCCAGGGGGGACGCTGGATTATTGTGCGGATTCATGCCCCGGTGTCCTGGTGGCATCTGAAGCGTCCCGTCACTCGCCGCCACTGGCTCCTCCTGTTGTTTTGCTGTCACGCGGTCACCTTCACTGGGCCATGTCGGCCGTCCGCGTGGCCCATGCCCTCGGCGTGTTTAGTCGCCAGGCTCAAGAAAGTCTAGATTTGAAGCTTTCGTGACTGCAAGGATTCATAGTTTTTTCGGTAAAGTCACGTAGGTAAAAAATGAATGTTTTTTTTCATTTAGAAATAAAACATTTATTTTAAAAAATATACAAAAATTATAACATAATTAATTTTAATTTCATTTTGAAAAAAAAATAAAAATTAAATAAGAATTTTTTTTTTTGCATTTTTTACCTACGTGACTTTACCGAAAAAACTTAAGAGTATCAAGAAAGTCTCCCTTTGCGTAAATGTGCTCCGAAATGCACACAACATCGGCGCACGGGTGTGGCTACGCATGGCGCAAAATTCAGTTGAACGTAAGAAACATCTGCGTACATACACGTGCGTAGGCTCGGCAGAGACGAGATCCATTCTTGTCGCGGTTAAACTCGAATGGCGCAGCGGGAACACTCGCAAGAAGGGCCTGGCTTTAATCCCCTACTCGGGGGGGGCGGGGGGGGATGGGAGAGGCGCCTTTCTCCGTTCTGAATGGGTTTCATCCGAGTCCTCTGGTTTCCTTTCGTAGCTAAGAACAACAAAAGGCTAATGTAAATGCTATCGGCCAATCAAATTACTCAATTGGTGATCACACAGAGACGCACAACAACGTCACCCCTCCCGCAAACATTTGGCAGGACCCTCTTGCAAAAAGAGTCCTGAGGCTCTCGTGGGTAAACAAGTTGAATATGATAATCATTTTCGCGAGAGTGTCTGTCCAAGGTGAGGGTTTGTATTATTCTGGCCCAACGTTGTCAAAAGCTTCCATTTAAGCTTCATCATTCAAAGCAGATTATGTGTCAACTTTTCTCGTGACATTGCACACTCTCTCCGGTGGCTCCCTCGCACCTGCGTTTGACCCCCAGGTGAAATGGTCACACATCAGTGGGGTGTTGACCACATTCACTGGGTGGGCCGCATGCCAAGGGTTTTTTTTGTAAGGTCTTCGTGTGGATTCAACACGGTTCAAGACTTTTTTTTTTCCTCCTCTCTCGGCAGCGTTACAAAGCACAACATTTTTCACAAGACTTGGCTTCCAATATGGGTCGAGGGCATGTCCGTGTGTTGTTACAGGGCCCGAGTGGCGACGTTGCCCATGTAGAATATTGGCTGCCCCCACGAACCGCGGGATTTGTAATGTGTCCGCTTCTTACGTCGCGAGTGTCTTGAGTGCATTTTTATTTGTTTCCGCTTTTCACTGAAGCATGACGATTGCGACAGTGTTGTCGAAACTGTGGTTGTCATGCCTTGGAGCAGAGCCTGTGGTTTAATAAAAGACTTGAGTGACCAGGCACCAGTAGCGGTTTGATCCGTGCCATTTACACTTTTATGAACATGAGTAGCGTCGTGGATGTTTCCATCGAGGTGTTAATTGTACATGTGTACGCCTGTTTTCCTGTGGAAAGACCGGTTCCCGTCATGAGAAATGTGGAATTTCCACCACTTGCTCACACCCATCGTCAAGTGGTGATGAGCAGCACGCCTTGTTTTGTGTGCAGTGGAGCAGAGTGCTGGCTGCCGGCACTTTGGTCTCGTCGCGTTCGAGAATGGGCATGTATGATAAATTGTCACGATTCAAGGTCAGTGTGATTCAAAATAATCATTTTTTTTTAATCTCTGTCCGTCTCTGTTGCGTTGTCTGTTTCGAGTCCGTCTCCCCTCTTGTTGTGTTGTTACGTTCACCCGAGCCTGCTAAGCAGGTTAACGTTTGCGTTATGGGTCCTTGAGTTAGATGCTAAACTATATAAGACAACACAATCATTGATTTACTAAGCTCTGCCTGGGACGAGAGATCAAACCCGAGTCAGCGGTTTCTTCCCAATAGCCATTGAGACAGGGCGAGGAGGGGCGAGGGTCTCCTTGGTAAATATTTACAATTATTAAGTCGTAAATGTCCATTAGTCTTTTTAATTCTTTGATGTAAATTATTTTTGCGCAGGTATAATTGGTGTCATTCACGTACACTTCCTTTGTGATAGGTGCATATTTAACTTCATTTGGGATCTGTTTCCCATTGTAATTCACACAGAAAAACATTCCACACACTGTTACAATTCACTTTTATTGACAACTCAACCTAATTTGCTTTATCCACACCGGTGCAGGTATCGTTGGCCGTGGCTGTGAATCAAATTCAGATGACCAAGTTCGGAGAGCACAGTGTGCTAATACGCCACCAACCCAAAACAGAATTCTCCTTACTTTACTATCGCGACCAGCACACCTCTCATTGCCCTTCACGCAGTGTGTGTGTATATCGCCCCCATGTATTACACACAAACCCAGCTAACAAGGCACTGGATTCACACACACACACACGGCGAAACCCACAGATGCACAGACTCGCTCACACAACCTCACCCAAGGAGACGCCCTGGGGAAACCCTCATGTCCATTTAACAATGAAGAGGTTGGTAGTGTCAGGGTCAGCAAGCACAGTGGCGATATCAGAATTCCCGTTGCCAAGATCGCTGTGGCCGAGGGCTCCGTGTCCCAGGTCTCAAGTGTCCCAGGCCCACACGGCGTGCTTCAGAGTGGCTCTGCGGGGGCCAGGCTGCCCGTGGCGTCGAGCTGCATGCACTTACAGGTGCAGGCGGACACGGGGCACTCGGCATGCTCTCTGAGACACGGGAAGGTGGGGGGGGGGGGCGGCACACAGACACAACGTCGGCACTTCGAGGACTTTCCTGCAGCGTTGGGTTAAACTATAGGGGTAATGGATATGACGACGATGATATTGCAGTATCTTGGTTCTTTCGGTAAAGTCATGTAGAAGGGATATAATAAAATAATAAAAATAAAACAATTCTCACGACGTTTAGGCCACAACGCAAGCAGCCATCCCCCTCAGGTGAAGAACAGGTCTGTCGGGAAGACAGACTGTCTTTCCGACAGACCTGTTCTTCACCTGAGGACGGCTGCTTGCGTTGTGGCCGAAACGTCGTGAGAATTATTTTATTATGTTTTATTTTTATTATTTTATTATTTCCCTTCAACGTGACTTTACCGAAAGAACCAAGACGATGAATCCCTGCAGTCACGAAAGCTTTAAATCGATATTGCAGTACTTTACCAAGACCTCCCTGCAGCTAACAGTCAAGCTACGAGCTTGCCACGGAGAGGCACAAAGACGGAGATTGAGCTCACCGGAACCAGCTCATCATATGGCCTGCGTGGCCACCGTGCCGGCAGTTCTGGCACCAGGTGAACCAGCTGTTGAACTGCGAGAGCTTGCGCTCCTTGCTGAGGCCTCCCTTCGCCTCCGGCTTGGATAGACCTGAGAGCAGCGGCAGCCACAGCAGTTGGTGACAGCCGTCAACCACAGCACCAGCCCCTGCGTCGCCACGTCCAGTGGTGTGTCCAGGTGGCTCATGTCCCCCTCTATCTGCGTCCACCCCATCCCTGACCCAATATCCCCGTTTGCACGTCACCCTATTCCCCTGCCCTCTATTCCTCTCCGTGTCACCCTGTCCCTGTACCCCATATCAGAGGTCGCAACCGGGTACCCGACCCTGGTGCGACCGGGTACGGGTAGACCGTGAGTCACTGGTGAGTAACTGTTTGTCACTCATTTCCCAACGTCTTGTCTCTTTCTCACAATTCAAGTTCCTAGAATCAACCCACCCGCACCTGCAACATGGCTTCATCCCAGAGGTCGCAATCAGGTACCCGATACCCGTACCCTACCCGTACCCGGCCGGGTACGGGTAGGGTACGGGTAGGGTACGGGTACGGCCGGGTACGGGTACCCGTTTGCGACCCTGGTGCGGCCGGGTACGGGTACGGAATCAAAACCCGTTTGCGACCTCTGCCCCATATCCACATGTCTGCGTATATCCCCCTGTCCCTGTCCCCCTATCCCTGTCCCCGTGCCCCTCCCCCGCGGCACCTGTGTAGTTGGAGGCCGCCGTGCCCATGTTGATGAGACACAGGGCACAGCGCGGCAGGGGCTTGCGGCAGCCGGGGCAGCTCGTGACCTTTGACTTGACGGGGGAGCCGCTGCCCCCATACTGCGAGAAGCCGCTGCGGGTGGGGTGAGTGGTGGTCGAGCCGCTGAAGGAGATGGACTTCCCGCAGAAATTACAGCTCACAAACACCTGTGGTGGGGGGGGGGGGGGGAGTAAGTTATAAACTAAACTTCTTATTTTACCCGCTTTGGGTCTTTTCTGAAAGTGACCTGTCTATCACAAATGATAGCTCAACAAGTGGCTTATCACGTGTTAATTTGTAGCAGCCGAATACTCTAAAATGCATGTTGATTCTGAATGTGGAGGTGAAAAACTAAAGGACCCTGGAAAAAAATCCACACTACCAAGCGGAGAGAGGGACACGCAAATTCCAAATATACAGCAGGCGGTCAGGGCCGGAATCGCACACCAGGCGAGGAAGTTAACATCGGGTTTCTACTTGCCATACAATGGAAACGTCCTCTTCAGTAGAGACACGGAGGCAGCTGCCGCCACCACCACCACCACCATTGGGATGAAAGTCAGCGTACCAAGTCACCAGTTAAACTACACCTACCGGCGAGGCAATTGAAATAACGGTGGAAGCTTCTTAAATTTTCTTCCCTCGCCCCAATCCCGCCGCCTCTGTCCGCCCAGGGTTCGCCATAGTTGAGTCTACGGTCGGCACGTTTAGGTGTTGCATGCTGAACTTCTTTCGCACCATATGTAGTCAACCGTGCTAATCGGAGGTACGGGAGGGTAAAGTATGTGTACGCCCCTCCTCTTCCAAGACGTCTGCTCAGCTTGGAAGAGTAGGCCAAATATCCCCAAGAGCTCCCTCTAAGCGATGGCCCTTCCCTCAAACAGCACCGTGAGAAAGCAATTGCAGGACTACGGCTTTACCGTTCAACTGATAAACGAGGGAGAATTGTAATCGCTTCCGTGCGCCCGAGCCATTGAGAGGGGCTATCACAACACAAACCGTCCTCACCTCCACCATGCGCCGCCCTGCTTTTCTGGGATGTGACGTACCGACAACGCCATGTGAGCGCGAGGGTAGAGCGGGGAGCAGGCCCTTGTTTCTATTGGACTGCCTCGCCAAGGCGTGCGCTCTATTCCCTGTTTGACGCTCGGTAAGGAACAGGTTGCCCCCACTTCTGCTGCTGCCGGCACAGCCAGTTGCTGTCAAGCACTGCCAGCTGCTGCCAGCACTTGGCAGATGCTGTCAGCAACTGTCAGCAATTGCCAGCTGATGTTAGCACTGTCAGCTATTGCCAGCTGCTTTTAGCACTACCAGCACCTGCCAGCAGCTGCCAGCACTTGCCAGCAGCTGCTGTTGGTGCTCGTAGTGAAGGCAGAGAGAGAGAGCGGAAGGCTCCGCTTGCGAGCCGGGTGCGCGTGCGTGCACACCTGCTGGAGGGGGCGGGCCGTAGCGTCGAGCTTGCTGCGGTGGATGTCGAACTCGGCTCGCTTGTGCCAAAGGCGCCACGTGTCGAGCAGTGTGCGGTAGCTCTCCACCCAGTGCTGCACGCGCGCCTCCATCACGATGTCGCTCGACGAGGCCTGGGGCACGCGCGCGAGCAGAGAGCGGCGCTCTTTACAGGGCGAGTGAGTGGGGCGAGCGGGGCGAGTGAGCGGGGCGAGCGGGGCGGGTGAGTGGGGTGAGCGGGGCGAGCGAGTGGGGCGAGCGGGGCGAGTGAGCGGGGCGAGCGAGTGGGGTGAGCGGGGCGAGCGAGTGGGGCGAGCGGGGCGAGTGAGCGGGGCGAGCGGGGCGAGCGAGTGGGGTGAGCGGGGCGAGCGAGTGGGGCGAGCGGGGCGAGTGAGCGGGGCGAGCGGGGCGAGCGGGGCGAGCGAGTGGGGCGAGCGAGTGGGGCGAGCAGGGCGACTGAGCGGGGCGAGTGAGTGGGGTGAGCGGGGCGAGCGGGGCGAGCGAGTGGAGCGAGCAGGGCGAGCGAGTGGGGTGAGCAGGGCGAGTGATTGGGGCGAGCGGGGCGAGTGAGTGGGGCGAGCGAGCGGGGCGAGTGAGCGGCGGGTGAGGGACCACAGTAACCGGGGTGAGCGAGGGCCAGCACCTGCAGCATGTAGAGGCATGCCGTCTGCACGTCGCCCGTGCGGTCCACGTAGCTCTCCATGAGGTCGATGCCATCCCTGGTGAGGCCGGTCAACAGCATCCCCTCCAGGTTCCCTGCCTCCCGCATCTCAACAGCCAGCTTCTCCACAAAGCGCGACAGCTGCACATGCACACACGACGACGTCACCACAGGGCTTGTGGCAGGCTAGGTGCGCTTTGACACCATTGCTGGCAGGAGGTCACGTGACAGACCCAGGTGGTGTGGGTTGGACTGGCAGATGCACCAGCTGTACTCCCCACTGTGCCAACTTGTGAGCACCGCTCCTCTGACCACCATTATTGCTGGAGGGTTACTTCCTATAAACTGTCCAGTAGCGTCCTTCATGAACCTCCTTCTCCACAGAGACTGATCTTGACACTGCTGGTTCCATTCATCGGCAAGTTCACTCAGCTCCACATCTTTCTGTACCACATGAGCCTATATCTCCAGCCTGTACAGTGCCAAATTAGTCCCCCTATATCCAGCTAAACAGAAACTGCCTGGGCATGTGGAGGCTGGGCATGTGAGCTACATGACCCAGCCAATGCATCCTTGCCTGCTGGAGGAGCTCACTGATGGGACTTGGTCCAGATCTTTCAGGGGATCTCTGAGCTCAATCCAGTCTGATTGAATCCTTGACCGATAATTGCCAGACCAGCCTGAGTGTTTCAAACCAGTGCAGATTTTCATTTAAAGGGGCCCATGTTTTGCAAGCAAGCAGAAAAGGCAAAACTGTGGCTGAGAAGACTCGGAGCTTCGTACTGAGCAACAGGACGGGTAGCTTTTCACACAGCATGAAGCAACTGATGAAAAGATGCAGCTCGACTGATTAGTAGCGAGACCTCCCACTGCCAGAACAAAGCTGGCCATGAGCACGCTGCCCAGGTATGGAAACTCCTCCACAACAACTGCCCCCATTACTCATGGGGAATTCAGCAGAGGGGACCATTTGATGACATAAAATAGCCAGGCAGGTGGCTTTGTTTTTGTGTTGGCCATGAGCGGGAATCGAATTCGGGTCGCCGGGTTTGTAGTGCAGCGCCCTAACCGTTGCACTACCGCTCCCTAAACACACTCATTAAACCATTTTTTTTGTTTTACAAGGGAAGGCCGACTGAGCTCTTTTTAAGAAGCAACCTAGCCAAAAATGATAGTTCAACAAAGTGGATTCTCACGTGGAAATGTATAGCAGCCATTACTCTTAAACTTGTGATGTTGATTTTAAATGTGGAGGGTATAACGAGAGGACCCAGAGAAAAATCCACGCGACCACAGGGAGAGAGACACCGCAAACTGCAAATATACAGGCGTCGGGATCGGGATCAAACCCACAACCTTCTGCATACCAAGCGAGGTAGTGAACATCTCGTGACCACTCACACATGCCGATCTACGAGCGATGTTCTGACTCGCAGCCCCACACTACGCCCCCCCCGCTCTCACCTGAGCATCGCTGAGGAACATGCAGGCGAAGGCGACGCGGTCACGCACAGCCATGCCTCGCTCGTTCTGCACAGAGACAGAGTTCAAGTTCATGTATTAGGTATAGCCCTGCGAGCCATTCGGCTCTTGAATCGGGTGCAACCGCAACAAACAAAAAACTAAAAACATGAACAAGAAAACATCTTAAAGCGACATCTTAAAGAGACCCCCATAGAGCCCCCGCACACTGGTGGGCAATTGCGAGCAAATTGGCATGATAGATAGATAGATGTGAACACACACAGCACGCCATGATACATACAAATATAAAGATCCTCATACAGCATGCTTAGACTTTTGGAGAAAGTGTTTTTAAGCGGGCACTTATTTAAGACAAATTCTGTACCAAGACCCCCATAGAGGGTGTATATATAGATGCACACGAAGACAACAGCTGCTATTCGCTACTAAGCGGCGGTGACTTCACCACGGCGCTTGTGCCAGGCTGTGTGCATTTTAAGACCACACGCATACACAAAAGACAAATATCCCGCGTATAGCCTTTAGCAAACCGTTGGAGCAAGTGCTGTTAGCGAGTAGCACCTATGAAGGCCGGAACGGTATACGAGCAGGTGGGTGGCCAGCACCACGCCCGACCGCTTTTGTCTCTCTAGTGGCGATGTTTTACACACCGCACCAGGTACTCATTCAAGGCTGAGTCGACCTCGGGATGGCCCAGGACTGGCTCAGATAATCGTCACTGGTGTTTGGCGTGAGCGGGAATCGAACTCGGGTCACGCCAGGTTCGTAGCGCAGTAACCGCTACATTACCGCTCCCCCAACAGACAGAAAGACGCGCACACGCCTGCACGTGGCGTGCGTCGCCGAGTGTCCGCGTAGGCCCCTCACCAGCACGTGCTCGTAGCTGCCTGCGTCGCTGGTGAGAAAGGCGAAGGCTGCGCGGAGGTACGGGTTGGAGAGCTGCAGACGCAACGCGGCGCACATCTCCCTCCAGAGGGACGCGCGCTCTGCCGAGTAGCCAGACAGCGCCATGGCCACCACGTTCAGGTTCACGTCGCCTGTGGTGGTGGTGGCGCCAGGGGTCAACGCGGGGGTCACAGGTGAGGTTAACAAGGGGGTCGATATAGGGTCACGCTGCCCCTCTTCCCTCACCCCCAGGCTACCCTGTCCCAGAGAACCTGGAGAGAAAATCTACGCAATAGCGGGGAGAGAGACACACGAACTTCCAAAGGGTCGGGATCGAAACCATAGCCCCTCCCGCATACCAGTCGAGGTAGTTAACATCTCGCCACCATGGAGTCCGCTGCCAACAATGGGCATCTAAATTTCGATTTAAAGCTTTCGTGACTGCAGGGATTCATCTTCTTGGTTCTTTCGGTAAAGTCACGTAGAAGGGAAATAATAAAATAATAAAACATAATAAAATACAATTCTCACGACGTTTCAGCCACAACGCAAGCAGCCGTCTTCAGGTGCTTGCGTTGTGGCCGAAACGTCGTGAGAATTTGATTGTTTTATTTTTATTATTTTATTACTTCCCTTCTACGTGACTTTACCGAAAGAACCGAGAAGATGGGCATCTAGCTCCTGATACCCATGCTACCGCTACCGGCACCACCATCACGCGCACGAAACAGTAGGACTCCCGCTTCAGCTCGGCGCGCGCCCTCCCCGCTCCTGCTCACCGCTCACCGCTCCCGCTCACCACTCGCGCTCACCGCTCGCGCTCACCGCTCGCGCTCACCGCTCCCGCTCACCGCTCGCGCAGGCCGCCCCCTGCTGCAGGATGTCAATGGCGGCGCGCATGCGCAGGTGGAAGAGCGCCATCGCGGCGCGGCGCTCCCACTCCTCGTCCGGCTCCAGCGCCGAGCGCAGTGGCGGCCGCTCCTGAGCGGGGCCCGGCGCGGGTCCCGGAGAGGGCCGCGACGGCGCCGCGGCGGACGTGACGGTGGAGGCCTCGTCGCCCCCCTGGTCATCGCGCTCGTCCCCGGCGAGCGCCGGGGGCCCAGTCCACCCGCAGAGCCGAAGCGCCAAGCGGCGCTCGGCGCTGTCGAAAGTGTAGACCTCGAGGCGGCGCTCGGGGTCCGAGCACGACAAGCGCAGGCTCTCCGGCTTCCCTGCGACGCGCGCAAATACAAAGATCCCCCATATAGTCACATAGAAGGGAAATAATAAAGTAATAAAAATAAAACATAATAAAATACAATTCTCACGACGTTTCGGCCACAACGCAAGCAGCCGTCCTCAGGTGAAGAACAGGTCTGTCGGGAAGACAGCGTCTGAATGAACACCACCACGCTTGGCAGCGTATATTTAAGCTGGGTTAGAGGAAGGGCGCCTTGACAAAGGAATTTGCATATAAACAGAGGGATTTAGCATATTTATGGAAAATGCAGATATGGGATTAGTCACTACTTGTGGAATGTGTAGTAGGTAAGGGGGGGGGGTCTCAAAGTCATATTATGCCCGTGCATTATGTAGTATGTAGGATTAGCAGCAACAAAGGGAGGAAGTAGGGTTAGCAGTAATAAAGGGAAGGAATTTTAATAGTAAGGAGCTGCAGCAGCCCAAACCACCACGTAAAAAACTAAAATATAAACTACATCAATATCATCAATATACTAAATATACTCTCCAATAAGCTGAGCTACTAACAGTCAGTCATACATTACAATTCTATGTCGCAAAAAATATAATATGCCTCCAGCTAAACTTTTTTCTTACATCACACGGATCTACCCTGTACTATATACTGCCATAGACAAACCCAACATTAAATCACATACTGCATTACTGTACACCACCTTAGACTAAACATTGTAATATTACACTATGTATTATTCTACCCACCCTACTGTATACCACACTGCTGTATATTCACTATACAATTACGATACTATATATTATATTACCCATATAGCCTGTAACAGACTGTTGGGGCAAGTGCTGTTAGCGAGTAGCACCTATGAAGGCCAGCACGGCACACGAGGGGTGGGTGGCCAGCACCACGCCCGGCCGCCTTGGTCTCGCGAGTGGCGATGTTTACACACTGCACCAGTCGACCTAGGGGAGGCCTAAGACTGGTTCAGATAATCATCACTGGTGTTAGCCCTGAGCAGGAATCGAACTCGGATCGCCAGGTTCGTAACACAGCGAGCTCACCACCATACACACACACAAATCACTCACACATCACATCGGCAGGAGTTTAGACCGGGCCGGCATTAAACTCATCGCGCAGCACCCCCTGAGTGAGCATGCGCGGTCACGGTACGGGTGAGGGTTGGAGCTCACCGGGATCTGGCCGCACGATGGCCTTGATGCCCTGGTAGACGGCGGGCGGTTGGCTGCCGGGCTTGTCCTCCTGCTCCTGCACGTAGCGCTTCATGAGTGTCTCCCGTCAAGGACGATGAACACGACGGACGGCGATGATGCTGCGTCCCCTACAGCAGCAACAGCCGTGGGGGACGCGACCGATGGCTACGGGGTGGGTGGGAGGAGGTGGGATTCGCAAACCGCGAGTTGTGCTTGCCTGTGAACCGACGATCGCCGCACCGCGGGTTGAACCGTGTGCTATTGGGCAAGGTGTCCGATGTTCCGCTCCATGCTCCCAATAGCAGCAGCGGCACATGGTACATGGAGCGAAACGTAAACGCATCGGAGGGGAGTCGTACGAGGGGGGGGGGGGGGGGGAGTCCCATCCATGAAAGAACCTACGCAGAATTTAACGACTCGTCAATTTGTATTAACTCTTACACTCGTGATGAATGCAGAGGCGTGCAGGTAAGGTTCTAAGACTATTTAAACATTTTTTCATTTTACCAGGTAAGGCTCACTGAACTATGTGGCTCTTTTTCAGAAGCGACCTGGCGATCACAAATGATAGCTCAATGAAGTGGCTTATCACGTGGAAATTTATAACAGCCCAATACTCTGAACGCGTGTTGATTCTAAATGTGGAGGGGAAACACTGGAGGACCCGGAGAAAAATCCACGCGACCTTGGGGAGAACACGCAAACTCCAAACATACAAGCATCAGGGTCCAAATCAAACCCACGACCTCCTGTATATGAGGCGAGGGAGCAACATCACACCTGCCGCCAATGTATCAAATCAAAGTGATTCCCTTGCTCACGTGAGCATTGCGGCATCAGTGCTCATCCAATACACAGCTCTGCAAAGCCAGTGGCGAACATTACCCATTCCTATTGTGGGGCGCTATGAGACTCCTTAGTGGACCACCACTGTTGACAATGTGGTACTCATTATATCAACCAATATTCGGATGCCACTGGGATCTATGCACTTTTAAATCTAGATTGAAAGCGAATTTCTTTAGAACTGTTTTTTGTGTTTAGTTTGTTTGTCCTTACCCCGCACCTCCGATTAACGCGGTCGGCTACGTACGGTGCAACAGAAATTCAACATACATACAACCAATTCATCGCACGTAAAAGTCATTTCTTTGTCAAGGTTGCAATCAATCCGTGTGGTGCATGGTTAAGGATGGTAAATTTGGCATTAAACTATTACCACGCGGCCCAAAGCTGAACACAAATACCACTCAAAAGTATCGGCAACCAAAACCTACGTTCTAAACTATCGGCGTGCTCATGGTCTGCGGAACCCCTGGTGATCCGCACAGCCGGAGGGGTGGAGGCGGTCCACACAGCCACTCTGCAGACACCAATTATTTTCACCTAAAGCCACATTTTCATTCACTGTGTGGTGGCGGTCCATGGGCCCAGAGAGGTTGGGCACCCCTGTGCTACCCCACACCGCTCATCCCCTTCCTTCCCGTGAAGCTCGCAGCTGTTTGAGCGACCGGCGAGCGGTAAGGGAGCGGCGAACGAGCGGACGAGCAAGCGGACGAGCGAGCGAGCGCATGGGGCTTTTTGCTTCCCGCGGCCTCTGCGCCAAAAAGGATATAGTGTAGCGTGTACCACAGCGACTTGAGCTGCGGGTCGTCGTCCATGGCCAGCACGTGGTTGGTCCACACGAGCTCCGTCTCCACGCCGTAGCGGTTCAGCGCGCGCCGCTTCATCTTCGCCGAGATGTCCTGCTCGGCCGCCTGCCCGGCCCCCGCAGGGCTCTCGGCGCAGTTGTAGAGCTGGCGGCCGCAGGCCCACACAAGCGAGGCGGCGGGGCACCAGTCCAGCGCGATGCGCTCGAACACCGTGAAGTCGACAAGCGCGCGCGACTGGCTGAGCGCCAGCATGCCGTTCTGCGACGTGGGCACCCACGCGAACGAGGCCACGGCGCCGTCGCACGGCTGCACGCTGCGCTCGATGATGGGCGGCTCCGCCTCGTCCCCCAGCGCGCCGGGCGCCGTGTGCTGCATGTCGTAGAGCCGCACGACGCCACTGTCGCGCGCCAGCGTCGCCAGCAGCCCCGTGCGCGTCGGGCACCACGCTACCTTGCTCAGCTGGCGCGACGGCTCGTTGAGCGTGAGCACCGGCTTGTCGGGCACGCGCAGGTCCCACACGGCCACCTGGCCCTCGAAGAATGACGCAAAGCGGTCGGGGAAGTGCGGGTCGAAGGTCACGCCCTGCACCGCCTTGGTGTTGGCAAACAGCTTCTTCTGCGTCGTGTCGCGCAGGTCGTAGGTCACCAGGTTGCGCTGCATCCCCGCCAGCAGCAGGCGGGCGTCCCGGGGCAGCCACGCCAGCGAGAGGCACGCGTCGTTCTGCCCGAACTCGCACACGGGCTTCGTCACCACCATGTTCGTCTCGGCCTCGCCAGACAGCAGCAGCCGCCCGCGCTCCATGATGGCGGCGGCCGAGGCGCCCTCGGAGGCCGCGAACTTGGCGTTGACGTCCCACACCAGCGCGGAGAAGTCCGCGCGGTGCTTGTCGAGTCCGGCGCCCAGCAGGCTGCGGTCGTGCGGGTTCCACGCCAGCGCATTGCACTGCCGCGCGTGCTTCGGCACAAACTCCTTGCCCACGAGCTCCTTGTGGCGAGCCAGGCCGTCCTGGCCCAAGCTCGTCAGCACGACGCGCCCGTTGGCCTGGCCCACGGCCAGGAGGCACTCGGACTTCTGCCAAGGGCACCAGGCCATGCACTTCATGTAGGGAGTCTCCGAGTTGACGTCGAGGAGGGTGGCGGTCGAATCCTCCGACAGGCGGTGGCTGCCATCGCGCGCCTCCCCGCCGCCGCCACGCGCCGCGTCCACGCGGTACAGCGAGATTTCAGAGTCGCAGATCACGAAGCGGTTGCCGTTTTGCGGGCACCACACCACATCCGGCCGGGAGCCGCTCATGGCGGCGGGCGGTTCACGACCGGGGTCCCCCCCCCCCCGCCGCCTGGGCCCGGGCACCGGCCTATACACGGGCGAAATCCGTGGGGCCGTCTGTCGCGACACCGCAGCTGAGCGTTACGACCAAGATGCAGAGATTCCTGCTCCACCAAGCCTGGCCGAGACAATGATGGAGATTACACATTACTACTGAATCAGAATCATCATTTACACCATGAGACATCTCCTTTACCAGTGGCAAAATATAGTAGTAGGTTTTTACCCTATAAACTGGTACACGGTGTCAGTTTTTGTACCAGTTTAAAGGGTAAAAACCTACTACTACAGAATCATCATATTTATTTATGCTGGAGAAATCCAATGCACTACGAAGCCTTTTTTCACAGATGTCCAGTAAGGGTGGCTCAGAAAGTTATAACGTCGATGTGGATGCTAGCAGACCAGCAATATTACGATGTTGCTCACCGGGAAATGTCGTTAAAAATCCCTGGCTGACTGATGGGGCTCAACAGTAAAATCAGCCTTATTTTTAAACAATGTTTTACGCCAAGTTGTTTTTACGCTCATGGTGAAGACAGCCCATGGTGTCAAGAGAGGGCTCCAGCCAATAACTAGTGGCAAACCAGCAAATGTTAAAACGCCTGACTGCACTGATGAGACCCAGAAGAGAGAAACCAGCGCGCAAAGATTGACTCCTTAATTAACACAAGTCTTGGGAAGGCCAAGACGATAATGAAATAAATATATGGGGGTATATTTTTCAATCCATTGTTGTCCTGTACGTCTAAGCTCCGTCTATGCTCCCCCACTCCATCACCAACCGTAGCAACCACCGTGGTGAAGTACGGTCACATAATTAATGTGACCTGGGTGGCATGACACCACTGGTTCTGTGGCGTCCACCTGTGCTTGCTTTGTATATTAATTAATAACCGCAACATACCAGTGGGTGAATATTTAAACAGGGGCCACACATTAACATTCGCACCTCGGTCAATTTTGTTTCTACTCTGTTCTTGCGTATGGTAGCAATATGTACAGGAGCTAAACGCCAATGTCAAGGTCTCACAGGCACGACTAGAGGGCTTAAGGAAGAGAGTTTGTGTATAGTTTCACTATTACTCTTTGGTTCTTTCGGTAAAATCACGTAGAAAGATAAAATATTAAATTAAATAATAGCATACGACGTTTCGATCGCAACACAAGCAATCATCATCAGGTACAAATGAAAGAGAAAACAAAACCTAGAAATATAATGCAATACAACACAGATAGTCGGTCAACACACAATTAACGCATGGCCTGGTTGATTACGTTCTTCCAAGGATTGCTAAATTAGAAGTTAAGTGTGAAATTTGAGAGAGAGACAAAACACAGACACGGAGACACAAAGACAGACACACGGGCAGAGAGAGACAACACAGAGAGAAAACAAACTTAAAACCACAGTGCTTTAGTTGACTGCACGATCCATAGTTGGGGTTACATGGCCACAACCGCAGTGGGGGTCTTTCATGTTCCGTTCACGAAGGTGATGTTACTACGCATCGGCCTAATGATATTCCAAGGCGGTCACTTCTGTCACTTAAAGCGAGCAGTGCACCAGAATTAGGCACTGTTGCTTGCAGGTCAAACATATAACATCCCCCCGCCCGGATTAGTGGAGCTAAGATGCTTGCAGGGTAGGTGACATCGTGATCCACCAGAGGTGCACGGTTCAAATCCAGCAGCCGCCCTAATTAATATGCGATGTTTCACCATATTAACACATGCCGTCTGCTTCATTCACAGTAGATGTTTAAAGCTGCCCCCCCCCCAAACATATATCGCAAGCGTAAGCCATCGTGTGATGGCATTTCAAATTTGCCACGTTCGGAATTGTCACTATAAATCAACTACATTTGGATTACACACACACACGAACAACACAGCTGCAATTACCGCCTCCCCACACCGCTCCCCCAGGAATGGGAGACTAATGCCACGGGTGATTCCTGCAAACCAGACTCATCCTGGCTGGCCTCTTTCCGAGTTCGCACACCTGGTTTAGACAAAATACATTTGAGAACTGGCACTCGGATTACGGTAGCCGGATAACGAGGAATCGGTCTCGTGTGGCGAACGGGCAGCGTAAAACGAAATGTACTGCAGCCGAATACTCTAAACGCACGCTTCTATATGTGGACGGAAACTCCGGAGGACCTGGAGACAAATCCAAGCGTGCACAGGAAGAGAGAGACACACAAACTCCAAATATACAGCAGGCGTCAGGGTCGGGATGGAATCCACGATCTCCTGTATACCAGGCGAAGTAATTAACATCTCCTAGCCACCGTGATGATGATGAGAGAGAGACACTAACTCCAAATACACAGCAGGCGTCAGGGTCGGGATGGAATCCACGATCTCCTCTATACCAAGCGAGGTAGTTAACATCTCCTAGCCACCGTGATGATGATGAGATAGAGAGACACACAAACTCCAAATACACAGCAGGCGTCAGGGTCGGGATGGAATCCACGATATCCTGTATACCAGGCGAGGTAGTTAACATCTCCTAGCCACCGTGATGATGAGATAGAGAGACACACAAACTCCAAATACACAGCAGGCGTCAGGGTCGCGATGGAATCCACGATCTCATGTATACCAGGCGAGGTAGTTAACATCTCCTAGCCACCGCGGCGCCCTGAGCACGCTACGAAGATCAGCTGTGGTGGGATGTATCATTGGTTCTACCGGTAAACCGGTAACCGTTTACAATAGAATATCAGTAGTGGCACGTCTGCCCTCTCGTTTCTGTAGCGTTCGCGAGGGTGGGGAAACTTTTTTCTGCCAATGGCCATTTGAATATGTATAACATCATTCGCGGGCCATACAAAAGTATCAACTTAAAAATTAGCCTGTGAAATTTGGTCAAACATTTAATTAACACGCCCCTAATGCGATGGCTGGAACTGCTTCTCTTTAGCGAGGTGTGTGTGATGTTAGCTGCTATTGATGATGTTGCCGCTACTCGCAACTGCTTTTCCAGGTTTGAAGCTTTCGTGACTGCAAGGATTCATACTCTTAGTTCTTTCGGTAAAGTCACGTAGGTAGAAAATATTAAAAATAATAATTAAAAATTTTTTACGTGACTTTACCGAAAGAACTAATAGTATGCTTTTCCAGGTTTGAAGCTTTCGTGACTGCAAGGATTCAAACTCTTAGTTCTTTCGGTAAAGTCACGTAGGTAGAAAAAATTAAAATTTAAAAAATGTTTTACGTGACTTTACCGAAAGAACTAATAGTATGCTTTTCCAGGTTTGAAGCTTTCGTGACTGCAAGGATTCATACTCTTAGTTCTTTCGGTAAAGTCACGTAGGTAGAAAAAATTAAAATTAATAATTAAAAACATTTTTTACGTGACTTTACCGAAAGAACTAATAGTATGCTTTTCCAGGTTTGAAGCTTTCGTGACTGCAAGGATTCAAACTCTTAGTTCTTTCGGTAAAGTCACGTAGGTAGAAAAAATTAAAATTAATTAAAAATGTTACGTGACTTTACCGAAAGAACTAATAGTATGCTTTTCCAGGTTTGAAGCTTTCGTGACTGCAAGGATTCATACTCTTAGTTCTTTCGGTAAAGCCACGTAGGTAGAAAAATTTTAAATTAATAATTAAAACAAAAATTTACGTGACTTTACCGAAAGAACTAATAGTATGCTTTTCCAGGTTTGCTCTTAGATGTATTGAATTTCGAGTCCCGCCTGTGGTTGCTTTGGCAGGGCCAGACCCAAATGATTTCGCGGGCCTCAGCCCTGCGCTAGAGGGTGGTTGTATGTGTTGGTCTCCTCTTCCACGTTTACGAGACGTCTTGTAAAGAGGTTCGGCGTACCCACACTTTACCCCACCAAATATGCGATCTGCCTAATACAGGGATGGTAGGGTCGGTCAAAAAGGCGTAAACGTGTTGCGTGTATCGCTCGACATTTCAGCCGCGCGGCAAACCGATGACCGGTTGTGGTTTTTTTTTTGGTTATCGGTGTTGACACAACAACAAAAACCCGCCGATTGTTTCCTCAAACCACACGGGGCACGCACCGGAGCCTTCTCCTCGCCTGGAGCCGCACGCGACGAGGGGGAGATTCACTGCCCCGCGAGGAAGGGAGACAGGCGAAGGGGGGTCCACCTCCACACGGGGCTCGCAGCCCCAGTGTCTCGCTCCGCCGTACTCAAGTGCCTCTCCTCTCTCGGCGTCTCTCTCGGCGTCTCTCTCTCGGTGTCTCTCTCTCGGCGTCTCTCTCCGTCCAAGCGGCCCGGCCTCCACCCGCACAAACACAAACAACGCGGCCTCGGACCGCGGCCTAAGACCGGCAACCCACGTGCCCCTAATACAGCCACGCCTCCTAGCCCGCAGCCACGCCCCCTTGCTCAGTAGTCACGCCCCCTTACTCAGTAGCCACGCCCCCTTACTACACAGCCACGCCCCTTACTCAGTAACCACGCCACTTACTCAGTAGCCACGCCCCCTTACTCAGTAGCCACGCCCCCTTACTCCGTAGTCACGCCCCCTTACTCCACAGCCACGCCCTCTCGCCCAACCGCCACGCCCCCTTGTTCAGTAACCACGCCCCTCACATTCTTGACGCCCCCCCAATTGTCCAATAGCCACGCCTACATTAATATCCACGTCCCCTTTCCAGTGTCCTCCTGCCCGGTAGCCACACCAACCCTCTTATGCTAACAAGCCCAACACGGCCGGGGGGGTGGGGATGCGCGCTGCACCAAATGAAATGAATCCGCGACAGAATGATAAATTATGTTAATGTTTTAGTCCCATATATGGAGTAAGGTTTGCCCATATTAAGAATACTGTGCCCTTTCGGGCGGCATCACGTGACGGTGCCTCTATAAGGCCACACCCCCTATCCAGTGTGCACGCATTTGGGGGCGTGGCAACGTGGGCCGTTGCCACGCCCCCTAATTAGTCGTCACGCGGCCTGCCCAATAGTCTGCACCTCCTACACAAGTCACACCCCATGTCCAGTGACCACACCCCCTATCCGATTGGCTAAGCCAGTAAGCCAGGGGTGTCCAAACTTTTTGCAAAGAGGGCCACATTTGATAAAGTGAAGATGCCCGGGGGACTATAGTTCCTTCTGACATTTTTTTAACCACAAAAGTTACGTGGAAATACACACTGTTATAAAACAATTTCATTGTCACAATTACCCTTATTTTTCAAATGACAATGCAACCAAATATAAACCTTCTTGGTTCTTTCGGTAAAGTCACGTAGAAGAGAAGCAATAAAATAATAGAAGGGAAGTAATAAAATAATAAAAATAAAACATAATAATTTTATTCTTTGGTTCTTTTCGGTTAAGTCACGTCTAAAAATAAAATAATAAATTAAAATAACATATTACCAAAGAATAATTCCTGCAGTCACGAAAGCTCCTAAATTAAGATTGAACCACTTCTACGGGGAAGTTTTAAGCTTATCCTTTTTCTTTCTGGCAATTTGTTCTCTCTGCCTGTGTCCTCTCTTTGGAATTTTCACACTTAAAATTCTAACTTAGCAAATTTTGAAACACGTAATCAACCAGGCTATGCGTTAATTGTGTGTTAACCGACTCTCTGTGTTGTATTACATCATATTTCGATATTTTGCTAGGTTATTTAATTTTCGTGTGCCTGTCTCCTAATTTTCAATTTTGCGTGCCCGTTTTCAATTTTGCGTGCCCGTTCCACATTGTCATCTTACTTGCAACAGCAGTACGTTGCCGTACACTCATTGATATGCTAATTCTCTCTGCCCCCTCCCTCTCTCCGTCCCCGCCCCCCCTCTCTATATTTAAGGGACCGTCACAGAAACGACCCCTCTCTTTGTGCCGATTTGTGTCCTCTCTCTGTGTGCCGTTGTGATGTCTGTCTGCTTGTATGTCTGTCTATAGTTTTCTAGTTAGATTTTTGTTGCTATTTCTTTTATACCTGATGATGATTGCTTGTGTTGCAATCGAAACGTCGTAATATGTTATTTTAATTTATTATTTTATTTTTAGACGTGACTTAACCGAAAAGAACCAAAGAATAATTCCTGCAGTCACGAAAGCTCCTAAATTAATAATTTTATTATAAAATAATTTTCTAAAATAATAAAAATAAAACATAATAAAATAATTTTATTATGTTTTATTTTCATTATTTTATTACTTCCCTTCTACGTGACTTTACCGAAAGAACCAAGAAGATGAATACCTGCAGTCACGAAAGCTTTAAATCGAAAAATCAAATATAAACCACTCAGGCAGAACGTGAACAACTCTAAAAACGCAATTCTGCCTTTCATTCAGTCAGATAACATTGAACAAACTGTATAGAATACCTTACATTTCCATGAGTTTTATGATGTATTTATTCTGACAGAGCTAGCGAGCCATAAATAACACATTATAAGACCGAAGCTGCGGGCCGTATGAAATCTAACCGCGGGCCGTTATTGGCCCGCGGGCCGGACTTTGGACATGCCTGGGCGAAGCTGTCGTGTTAATCCAATTCGGTTTGCTGCGTGGAACTGTGACCCATTTCTAACAGGGGGCCCTTGCCGAGTTGACCAGCCATGATCCAGGCAAGTCTGACTACTATTAATAAAGATATTGGTTCCTAGTTGGATGTAAACATTATATAACACGTGAATATTTTGCATAGTGTATATAATTTTCTCATTGTATAGCATTTTTAATTAGTGATTATAATTCATGTGATGGGTGTGAGCAAAAACTAAATTGTCTGCTGGTGATGGCGTTGAGACAATAAAACAGGCCCTTTAGAGTTGAGTTCATCATGTGGCAGTTGTGAGACCTGCCATTAGAAGAAACGGATTGCAAGGTGTGGGGAAGTAACTAAAGACAAAGATCCCCCGTATAGCCTTGACATACTGTTGGGACAAGTGCTGTTAGTGAGCACCTATGAACACCGGCACGGCGCACGAGGGGGTGGGTAGCCAACATCACGCCCGACCGCTTTTGTCTCCCCAGCAGCAATGATTACACAGCACCAGGTACCTATTTGAGGCTGAGTACACCTAGGGGAGGCCCAGGTAATCGTCACTGGTGTTGGCCGTGAGTGGGGATAGAACTCGGGCGGCCGGGTTCGTAGCAGTGGCATTGGTGATGACATCTTGAGGACACGAAGGCAAGGCCGTAGCGACGATTCATTCATAATAAATGTGAGAGCGGCATAAACGTGGTGGGTTGTGCAATGAGCATGACAATTTCAACTAATGGCAGGCTCGGAGGCACGAGGAACCACAAACAGGTAGGCAGCAGAGGTCGCAACCGGGTACCCGATACCCGTACCCTACCCGATACCCGGCTACCCGTACCCGGCCGGGTACGGGTACCCGTTTGCGACCCTGGTGCGACCGGGTACGGGTAGACAGTGAGTCACTGGTGAGTAACTGTTTGTCACTCATTTCCCAACGTCTTGTCTCTTCTCACAATTCAAGTTCCTAGAATCAACCCACCCGCACCTGCAACATGGCTTCATCCCAGAGGTCGCAATCAGGTACCCGATACCCGTACCCTACCCCGTACCCGGCCGGGTACGGGTAGGGTACGGCCGGGTACGGGTACCCGTTTGCGACCCTGGTGCGGCCGGGTACGAGTAAGGAATCAAAACCTCTGGTAGGCAGCCACGCGGCGTGTCGGCGCCAACAATTGCCCAACATCTGCAGTACTCAGGTAAGCACCACTGAAGTTTATAGTCCTTAAATTTCGATTTAAAGCTTTCGTGACTGCAGGGATTCATCTTCTTGGTTCTTTCGGTAAAAGTCATGTAGAAGGGAAATAATAAAAATAAAACATGATAAAATAATTATCACGACGTTACGTCCACAACGCAAGCAGCCGTCCTCAGGTGAAGAACATGTCTGTCGGAAAGACAGCGTCTGAATGAACAGCACCACGCTTGGCAGCGTATATTTAAGCTGGGTTGGAGGGGGAAGAGCGCCTTGACAAAGGAACTTGCATTTATAGCCCTTGTTCAGAAGCGACCTGGTCACACAAATGATAGCTCAATGAAGTGGCTTATCAGGTGGAAATGTATAACAGCTAAATATTTTGAGCGCATTTTGATTCTAAATGTGGAGGGGAAAACCGGAAGTCCCCAGAGAAAAATACAAGCGACCACGGGGAGAACACGCAAACTCCAAATATTCAGGCGTCAGGGTCGGGATTGAACTCACGACCTCCTGCATACCATGCAAGAGAGTGAATATCTCGCCACCGCGTCACCCAGACGTACTGTAAAGGCCAAAAAAATTAAACAAAAATGGTCTTCACAACTGACAAATATTGAAAAACATTTTATGTATAGAAAAAAAGCGATAAAAATCAAACAACACAACAAAAACGTGTTTCGCAAAACGGTAAGCGGACAGCACAAAGCCAGGCAAGCTAAACCATCGGGTCAGCCGTCGGTCCGATGACGCTGGACGGCTCATTCGAGTCGGGGGCAACACGTGGACACTTTGACTCCATAGGGAGCCGACGACCAAATCACCCAGAATGTGGCCAATCTAATCAGATATCAGAAGCTTAACAAGTTGCAGCCTGGCTATTGCCTGGATGGGCAACCATCATGCAGGGATTCAGTGGTGGTAGGCTGCTGCTGGGCTATATTAAAAGCAGAGGGCAGTGCAGCAAAGTCCATTAGTCTAGATTTGAAGCTTTCGTGACTGCAAGGATTCATATTCTTAGGTTTGTTTCGGTAAAGTCACGTAGGTAAAAACATTAAAATTAATAAAAGTAAAATAAAATACAATTTATTTAACTTTTATTAAAAAACCTAAGAATATGAGTCCATTAGTCTGCCAGTAGGGGGGCGATGGTTGCTGCTGTGTAATCTCAATTGAGTAAACTGGAATTCACCAAGACATCCGAAAGCTGAAAAATTATCTGAAATTTACTAAATATTTCAGAATTTGGATCACGAAGCCAGCACACGATAGCCTTCTCTTGCGAATGACATCACAAGATCTTTACTGTCCACTAAGTGATGCAGACGGCGCTTAGTATACGGACACTTAATAGTATTAACCAGGCCGGCTTGCCATATTTCAGCTGGGAACATCTGCAATAAGCGGTTGTCTCCGCGAACGTTGAGCCATGTCACCTAACCCGATGCAGATCTCCGATCTCTGTGGTTCACCAACCTTTACCTCTAAGTCACGGAGTTGAAGGTGTGATCGTCAGTGTGGCAACCCAAGAAAATATATTTGTACGCGGGTTATACAATTTTTGTTGTGGCAGCAAGTGTCTGCTTGGTGAAAATGTTCTGCAAAAGAACTTGGATTGGACAAATGATAGAAAATTAGAATGTGACAGGGTTTATGTGACACCAATTTGCGACACCCCAGGTGGGCAAAGCTTTTGGTCCTGGGTCTGTTATTTACAAGAAATTTAAAATGTTTCACCTTTGTATTGCAATCGTTTTTTAATACGCAGCGGCCAGTCACAACAATAATAATGCAAATTGCCAATGCATAATTGTTTAGTATTACATATAGCGTCATCGTCCATACAAATAGCATCTCCCAATCTCCTTGCGAACCACAAAAGCTGGAAGGTAGCAATCACGCACGGAGCCGGCACTACCAACAATTGCCCAAGCTCTGCGGTCCTCTATATATTTAGATGTTTTCTGACAATTGATGAGCGTTTTTACGTGTGGGAGGAAACCGGAGCACCTAGGAGAAAACCCACCCGTGCGAGGGGGAAACACTCTATCCAGTACAGATATTTGTCCGTACTTTGCATTACTCCCTTTTGCTGGCGAGCCAGGGTATGGCTCCTCCTTGATTCCCACGGGAAAGAAGTTATGCAAAATGTGTGCGGTGATCCACGAACCCTTACTGCCTTCACAGTGATGGATTGCAGGCCACGTGCATAGTCACCACCGCCCAGATGTTGTAATATGGCCACACAAGTAAATATAAGGCTTTACCTGTTTGCAAAAAGGTATCATTTAAACATTTCTTAAGCTTCAGCCGGTGGTTGTAAAACTGAAGGGGCAACGATCACTACCGCTGCACGATCACTATCGCACCGCTTCCCCAGACACAAGGCAAAGGGTCCATTCGTAGGACTGGCCAAACACGAGGGAGCAGGGAGATATCACTCACAAACCCTGAAGGTGACCATTCAAACGACCTCCCTTGTCCATGTCCTGTCTCCACACTCCTGCACGGCACTCGCTACATTATCAGCAGAGGGTAGTGCAGAAACGTGCAGTTTTAATTGTAGCCGGTGTGAGCTCACCTTTGATCAATTACACTTATAATTGTGTACTCTAATTGCTACAGGTGCGTTTTTGTATTATATGAGAAGGCAATGACTAGGGAAAGGACGGCGAGCCCCACATGCACTGTAGAGCACGTGGCACGCCCTCAATATAAATTTAGGCGGACTTCGTGCTGAGCACTTTGAAATAACGTTTAGCCGTTCGACAAACCTTTGGTGCTCAACTGCTATGGAGTCGCCCACTTCTCTGGAGGACAGAACACAACACACAGTATCTACTCATCGTCTCCGAACTTTTTTTTGTCTATTGAGCTAACCTGTCCCCCACAGGGACAGGGCGGCTCAGCTACGTAATGTACGAGTCTGACAACTCTGCTCCCCACCTTCACCAACCCACACTGACCAGCACGGTTAAGTATGGTCAAATAACCCTCACGAACCGCATGGCATGGAGAGGCCATCATGCAGCGGCGGACTGACAAATAAACCGCACATGCAGTGGTTCACTACATCATCCTATTAACTACACACATATTGCCCTCCAAGCGGTGCTTGACCAAAATGATGAGAAAACTCCACTTCACCAGATGGTAATTTGTGCAGCAAAGTGACCTGACACAAATAGGTGCACAGATCACCGGGGTAGCCGTGTTTTGGCATCAGTGACGTAGCGTGGTTGGCAGTGTCCACTATCCCTCCCCCACCCCCTTCTCTTAAGCTGAATGCCTGGAACCCTCCGGCTCATAGGTCTGGTGCAGCTGCACCACATGTACACTCGATAAAGACATCACACAGGGATCTACACTTGACATTTGGATCGTGCAAGCTGCCTCGGTTCATCAACACCAGAGGTCAGAAACCTGCGGCTCTTTCAGGACTGCTTCGTGATGTTATGTATTCAGGATCACCGTCTCATATTCACATGTATTGCAGCTCTTCAAATATTGCATTTTTTTCCGAATTCGAAAAAGGCTCTTCTTGTTATTTTGGTTTCTGACCCCTGATCTACACCAATGTCAAATTCACTTCCTGGCTCTGCTTCTCTGCCTCCGTGCTGAGCGAGGAGAGTTTCGCCTAAAGACCCAGACCATGGAGCTTGGAATACAAAAACCTGCACTCCAGATTCTTGGGTTTAGAGACTGGATTCAGGACGCTGGAGTCCAGAATCTGGATTGTGGATTATGGTGTAGGCCTCCCAGACGTTGACCTTGACCTACTTGACACTGACCCAGCCCATGACGTTCAAGCCTTGACCTAGAATAAAAAACATTGGCCACTCATGCACCCTGGAGTCCAGAGTACGCAGTTCGAATCAGGCGGTCCACCCTACGTGTGTACGTATGTCAAACTTTTTTCGCACCATACATAGCCAACCGTGCTAATCGGAGGTGTAGGGGAAGGGCAACCAAAGTGAACGCAAAAAGCAGTTGCAAATAAATGAGTTTTCAATCTATATGATTTAAAAGCGCATCGCTCCAGTGGCTTCCTAATATCGGAAGAGCTTTCCAGATTGCCGCAGAAGCGCATCTGCAAAAGCGCAATACGTGGAGTCTTTGTTCGCTGATGAGCTAAAAGCCGTCACTGCGAGCGATGACAGGTCACGCGATGGTTTGTGCTCCTTGACGAGATACCACCCATGGAAGTGTTTGTACAATGCAGTTAATTTTGTGCAACATTAAACTTGATTTGCGCACAACGATCTGTTTTTTGTGGAGACGCTGTTGTTGTTCACGAATGCGAGTTTATGAATTGTGCTTGTGCACTACTGAATACTTAGCTTTGATAAAGGACCATTTGCCCGAAACATGGCCTATCGTATACTTTTCCTATTAAGGCCTCAGTGTTATTCATGAACTTCTTTAAAATATTTTTTGTTGAGGCGTTATTGACAGATGTGACTTTCTGTTCAATGTTTTTGCCCATTAAACTGTTCAATTCAAATTTTAAAATTACTTTCTGGTGTCCTCACTCAGCGGGAGAGGGTGGGTGGGCGGGGGGGCAGCACGGCCAGCCAACGTGAGCAACCACAGCGGCATTAAGCCCACACACCCAGCAAGACCAAAGCACCAACTCAAGGACTTTGCCGTAGCAACAGCATCAACCGCAAACGATTCCGAGTTGGTGTGAGAGTCGTCCGAGGTAACGTTATCTTCAGAGTGATCCCGAATTTGTAAGGAACCCAAGGCGGGGCGGCGGTCAATTTGGCGAGAGTGGAGTGGGCGGGCACTGAGTGTGTACGACACTGCTGCCGATCTCGTGGCTCAGGGGATGCCAGCTAAGCGATTCTCGCCAAGCGAATTTGTCTCTTGAGCGAGGGCACGGAGTGACCGATTCACAATCCCCCAGCGCTGGACAATAGAATATTTTGATACCGTGGCGGACATACATTATGAAAATAGTTGAGCTCGGATATTTTTGCAGGGTAAAGGGAGCTCTGTAGAGAGGAGCACGCACAATTATAGCAACATAAGCCTTGAGAAAAAAAAAAACAACCCAACATTAATGACTGCGTCAATGTAGAGCTGCATTGACTATGTGTGTGTGATCAATTACGCCTCGTTTTGATTGTTAATCTGGACACCTTTGAAATAATGGACATTTGTGAAAAAGAGATTCATAGCTTATTGGATTCCTACAGTCTAAATAAGATTCTGATTCTGGTCGCTGACCATCCCAATGAAATAGAAAACGTATGAAATGTAGGTGTCTGCAGCCAATAAGACAATCCCATTGTTTTTGGGTGTTAGGCCACGTTATAGTTTTATGCCAAATGTCTTGTCATTAACCCTCTACCACCCGACAAGAATGTCACGTTTACTCAGTGTACTCAATAACCAACCGAGAACCAAACTGACAACCACAGCAGCGCGAGACTAATGCTGGCAACTGAGAAGCGAGCTCCGGGTTAGGCTACGTAATTTTCAGAACCAAATTCCAGAACCCAATTGCTGCTAAATTCAGCCATTCGAAAAATGTTTCGTCAAATCTCCAGTGAGGGACCCGACGCATGAATAATCGGCGCATTGTTAAACACTCTTACACGCGACCATTGACCTGGTTTTGGCTTTTATCTGCTGGTGGAAGGTCTCGCGAAATAAACTTGGCCGAATTACCGAAAAAATCAATTACGCTCCGTAATAATGGCGGCGAAAACCGACGACGGCATTTACTCCTTAACTCAGTGACGCTAGAAAGCCCGGGGCTGGTTACAGAACGCCAGCGCTGGCCGCGGGGGACCTACACCCTCTTGACCTTTGACACCTTGGTCGGCTTCTTCCCCTTTGCGATGGCCTTGGACACCGACTTTCCCACCGAGGTCTTCACGGACTTCTTGGAATGCTTAGCCTTCTTGTTCTTCTCCTTGAGGCTCTTCTGCTTCTGCTCCTTCTTCTTTTTCTTCTCCTCGGCAATGCCCCTCAGCGCCTTGGGCTCGGCCTTCACCACGCTCTTCTTGACCACCGGCTTGGAGGAGGTGGGGGCGGGAGGCTTGGATTTGCCCTTCTCTTCCGCCGCCTTCTTCTCCAGCTTGTTCTTGTTCAGCTGCCGGAAAATGACGTGAGAACATTGAGAGACTCTCGCACACACACGAGGTGGAGACACGAGCTCAAGAGAATCAGCCGACAGCCTAGTGAGACAATTCAATCGCGCTGGAGACACACACAGGGTGGACATGCAGTATAGTACGGGACAAACATCGGTCCTCAGTGTAAATTTAGACAGAATTCCGTTCCTTCGAGGACCACCTGTGGATTTGTAGTCAAGTCTCAGTCTGCTGACTTAATTTAAGTCAGCATATTTCATTTTAATCACAAAATGAAATGCACAGAGACTCAATTAAAAGTTTTACCAATTAGAATTCGTTTATTTTGGGTTTGAATCGCCGTGCAAGTATGTAATTTTTTTACTATAACCCTCTGCTTTGCGACGGAGAATCAAATGTAGTTGTCATGTGGGCAAATGTACCAATTGATTCCGTTTTTCAGCAACACCAGAATGCTGCAAAGCCCAATAAAATTTTTGACAATTTCCAACATATCCTAGAGGCGCCGACTGCCACCCGACCGCCTGCCCGCCCGCCCGCCGACCCCACTTACCTTGAAGGAGCCGTTGGCGCCCGTGCCCTTCACCTGCAGCAGCGTATCATTCTGCACCAGTGCCTTCACCGAGTACTTGAGGTAGGTGCGCCCGTGCTCCTGGTCGAACCATTCCACCTTGCGCGCCTCGGCGTACACGCGGGCGAGCGATGAACCGCCGCGCTCACCCAGCGCGCGGATCACGTCGATCACCAGCCGGCTGTATTTTCCCGGCTGGTTCTTCTTCTTCTTTTTCTTCTTGCCGCCGGCGCCAATGCTACCGCCGCCGCCACCGACGTGCAGGTAGGGCGGCTTGGTGGGAGACGGCTTGACGCCCACCTTGATGGCCACCTTGGCCTTCCTGGCCTTGCCCTTCCTGGCGACGACGTCCGGGTCCTGGTCGTCGGAGTGCGCCTCAGCGTGGAGCTCAGGCGCCACCGGTGCCACCTCCAGGGAGTCCATCGCTTCCACCGAGGACATCACCGGCACCACTACGACTGCTGCAATAACGGGGGGTGATTGCGGCCACACAAACAAGAAGCAGCAGCAACAACAACGACGTCCCCCATGTAGCCTTCACCAGACTAGGAAAGTGCTCTTTGGTTCTTTCGGTAAAGTCACTTAGGTATAAAATATAATAAATTAAATCACGACGTTTCGATTGCAACACAAGCAATCATCATCAGACGATGATCATCATCAGACGATGATTGCTTGTGTTGCAATCGAAACGTCGTGATTTAATTTATTTTATTCCGACGTGACTTTACCGAAAGAACCAAAGAGTATGGATCCCTGCAGTCACGAAAACTTCAAATCTAGACTAGGAAAGTGCTGTTAGAAATGCACCTTTAGACGCTAATGTGGCACAAGAACGGGGCAGGCGGTCCACACCCCACGACGGGCCGCGTTTGTCTCCCCACTGCTGACGTTTACACACCGCACCAAGTACTCACTTGAGGCTGAGTCGACCTAGGGGAGGCCCAGGACTGGTTCAAATATTCGCCACTGATTACACTCGTCAACAAAAAAAAAATCTGGCCTGGACGTTTGCAGCTGTTTTAGACTAATTTCAGGGTGCCGATTCCAAATCTGATCTCAGATTTGCTCTATCACATCTCATTTTTATGCTATCGGCATACCCCATTTTCATTGATTTTACCCGAAATTAACTTGTCACTTATGATTGCAAGTTGTTGCGAGTCAGTGACTGCTTTAGTTATAAAATATGGTGCTGTATTTTTAGGATAGTGTTTATAATATCATTTTATGTAGATATCCACGTTATTTAAATATTTTTCTTCTCCAGTTTTTATAAAAAATGCAATATTTGATATCTCAAAAACATGTGATAGACAAAAACTGATGCCAGATTTGGAATCAGCACCCCAAAATTACCTTAAAAGCGTTGGAATACCTTATGCCAGAAAAAGTGTGTTGATCAGTGTTATCGGTCCTGGGCGGGAAACGAATTTGGATGGCCGGATTCATAGCGCGGTGCGCTAACCACTGTACTACCGCTCCCCATACACTCGCACACACAAAGACAAAAACCTTTGAGGCAAGTGCTGTGAGCGAGTACCACCACACCCGGCCACCTTTATCTCCCCAGTACACACTACACTCGTTTAAGGCTGAGTCGACCTAGGGGAGGCCCGTGACTTATCAGATAAATACAACTAATGGTCGAATCCATGTCATGTGATTCCACGCCCGATTTCCTACAAACTCGAAATGCTACGGGGACCCACGAAACGCATCTCGTGTCAGCAGCAGCAGATTGACGTGAACACGAGAGAGTAACGTAACGCAGAGTAACGTAACGCAACGAGAGAGGAATGTTACATTGTAACGCAAATGTAACGCCACACGGTGTAACGTAACGCAGGAGGGGAAGGGGGGTAACGTGGCAGAGAATAAATTAGCGCGGCGTTAACTGCGTCACGACGCGAATCGTCGAGTCTCACGCAACAAAAAAAATCCAGCACGGAAACTCCCGCCTCGCCTCGAGAGCGCTTTCCACGTTCCTATGGCCGAGACCTCGCCTCTCAACAATTGCATCGCTGCGCAAGAGCCCCCCCCATCCCCCCCTCACCTTGGAAGTGTCTAGGGGGGCCCGAGGAGACGACGAAGAGGAGGAGGAGAGACGAAAAGACGGAGACGCGGGGAAGGTTGGACGCGCTGCGGTGGGGTAAACAACCACCCCAGCGACAGTGGATGAAACGCGCGCTCCCATTGGCTGAGAGCTTGAGACCAGCGGATGAGACGCGAGCTCCCATTGGCCAGGAGCTTGACACCAGGGATGTGAGGCGAGCTCCCATTGGCTGAGAGCTCGAGACGAAGGGGGGAGCTGTTGCAGTGGGATGAGACGCGCTCTCCCATTGGCCAGGAGCTTGACACCAGGGATGAGACGCGAGCTCCCATTGGCTGAGAGCCTTCGACCGGGAGGAAGACGCGCGCTCCCCCATTGGCTGCGACTGGTCGTAGCTGGGGGGGGAGGGAGTGAGACGTGGCCTCCCATTGGCTGCAGTGAAGGTGAAAGCTAGGCTCTCATTGGCTGAAATAAGAGCATCAGCTGAAGCTGAACTCGCCCGTTACAATGCCACATGGTCTCGGGGTGCACCTAGCCTGGCACCGGCGCTATGGTGACGTCACCATCGCAATGGCGACGTGAAAAAAAGCTTGATAGCTCATCGGATTCCTCAAAGGATAAATACAGATTCTGATTCTGCTCGTGTTGAACCAATGGATGCTGAAATTCTGCACAACGTGAATGAAGGCCCTCTTGTGAAGGCTGATTAAATGTAAAAAAAATGCAAATACCAAAACTAATTTGCACTTCTTCTTGGTTCTTTCGGTAAAGTCACGTAGAAGGGAAGTAATACAATAATAAAAAATAAAACTGAGGAAGGCTGCTTGCGTTGTGGCCGAAACGTCGTGAGAATTATTTTATTATGTTTTATTTTTATTATTTTATTATTTCCCTTCTACGTGACTTTACCGAAATAACCAAGAAGATGAATCCCTGCAGTCACGAAAGCTTTAAATCGAAATTTGCACTTGGTGAGACACATTTGGAATTGTTTACTTTCATGAATGAATCAATCCTTACGATTCTCCGTACACGAGGAAATCGTTAGAATCGATCATTTGGCTTCACTAACGTTAAGAATCGCGATCCGAGAATTGAAAAGGTCTAATCGATTCTCCCCAAAAGCAAATCTAAGCTCAATTCTCGGCCACGGCACGATCCACTTCATCCAACCGCTCTTACCAGCGTGGTGAAGTATGGTCAAACAACCCCCTCGCGGCAGCTGGGGGAGGAGGGGCTCTTAATCCGTCAAAGTAATCGATTTCTAAATCGATCCTACGATTAATGGAATCGCGAGGAATCGGAATTCAATGCGCGCCTCCCTACAATCCGAGAATTGATTCGTTCGCGATTTTAATCGTTACCGGGAATCGATCCACACCACCTCGGCGGCCTGCGCAACTCCCGTTAAGAGAAGCGGTGAGAAAACCACGCCATCGTGCAAACAACCACCGGCAATCATCATCGCCATCAGTCAGCATGCGGTATCATCATCATCATCGTCGTGGTCACGGTGTTGGAGGTTGAGGAGGTTGGTGTAGAAACAGCTTCTTCATCGACTTGCAGTAATCCCCTCCACCCCGAGCTGCGCTTTCCCGCGCATTTTTCACGTTCATTCATTTCGTTCAACTCGGCTCCATCCACCAACAGCTGTGTGACGACAAGCCCCGACTCCTGCGCAGGTAACTCACCAGCTCACTCACTACCTCACTCACTCACCAACCCACTCACCAGCTCACTCACCAACCCACTCACCAACCCACTCACCAACGCACTCACTACCTCACTCACCAACCCACTCACCACCTCACTCACTACCTCACTCACTACCTCACTCACTACCTCACTCACTACCTTACTCACCAACCCACTCACCAACCCACTCACCAACCCACTCACTCACCAACCCACTCACCAGCTCACTCACCACTTCACTCACCAACCCACTCACCACCTCGCTCACTCACCACTTCACTCACCAACCCACTCACCAACCCACTCACCAACCCACTCACCACCTCAATCACCAACCCACTCACCAACCCACTCACCAACCCCACTCACCACCCCCACTCACCACCACCTCACTCACCACCTCACTCACCAACTCACTCACTCACCAACCCACTCACCACCTCACTCACCACCCCACTCACCACCCCACTCACCAACCCACTCACCAACCCACTCACCACCTCACTCACCAACCCACTCACCAACCCACTCACCAACCCACTCACCAGCTCACTCACCACTTCACTCACCAACCCACTCACCACCTCGCTCACTCACCAACCCACTCACCACCTCACTCACCAACCCACTCACCACCTCACTCACCAACCCACTCACCACCTCAATCACCAACCCACTCGCCAACCCACTCACCACCTCACTCACCAACCCACTCACCAACCCACTCACCAACCCACTCACCACCTCACTCACCACCTCACTCACCAACCCACTCACCAACCCACTCACCACCAACCCACTCACCACCTCACTCACCACCTCACTCATCACCTCAATCACCAACCCACTCGCCAACCCACTCACCACCTCACTCACCAACCCACTCACCAACCCACTCACCAACCCACTCACCACCTCACTCACCACCTCACTCACCAACCCACTCACCAACCCACTCACCACCAACCCACTCACCACCTCACTCACCACCTCACTCATCACCTCAATCACCAACCCACTCACCAACCCACTCACCACCTAACTAACCAACCCACGCTACGCGCAGGGGTCGTGCGTTTCTCCTGTACCCCCCTCCCCCCATGAACGTGAACCCATTGATTCCTCCACCGTCGTGTTTTAACGATTTGGTGGTAACGGAACACACCGCACAGCGCATCTCGCACGCAGCTCGTCGACTGCCCCAGCCGGCTGTTTAACGGGCCGTCCATAAATGACGTCACGCGATTTTGGACGATTTTTGACCCCCCCCCCTCGTCACACGGCGTCACAAAAAGTCAGATCCCCCCTCAAATATGACGTCACAAAGCTCTGCCCCCACCCTCCCCCCCCAAAAAGTAAAACATGCTTCAAATCGCTTTAAACTATTGTCATTGTAGTGCGTATTTAATGTGGCGCTGCACTCTGATGTTGTAGGAGAAAACATTTATCAAAACGTCTATTTAATTAAGTAGAACGTGTTGTCTATGTTTATTTAAAGTTGCGCATTTTGATGTGACGTCACGTTTCTCAAACCCCCCCCACCTCGTCACAAATGTCTGACCCCCCCCCTAGGTGCGTGACGTCATTTATGGACGGCCCTTAATCGCACCCACACACGATGCTCAACCACAACCATCACGCTGCGTGTCGGTCACACCAACGCAAATATCCCCCCCACCCCCATATGTTGTGCTGTAAAAACCTTTAATTCACAGACCTTTGAGGCAAGTGTTAGCGAGTAGCACCTATATACTGTGGATTACTGGTAGGACCCTCCTGGTTACACCAGCCCACAGGGGATTATTGTGCCCGTCCGTCGTGCAGGGATGGGCTGGGTCGGGAGGGAGGGGCTGGGTGGGGAGGGTGGGAGGGGTGGGTAGGGGCTGGTCACCCCGTGGTGCCCTTATAAAACTCAACGTTTAACCTACTCGCACCGGCTTGTGCCCGCCCTCACGGTCGGGCATATTTGCGGAATACACCACGCCGCCGTTGACCCTGGCCATTGACCGAGCAACCCAACGTTCCTACCAGCCTCCTCCGCAGGAATGTGTTTAAAAAACACTGTTTTTTGCAAATACGTATATCGATGTGTCTGGCAATACACAACGGGTTAACCTGTCAACTAAGAAATGAAGGGAGCTGCCATAGAGCTGTGATGGTTAGCATACGAGAATTGCAATCAGAGGTCGTCGGTTCGATTCTATGAACCATTCTCATTCTTCCGGTTCACCCTTGGTGTAATGTGGTTCGGTGTGGTGTAGTGTGCAGTGTGGAGCGGTGTGGTATAGGGTGGTGTGGTTCTGTGTGATTGTGATTTTGTGTGGTGGTGGTGTGGTGCAGGGATTGGTGTGGTGTAGTGCATTGTAGTGCTGTGTGGTACGCTGTGGTGTGGATCTGTGCGGTGCAGGTTTGCTCCGTGTGGTGCTGTGCGGCGCCGTTTCCCTGCGCCGCGATGGGCATGAAGGAGGCGAGGAGGTTGTTCCCACTGCTCAGCGTGGACAGCGTCGTGCGCCTCTTCGCGCTCGAGCTCGGCTCGGACGAGCCCGACCTCGCGCTCCTCTCCATCGTGCTGGGCTACGTCGAGCACCAGCTCACGGTGGCCGTCGCGGCCCGTGCCACTGCCGCCACAACAACAGCCGCCGCCCCACCGCCGGGAGAGGCGGTCGAGGAGGAGAGGGGGGAGGAAGAGGCGGCGTGCTCATTCCCGCCCGTTCCCTGGCAGCCCGTGGAGGCGCTGCGCTGCCGCTTCGTGAGCCACGTGCTCGGCACCGTCGACCTGACGCAGTTCCGGCGTGGCGCGGGTGGCGGCACGGGCCGCGAGCTCGTGAACAAGGTGTCGGACGTGGTGTGGGGCACGCTGCACCGCTCCTACAACAAGGACCGTGCGCACATCCACTCGCTCTACAGCTACCTCACTGGTAGGACCACGGCGGCAGACGCAAGAGGTCGCAACCGGGTACCCGATACCCGTACCCTACCCGATACCCGGCTACCCGTACCCGGCCGGGTACGGGTAGCCGTTTGCGACCCTGGTGCGGCCGGGTACGGGTAGGCCGTGAGTCACTGGTGAGTAACCGTTTGTCACTCATTTCGGGTAGGGTATGTACAGGGAACGGGTACCCGTACCCGGCCGGGTACGGGTACGGGTAAGGAATCAAAACCCGTTTGCGACCTCTGGCAGCCGCTGTTTCGCCACAGAGTGCCGGTGACGTCGCCGCAACGCTCACGCCAGGCAAGGTACACTTCACTTGAAGTGGCTAGGGCTCGCCGAGGGAGGTAGAGTCTGCGGTATGGGGGCTGGGGTGTGCGTAGCCAACGTCACCCAAACCACAAAATGGGTTTGGGTGACATTTGAGGGATGCGTTGATGGTTTCGGCGATGATGGTGACAAGACTGGGGTGTTTCATTCAGACGCTGTCTTCCCGACAGACCTGTTCTTCACCTGAGGACGGCTGCTTGCGTTGTGGCCGAAACGTCGTGAGAATTATTTTATTATGTTTTAATTTTTCTATTTCCCTTCTACGTGACTTTACTGAAAGAACCGAGAGGATGAATCCCTGCAGTCACGAAAGCTTTGAATCGAAATTTAAAGGTGACAAGTTTGTCGATGAAGTCGGTGCTGAAGGAGGCTGTGAGCTTCAACGATGCTTGTGGAGCATTGTGATTGAGGCACCAGGCTGCTGCTGGGATGGAGGAGGTCTTTGAGGACTTTCCTGAGGTCGCGAGGGCATCCCGAGGCAGTTTCGATGTGAGTTATGATACAGGAGGTGTGTGAATCAAGACCCAGCTTGTTGGCTATCTTGCAACGGGTCCAGTCGTTGGTGAGCCCACTGGGAGTAGGTTCGTTCCGATCGCCTCCTGAATCCCTCAACGTGGATGAAATTAGCGGATAGCCAGCAGGAGTCATGGAATGATGCGTGGGGTGGTTCCAGGTCTGAGAGTCCAGCCAGTTTTGATCAACGCTGTCCTGAGATGAGCTTTGCTCTGATGGGCGCAAACGCACAGTTTGCGTGAAGGGGATAAGAGAGTGGAAAATTCGATACCTTTGAGAATGTGCAGGTAGTGGGTAGTTTTGATGACGAGAGGTCTGGGTGATTGTGGAGAAGTGACGATCAGGTGGTCGGTCAGAATAGCTGACTTGGAACGACCCGACCGGAGAGGGTCAACAGCCAAGATCAGATTCAATGAAGAGGTGCTGATGGTGATATTCGGATTGGGTCAGCGGTGGTAATTGCCACATTATAGCATGAGCCAAAGTTACCTCGAGACAGCTGTCAGGCCTGGGCAATTGAAGTCGCCTGTGAATACCAACCGTTTGGTCACGTTGGAGATAAAAAAAAAAGTCTGAAAGTTCATTAAGGAAGTTGATCCTGCCTTCAGGAGAGTCGTAGATTAGGATGAGTAAAAAGCTGGTTGTTCTGGTGGCGAAGATGTTACCTACCTCGCCTGGTATACAGGAGGTTGTGAGTTCGATCCCGACTCTGACCTCCTTAGCTGACCATGTAATTCGCACCTCCGATTAGCATGGTTGGCTCCACGGTGCGCATTAAGTTCAACATGCATACTTGGAGCTTGCGTGTTCTCCCCGTGGAAGCGTAGATTTTTCTCCGGATCATCTGGTTTTTCCCTCCACATCTCTAAACATGCGTTTAAGAGTATTTGGCTGCTAGACATTTCCACGTGATAAGCCACTTCATTGAGCTATGGTTTGTGGCCAGCTCGCTTTTAATGCTATACGAATGAAGATGCTGTGTGGGTGATGGTGATGACATTGTGCATAATACATAACGATGATCCGGCAATGAGTGAATGCCTATACTGATGATTCGCCACCTCCCCCCGCTGCCATGTGCCGGTGCAGGCTTTGAGAAGCCCGTGAACTTCTCGGGAGCGAAACTCGATGCGTTCGGCGTCGCGTTCGCCGTGTCAGCCGCGTGCCAGGCCCTGGGCCTGCGCGACGTTCACCTGGCGCTGTCCGAGGACCACGCGTGGCTCGCGTTCGGCCCCGTCGGCGAGGAGACGGTGGAGGTGACGTGGCACGGCAAGGGCAACGAGGACAAGCGTGGACAGACGGTGGACGCCGGGGTCGCCGAGAAGGTGAGCGAGCCGCGGCTGGGTGGTAACAGGTCGCTGCTCACAGTTAGGAGCCTCTCGGGGGGGGGGGGGGGGGGGGGGCTGAGGCTCCTAACCGGTAGCTGAGAAGACACTGCCAAGAGCCATGGGTTTAATAATAATAATAATAGTTCAATTTGTAACGCGCGCAAATTTGCAGACGTAGTGGCCGCAACTCAGAGGCGCGGAGCCAAGCTCAGGTAGTCCCCGAGTTACGATGGCGTCGTCGTAACGCATCTTCATCGTAAGTAGAGGACTACCTACCTGTACTTATGTATGTTGAACTTCTATCGCGCCGTACATAGCCGACCGTGCTTATCGGAGGTGTGGGGCTAGGACAACAAACTAAATACAAGACGCACTTTTTTTATCTAGATGATTTAAAAGTGCATAGCTCCGGTGGCTTCCTAATATCGGAAGGAAGAGCATTCCAGATGGCCGCAGAAGATCATCTGAAAGCACGCGATGCGGTCATTGTCTTTATTCAATGGCTGGTCAAAAGCTGCTGCGATTTTGCGTGATGGTTTATGTTCCTTGATGAGAAAATGATGGGTTGTGCCGTGAGTCTGGATTTGTAATGCGCACCGTTTTCATACGGAGGGGGGCGGGGGGGGGAAACCCGCAGGAAGGCAGCCAGAACCGGCACCAGCAATTGCCCGAGCTCTGTGGTCCCACTCTGTGATGTTTGTCCAACAGATGTGGCTGTACCTGAACGGGGCGTATCTGCGGTGCACCAGGAAGATGGAGGTGGCGTGCATGGTGGCGGCCATCAACCCGTCCATTGACAGCCACACCGACAGCCTGGAGCTGTGCCAGCTGCAGCAGGTGGGAGCCTGCCGATGGCCGCCATGGGCCCTGCCTAACGAGCCATTACACCAACACACACAAAATAATTCTGCTCGAAATTATTTTGGACGTGCGTTAAAAAATCCAATAAAATTCTGAAAATTCTTGGAAGATTTTTCCACCATCATCCTTGCCACTACCGTCATCGGCAGTGGCTTTTTTGTGTTAAGTTTGTTGTTCTTCCCCCGCACTTCTGATTAGCACGGTTGGCTGCGTACGATGAAAAATAAGTTCAACATACCTAAGAGATGTGGTCATAAGCTAATGTTGTAGGCGAGCGTATAGACGTGTGGAATTAGTTGCGATTTTAATGCAGTAAAAAGTGAAACACGGGGGAGTCGGTGAGGGACGTGATGATGTCAGCTCAGCAGGGGCTCGGTGTCACACTGACGAGAAACACTCGGTGAAGCCCTCGATGTGCACGTGGGAAAAGTGAAGTCAGTTTTCTGGGATCCCACCCCTTCCTCTCAACGTGTCACATTCTATTCTGCTCATCATCACAGCTCGCTCTTGGACCCCCCCCCCCTCCTCCCCTTCTCTGCGTCTATTCCTCTATACCACGACTCTGTGTGCATTGAGTTGCACCCTACAACTCACCTACTCACTCACTTAATCACTCGCCTAATAACTCACCTACTCGCGCACCTGCTCTCCTATTCGCTCACCTAAACTACTGACGTACCTACTCACCCGCTCATTCAGAACTTCCTACTCTTCTCTGGGTCTTCGCCTCTATAGCGCAGTGGCTTCAGTTTAACGGGGGAATGAATACCACTGGGCGGTGTGACCTTGAAAATAGCAAACTTGAATTCTGAGTGGAACCCCGATGATCATATTCTTAGGTTTTTTCGGTAAAGTCACGTAGGTAAAAAATTTCAATTAATAAAAATCAAATAAAAATCACGACGTTTCGGAGGCAACACAAGCATCCGTCTTCAGGTGGAACCGTCACAGCACGATAGCGGTATCAAGTAAGAGAAATTCCAAGAAAACAGTCCTTGTATATATACTGGTTGAGGGTGGGAGGAGCCAAGGTAGGCCCTGGATATTATTATTGTGAGGCTGAAGGACGCTGTTAGGATTGAGCCTTTGTTGTGTAGATGATTATGTTTGTGCTTTATTCCACAGAAACTCCTGTGGCTGCTCTATGACCTGGGCCACCTGGACAGGTGAGCACATCTCTTGGTTTGGTTCGGTGCCATGTGTCATCTGCCTGTGTCCGCGAGTGACTTTGTGTGTGTGTACACTTATCAATGCGGTGTCTCTGCGTGTGTGTGTTACTGTGTATGTGTGTCCACTATGGGGAGCGGTAGTGTAGCGGTTAGTGCGCTGCGCAACAAACCCCGCAACCTGAGTTCAATTCCCACTCACAGCCAACACCAGTGACGATTTTCTGAACCAGTCCTGGTCCTCCCCAAGGTCAACTTAACCTCAAATGAGTACCTGGTGCGGTGTGTAAATATCGTCACTTGGGAGACAAAGACGGCCAGGCGTAGTGCTGGCCACCCAACGCCTCGTGTTCCGTACCGGCCTTCATAGGTGCTTGCGAACAGCACTTGCTCCGACGGTCTGTTAAGGCTACACGGGGGATCTTTGTCTTTGTAGGTATCCCATGGCGCTGGGCACGCTCGCCGACCTGGAGGACATGGAGGCGACGCCAGGCCGACCCGAACCCCTCGCCCTCTATCAGCAGGTGCACCACCGAACTCTTGAGCTGTACGAGTGCAGGAGTCACGGTTCGGGAGAATACGTGAATTGTGTAACCCATCATTGGCGGCGATTATTATTATTATATATTTCTTATTCACCTCGCAGGCAATCGGTACGGCTCAAAAGTTCTACCGGAACCAGCACGTCTACCCGTACCTGTACCTGGCCAGCTTCCACCAGCGCCACCGTCACTTGCGCAGCGCGCTGCAGGCCTGGGGCGAGGCAGCAAGCGTGGTGCAGACGTGAGTTGTCGCAGTACTGACCTGCAGTACTCACCTGCAGTACTAACCAGCAATACTTACCCGCAGTATTAACTGGCAGGACTAACCGGCAGTACTGACCCATAGTACTGACCCATAGTATTTACCCGCGGTACTTATCCGCAGTAATTACCTGCAGTACTGACTCACAGTCCTGATCCGCAGTACTAAGCCACCGCAGTACTAACACGCAGTATTAACCCGCAGTCCTGACCCACAACACTAACCCACTGCACTGACCCGCGGCACTGACCCGCATCCCTGACCCGCAGCACTAACCTACAGCACTAACCCACAGCACCAACCCACAGTACTAAGCTACAGTACTTACCCGGCCGTGTTTGTCGGGCAGTGCTGTGTCAGGCAGTGCCGGGGAGTGGTGGTGTAGCGGTTAGTGCGCTGCGCTACGAACCCGGTGACACGCGCTGGATTCCCGCTCACGGTCAACATCGGTAACAATTATCTGAACAGGTCCGGGGCCTCCCTTAGGTCAACTCAACCTTAAATGAGTTAACTGGTGTGGTGTGTCGTAAACATCACCACTGGGGAGACAAAGGCGACCGGGAATGGTGTTGCTCACCCACCTCCTTGTATGCATTGTTGGCCTTTATAGGTGCTCGATAACAGCACTTGCCCAAGAGTCTCCGATTTGGACGGTTGGCTACGTATGGTGCAAAAGAGTTCCACATATCAGGCAGTGCTTACCTGGACCACCCAGACATTTAATGAGAAAATGGCGAAGACTTTGCCAAGGTATCTCGAGACACAGCCACCCACACACCGAGTTCTGGATATCATGGACTGAGGTTTCCCTACCACGCGCTGAGTTACGGATATCACGTACTAAGGTTTCTATGTCACATGCTGCCATTGTGGAAATGGGCACCTGCACCAACTCCCGATTTTCGTTCAGTGGGCAAAACAGATGGGGGGAAAAGGAGGCAAAGCACTGTGTGAGCCAGTTTGTGATGGGTCTTGTGTCCAGTGTGTGATGGGTCTGGGGTGCAGCGGTGGCAAGATTTGAACTGCCTCGCTGGTATTAAGGAGTGTTTTGGCTGCTATAAATTACCACGTAATAAGCCACTTTGTTGATCTATCATTTGTGGTCAGGTGGCTTCTGAAAAATATCTACATATCTCAGTGGGCCTTTCCTGGTAAACTAAAAATAGTTTAAATAGTGGAAAGTTCCTCTTGGGTTTTCCCTACCTGTCCGTGCTGTTCCAAGTTCAGGGCTAAAGACCTTCGCTTTATCCTCTGCTCATGCCTGACCAGCGGTCTCTGTAAACATGCCCAACGTCTCTGAGCATCGTTGTGAGATACAGTCCCGTTGTAGACGTCAGGTAAATGCATTTCGTTGTATTGTTCCGTAGCGTTGAAGGGTCACGGCAGTCCACGCGTCGGCGTTCGCAATTGGTCAAGGCGCGATGCTCTCTCTCTCTCTGTCTTGGCAGCTACAATTATAACCGGGAGGATGAAGAAATATACAAGGAGTTCTTTGACATCGCCAACGATGTGATCCCGAGCCTGCTCAAGGAGATGGCGAGCAGCGAGGAGGAGGTGGAGGCAGAAGGTAGCGAGGGCAAGGTAGCTGCCGCACCACGCTAACTACACTGGCCAGACTCCTGCCACACTGCCAACTGGGCCACACCGCAAACCCGGGCATCCTGGCCACGCCACCATCTCAGCCACCCCTTCACCCACAGCCACACCTCCACCCCGACCACACCGCTAGCTGGCCACTCTGCTAGTTCTGCTGCTGCTGCTGCTACTGCTGTTGATCCGATGCTGCTGGCCGTGACCAGGACGGTGCGGTGGGAGCAGCGGGGAAGGCGACGGGGCTCCACGACCCCTGGGCGTTCGCGCACCTACTCCGCTTCTACGACGGCATCTGCAAGTGGGAGGAGGGCAGCACGACGCCCGTGCTGCACGTCGGCTGGGCTACCTTCCTCGTGCAGTCCGTGTCGCGCTTCGACAGCAAGGCACGCGCACACGAAACGCACGCACGCATGCACGCAAAGGTCCATCCACGTGACCCGAACAAAATGTTTGAGGCATGCGCTGTTAGTGAGTGGCGGCTACAAAGCGGAATCAGAATTCTAGATTTGAAGCTTTCGTGACCGCAAGGATTCATATTCTTGGGTTTTTTCGGTAAAGTCACGTAGGTAAAAATTTAAAATTTAAATTTAATAAGAGTTAAATAAAAATAAAATAAAAATCACGACGTTTCGGAGGCAACACAAGCTTCCGTCTTCAGGTGGAACCGTCACAGCACGCTCGCTGTATCAAGTAAATGAGAAATTCCAAGAGATCCGACCCCGTATATATACTGGTTGAGGGGGGAGGAGCCAGGACAGGCCCCCTTTTTATTATTATGGTAAGGTTGGTGCGGCTGAAACTACGGCTAGTCTACATAACAAAGGACTGAGCCTTTGTTATGTAGACTGGCTGAGAGGGGGGGGTGCCAGAGTTGTTAAATCAGAATCTTTATTTAGACTGGAGCAGGAATCTGAAGATCTGTGAAGCTCTTTTGCACAGATGGCCAGCAGCGGCGGGAGCTGCCAGCACGGCCCACTAGAGGTTGATGTGGCCAACGCCACACGCGACCACCTTTGTCTGACCAGTGCTGATGTTTACATACCGTACCAGTTACTCATTTGAAGGCTGAGTCTACCTATGGGAGGCCTAGGACCAGTTCAGATATTTGTCGCCGTTGTTGGCCATAAAAAACAAGATAAATTCTTCTCCTTGGTTCTTTCGGTAAAGTCACGTAGAATGGAAATAATAAAATAATAAACATAAATACAATTATTCTCACGACGTTTCGGCCACAACGCAAGCAGCATTCAGACTGTCTTCTCGACAGACCTGCTCTCCACCTGAGGACGGCTGCTTGCGTTGTGGCCGAAACGTCATGAGAATTATTTTATTATGTTTTATTTTTATTATTTTATTATTTCCATTCTATGTGACTTTACCGAAAGAACCAAGAAGATGAATCCCTGCAGTCACGAAAGCTTTAAATCGAAAGATAAATTCTATTCTTAGCGACCACCTTTATAGGCCGACACAGGACATGAGGGAGTGGGTGGCCATCACCACGTTTTTGTCTTCCAAGTGGCAAAGTTTACACACAACACGAGATATTACTTTGAGGCTGAGTCGACCTAGGGGAGGTCCAGAGCCGTTTCAGATAATTATCACTGGTGTTGGCCGTGAGCGAGAATTGAACTCAGGTCGCTGGGTTGATGGTGCAACACGCTAAACGCTACATTACCGCTTCCCACATACACACATGCTCGCATGTTCACACCCAGCTCGCAGCTTTCACAGGCTTTTGAGGCAGTGCTTGGTAGTGAGCAGCTGTGAAGGTTGGCACAGAACATGTGGGGATGGTGTGTCTAGCATAGAGGTCGCAAACGTGTTTTGATTCCTTACCCGTACCCGGCCGCACCAGGGTCGCAAACGGGTACCCGTACCCTACCCGATACCCGGCTACTCATACCCGGCCGGGTATCGGGTAGGGTACGGGTACCCGATTGCGACCTCTGGGATGAAGCCATGTTTGCAGGCGCGGGTGGGTTGATTCTAGGAACTTGAATTGTGAGAAGAGACAAGACGTTGGGAAATGAGTGACAAACAGTGACTCACGGCCTACCCGTACCCGTATCCAGCCGCACCAGGGCTGCAAACGTGTACCCGGGCCGGGTACGGGTAGCCGGGTATCGGGTAGGGTACGGGTATCGGGTACCTGATTGCGACCTCTGGTCTAGCACCACGCCTGATCGCCGTCATCTCTCCAGTGCTTATGTTAGGTTGAGTTGACCAGGCGAGGCTCAGCAATTATACAGCTTTTTTCCCACTTATATTAGGCATGACCGGATAAAACCTGGATATACAGGTGCACAGTATGGAAGTGCTGTTGACGAGCACCTATGAAGGCCAGCAAGGCGCCCGAGGGGATCGTGATGTTTTCAACACACTGCAGTATTCATTTACAGCCGAGTTGACCTCGGAGAGGCCCAGGACTAGTTAATATATTCGTTAATGATGTTTGGCTTGAGCGGAAATTGATTACAGGTCGCCAGGTTCGCAGCACAGTGCACTAACCGATGACATTACCACTCCGCCCAACAACCAGCACACAACCAAATATACCTACACACCTAGCCAGCATAAACGCACGCAATAATTTCCTTGCTCCTGCACTTGTACCGTGTGATGATCGGTTTAGGCACGGCAGCTGGTGACGGTGGAGTCTCAGGACCCAGAATCGGATTCGGACGAGAGCCAGGAGGAGGCCGGGGCTCGCGAAGATGGGGTCAGAGCTGCGGGCGGCAAGAAGGGGGCTGCGACGGCCGCGGCAGCTACAGCGTCGGCCGCGTCAGGGAGGGGCGGCCGTGACGAGGCAGCGGCAAGCCGCCGTGTGTCGCGCCAGAACTCTGGTGACGCAGCGCCGCCAGCTCCCTCGGAAGACGGCGATCGGGCCGCGACGTGCCACCAGCAGCTTCCCCCGCCCGTCCCCACGGCGACCGGCAACCCAGGCCTTGCCCTGCTCAGCAAGAAGATGAAGGGCATGAAGGAGCTGTTTGTGAGCGCCAAGCTCAACACGAGCGCCATCAAGCTGCAGCTGACGGCGCAGTCGCAGGTGCAGATGGGCAAGCGCGCCAAGCCGGCCGGGGGCAGCGGCGCAGGTGACTACGCCAGCCCAGCCGCCGGCAAGAGGCAGCGCAAGTTAGTCAGCTGAGCCACGTGCGGGGCGCGAGGCTGCATGGTTTGGCTGTCGGGTGGTGGAGGGTCTTTCCACATACATTTGGACAGATCATGACGTCGCCTCATCCAAAAATCAATAATGAAGCAACATATTGGTTGTGAAAATCTACGTTTTAATTGGTCATATATGACTATATCTCAAGGCAAGGTGGATCTGAGACCATCACCAGCCTTAGTTTTAGTAAATTAGACATGTCCACCACAGCAGAAAACCTAATAGCCTCCACAGCATAGTCGGTCAGCAGAGCTCTTCATTCTAATATCTTTAAGAGCTAAATAAGTTTCAGGAAAGAATTTGTGTAGTTTTGCTATTCCTCCATTGACGGAGTGCAGACGACAATGGTTTACTATATGGTCCACTGGGCAAGGTTGCATGGCAGTTCGGAAACCTTGGGATCAGTGGTTGCCACGGACCACTGGTGGGTCCGCAAGACCTTTGGAAGTATTCCCTGGCACGTTTGTAGATAGGATTTTTTTCACAAACCCGTATTTTTTACTGCATTGGTGGGCCGTGAAATATGTGTGAGGGTAAACAAAGTTCTGTGAGCTCAGAAAGGGCCAAGAAAGTTTGGGAACCGATATATGTTGTTACTGAGTACTGGTCAACTCAGCAGTGCGTCAAATTTATTTTGCAATGTAACATACACGTTTGTGCGTTTTTTATAAGATTGTATAGTACTAAACGTATGTGTGATTGTGTGTATATATTAAATATATAAGTTCGAGTAACACTGTTCGGTTTCCTGTTTAGTAATCCCTTATGCTTTGAGTCAAGATTTTATGCTCACACCGTCCATCCAGCAATACAATTCAACTGGGAAATATCAGAACACTGCCTCTTTCATGAAACACATTAATGTAGAGATATTGTATACATGTGTTTGTCGTATTTTTATGATTCTTAATATTTTCTCCATTCATATTTATACCTCTGTTACTCCAGTTCATTTTTTTGGAAGTAATCTTCTGTCCTGTTGAATAACTTTGACCTCCGTTCTGATGTATATGCTTATGTTCGGCAAGTCGTTTTGCGGGAGAACTCTCCAGCTCCAAACTAATATATATTTTTATATCTACATATAGAGTAGCACTTATATTTATTGTTTTTGAGTAGCCGCTGTTGTTAACGTTCCAGAGAAAGCAATGCATTTGTAAAGACAGTACAGGGGATTAGCGGCCACGGGGTAATGACAGCGGAATTATCATAGGAAGAGACTAGGGGCCACAGGGGGTAATCACAGGTTTAGGGACAGACAGGGGAAGATCTAGGGTCTACGAGAAGGATCGAGAATAAGGGCTGTGGCCAAGTGATCGAAGGGGACAGGTGTGGATCAAGGATTGAGAGCCAGTGAGAGGGTTCGAGAGTATGGGCGTGGCCAAGAGTCAAGGGATGGCCACGCTGGGGATAAAAGGGGTCTATAGGAGAGACTGAGGCTGCTGCTGGAGTCGGGGTCTTCGCCTGTCAAGTTACAACTGTGTCTTCAAAAAAGAATCATCAAAAGGCAGTGTCTCCTGGAGTCGTTACAACTGGTGTCAGAAGTGCTGATATCATTATGTCACGATATAACCGGCAAAAAAACCCACCTGAAGCGACTTTGGATGATGAGGAAGAGGACGAAGAGGAGACCCCCCCCCCCCTTCAGTCAGCCCCAGGAGGTGGGGTCTCGGTCAACAACCTCGCTGAATTTAGCGAGTGAAAAAATTAACCCGTAAAAATTAAGTTTATCACTCTTAAATCCTTTATATGCGTGGCGGCTAGAGTCCTCTCGTCCTCTGGCTTGAGATGGCTGCCACCTATGGGTCAGATGATTGTCTGCCAGCATTAAGCAATTGGTAAATAAATAAATATCCCCTAAACAGTGTACAATTTTGGAAAAAAAATTTCACAAATTCATTTTCACGCACAACGAGTCTGTGTGGAAAATGTCAGCTCGATTGGGGACGAGAAGTGGGTTAAAAAAACGACCGAAAGATTTGCACGGTCGTAAGCAAGCAACCACGCAAGCACGCAAGCAAGCAAGCGAACTTAATATAAAGGATTTTTTTTTAAACGCAGTAATGGAGAGGAGCCCCCCCCCCCCCCCGCTGCCCCGCTCCATACAAAAAAGACATCTGGAGATGAATTATTCACAAGCTTTGTCTTGGGAAAGTGGTAAAGTTGGATTGACCACCACCTCATCGTAATATTTAACTTAATAGAATGTATTGTTATATGATGTAGCTCAGGAGGTTTTGAATACAACGAGTTGCATGTTTGTGAACACCCACCTATTTATACATAAGTGTCATGAGATCTGGGTTACACATGATAACGAATTATGGAAGTTTTGTATTGAAGTAGTGAACCAAAGGATCATTTAAAAGATATACAATACAAATTATGTCAATTCTCCATGACCAAAATAATATGTATTCCATGGGTATAACCAGAGCCTGCCCAACCACCTTTGTCTTCCCAGTAGCTATCATAGCACGTGGTAGCAGAAAATTATGTTATGTGGGGAGGGCCTCCCTATGATTGATCACGTACCATGCAAGAGTTCCAACTGCGATGCGAGTGCTGTGAACCCTGCTCACAAGCGAACCAAACATGGCGGTGGTGAAGACACACACCCAGACACAAAAGGGTTCATGACCTCAAGGCAACAGCTGCTTTGTGAGAGGAAATAAAAAGGACCGCAACTGGCCAATGATGACCCAAGGAGCAAAAGCAAAGGGACCCCTGATTCTCCGAGAGCAAATCAAAAGGTCAGCAACTTAACAACAGCTGACCCAAAGAAGCAAAAAAAAGCCTCTTAAACGCAGCCATAGTTACAATGAAAAAATAAATGAAAGTACATTTGCAACAAGTCATCGGCATTGAATGTGTGTGGACATACCTCATTGGATTTTAAGTCTAACACCTTAACCACTCGGCCACCATGACACCCTGATCCATGTGTTCCTCTAACGAATATCTAAGTGTATTAGTCCGGTCCAATAACAAATTACTTACGAACATTGAAAAAATACGTGAATAAACTCAAATCCGCTAACAACAGGATTTGAATGTGTATGGCCATACCCGATTCGAAATCAAGTCAAACGCCTGAACTTCTTGGCCACTATGACACCTTGAACCATGTATTCCTCTAACGAATATCTAAGTTTATTAGTCCGGTCCATTATCATCAAAATTGCGTATAAACTTCTCACAATAAGTGAGAAAACTTCAAACCGTCATGGACAGGATTTGAACCTGTGCGGGGAGACCCCATTGGATTTCAAGTCCAACGCCTTAACCACTCAGCCACCATGACACTGGAACCTACATTCCTCTCACATATCTGAGTTTCTTAGTCTCATCCAATAACTCAAAATGCTTCGTAAACATCTCAAAAATATGTAAGAACACTTAAAACCCTCATCTACAGGATTTGAATGTGTGTGGCAAATCCCAATTGGAAATCAAGTCAAACGCCTGAACTACTTGGCCACCATGACACCTTGATCCATGTGTTCCTCTAACGAATATCTAAGTTTATTAGTCCTGGCCATTAACATCAAAATTAAGTATAGACTGCTCACAATAAGTGAGAAAACTTCAAACCGTCATGGACAGGATTTGAACCTGTGCGGGGAGACCCCATTGGATTTCGAGTCCAACGCCTTAACCACTCGGCCACCATGACACTGAAACCAACATTCCACTAACAGGTATCTGAGTTTCCTAGTCTATTCCAATATCTCAAAATTCCTTATAAACGTCACAAAAATACGTGAGAACACTTCAAAGGATAAGATTTGAATCTGTGTGGATATACCCCATTCGATATCAAGTCGAATGCCTTAACTACTCGGCCACCATGACACCCTGATGCATGTGTTCTTCTAGCGAATATCTAAGTTTATTCAATAACCTCAAATTACTTATAAACATCTCAAAAATACGTGAAAAACTCAAATCGTCTAACAACAGGATTTGAATGTGTATGACCATACCCAATTGGAAATCAAGTCTAACGCCTGAACTACTTGGCCACCAGAATACCTTGATACTTGTGTTCCTCTAACGAATATCTAAGTGTATTAGTCCGGTCCATTAACCTCAAATTGCTTATAAACATTGAAAAAAGAAAGTGAGAGAACTTCAAAACGTCATGGACAGGATTTGAACCTGTGCGGGGAGACCCCATTGGATTTCAAGTCCAACGCCTTAACCACTCGGCCACCATGACAATGTCAGCTACGTTCCTCTAACATATCTGAGTTTCTTAGTCTCATCCAATAACTCAAAATGCTTCGTAAACATCTCAAAAATATGTGAGAACACTTAAAACCATCATCGACAGGATTTGAATGTGTGTGGCCATTTCCGATTGGAAACCAAGTCGAACGCCTGAACTACTTGGCCACCAAGACACCTTGATCCATGTGTTCCTCTAACGAATATCTAAGTTAATTAGTCCGGTCCATTAACATCAAAATTACGTATAAACTTCTCACAATAAGTGAGAAAACTTCAAACCGTCATGGACAGGATTTGAACATGTGCGGGGAGACAACACTGGATTTTGAGCCCAACGCCTTAACCACTCAGCCACCATGACACTGAAACTTATCTTCCTCTAACAGATATCTAAGTTTCCTCGTCTATTCCAAAATCTCGAAATTCCTTATGAACGTCACAAAAATACGTGAGAACACTTCAAAGCTTCCAAGGATAAGCTTTTAATCTGTGTGGATATACCCCATTCGAAATCAAGTCGAATGTCTTAACTACTCGGCCACCATGACACTGGTACCTATATTCCTCTAACATATCTGAGTTTCTTAGTCTCATCCAATAACTCAAAATGCTTCGTAAACATCTCAAAAATATGTGAGAACACTTAAAACCATCATCGACAGGATTTAGAATGTGTGTGGCCAATCCCAATTGGAAATCAAGTCAAACGCCTGAACTACTTGGCCACCATGACACCTTGATCCATGTGTTCCTCTAACGAATATCTAAGTTTATTAGTCCGGGCCATTAACATCAAAATTAAGTATAAACTTCTCACAATAAGTGAGAAAACTTCAAACCGTCATGGACAGGATTTGAACCTGTGCGGGGAGACCCCATTGGATTTCGAGTCCAACGCCTTAACCACTCGGCCACCATGACACTGAAACCGATATTCCTCTAACAGGTATCTGAGTTTCTAAGTCTCATCCAATAACTCAAAATGCTTCGGAAACATCTCAAAAATATGTGAGAACACTTAAAACCATCATCGACAGGATTTGAATGTGTGTGGCCAATCCCGATTGGAAATCAAGTCAAACGCCTGAACTACTTGGCCACCAGAATACCTTGATACTTGTGTTCCTCTAACGAATATCTAAGTGTATTAGTCCGGTCCATTAACCTCAAACTGCTTATAAACATTGAAAAAAGAAAGTGAGAGAACTTCAAAACGTCATGGACAGGATTTGAACCTGTGCGGGGAAGACCCCATTGGATTTCAAGTCCAACGCCTTAACCACTCGGCCACCATGACACTGTCACCTACGTTCCTCTAACATATCTGAGTTTCTTAGTCTCATCCAATTACTCAAAATGCTTCGTAAACATCTCAAAAATATGTGAGAACACTTAAAACCATCATCGACAGGATTTGACTGTGTGTGGCTATTTCCGATTGGAAATCAAGTCGAACGCCTGAACTACTTGGCCACCATCATACCTTGATCCATGTGTTCCTCTAACGAATATCTAAGTTTATTAGTCCGGTCCATTAACATCAAAATTATGTATAAACCTCTCACAATAAGTGAGAAAACTTCAAACCGTCATGGACAGGATTTGAACCTGTGCGGGGAGACAACATTGGAGTTTGAGTCCAACGCCTTAACCACTCGGCCACCATGACACTGAAACTTATTTTCCTCTAACAGATATCTAAGTTTCCTCGTCTATTCCAAAATCTCGAAATTCCTTATGAACGTCACAAAAATACGTGAGAACACTTCAAAGCTTCCAAGTGTAATGCGGGCGTAAGCGACCTTCCGGATGTGACGTCACGGGGGGTCGAGTCATGTGACGTGGGGGGAAGGTTCGGGGCTTTAAGCGGGTAAACCGGAAGGGGAAGTCAGTCGGGGTGTGAGCGGAAAAGAGTGAGGCCACGCGGGCAAGTGTGGAGAGGGGGGGCGCCGACGGCCATCGGGAGCCAACCCCGAAGATAAGAGGAAGCTGCGGAGTGGTGTGCAGCTGGGGAGGAGACAGCCAGGAGGGCTGCGTGTTAGAGGCAGCGGTGTGGCTGCCAGGAGGAGCTGCGGAGAGAGAGAGAGAGGGGGCTGCTTGTTAGAGGCAGCGGTGTGGCTGCCAGGAGGAGCTGCGGAGAGAGAGAGAGAGAGCAAGAAGCTGTGAGAGCTGCGGAGGGAGAAGAGCAGCAGAGAGTACAGCCAAGGGGGGCTGTGTGAGAGAAACAGCAGCGGAGCTGCTGTTGTGGATCGGGCCGACATTGGAGTCAGCACCGTGGAGAAGCTACAGAGTAAAGACAGCCGTGTGGGTGTACAGCACGAACCGAATAATAAAGGACACTGAGCCAGACATCGTGGTCCAGTCGTTTATTACACTGGTGTCGGAAGTGCAACGGCATGTCGAAACAAGTGAGGAAGAAAGTTAATCCGGCGCCTGCATCGGCTTCTTCGTCCGACGACGACGAACTCCCTCCAACCGCGGATCCTGTTGGGGTGGTGGAGGAGAGCCCGGCTGAGGCGACCACGGGAACGGGAGTGGAGGATGTTGGCGCGGTGGCGGGTCCGTCGACATCATCAGACGCGGATCAACGATGGCAAGCGATGGCGGTACAACTGGAGGCACTTCAGGACGTCCTGGCGCATCTATGCCATCTCGTCGCGCCAGGGACGATGGATGATGCAAGTGGTGCTCCGCGGGCCGCCACGTTGCCTGTCCTGCCGCCGCCATTGCCCACGCGGCAAGAGGCCGCCATTTTGCGCGCTCCGTGGCGCCAAACCGCCATCTTGGCCACGCCGCGGGCCGACGCCATTTTGAATTGGCCATCACAACCACCACCATTGGAAGACGGCGGGAAGAGGAGTCGGAGTCGCCACCTTACAACAGTTAAAGAATTTTCCGTCGGTGGGGACTGGAGCGCGTTCGCCTGCCGCTTCTTGGCGGCGGTACGCACAGCAAGATGGACCGATGCGGAGGCTTTGGAGGTGTTGCCGACTCTCCTGGACGACGAATCTGTCCGATTCTTCCGTTCCATAGCGACCGATAAGAAGGCAACTTTATGTGGTGTTTTTCAAGAAATGGCCGATGCTTATGAGCCACCAGATGATGCGCATCGGCGATTCGCTCAACGACAACGAGCACCAGAGGAGTCGCCCGTGGCGTTCAGGGGTGCGGTGCTGGAGCTGGCCATGGCAGCTTATCCTGAGACGCCACAGGACCTGCTTGAGCCTCTCATATTAGGGAAAATGTTGGAGCTGTCTCGGGATCTAGGGATCCCCATGCCTGTGTGTGGGCATGAGAAGCTAACTTCCCGGATGGCTGCTAAGTGTCTCGATGCGCAATTCAACCTCCGTCGCTGGAAACAAGTGACGGCGTGGACGGGGGGGCCCGTCAAAGATGGGGATGCGCTGGGGTGGAACCCTGCACAGGCCGTCTATGTTCCGGATGACCGGGGCCCTCAACAACTGACGGCCGCCTCCGCTCCATGGACGGGACGCGGCGGGCCGAGACCGCGCGCGGTGCTACCAGAACGGGGCCGTCAGGAGGCGAGGCCTGCGCTTCGGCGCAACGAGGCCGAATGTTTCCGCTGCGGGCGTAGGGGCCACTACGCCAGAGACTGCTGGGCCCGCTTCCCGGCTCCGCCGCAGCAGGAGGCCTCGGCACCGGTCAAGTCGGCTAAAGATCCTCCGAAACAGGCCGGCCGTGACATTGCGAGGGACGAGGGGCCCTGCTCGGAGGACGCCTGCCAGGTCTGCGGGACCTTCGAGCCCTGCAGCCCTTCCGACCCAGCTGCGGGCACGGTCACAGGACAAGCCCAAGACTAACTCTTTAGAGACACGGGACGGCGGTGGACTTCCAGCTGCGACAGGGGGATTACCCCCTGTCGTTCCTCGACTTTCATCGCGTTCCCGTTCTGCGAGTGGGCCGCCGACCGTCCGGGACGGGCCGGCGACCCGCACACGTTCCAAATCGCTTACGTTTCGTTGAGTGTTGTTGTCTTGTCATTTTCTTCTTACAGTTGTATTTATTGCATGCTTTTTGTACGCTCGTTGATGTTAATTGCGTTGTTGTTGTTGTTCTTGCTGTTACATTGTATGCTTAGTGTCCTTTAGGGGGGGAAGCTCGGTTCGCCGCATTACGATTTGCTATTGGTCAGCCGAGGTCGGCTGGGATTTTTCTACGGGGGAGGGTGGTGTAATGCGGGCGTAAGCGACCTTCCGGATGTGACGTCACGGGGGGTCGAGTCATGTGACGTGGGGGGAAGGTTCGGGGCTTTAAGCGGGTAAACCGGAAGGGGAAGTCAGTCGGGGTGTGAGCGGAAAAGAGTGAGGCCACGCGGGCAAGTGTGGAGAGGGGGGGCGCCGACGGCCATCGGGAGCCAACCCCGAAGATAAGAGGAAGCTGCGGAGTGGTGTGCAGCTGGGGAGGAGACAGCCAGGAGGGCTGCGTGTTAGAGGCAGCGGTGTGGCTGCCAGGAGGAGCTGCGGAGAGAGAGAGAGAGGGGGCTGCTTGTTAGAGGCAGCGGTGTGGCTGCCAGGAGGAGCTGCGGAGAGAGAGAGAGAGAGCAAGAAGCTGTGAGAGCTGCGGAGGGAGAAGAGCAGCAGAGAGTACAGCCAAGGGGGGCTGTGTGAGAGAAACAGCAGCGGAGCTGCTGTTGTGGATCGGGCCGACATTGGAGTCAGCACCGTGGAGAAGCTACAGAGTAAAGACAGCCGTGTGGGTGTACAGCACGAACCGAATAATAAAGGACACTGAGCCAGACATCGTGGTCCAGTCGTTTATTACACAAGGATAAGCTTTTAATCTGTGTGGATATACCCCATTCGAAATCAAGTCGAATGTCTTAACTACACGGCCACCATGACACTGGCACCTATATTCCTCTAACATATCTGAGTTTCTTAGTCTCATCCAATAACTCAAAATGCTTCGTAAACATCTCAAAAATATGTGAGAACACTTAAAACCATCATTGACAGGATTTGACTGTGTGTGGCCATTTCCGATTGGAAATCAAGTCAAACGCCTGAACTACTTGGCCACCATGCCACCTTGATCCATGTGTTCCTCTAACGAATATCTAAGTGTATTAGTCCGGTCCATTAACCTCAAATTGCTTATAAACATTGAAAAAAGAAAGTGAGAGAACTTCAAAACGTCATGGACAGGATTTTAACCTGTGCGGGGAGACCCCATTGGATTTCAAGTCCAACGCCTTAACCACTCGGCCAACATGACACTGTCACCTACGTTCCTCTAACATATCTGAGTTTCTTAGTCTCATCCAATAACTCAAAATGCTTCGTAAACATCTCAAAAATATGTGAGAACACTTAAAACCATAATCGACAGGATTTGAATGTGCGTGGCCAATTCTGATTTCGATTCGAAATCAAGTCAAACGCCTGAACTTCTTGGCCACTATGACACCTTGAACCATGTATTCCTCTAACGAATATCTAAGTTTATTAGTCCGGTCCATTATCATCAAAATTGCGTATAAACTTCTCACAATAAGTGAGAAAACTTCAAAACGTCATGGACAGGATTTGAACCTGTGCGGGGAGACCCCATTGGATTTCAAGTCCAACGCCTTAACCACTCGGCCACCATGACACTGGAACCTACATTCCTCTCACATATCTGAGTTTCTTAGTCTCATCCAATAACTCAAAATGCTTCGTAAACATCTCAAAAATATGTAAGAACACTTAAAACCCTCATCTACAGGATTTGAATGTGTGTGGCAAATCCCAATTGGAAATCAAGTCAAACGCCTGAACTACTTGGCCACCATGACACCTTGATCCATGTGTTCCTCTAACGAATATCTAAGTTTATTAGTCCTGGCCATTAACATCAAAATTAAGTATAGACTGCTCACAATAAGTGAGAAAACTTCAAACCGTCATGGACAGGATTTGAACCTGTGCGGGGAGACCCCATTGGATTTCGAGTCCAACGCCTTAACCACTCGGCCACCATGACACTGAAACCAACATTCCACTAACAGGTATCTGAGTTTCCTAGTCTATTCCAATATCTCAAAATTCCTTATAAACGTCACAAAAATACGTGAGAACACTTCAAAGGATAAGATTTGAATCTGTGTGGATATACCCCATTCGATATCAAGTCGAATGCCTTAACTACTCGGCCACCATGACACCCTGATGCATGTGTTCTTCTAGCGAATATCTAAGTTTATTCAATAACCTCAAATTACTTATAAACATCTCAAAAATACGTGAAAAACTCAAATCGGCTAACAACAGGATTTGAATGTGTATGACCATACCCAATTGGAAATCAAGTCTAACGCCTGAACTACTTGGCCACCAGAATACCTTGATACTTGTGTTCCTCTAACGAATATCTAAGTGTATTAGTCCGGTCCATTAACCTCAAATTGCTTATAAACATTGAAAAAAGAAAGTGAGAGAACTTCAAAACGTCATGGACAGGATTTGAACCTGTGCGGGGAGACCCCATTGGATTTCAAGTCCAACGCCTTAACCACTCGGCCACCATGACACTGTCAGCTACGTTCCTCTAACATATCTGAGTTTCTTAGTCTCATCCAATAACTCAAAATGCTTCGTAAACATCTCAAAAATATGTGAGAACACTTAAAACCATCATCGACAGGATTTGAATGTGTGTGGCCATTTCCGATTGGAAACCAAGTCGAACGCCTGAACTACTTGGCCACCAAGACACCTTGATCCATGTGTTCCTCTAACGAATATCTAAGTTAATTAGTCCGGTCCATTAACATCAAAATTACGTATAAACTTCTCACAATAAGTGAGAAAACTTCAAACCGTCATGGACAGGATTTGAACATGTGCGGGGAGACAACACTGGATTTTGAGCCCAACGCCTTAACCACTCAGCCACCATGACACTGAAACTTATCTTCCTCTAACAGATATCTAAGTTTCCTCGTCTATTCCAAAATCTCGAAATTCCTTATGAACGTCACAAAAATACGTGAGAACACTTCAAAGCTTCCAAGGATAAGCTTTTAATCTGTGTGGATATACCCCATTCGAAATCAAGTCGAATGTCTTAACTACTCGGCCACCATGACACTGGTACCTATATTCCTCTAACATATCTGAGTTTCTTAGTCTTATCCAATAACTCAAAATGCTTCGTAAACATCTCAAAAATATGTGAGAACACTTAAAACCATCATCGACAGGATTTAGAATGTGTGTGGCCAATCCCAATTGGAAATCAAGTCAAACGCCTGAACTACTTGGCCACCATGACACCTTGATCCATGTGTTCCTCTAACGAATATCTAAGTTTATTAGTCCGGGCCATTAACATCAAAATTAAGTATAAACTTCTCACAATAAGTGAGAAAACTTCAAACCGTCATGGACAGGATTTGAACCTGTGCGGGGAGACCCCATTGGATTTCGAGTCCAACGCCTTAACCACTCGGCCACCATGACACTGAAACCGATATTCCTCTAACAGGTATCTGAGTTTCTAAGTCTCATCCAATAACTCAAAATGCTTCGGAAACATCTCAAAAATATGTGAGAACACTTAAAACCATCATCGACAGGATTTGAATGTGTGTGGCCAATCCCGATTGGAAATCAAGTCAAACGCCTGAACTACTTGGCCACCATGCCACCTTGATCCATGTGTTCCTCTAACGAATATCTAAGTGTATTAGTCCGGTCCATTAACCTCAAATTGCTTATAAACATTGAAAAAAGAAAGTGAGAGAACTTCAAAACGTCATGGACAGGATTTTAACCTGTGCGGGGAGACCCCATTGGATTTCAAGTCCAACGCCTTAACCACTCGGCCAACATGACACTGTCACCTACGTTCCTCTAACATATCTGAGTTTCTTAGTCTCATCCAATAACTCAAAATGCTTCGTAAACATCTCAAAAATATGTGAGAACACTTAAAACCATAATCGACAGGATTTGAATGTGCGTGGCCAATTCTGATTTCGATTGGAAATCAAGTCGAACGCCTGAACTACTTGGCCACCATGACACCTTGATCGATGTGTTCCTCTAACGAATATCTAAGTTTATTAGTCCGGTCCATTAACATCAAAATTACGTATAAACTTCTAACAATAAGTGAGAAAATTTCAAACCGTCATGGACAGGATTTGAACCTGTGCGAGGAGACCCCATTGGATTTCGAGTCCAACGCCTTAACCACTCGGCCACCATGACACGGAAACTGATATTCCTCTAACAGGTATCTGAGTTTCTAAGTCTCATCCAATAACTCAAAATGCTTCGTAAACATCTCAAAAATATGTGAGAACACTTAAAACCATCATCGACAGGATTTGAATGTGTGTGGCAAATCCAGATTGGAAATCAAGTCGAACGCCTGAACTACTTGGCCACCATGACACCTTGATCGATGTGTTCCTCTAACGAATATCTAAGTTTACTAGTCCGGTCCATTAACATCAAAATTAAGTATAAACTTCTCACAATAAGTGAGAAAACTTCAGACCGTCATGGACAGGATTTGAACCTGTGTGGGGAGACCCCATTGGATTTCGAGTCCAACGCCTTAACCACTCGGCCACCATGACACTGAAACTGATATTCCTCTAACAGGTATCTGAGTTTCCTAGTCTATTCCAATATCTCAAAATTCCTTATAAACGTCACAAAAATACGTGAGAACAAATCAAAGGATAAGATTTTACTCTGTGTGGATATACCCCATTCGATATCAAGTCGAATGCCTTAACTACTCGGCCACCATGACACTGTCACCTACGTTCCTCTAACATATCTGAGTTTCTTAGTCTCATCCAATAACTCAAAATGCTTCGTAAACATCTCAAAAATATGTGAGAACACTTAAAACCATAATCGACAGGATTCCGATTGGAAATCAAGTCGAACGCCTGAACTACTTGGCCACCAAGACACCTTGATCCATGTGTTCCTCTAACGAATATCTAAGTTTATTAGTCCGGTCCATTAACATCAAAATTACGTATAAACTTCTCACAATAAGTGAGAAAACTTCAAACCGTCATGGACAGGATTTGAGCATGTGCGGGGAGACAACACTGGATTTTGAGTCCAACGCCTTAACCACTCAGCCACCATGACACTGAAACTTATCTTCCTCTAACAGATATCTAAGTTTCCTCGTCTATTCCAAAATCTCGAAATTCCTTATGCACGTCACAAAAATACGTGAGAACACTTCAAAGCTTCCAAGGATAAGCTTTTAATCTGTGTGGATATACCCCATTCGAAATCAAGTCGAATGTCTTAACTACTCGGCCACCATGACACTGGTACCTATATTCCTCTAACATATCTGAGTTTCTTAGTCTCATCCAATAACTCAAAATGCTTCGTAAACATCTCAAAAATATGTGAGAACACTTAAAACCATCATCGACAGGATTTAGAATGTGTGTGGCCAATCCCAATTGGAAATCAAGTCAAACGCCTGAACTACTTGGCCACCATGACACCTTGATCCATGTGTTCCTCTAACGAATATCTAAGTTTATTAGTCCGGGCCATTAACATCAAAATTAAGTATAAACTTCTCACAATAAGTGAGAAAACTTCAAACCGTCATGGACAGGATTTGAACCTGTGCGGGGAGACCCCATTGGATTTCGAGTCCAACGCCTTAACCATTCGGCCACCATGACACTGAAACTGATATTCCTCTAACAGGTATCTGAGTTTTCTAGTCTATTCCAATATCTCAAAATTCCTTATAAACGTCACAAAAATACGTGAGAACAAATCAAAGGATAAGATTTTACTCTGTGTGGATATACCCCATTCGATATCAAGTCGAATGCCTTAACTACTCGGCCACCATGACACTGTCACCTACGTTCCTCTAACATATCTGAGTTTCTTAGTCTCATCCAATAACTCAAAATGCTTCGTAAACATCTCAAAAATATGTGAGAACACTTAAAACCATAATCGACAGGATTCCGATTGGAAATCAAGTCGAACGCCTGAACTACTTGGCCACCATGACACCTTGATCGATGTGTTCCTCTAACGAATATCTACGTTTATGAGTCCGGTCCATTAACATCAAAATTACGTATAAACTTCTCACAATAAGTGAGAAAACTTCAAACCGTCATGGACAGGATTTGAACCTGTGCGTGGAGACCCCATTGGATTTCAAGTCCAACGCCTTAACCACTCGGCCACCATGACACTGGAGCCTATATTCCTCTCACATATCTGAGTTTCTTAGTCTCATCCAATAACTCAAAATGCTTCGTAAACATCTCAAAAATATGTGAGAACACTTAAAACCATAATCGACAGGATTTGAATGTGCGTGGCCAATTCTGATTCCGATTGGAAATCAAGTCGAACGCCTGAACTACTTGGCCACCATGACACCTTGATCAATGTGTTCCTCTAACGAATATCTAAGTTTACTAGTCCGGTCCATTAACATCAAAATTAAGTATAAACTTCTCACAATAAGTGAGAAAACTTCAAACCGTCATGGACAGGATTTGAACCTGTGCGGGGAGACCCCATTGGATTTCAAGTCCAACGCCTTAACCACTCGGCCACCATGACACGGAAACTGATATTCCTCTAACAGGTATCTGAGTTTCCTAGTCTATTCCAATATCTCAAAATTCCTTATAAACGTCACAAAAATACGTGAGAACAAATCAAAGGATAAGATTTTACTCTGTGTGGATATACCCCATTCGATATCAAGTCGAATGCCTTAACTACTCGGCCACCATGACTCCCTGCTGCATGTGTTCTTCTAGCGAATATCTAAGTTTATTCAATAACCTCAAATTACTTATAAACATCTCAAAAATACGTCAAAAACTCAAATCAGCTAACAACAGGATTTGAATGTGTATGACCATAACCAATTGGAAATCACATCTAACGCCTGAGCTACTTTGCCACCAGAATACCTTGATCCATGTGTTCCTCTAACGAATATCTAAGTGTATTAGTCCGGTCCATTAACCTCAAATTGCTTATAAACATTGAAAAAAGAAAGTGAGAGAACTTCAAAACATCATGGACAGGATTTGAACCTGTGCAGGGAGACCCCATTGGATTTCAAGTCCAACGCCTTAACCACTCTGCCACCATGACACTGTCACCTACGTTCCTCTAACATATCTGAGTTTCTTAGTCTCATCCAATAACTCAAAATGCTTCGTAAACATCTCAAAAATATGTGAGAACACTTAAAACCATAATCGACAGGATTTGAATGTGCGTGGCCAATTCTGATTACGATTAGAAATCAAGTCGAACGCCTGAACTACTTGGCCACCATGACACCTTGATCGATGTGTTCCTCTAACGAATATCTAAGTTTATCAGTCCGGTCCATTAACATCAAAATTACGTATAAACTTCTCACAATAAGTGAGAAAACTTCAAACCGTCATGGACAGGATTTGAACCTGTGCGGGGAGACCCCATTGGATTTCGAGTCCAACGCCTTAACCACTCGGCCACCATGACACTGAAACCGATATTCCTCTAACAGGTATCTGAGTTTCCTAGTCTATTCCAATATCTCAAAATTCCTTATAAACGTCACAAAAATACGTGAGAACAAATCAAAGGATAAGATTTTACTCTGTGTGGATATACCCCATTCGATATCAAGTCGAATGCCTTAACTACTCGGCCACCATGACACTGTCACCTACGTTCCTCTAACATATCTGAGTCTCTTAGTCTCATCCAATAACTCAAAATGCTTCGTAAACATCTCAAAAATATGTGAGAACACTTAAAACCATAATCGACAGGATTCCGATTCGAAATCAAGTCGAACGCCTGAACTACTTGGCCACCATGACACCTTGATCGATGTGTTCCTCTAACGAATATCTACGTTTATGAGTCCGGTCCATTAACATCAAAATTACGTATAAACTTCTCACAATAAGTGAGAAAACTTCAAACCGTCATGGACAGGATTTGAACCTGTGCGTGGAGACCCCATTGGATTTCAAGTCCAACGCCTTAACCACTCGGCCACCATGACACTGGAACCTATATTCCTCTCACATATCTGAGTTTCTTAGTATCATCCAATAACTCAAAATGCTTCGTGAACATCTCAAAAATATGTGAGAACACTTAAAACCATAATCGACAGGATTTGAATGTGCGTGGCCAATTCTGATTCCGATTGGAAATCAAGTCGAACGCCTGAACTACTTGGCCACCATGACACCTTGATCGATGTGTTCCTCTAACGAATATCTAAGTTTACTAGTCCGGTCCATTAACATCAAAATTAAGTATAAACTTCTCACAATAAGTGAGAAAACTTCAAACCGTCATGGACAGGATTTGAACCTGTGAGGGGAGACCCCATTGGATTTCAAGTCCAACGCCTTAACCACTCGGCCACCATGACACGGAAACTGATATTCCTCTAACAGGTATCTGAGTTACCTAGTCTATTCCAATATTTCAAAATTCCTTATAAACGTCACAAAAATACGTGAGAACAAATCAAAGGATAAGATTTTACTCTGTGTGGATATACCCCATTCGATATCAAGTCGAATGCCTTAACTACTCGGCCACCATGACTCCCTGCTGCATGTGTTCTTCTAGCGAATATCTAAGTTTATTCAATAACCTCAAATTACTTATAAACATCTCAAAAATACGTCAAAAACTCAAATCAGCTAACAACAGGATTTGAATGTGTATGACCATAACCAATTGGAAATCACATCTAACGCCTGAGCTACTTTGCCACCAGAATACCTTGATCCATGTGTTCCTCTAACGAATATCTAAGTGTATTAGTCCGGTCCATTAACCTCAAATTGCTTATAAACATTGAAAAAAGAAAGTGAGAGAACTTCAAAACATCATGGACAGGATTTGAACCTGTGCAGGGAGACCCCATTGGATTTCAAGTCCAACGCCTTAACCACTCTGCCACCATGACACTGTCACCTACGTTCCTCTAACATATCTGAGTTTCTTAGTCTCATCCAATAACTCAAAATGCTTCGTAAACATCTCAAAAATATGTGAGAACACTTAAAACCATAATCGACAGGATTTGAATGTGCGTGGCCAATTCTGATTACGATTAGAAATCAAGTCGAACGCCTGAACTACTTGGCCACCATGACACCTTGATCGATGTGTTCCTCTAACGAATATCTAAGTTTATCAGTCCGGTCCATTAACATCAAAATTACGTATAAACTTCTCACAATAAGTGAGAAAACTTCAAACCGTCATGGACAGGATTTGAACCTGTGCGGGGAGACCCCATTGGATTTCGAGTCCAACGCCTTAACCACTCGGCCACCATGACACTGAAACCGATATTCCTCTAACAGGTATCTGAGTTTCCTAGTCTATTCCAATATCTCAAAATTCCTTATAAACGTCACAAAAATACGTGAGAACAAATCAAAGGATAAGATTTTACTCTGTGTGGATATACCCCATTCGATATCAAGTCGAATGCCTTAACTACTCGGCCACCATGACACTGTCACCTACGTTCCTCTAACATATCTGAGTCTCTTAGTCTCATCCAATAACTCAAAATGCTTCGTAAACATCTCAAAAATATGTGAGAACACTTAAAACCATAATCGACAGGATTCCGATTGGAAATCAAGTCGAACGCCTGAACTACTTGGCCACCATGACACCTTGATCGATGTGTTCCTCTAACGAATATCTACGTTTATGAGTCCGGTCCATTAACATCAAAATTACGTATAAACTTCTCACAATAAGTGAGAAAACTTCAAACCGTCATGGACAGGATTTGAACCTGTGCGTGGAGACCCCATTGGATTTCAAGTCCAACGCCTTAACCACTCGGCCACCATGACACTGGAACCTATATTCCTCTCACATATCTGAGTTTCTTAGTATCATCCAATAACTCAAAATGCTTCGTGAACATCTCAAAAATATGTGAGAACACTTAAAACCATAATCGACAGGATTTGAATGTGCGTGGCCAATTCTGATTCCGATTGGAAATCAAGTCAAACGCCTGAACTACTTGGCCACCATGACACCTTGATCGATGTGTTCCTCTAACGAATATCTAAGTTTACTAGTCCGGTCCATTAACATCAAAATTAAGTATAAACTTCTCACAATAAGTGAGAAAAATTCAAACCGTCATGGACAGGATTTGAACCTGTGAGGGGAGACCCCATTGGATTTCAAGTCCAACGCCTTAACCACTCGGCCACCATGACACGGAAACTGATATTCCTCTAACAGGTATCTGAGTTACCTAGTCTATTCCAATATTTCAAAATTCCTTATAAACGTCACAAAAATACGTGAGAACAAATCAAAGGATAAGATTTTACTCTGTGTGGATATACCCCATTCGATATCAAGTCGAATGCCTTAACTACTCGGCCACCATGACTCCCTGCTGCATGTGTTCTTCTAGCGAATATCTAAGTTTATTCAATAACCTCAAATTACTTATAAACATCTCAAAAATACGTCAAAAACTCAAATCAGCTAACAACAGGATTTGAATGTGTATGACCATAACCAATTGGAAATCACATCTAACGCCTGAGCTACTTTGCCACCAGAATACCTTGATCCATGTGTTCCTCTAACGAATATCTAAGTGTATTAGTCCGGTCCATTAACCTCAAATTGCTTATAAACATTGAAAAAAGAAAGTGAGAGAACTTCAAAACATCATGGACAGGATTTGAACCTGTGCAGGGAGACCCCATTGGATTTCAAGTCCAACGCCTTAACCACTCTGCCACCATGACACTGTCACCTACGTTCCTCTAACATATCTGAGTTTCTTAGTCTCATCCAATAACTCAAAATGCTTCGTAAACATCTCAAAAATATGTGAGAACACTTAAAACCATAATCGACAGGATTTGAATGTGCGTGGCCAATTCTGATTACGATTAGAAATCAAGTCGAACGCCTGAACTACTTGGCCACCATGACACCTTGATCGATGTGTTCCTCTAACGAATATCTAAGTTTATCAGTCCGGTCCATTAACATCAAAATTACGTATAAACTTCTCACAATAAGTGAGAAAACTTCAAACCGTCATGGACAGGATTTGAACCTGTGCGGGGAGACCCCATTGGATTTCGAGTCCAACGCCTTAACCACTCGGCCACCATGACACTGAAACCGATATTCCTCTAACAGATATCTGAGTTTCTAAGTCTCATCCAATAACTCAAAATGCTTCGTAAACATCTCAAAAATATGTGAGAACACTTAAAACCATCATCGACAGGATTTGAATGTGCGTGGCCAATTCTGATTCCGATTGGAAATCAAGTCGAACGCCTGAACTACTTGGCCACCATGACACCTTGATCGATGTGTTCCTCTAACGAATATCTAAGTTTACTAGTCCGGTCCATTAACATCAAAATTAAGTATAAACTTCTCACAATAAGTGAGAAAACTTCAAACCGTCATGGACAGGATTTGAACCTGTGAGGGGAGACCCCATTGGATTTCAAGTCCAACGCCTTAACCACTCGGCCACCATGACACGGAAACTGATATTCCTCTAACAGGTATCTGAGTTACCTAGTCTATTCCAATATTTCAAAATTCCTTATAAACGTCACAAAAATACGTGAGAACAAATCAAAGGATAAGATTTTACTCTGTGTGGATATACCCCATTCGATATCAAGTCGAATGCCTTAACTACTCGGCCACCATGACTCCCTGCTGCATGTGTTCTTCTAGCGAATATCTAAGTTTATTCAATAACCTCAAATTACTTATAAACATCTCAAAAATACGTCAAAAACTCAAATCAGCTAACAACAGGATTTGAATGTGTATGACCATAACCAATTGGAAATCACATCTAACGCCTGAGCTACTTTGCCACCAGAATACCTTGATCCATGTGTTCCTCTAACGAATATCTAAGTGTATTAGTCCGGTCCATTAACCTCAAATTGCTTATAAACATTGAAAAAAGAAAGTGAGAGAACTTCAAAACATCATGGACAGGATTTGAACCTGTGCAGGGAGACCCCATTGGATTTCAAGTCCAACGCCTTAACCACTCTGCCACCATGACACTGTCACCTACGTTCCTCTAACATATCTGAGTTTCTTAGTCTCATCCAATAACTCAAAATGCTTCGTAAACATCTCAAAAATATGTGAGAACACTTAAAACCATAATCGACAGGATTTGAATGTGCGTGGCCAATTCTGATTACGATTAGAAATCAAGTCGAACGCCTGAACTACTTGGCCACCATGACACCTTGATCGATGTGTTCCTCTAACGAATATCTAAGTTTATCAGTCCGGTCCATTAACATCAAAATTACGTATAAACTTCTCACAATAAGTGAGAAAACTTCAAACCGTCATGGACAGGATTTGAACCTGTGCGGGGAGACCCCATTGGATTTCGAGTCCAACGCCTTAACCACTCGGCCACCATGACACTGAAACCGATATTCCTCTAACAGATATCTGAGTTTCTAAGTCTCATCCAATAACTCAAAATGCTTCGTAAACATCTCAAAAATATGTGAGAACACTTAAAACCATCATCGACAGGATTTGAATGTGCGTGGCCAATTCTGATTCCGATTGGAAATCAAGTCGAACGCCTGAACTACTTGGCCACCATGACACCTTGATCGATGTGTTCCTCTAAAGAATATCTAAGTTTACTAGTCCGGTCCATTAACATCAAAATTAAGTATAAACTTCTCACAATAAGTGAGAAAACTTAAAACCGTCATGGACAGGATTTGAACCTGTGCGTGGAGACCCCATTGGATTTCGAGTCCAATACCTTAACCACTCGGCCACCATGACACGGAAACTGATATTCCTCTAACAGGTAGCTGAGTTTCCTAGTCTATTCCAATATCTCAAAATTCCTTATAAACGTCACAAAAATACGAGAGAACAAATCAAAGGATAAGATTTTACTCTGTGTGGATATACCCCATTCGATATCAAGTCGAATGCCTTAACTACTCGGCCACCATGACTCCCTGCTGCATGTGTTCTTCTAGCGAATATCTAAGTTTATTCAATAACCTCAAATTACTTATAAACATCTCAAAAATACTTGAAAAACTCAAATCAGCTAACAACAGGATTTGAATGTGTATGACCATAACCAATTGGAAATCACATCTAACGCCTGAACTACTTGGCCGCCAGAATACCTTGATCCATGTGTTCCTCTAACGAATATCTAAGTTTACTAGTCCGGTCCATTAACATCAAAATTAAGTATAAACTTCTCACAATAAGTGAGAAAACTTAAAACCGTCATGGACAGGATTTGAACCTGTGCGGGGAGACCCCATTGGATTTCGAGTCCAACGCCTTAACCACTCGGCCACCATGACACGGAAACTGATATTCCTCTAACAGGTAGCTGAGTTTCCTAGTCTATTCCAATATCTCAAAATTCCTTATAAACGTCACAAAAATACGAGAGAACAAATCAAAGGATAAGATTTTACTCTGTGTGGATATACCCCATTCGATATCAAGTCGAATGCCTTAACTACTCGGCCACCATGACTCCCTGCTGCATGTGTTCTTCTAGCGAATATCTAAGTTTATTCAATAACCTCAAATTACGTATAAACATCTCAAAAATACGTGAAAAACTCAAATCAGCTAACAACAGGATTTGAATGTGTATGACCATAACAAATTGGAAATCACATCTAACGCCTGAACTACTTGGCCACCAGAATACCTTGATCCATGCGTTCCTCTAACGAATATCTAAATGTATTAGTCCGGTCCATTAACCTCAAATTACTTATAAACATTGAAAAAAGAAAGTGAGAGAACTTCAAAACGTCATGGACAGGATTTGAACCTGTGCAGAGAGACCCCATTTGATTTCAAGTCCAACGCCTTAACCACTCTGCCACCATGACACTGTCACTTACGTTCCTCTAACATATCTGAGTTTTTTAGTCTCATCCAATAACTCAAAATGCTTCGTAAACATCTCAAAAATATGTGAGAACACTTAAAACCATAATCGACAGGATTTGAATGTGCGTGGCCAATTCTGATTCCGATTGGAAATCAAGTCGAACGCCTGAACTACTTGGCCACCATGACACCTTGATTGATGTGTTCCTCTAACGAATATCTAAGTTTATTAGTCCGGTCCATTAACATCAAAATTACGTATAAACTTCTCACAATAAGTGAGAAAACTTCAAACCGTCATGGACAGGATTTGAACCTGTGCTGGGAGACCCCATTGGATTTCGAGTCCAACGCCTTAACCACTCGGCCACCATGACACTGAAACCGATATTCCTCTAACAGGTATCTGAGTTTCTAAGTCTCATCCAATAACTCAAAATGCTTCGTAAACATCTCAAAAATATGTGAGAACACTTAAAACCATCATCGACAGGATTTGAATGTGTGTGGCAAATCCCGATTGGAAATCAAGTCGAACGCCTGAACTTCTTGGCCACCATGACACCTTGATCCATGTGTTCCTCTAACGAATATCTAAGTTTACTAGTCCGGTCCATTAACATCAAAATTAAGTATAAACTTCTCACAATAAGTGAGAAAACTTAAAACCGTCATGGACAGGATTTGAACCTGTGCGGGGAGACCCCATTGGATTTCGAGTCCAACGCCTTAACCACTCGGCCACCATGACACGGAAACTGATGTTCCTCTAACAGGTATCTGAGTTTCCTAGTCTATTCCAATATCTCAAAATTCCTTATAAACGTCACAATACGTGAGAACAAATCAAAGGATAAGATTTTACTCTGTGTGGATATACCCCATTCGATATCAAGTCGAATGCCTTAACTACTCGGCCACCATGACTCCCTGCTGCATGTGTTCTTCTAGCGAATATCTAAGATTATTCAATAACCTCAAATTACTTATAAACATCTCAAAAATACGTGAAAAACTCAAATCAGCTAACAACAGGATTTGAATGTGTATGACCATAGGTGGGACAAAGTCATTGTTATGCAAGTCCAAGTCGAGTCGCAATTCATCAAATTCATGACTCGAGTCTGACTCGAGTCCAAGTCACATGACTCGAGTCCACATCTCATAGGTGGGACAAAGTCATTGTTATGCAAGTCCAAGTCGAGTCGCAAGTCATCAAATTCATGACTCGAGTCTGACTCGAGTCCAAGTCACATGACTCGAGTCCACACCTCTGTGTATGACCATAACCAATTGGAAATCACATCTAACGCCTGAACTACTTGGCCACCAGAATACCTTGATCCATGTGTTCCTCTAACGAATATCTAAGTGTATTAGTCCGGTCCATTAACCTCAAATTGCTTATAAACATTGAAAAAAGAAAGTGAGAGAACTTCAAAACGTCATGGACAGGATTTGAACCTGAGCGGGGAGACCCCATTTGATTTCAAGTCCAACGCCTTAACCACTCGGCCACCATGACACTGTCACCTACGTTCCTCTAACATATCTGAGTTTCTTAGTCTCATCCAATAACTCAAAATGCTTCGTAAACATCTCAAAAATATGTGAGAACACTTAAAACCATCATCGACAGGATTTGAATGTGTGTGGCCATTTCCGATTGGAAACCAAGTCGAACGCCTGAACTACTTGGCCACCATGACACCTTGATCCATGTGTTCCTCTAACAAATATCTAAGTTTTTTAGTCCGGTCCATTAACATCAAAATTACGTATAAACTTCTCACAATAAGTAAGAAAAATTCAAACCGTCATGGACAGGATTTGAACATGTGCGGGGAGACAACATTGGATTTTGAGTCCAACGCCTTAACCACTCGGCCACCATGACACTGAAACTTATCTTCCTCTAACAGATATCTAAGTTTCCTCGTCTATTCCAAAATCTCGAAATTCCTTATGAACGTCACAAAAATACGTGAGAACACTTCAAAGCTTCCAAGGAGAAGCTTTTAATCTGTGTGGATATACCCCATTCGAAATCAAGTCGAATGTCTTAACTACTCGGCCACCATGACACTGGTACCTATATTCCTCTAACATATCTGAGTTTCTTAGTCTCATCCAATAACTCAAAATGCTTCGTAAACATCTCAAAAATATGTGAGAACACTTAAAACCATCATCGACAGGATTTAGAATGTGTGTGGCCAATCCCAATTGGAAATCAAGTCAAACGCCTGAACTACTTGGCCACCATGACACCTTGATCCATGTGTTCCTCTAACGAATATCTAAGTTTATTAGTCCGGTCCATTAACATCAAAATTAAGAATAGACTTCTCACAATAAGTGAGAAAACTTCAAACCGTCATGGACAGGATTTGAACCTGTGCGGGGAGACCCCATTGGATTTCGAGTCCAACGCCTTAACCACTCGGCCACCATGACACGGAAACTGATATTCCTCTAACAGGTATCTGAGTTTCTAAGTCTCATCCAATAACTCAAAATGCTTCGTAAACATCTCAAAAATATGTGAGAACACTTAAAACCATCATCGACAGGATTTGAATGTGTGTGGCCAATCCCGATTGGAAATCAAGTCAAACGCCTGAACGACTTTGCCACCAGAATACCTTGATACTTGTGTTCCTCTAACGAATATCTAAGTGTATTAGTCCGGTCCATTAACCTCAAATTGCTTATAAACATTGAAAAAAGAAAGTGAGAGAACTTCAAAACATCATGGACAGGATTTGAACCTGTGCAGGGAGACCCCATTGGATTTCAAGTCCAACGCCTTAACCACTCGGCCACCATGACACTGAAACTGATATTCCTCTAACAGGTATCTGAGTTTCCTAGGCTATTCCAATATCTCAAAATTCCTTATAAACGTCACAAAAATACGTGAGAACACTTCAAAGGATAAGATTTGAATCTGTGTGGATATACCCCATTCGATATCAAGTCGAATGCCTTAACTACTCGGCCACCATGAAGACCCTGATGCATGTGTTCTTCTAGCGAATATCTAAGTTTATTCAATAACCTCAAATTACTTATAAACATCTCAAAAATACGTGAAAAACGCAAATCGGCTAACAACAGGATTTGAATGTGTATGACCATACCCAATTGGAAATCAAGTCTAACGCCTGAACTACTTGGCCACCAGAATACCTTGAAACTTGTGTTCCTCTAACGAATATCTAAGTGTATTAGTCCGGTCCATTAACCTCAAATTGTTTATAAACATTGAAAAAAGAAAGTGAGAGAACTTCAAAACGTCATAGACAGGATTTGAACCTGTGCGGGGAGACCCCATTGGATTTCAAGTCCAACGCCTTAACCACTCGGCCACCATGACACTGTCACCTACGTTCCTCTAACATATCTGAGTTTCTTAGTCTCATCCAATAACTCCAAATGCTTCGTAAACATCTCAAAAATATGTGAGAACACTTAAAACCATCATCGACAGGATTTGAATGTGTGTGGCCATTTCCGATTGGAAACCAAGTCGAACGCCTGAACTACTTGGCCACCATGACACCTTGATCCATGTGTTCCTCTAACGAATATCTAAGTTTATTAGTCCGGTCCATTAACATCAAAATTACGTATAAACTTCTCACAATAAGTAAGAAAAATTCAAACCGTCATGGACAGGATTTGAACATGTGCAGGGAGACAACATTGGATTTTGAGTCCAACGCCTTAACCACTCGGCCACCATGACACTGAAACTTATCTTCCTCTAACAGATATCTAAGTTTCCTCGTCTATTCAAAAATCTCGAAATTCCTTATGAACGTCACAAAAATACGTGAGAACACTTCAAAGCTTCCAAGGATAAGCTTTTAATCTGTGTGGATATACCCCATTCGAAATCAAGTCGAATGTCTTAACTACTCGGCCACCATGACACTGGTACCTATATTCCTCTAACATATCTGAGTTTCTTAGTCTCATCCAATAACTCAAAATGCTTCGTAAACATCTCAAAAATATGTGAGAACACTTAAAACCATCATCGACAGGATTTAGAATGTGTGTGGCCAATCCCAATTGGAAATCAAGTCAAACGCCTGAACTACTTGGCCACCATGACACCTTGATCCATGTGTTCCTCTAACGAATATCTAAGTTTATTAGTCCGGTCCATTAACATCAAAATTAAGAATAGACTTCTCACAATAAGTGAGAAAACTTCAAACCGTCATGGACAGGATTTGAACCTGTGCGGAGAGACCCCATTGGATTTCGAGTCCAACGCCTTAACCACTCGGCCACCATGACACTGAAAGCGATATTCCTCTAACAGGTATCTGAGTTTCTAAGTCTCATCCAATAACTCAAAATGCTTCGTAAACATCTCAAAAATATGTGAGAACACTTAAAACCATCATCGACAGGATTTGAATGTGTGTGGCCAATCCCGATTGGAAATCAAGTCAAACGCCTGAACTACTTTGCCACCAGAATACCTTGATATTTGTGTTCCTCTAACGAATATCTAAGTGTATTAGTCCGGTCCATTAACCTCAAATTGCTTATAAACATTGAAAAAAGAAAGTGAGAGAACTTCAAAACGTCATGGACAGGATTTGAACCTGTGCGGGGAGACCCCATTGGATTTCAAGTCCAACGCCTTAACCACTCGGCCACCATGACACTGAAACTGATATTCCTCTAACAGGTATCTGAGTTTCCTAGGCTATTCCAATATCTCAAAATTCCTTATAAACGTCACAAAAATACGTGAGAACACTTCAAAGGATAAGATTTGAATCTGTGTGGATATACCCCATTCGATATCAAGTCGAATGCCTTAACTACTCGGCCACCATGAAGACCCTGATGCATGTGTTCTTCTAGCGAATATCTAAGTTTATTCAATAACCTCAAATTACTTATAAACATCTCAAAAATACGTGAAAAACGCAAATCGGCTAACAACAGGATTTGAATGTGTATGACCATACCCAATTGGAAATCAAGTCTAACGCCTGAACTACTTGGCCACCAGAATACCTTGAAACTTGTGTTCCTCTAACGAATATCTAAGTGTATTAGTCCGGTCCATTAACCTCAAATTGCTTATAAACATTGAAAAAAGAAAGTGAGAGAACTTCAAAACGTCATAGACAGGATTTGAACCTGTGCGGGGAGACCCCATTGGATTTCAAGTCCAACGCCTTAACCACTCGGCCACCATGACACTGTCACCTACGTTCCTCTAACATATCTGAGTTTCTTAGTCTCATCCAATAACTCAAAATGCTTCGTAAACATCTCAAAAATATGTGAGAACACTTAAAACCATCATCGACAGGATTTGACTGTGTGTGGCCATTTCCGATTCCGATTGGAAATCAAGTCGAACGCCTGAACTACTTGGCCACCATGACACCTTGATCGATGTGTTCCTCTAACGAATATCTAAGTTTATCAGTCCGGTCCATTAACATCAAAATTACGTATAAACTTCTCACAATAAGTGAGAAAACTTCAAACCGTCATGGACAGGATTTGAACCTGTGCAGGGAGACACCATTGGATTTCGAGTCCAACGCCTTAACCACTCGGCCACCATGACACTGTCACCTAACGTTCCTCTAACATATCTGAGTTTCTTAGTCTCATCCAATAACTCAAAATGCTTCGTAAACATCTCAAAAATATGTGAGAACACTTAAAACCTTAGTCGGAAGGATTTGAATGTGTGTGGCCAATTCCGATTAGAAATCAAGTCGAACGCCTGAACTACTTGGCCACCATGACACCTTGATCCATATGTTCCTCTAACGAATATCTAAGTTTATTAGTCCGGTCCATTAACAGCAAAAATTACGTATAAACTTCTCACAATAAGTGAGAAAACCTCACACCGTCATGGACAGGATTTGCACCTGTGCCAGGAGACCCCATTGGATTTCGAGTCCAACACCTTAACCACTCGGCCACCATCACACTGAAACTTCTTTTCCTCTAACAGATATCTGAGTTTCCTAGTCTATTCCGAAATCTCGAAATTCCTTATAAACGTCACAAAAATACCATGACACCCTGATGCATGTGTTCTTCTAGCGAATATCTAAGTTTATTCAAAAACCTCAAATTACTCATAAACATTTCGATTTAAAGCTTTCGTGACTGCAGGGATTCATCTTCTTTGTTCTTTCGGAAAAGTCACGTAGAAGGGAAATAATAAAATAATACAAATAAAACAATAAAATACAATTCTAACGACGTTTCGGCCACAACGCAAGCAGCCGTCCTCAGGTGAAGAACAGGTCTGTCGGAAAGACAACTCATAAATATCTAAAAAATACGTGACAAAACTAAAATCCGCTTACAACATGATTTGAATATGTATGGCCATACCCGATTGGAATCACGTTTAATGCCTGAAAACAGCCCAAACAATTACCCAAACAATTACATCTTACGCATGTTGTCCGGCAGACTGGAGAGTATTCGTCGCACTCCTACTAAAGCTATCACATGGCTCACAAACTTAAACCTGGACACATAATTGACAAACACTTGCCATACGCCAGAAGATCATACTCAGAACCAGGACTGTCCTGGCTGAGTCGTGTTTCTCTGTTGGTGCATCAATCACAGACAGCATCCAAGCACCACCCACCTTCAAGCATCAGCTCAACGCTCACCTGTTCAGGCTGGGACACGAGGGCCTTTGAGCTAAGGGCTCCGCACTTCCGACATCTCGATCGAATGATGTGTCAAAAGCAAAGGGGGAGGCTGAGGTTCACTGGAAGTGGAATGCTGAAACTTTTTTTTCCGACGGGACTTAACGAACTTATTTTGTGCAGTTGTAAAATGTGAAAAAATGAGCGATAGCTCTAACAGGGCACGTGGAAGAATGAGGCAGAATTCTATACCACAGATAAGTGTGGACTTGACATAGCTTAGAATTGACATTAATTACACACGCACAGCGACACTGCTTGGTAACTCCACGTAACTGTACCACACTTGGCAACCGCCATTATGTCATTTCGCGCACACCCCCATAGTGACGTCACGTATACGTCAGGCATATTTATTTCGCACCGTCCGTAGCCAAGCTAATCGGAGGTGCGGCGCAAGGACATCAAACTACAGCGATACCTTGACTTTCGTCGCTTCGCTCTTTCGGCCGTTTTCAATAATAACCACATTTGTAATTTCGTCCACGTGGCTCTCTTTTTCATCCCCAAACCTTCCACGACGTTCGCGCCACGCATCATCTTTTTCGTTCAGTCTTTGAATAGAAGTCGTTCAGTGAGCATCTCTTATATTTGTGTTTATTCATGTATTATTAATACTATACTTATTTCTGTGATTATATTGTAAACAATTCATAGTTATTTTTGTGATAATCGTATAATACTACAGTGTTCATAGTTATATATAAAACACGTGTACAGTATTCATGTTGTGCTTATTTTCGTGATTACTGTAAAATATTAATTTTTGTACTTTAATATATTCATAATGGGTCCTAAGTATGGTGATAGTAAAGCTAAAATATCCCATAAGGTTCTCAATTTGCAAGAAAATCTTGACAAACGTAATTAGCAAGGTAGTTCCCCTGCTGATATAAGGGGCCGTCCATAAATGATGTCACGCGATTTTGGACGATTTTAACCCTCACCCCCTCGTCATCAGGTTTCACAAAAGATCAGACACCCCCTCAAATATGACGTCACAAAGCTCTGCCCCGCCCCCCATAAAAAAGCATGCTTCAAATCGTTTCAAACTATTGTCATTGTAGTGCGTATTTAATGTGGCGCTGCACTCTGATATTGTAGAATAAAACATTTATTAAAAAATCTATTTCATTAAGTAGAACGTGTCTATATCTATTTAAAGTTGCGCATTTTGATGTGACGTCACATTTCTCAACCCCCCCCCCCCATCGTCACAAATGTCTGACCCCCCCCCCCCCCTAGGTGCCTGACGTCATTTATGGACGGCCCCTAAGTCGCAAGCTCGGCGTACCCCACACAACGGGACAATTCTGAAGAATAAAGCTAGTGGAAATCAAAAACGCTACGCCAGTGCATACCAAACTCATTAGAAAACGGCACATTTTTATTGGTGAATAAAAATATTTTAAGGTATCATTTTGTTTATTTATTTAGTTTTGCTTATTTATTTAGTTTTGCTTATTTATTTAGTTTTGTTTATTTGTCTTGTATTTGTTTATTTAGGTTTCGCACGCATGTGTTATATAGTTACTGTAGTTATTTGCACGTACGTTTTTATACTTACTGTAGTTATTTGCATGTACGTTTTTCGCGGGGCATAATACATTTGCAGGCTAAATAAAGGCTCTGCCTTGAAATTCGTCCATTTTTGACATTTGTCCATACTCTGGTTCCCAACCAGACGAAAGTGCAAGTACTCCTAGGGGTGCTCGTGACACAGATAACAAAATAAATCCCAACACGTAAAATATATTTTTTTAAAGACATACTATTCACTTATTTTTTATGTGATTTTTGAGTTATAGGAGGCTCATCTGCAATTTTAGTGTTTCAGTCCCCTTATGTGTATGGGTTTTCTCCGCGTACTCAAGTTTTCTTCTAATACAAATTATTAGTTGAACGGACCAAGACAGACCCGCCTATAAAAGAGTCCTGACACACATTTCACTCACACAATTTTATTTTAATCAGTGTTTTATTTTTGTCAATGGAAATGTTTTGGTAAATAGGCAGGACACATGAGAATGTTTTTGTCCTTCCAAATACTTATCCTGCTCGTGAATGGGATACAGCAAATTTACGTGTCCGATATATTTCGGCAAATGCTAGCATTCATAAAGGTGGCAATAAGCGTAACGTCAAAATAAGCTACACCTGATCAATTCATCACGGGAGAGGTGGATTGAGAAACGTTCCAAGTTGTGGGGTCAGAGGGCTGGAGGCCTGAACTTTAACTCTTTTTTTATTGGGCTCTACATTCATCATAAAACATAGAGTGTCGATACTCTCTTGTAAATGTCAATAAAACACACGTTTTCGGGGAATCAGCGACGACCAGCGCTGGAATCAGGTAACTTTCATGGGGAAACCAGAACAGAAAAAACCTTCCATTCCCCTTACAGCAATTCATGAAGGTAGCAAAGGTTGTGTGGTTTATATCGTTCAGTTTAACACGATATGAATACAGAGTCCTGCTCTCTCTGAAATAATATCGTCTTGTCTTTTAGGTGGGCTCCTATTGAGTATTAGACCTTGGGAAATTGGTTATGAATGACAAACTCCGTGACTTTCGCTTTAATGGGTAACCATTCATAATTATCAGTAGTGATTGTTATTCGATAAACATTAACCCACAGCAGGGCTACATTGCGGGCAGCGCAGCAAAAATACATTGTTAGACTGTACCTCAATGATCCTGCGTAAATACACTCCCCGCCTTCACCAACTCACACTTGACCAGAGTGGTGAAATATGGTAAAAAAAACCCCCACGACCCACATGGGCAGGCTCTGATCAAGCAGTGAATTGAGTGAGAATGACTGTCCATGGCTAACACCAGTGGCGATAAGTTGAACCAGTCCAGAGCAACCTCTTCCCCAACCCACAATGACCAGTTTAGCGAAATATGATAAGACGGCCAACGGCTGACAAGGCATGTGGAGGCCTTAATCCAGCAGCGAAATTGACAAAAGCGTAATTATACTAACCACATGGTCTGACATAAAAATATATAATTTTTAAAGAAAAGTATCTAATTACGGTACGAGTAATAAACGTTTGTCTCAGACGGAAATTAAAAGCCACCCACTCCAGCAAATTTACCGATACAAAAGCCAATATGCGTCGCGGTCTCCCTGCTCAATATAAGCAATGAGCAGTACTCGTGTCCCACTGGCAGACCAGAACTGAGATTGGAAATTTAACTCTTCCTTATGGCAGTGGTCGGTCTTTTACCAGTGCTTGAAAAATAAAAATGTACGAACCACTAAGCGTGGAGCGATTAACTACACCCAGCAACCAAGACATTATATTGTCACCATATGAGGTTGCAATTTAATAATCTCAATATTTTTTTGTCTTATTTTTAGCACCTAGTTTGTATTGTTTGTTTTTATTTAGTTGTGTTCAAAACTTGTTCAAAACTAAATAATGACAACCCTCACTGACTTTCAAGGCTCTAGAACGAGGAGGGTGCCACTACGTTATCGCAGTAGGGGGCGACATCTCCGAGCCACTGTGACGCCCTATCCTAGGCTCTATTTTTTTTAGATGCCCTCTTTCGGAATGGATTCTTCATCCATGCAACGATTGCCGTCGACGCAACCAATATAAACCGAGGAGTGGTGTGAAAAGGGATCTAAAAAATACACAACATCAACGTTTTTAAAAAGTGGCAAACGGAGTTACATTATTTCCTGCTCCCTTCTTCCATCGTCACCCCTTCCTCCTTAAATATACTGTTCCCGACCATTACCCCTACGGACGTATGTATGTTGAACTTCTTGAACGGAATGTAACCAACCGTGCTAATCGCGGTGGGGAAGCGAGCCCGGACACATCCCAATCGATGGGGAATGTATTGCCCGAGTTTGTTTCGCGTTGCCTGCTGGGTTTTTTTTCCCTTCCCCCTTTCATTAAAATCTACTTTGTATTCTGCCTTTCTTGAATGAGAATAAAAGCTTTTTTTTTTCAACATATATAAAAAATAAAAAAAGTTGCGGACGGCGATACCCGAACAAGACCCAGACGTGACATTTAACTGCGACCATCTTGAACCGCTCGCATGAAAAAAACGGGGCGGCTCGGGGGGTCACAGGGGCTCTTGTCGGGGCAGAATTTCGCTGCAGGAGAGGGACAGCAGGGACCCTCCCTGGCCCTCCCTGCTGTAGATGAGCAGCGAGTCCGCGGCGGCGTTACTGGAGTCCGAGTCCATAATCCGCAGGCTCTGCGTGCGTGTGCGTGTTGTGTGTGTGTGTCGTTGGTTGTGGTGGATGCCGGAATATATGGGGTGGGGTTTTGAGTGTTTTAGTTGGGAGGTGGGGGGGGCAAAGAAAGAAGAAGAACAGAAGGAGGGGAGGGAGGAAGAAGAGTTGGGTTTTTTCACTTAATTTCGTTAAATTCATGGTTCTTAAAATCAAGCCGTTATTTTTACTGCCATGCAATTAACATTTCTCAATAGCAGGCTGTGTGGAAAAGTCCAGCAACCGCTAGTGGGGATAAGAGGTCACTTGAAAGGATCTCAAAGGCAGCTCTGTGGTATCCACTTCTGTGGGCCATTCTCTCACCCGAAAAGGAATACAAAAATCAGTTAAGCGTTACATACGACGGACATCTCAATCGCAGGGTGCGTGCATTTTTGTTTGTTTTTGAGTTTGTTGTCCTTCCCCCGCACCTCCGATTAGCACGGTTGGCTATGTACGGGTGAAACAAGTTCAACATACACAAATGATGACGACGTTGATGTAGATTATGATGAAGAAACACATGTTCATGGTTGGGGCGTTCACACCTCGGCCATGAAGCTGTAGATCTGGCTGTCCCTCGAGGCGTCAACGAACGCGCCATCGCGACGATCCACAGCGGAGGCGAGGATCCCCTCCGAGGCGAGGCCCATAGACGCAAACTCGGAGTGCTGCTCGCGATGTACGCACGGTAGCAACAACGTCAATGGGCAGCAGCAGCAGCAACAACAACAACACAAACAACAATACCAACCAATAACAACAAATACGCAACATCGACAAACAACGACAAAAATATGAATTAAAAATCAACAAGCAACAATAACCGACTATAATAAACAACAACATCGACAGCGGCAACAACAACAACAGTGAAAAAAAATCATCATCACGGCCAGTGCTCTTGTGTTGGCAGTGTTGATGATAATGATGATGACGGTAGTGTTAGTGGTGATGACAGCAGTGTTGTTGTGGTCATTGATGACCATGACGGTAATGGTAAAGATGGTTTCGATTATGACGATGATGATGGCAGTGATCATCACCACCTCCACCTCCTCCTCCAGGATCTCTCACCTCGTTGTCCGCCCATCCTCTGTTCTCTTGGCTCAAAGTCGCGACTCCCGCGCGGAACCCCGAGGAGCCCAGTGTGGTTATCGGCCACGATTCCTGCACACGTAGCGCCATGCGGTGGAGGTCCTTTTTATCCGCGACCCTATAAACCGCAACTCGTCTCAGCCCATCGTCACCCTCCGGGTCGATAAAACGAGTACTACTTAGGGTGGTACTTTTAATTAATTTTTTTATTCACGACGTACATTTCTTACGCGATTCGCTGTGCACGGCTGCACGTGATTTTGCGCGCGGCTGCAATTTGGCTGTTGCTCGGTCGGCGTTACTCACTCCCTGCTGCTGCTCTCTACCCCCCCCATCCCCCCCAGCACAATTTCCCATTCGGCTGTTTCGATGCGCACTGATGGCCACTTTTAGTAAAATAAAGATCGAGCGTTTGATTGAGGTGGGGGAGTCAACAGTGCTTCTCCAATGGATAGACTCAACCACCCCGTCCCCCGCCATAGGAATGAGGAATGTCCACCGCTAGGGACAGAGCTGCAAGCGGGCGATCAGCACCGCTCGCTCATTTGAGCTGGAAATCAGAGTATTTATACTGGAGGAATCCGATGAGGTACGAAGCTCTTTCTCACAGATGTCCAATGAGGGCGGGTCAGAACGTTATAGCAACAAACAATACAAAAACATTATTTCAGTGCAAAGTAGCGGAAAGGTAAACAACTCATTTGAAATATATTTAATCACTTTGACCTGGCCTGACCTTGAAATTCATATTATCAACGTTTTTATTTATTAAATGCAGTCCAATCCAATCGTTATTTCACCAGAAGTTGGAACCAGTTCGTTAAGATAAATTTGTAAACCGAGGCCAGTTATCTCCTTTCCCATTCGTCATGGGAACGTGGGAGTGCAGAGATGTCCTTTAGAGCCATCAAACTCAAGACATGCGTTATCAGGACCCCTCGGGGTGGCCAAGTTAATTAGCGATTTTCTTGAAGAATTTCACCTCTAAACTACACATGTATGACAGCAAGGTCAGCGTCGTAGCCTTGTATGACAGAAATGTCGTCACACAAGGGCACTGGAGTACGTGCGATCTTGATTATTGGTGCGGAGATTGAATACGTCACTAAATGTCACGTGAAACATCTACGAAACATCAAAATACATAGTCGAGCGTGTCTATAAAACAGCTGGTATATATGGTGGACTTTGCCCAGGGTGCACACAGCCAAATTATCTTCTTGGTTCTTTCGGTAAAGTCACGTAGAATGGAAATAATAAAATAATACAAATAAAACCTAATAATGGAAATAACAAAATAATAAAAATACAACATTGTAAAATAAATAATGTTTCATGTTTTCTTATTAAGTATTTTATTATGTTTTATTTTTATTATTTTATTATTTCCATTCTACGTGACTTTACCGAAAGAACCAAGAAGATGAATCCCTGCAGTCACGAAAGCTTTAAATCGAAATTTTACAGCCCAATTAGTCCATGATGGAGGACGGTGGTAGCATTTGCCACCCTAGACGGTGCCGATTAACCCCCTTTGGCTCACGGACTATTTGGGGAAAAGGGGGGGGGGGGTAGAGGAGTGGGGGGGGGGGGTGTGGTGGTCCGTGAGTGTCACTCACCAGGGCCGCACCGTCGCCCCCCAGCAGGGCCGTCATGCCTCCCACAGCGGCCCCTGTCCCGCCGGACGCGACGGCCCAACCCCCCAATCTCTGAGCTCCGTCGTCCGTAGCGGCGGCGGCGGTGATGTGAGCGGCGCTTCCCAGCCCGACCGTGGTGCCCTGCTAAGGGAAGCCCAGGGGGTGTTTTCGTGGCATTAGGCTCGCTCAACAACAGCCGGTTCACCTTGCAACCATTTTCGCAATCGGATACCTGTTCGAGAATCGGAATCATATTTTCTTGGTTCTTTCGGTAAAGTAACGTAGAATGGAAATAATAAAATAATAAAAATAAAACATGATAAAATAATTCTCACGACGTTTCGGCCACAACGCAAGCAGCCGTCCTCAGGTGGAAAACGGTCATTCAGACTGTCTTCTCGACAGACCTGTTCTCCACCTGAGGACGGCTGCTTGCGTTGTGGCCGAAACGTCGTGAGAATTATTTTATTATGTTTTATTTTTCTTATTTTATTATTTCCATTCTACGTGACTTTACCGAAAGAACCAAGAAGATGAATCCCTGCAGTCACGAAAGCTTTAAATCGAAATCATAATATTTGTTTAGACTGAAGGAGTAATCCGATGAGCTGTAAAACTCTTGTTTCACAGATGTCCAGTAGGGATCGGGTCAAAGCGTTACAACGACAAACGATACAAAAACACGATAGGAGTGTAAAGTATAAGAAAGGTAATGAAATCACACAAAAAATACATACAAATAAAACAAAATCTTTATTTTACCAAGTAATGCTCGCTGAGCTATATAGAGTAGCTCTTTTTCAGAAGCGCCCTTGGCCACAAATGATAGCTTATCATGTGGCAATTTATAGCAGGCAAACAATCTAAAGTATTATGATGGGATAACTGACTCAATTGACTAGCAGATGCACCAACTGTGCTCCGCAACTGTGCAAACTCGCTGCGTTTTATCCGCCCGTCGCTCTGCTCGTTGTTGTGAACATCGCTCCTCCGCTCACGCCCCCCCCCAGCCCCCTCCCTATTGTTGGAGGTGGACGCCCCAAGCCGCCCAATAGTGTCCTTTACGAGCCTCCCCCATGGAGGCCGATTTTGGCACCGCTGGTACCGCCACATATACCCACGAAACGTACCTCCGTTCTCACGGCTGCGCCTCCATTTGCCACGGCCGCCGCTGCCGCAGATGATCCGTGTGCCGCGCGAGCTCCATTTGCCGCCGTGAACGTTTTGGTTTCGGAAACAAAGCGCGACTCTTGGACGGCGGCTCTGGACCCTGCAGCCATTGCAACCTGGGTCCCGTTGGGCGCATTTAGCGATGTTGCCGCCACTGCTCCTGCGATCGGAACCTGTGGGAGGAGGAACAACGATAATGATTCGTAATTAATTTTGCTGGTGCAGCCGCGTTGTTGGTGGCAAGATGTTGCCTCGCCTGGTATACGTTCCATTCATTGGCTACCACATTCTGATAAGCCCCCCCCCCCTCTCCTCCCCCTTAACTTGTATTTAAGAACTTGCATCTTGAAATCCCTGCCTCACTTGATACAGCAAATCTGGCTGTGACGGTCCCACCTGATGACGGAGACTTGTGTTGCCTCCTAAACGTCGTGATATTTATTATTATTTTATTTTTTATTAATTTTAATTTCATTTTTTACCTACGTGACTTTACAGAAAAAACTAAGAGTAGGAGGACGTGGGTTCGATCCTGACCCTGATGCTTGCTGCTGTATATTTGGAGTTTGCGTGTCTCTCTCCTCGTGGTCACGTGGATTTTTCTCCGGGTCCTCCGGTCTTTCCCTCCACGTTTAGAATCGACATGCATTTAGAGTATTTGTGCTGCTATACATTTCCACGTGATGATAAGACACTTCGTTGGGCTATCATTTGTGGCCAGGTCGCTTCTGAAAAATAACATAATAGTTCAGTGGGCCTTACCTGGAAAAATAACAAAAAATTGTTGAGTTTAAAAAACATTTTTACCACGTACCTTATACTAACCCAGTGTTGACACAACACGTGGACATGCAGATCTCCCTCTCTCTCTCCCTCCCTATATTGTGACCACAGCAACCTGGGCGGTCGAGCGCTAAGAGGGCCCACGTGCGAGCGGGGCTGGAAGTGAGCTGTGGCTATAGAGGTGGACGGGTGCTCACCTTGTCCACCTCTTCGCCCTTGGTCCAGGTGGACAGCGAGCTGTGGGGGGCGTCCACCAGCGAGTAGAGGACCGACTTGGCGCTCTTCCCACGCTTACAGCAACAGCAGAGCAACAGGATTGCTGTGGTGCACAAAACAGACAAAAAGGCCCCCCGTCCACCCCCCCATATAAGCTCAAGAGACTCACCATTGGAACCTCCTTTTGGCGTCATCTGGTCCAACACCATGTGAGACTAGGCTCTAAGAAAAGCTGTCTCGGGTGTGGACCGATCAATTTCAAAGACAGTGCATACATTATCAGGGTTGTGTTTTTTGTTTGCATTCCGACCGCAGGTATTGTGGTCAATGCAAACATGACTCCTTGTAAAAAATGTGTCAGTTTTGTGAGTGTGATTGCATGTGATTGTGTGTTAGTTTTGTGTAAGTGTGCATTGTCTTTGCGCGTGCAAAAACCAGCACCGGCCAAGAGCAGTCCCAGTAGCCCGGCCAGGATCCCAGCGATGGCGCCGTCCGAGAGATGGCTGCCCAAGGCCTTCCCAGCCTCCCCGGCCGCAACGACGCAGTCCGGTTCGGGATGATCGCTGGTGTCGCATGGGCACACGGAGACGTTGAGGGTCCGCGTGGCCCCGAGGCCGGCTCGGTCCGACACGTGCACGGGCACCGAGTGGAGGCCACGTGGAATTCGGGGGCCTCCACGGTACTTCACAATCGCCGACACGCCTGGACGCACGCACGCACGGGTACAACAAGTTCAAGTTTATTTATTAGGTATAGCCCTGTGAGCCATTCGGCTCTTGAATCGGGTGCAACCGCAACAAACAAACAAAAACATGAACAAGAAACAACTTAAAGTGAATATGTGACTAAGTGCAAACAGAAAATCCAAGAAAAGACAGCAAAATATTGCAGGAAAAAAATCACTGTACACCAACGCTGTGTGCAAAAATCCCAGTGGGATGCAAGTCAAACAACAACAACAACCATAAGACAACTTAGATTAAGGCCATCAGTCTAACTCTGTACTACAACAAACAAACATGGCTAATCCAATACATCTTCTTGGTTCTTTCGGTAAAGTCACGTAGAATGGAAATAATAAAATAATAAAAATAAAACATAATAAAATAATTCTCACGACGTTTCGGCCACAACAGGTCTGTCTTCTCGACAGACCTGTTCTCCACCTGAGGACGGCTGCTTGCGTTGTGGCCGAAACGTCGTGAGAATTATTTTATTATGTTTTATTTTTATTATTTTATTATTTCCATTCTACGTGACTTTACCGAAAGAACCAAGAAGATGAATCCCTGCAGTCACGAAAGCTTTAAATCGAAATTAAACCAAAAAACTTTTCGAAATCACCAAAATAAAGCTTAAACAACGTGTGTGTGTGCGCATGCGTGCGCGTACCAGTGGAAACATGTGTGCAAAAGAGCTTAATAGCTCATCGGATTCCTCCAGTATAAATATTCTGACTCTGAGTAAGTGCCCGCCCCGGTTTTACTTATCCCAGAGTCGCCCTCCATCTAAGGTACCCCGCACCGCCAATGATCACGGTTGACTGCGTACGGTGCGAAAGAAATTCAACATACATACACACATTCCATCACCATCATCAGCAGCAGCCGTGATCATTCCGCACGAAAGCATAACAAAGTCACCACCACCTCTGAAGATCCCGCGATGCAATAATCCATTAAGCACCCGCACATGAACGGATTTTGTCACTCCATCTCCCTGGTGGACGCGTTTTAAAATGCCGTTCCCATTCCTTGGCTGTCCCTCTCTCATTATTCTTGACCACCGTCCATCATCCGTTTTAGCCATGACATGTCCTGCCCAAGTCCCCACTTAATTTTTTTTTGGTTTAACACGTTGGCTTACATATCCATGGTACTTTCGGTAAAGTCACGTGGATAGAAAACCAAAATGAAAATGAAAAGCAAAAAACCCACGACGTTTCGATCGCAACACAAGCGGCCTTCTTCAGGTGGAGAGAAAAAAAATATTGGTCGCGTAAGCGTACGCGACCAATTTCATCCATGAGGTTTTTTTGCGTTAGATCGCGTAAATATATAAATGTGTCGTGAAACCCACCACCACCCGACACAACCAACGAGTAAGGGTTGTCCCGTAAACAGAACATGCCAATTCGTCACTAGTACAGCACGCCGGTGTGTTGTAGAGCCAAGCCACAACATATTAAAAAAATGTATATTTAACAGTTTGGATGATGTTGGTACATAGCCTGTGCTCTCTAATCCACGTGGTTCCTCTTCCTGTTTCTCAGTGTAATTCAAAGCATTCATTTCTCCACGCTGCTTTGTGTACTTTTTGTTCGTGACCATATTTACACACCATACATCATAGCAGGTAGTGAGTACCAAATCCTCAGTTGGCTACGTACGGTGCGAAAGAAGTTTCAACATAAATGCATACATAAGATGCTTCGCAAAGCAAAATGCACCCCAAACTTGTACAAGGTGCCAATAAAGTTACACAAATATTGTCACACACACGCGCGCACGCACCAGATTGTAAGACCCACACCCGACTTTTTACTTTAAACTAAGTGGGGAGGTGGGGAGGGGAGGGTAAGTGTGCCTTGTAATCCAGAACAAAAGGTAACTCCCCTGGGATTGATAATCCCATCAGACACAGTAAAAAGTCCCGGTTAGTGTCAGTGGCGCAGTAATGGTACCAGATAGTGACAGATTTGGTGGTAGGTCTTAGTGTCGTGGTTCGGTTAGTTGTAGTGGGTTAATTGTGGGGCAAGATTTGTAGTAGGCCTAGTGCTAATGTTATGGTTAGTATTAGTGGTAGGGCTAGTGTTAGTGACATGGTTAGTGTTAGCAGTAGAGCTAGTGTTAGTGACATGGTTAGTGTTAGCAGTAGAGCTAGTGTTAGTGACATGGTTAGTGTTAGCAGTAGAGCTAGTGTTAGTGACATGGTTAGTGTTAGCAGTAGAGCTAGTGTTAGTGACGTGGTTAGTGTTAGCAGTAGAGCTAGTGTTAGTGACATGGTTAGTGTTAGCAGTAGAGCTAGTGTTAGTGACATGGTTAGTTTCAATGGTAGGGCTAGTGTTATGGTACAACTTGTGTTAGAGATAGGGCTAGGGTTAGTGACATGGTTAGTGTTAGCAGTAGGGCTAGTGTTAGTGACATGGTTAGTGTTAGCAGTAGAGCTAGTGTTAGTGACATGGTTAGTTTCAATGGTAGGGCTCGTGTTATGGTACAGCTTGTGTTAGAGGTAGGGCTAGTGTTAGTGGGATGGTTAGTGTTAGTGGTAGAGCTAGTGTTCGTGACATGGTTAGTTTCAATGGTAGGGCTCGTGTTATAGTCCAGCTTGTGTTAGAGGTAGGCTTAGTGGCATGGTTCGTGTGAGCGGGAGAGATCGTGCTCGGATGGGAATCCGGCCGTGACGAATTTTGTTGGGACTATGGGTCAGTCGGACTGCCCACCATCAGTTTCGGTGATGGCCCAGGTCTCCTGAGCCTCCGTTGGGATCTCGAACGTGAACGGAGCTCCGTTGGCGTCCGAGTCCGAGTCGTTGGCCGTGACCTGCGAGCACATGGGGGTTGTGGACACGCAGAGACGCACGCACACACGCGCGCACTTACACACACACACACACACCACACACACACACACCACACACACAGGCAGACACCACACACACACACCACACACACATACAACAAACACACACACCACACACACCACACACACACACCACACACACACCCTAAAGCCATAGATCCCCGTATAGCCTTAACGGACTGTTGGGGCAAGTGCTGTTAGCCAGAACCGATGAAGGCTGGAACAGCACACGAGGGGGTGGGTGGCCAGCACCACGCCCGGCCGCCTTTGTCTCCCCAGTGGCGATGTTTACACACCGCACGAGGTACTCATTTCAGGTTGAGTCGACCTAGGGGAGGCCCAGGACCGGTACAGATAATCGTCACTGGTGTTGGCCATGAGGGGGAATCAAACTCGGGTCGCCGAGTTCGTAGCGCAGCGCGCTAACCGCTACACTACCGCACGCACACCACACGCGCACTCACACACCCACACGCGCACTCACACACACACCACGTGTCACGTCAACAGAGATCCTGCCAGAGCCTGATTTAAAACGTTAAGGAGTGGAAAAGGGTGGGAGTGTGGAATCCTGAACTCTCAGATTTTTTTTTATTGACCTCTCTGCATGAAGATAATAATGATATAAATAAAAAAACATGCACTGTGTTCTCTCCCGTAAATATCAATATTCTGGGTATTGGCGATGACCAGGGCTGGAATTGGGAATCTTTTCTGGGAAAACCAGAGCATTAAATGTTTTCTCCTCCCCTTACAGAAAATAATGAAATGTAGTAAAGGATGTATGGTTTATATCTTTCATTATAGCACCATATGAATACACAGTGCTGGAATGGGCGGGGGGGGGGGGTCTGTAATGTATTTTTTTCTAAACAGAGTCCCTACATGAATAAATATATGTATACATTAAATGTATTTTCTCCGGTAAATATCAACAATATATAGATTTTCCTGGCCTTCGTGCGTGTGCCACAGGTTTCCTTGGGATTTCCGTGAAGTTCAATTCACCTTCTTCGCCGTATTAACATCTGTGCTAAATGATCGTTACATTTACGTTAAGAATTGTAATGCATATATATATATTTTAAAAAATTGTCTAATTATTTCGCCAAACAAATTGTATCGACGTAACCCAGGCCACCCTTGCAAGGCAGGGCGATGTTGCAAGTGTCCCAAAGGAACTGCACTTTTTCGATTTAAAGCTTTCGTGACTGCAGGGAATCATCTTCTTGGTTCTTTCGGCAAAGTCACGTAGAATGGAATTAATAAAATAATTAAAATAAAACATAATAAAATAATTCTCACGACGTTTCGGCCACAACGCAAGCAGCCGTCCTCAGGTGAAGAACAGAATCTGAATGACTCTGTCTTCTCAACAGACCTGTTCTTCACCTGAGGACGGCTGCTTGCGTTGTGGCCGAAACGTCGTGAGAATTATTTATTTTGTTTTATTTTTATTATTTTATTATTTCCATTCTACGTGACTTTACCGAAAGAAGCAAGAAGAGCACTGCACTTTATCTGCTGGTGAATTAAAGGAGCATGAAGTGCGTCCGAGTGTAGCTCGATGTACCCCACATTCATTGAACCCTGGAGCAAGATTTATGCACAGTGCGGGTTATTGTTTCCTCTTCTTGGTTCTTTCGGTAAAGTCACGTGACTTTACCGAAAGAACCAAGAAGATTAATCCCTGCAGTCACGAACGCTTTAAATCGAAACACGTACGTATGTTGGACTTCTTTCAGCAAAGTCACGTAGAAGGGAAATAATATAATAATACAAATAAAACATAATAAAATAAAAATTCTCACGACGTTTCGGCCACAACGCAAGCAGCCGTCCTCAGGTGAGGACTCACGTCGTGAGAATTGTATTTTATTATGTTTTATTTTTTATTATTTTATTACTTCCCTTCTACGTGACTTTACCGAAAGAACCAAGAAGATGAATCCCTGCAGTCACGAAAGCTTTAAATCGAAATTATTATTTCATTTTAAAACCAAAACCAAACACCCCCAACAGAGCGGCGAAGTGGTTTCACCTTGACATAGTTGGGCCCCGTGTCACACAGGGCCACGGCAGGCTGTACCAATGCAGGGGGGTTGTCATTTGCGTCGTCCAGTTGAATGGTCAGGGTGCTTGTGCTCGTGCCTCCAGGAGAATCTGCACAGGGAGGGGGGGACGTGGGATTGAAACGGCGGCCGGTTTCCGTGTGACGCTGTCCTCTCATTGATTCACTGGTCAAAAAAAAAAAATTCTGGCCTGAACTCTGATCTCAGATTTGCTCTGTCACATCGATTTTTATGCTATCGGCATACCCCATTTTCATTGATTTTACCAGAAATTAACTCTGTCACTTATGATTGCAAGTTGTTGCGAGTCAGTGACTGCTTTAGTGTTAAAATATGGTGCTGTATTTTTAGGATAGTGTGTTTATAATATCATATTATGTAGATATCCACATTTATTTAATATTTTTCTTCTGCAGTTTTTATTGAAAATGCAATATTTTATATCTCAAAAACCTGATGGGATAGACAAAAACTGATGCCAGATTTGGAATCAGCACCCCTTAAAATTACCTTAAACCCGTTGGAATACCTTATGCTAGAAAAAGTGTGTTGACCAGTGTTATCATTGTCATCATCATCGTCGTCACAGTCTCTTAGCAGGCAGGATTTTGCAGGCAATATTGTGATTCACAATTGGCAATATTGTGATTCGCGATCGGTGTGACGATTTATATTATTCACAACTAATTAGTATTATTGACCAATGATATTATTCACGACTCATTTATCTGGGCCAATTACTCATGAATACACTTTGCTTGTAGCAGGGTAGCATTTCAAGTTAGTTTAACTAGACCACGTTTGATCACCAATTATTACGTAAAAAGTAATTATGTTAATAATAGTTTGTAACAAAAAGAAATTGAGCGGGCGTGGTTATTGATAAAGGGGCTAAACTGACAGAGGAAGAGGCTGACAGCTTACCATGTGTCCCATTTAAGCTGTGTCCACACCCTGAGCAATCAGTTGCACAACTTGGTTGCATGCAACTCAACCGGTTGTGAGCAGTTGTGCAACCGGTTGCTGCGATCAGAGACGGACTCACCCTCCAAGCGATCTGCTCAGTGATGTATTTAATCACGTAGCAATATTGAGGCAACCAACATTGGTCGTTAAAATCCTGCGCAAGCTGTTCAAGCTCCTTGTTGCAGCCCCGCTCAGACACGGACGAAGCAATTGCAGGCGATCATGTTGCGTGATGTCGAAAGCGATTTGGTTGTGCAACTGATGGCTCAGATGCGGACCTGGCTCTAGGGTAGATGTCTATGGGATAGGGCGGATAAACTAAAACATATTTTAAGTGTTTTTATTTTTTTATCAGGAACGGCCCAACGAGCTGTATAACTCGTTACCAGAAATGACCCGGCCACAAATGATAGCTCACAAAAAGTGGTTTATCACGTGGACATTTCTATTAGCCAATATTGATTCTAAATATGGAGGGGAAAACCGGAGGACCCGAGAAAAACCACGTGCCCACGGGAAAAGAGACACGCAAACTCCAAATACACAGCAGGCGTCAGGGTCGTGATGGAACCCACGACCTCCTGTATACCAGACGAGGCAGTTAACATCTCGCCACTGCGGCGCCCACGTGGCAACACCTGGGTCGACTGCTATGAAGGTGGCCGTGTAGGTGTTGTTGACCACGAAGGGCGATTCGCGATCGGGTGGACGCTTTGTGGTGATGGCGCCGGTCTTTGGGTCGATAATGAGCCATCCTGCCGGGTCAGACAGCACACCATACCTGCCAGGAAGAAGAGTAATGACTGAGCACCTATTAAGATCAATTCGGCCAAGTGGATACTGGTGGTAGGGAGCCACCACCAAAGCCACCAAAGACAAAGATCCCCGGTATAGCCCAAAGAGGCTGTTGGGGCAAGTGCTGTTCGCAAGCACCTATGAAGGCCGGCACGGCACACGAGGAGGTGGGTGGCCAGCACCACGCCCGGCCGCCTTTGTCTCCCGAGTGGCGATGTTTACACACCACACCTGGTACTAATTTGAGGCTGACTCGACCTAGGGGAGGCTCAGGACCGGTTCAGATAATCGTTACTCTTCTTGGTTGTTTCGGTCAAGTCACGTAGAAGGGAAATAATAAAAATAAAACATAATAAAATAGATTTACACCATGGGAACCTCATTTGCCAGTAAAAAAATATGATAATTGTTTTTTTACCCTTCTATCTGGCAACAAAACTGACACCTTTTGGCGTCATCTGGTCCAAACCATGTGAGACTAGGCTCTAAGGAAAGCTGTCTCGGGTGTGGACCAATCAACTTCAAGGACAGTGCATACATTATCAGAGTTATGTTTTTTGTTTGCATTATGACTGCAGGTATTCTGGTCTATGCAAACATGACACCTTGGAAAAAAAGGTGTCAGTTTTGTTGCCAGATAGAAGGGTAAAAAAACGTTTATCATAATCAAATAGAACCAAGGAAGATGAAACCCTGCAGTCACGAAAGCTTTGAATCGAAATATAATCGTTACTGGTGTTGGCCGTGAGCAGGAATCGAACTCATAAGGCAGCGCGCTAACCGCTACACATACCAAATGCACGCACGCGCACGCGTACACAACACCGTGAGACAAACACCTGCCCCCACCTGATGTCGCTCTGCGCCGGACCATCAGGTCGCGCGAAGGCCACGGCGTGCATTGTGGCAATCGTGCCCCCCGAGCTGATGCCCTCCAGCATCTTCACGTCCAAGTGACGCGCCGTGAGCACGGGCCGCTCGTCCACGTCGCGCACGCGCAGCGTGAACTTGGCCATGGAGGAGGCGATCGTGGCCGAGTCTGGGGGGGGCCCCATGAACGGCACCTCGTTCTCGGCGAGCACGGCCAGCTTGAGCGAGCTCACCTTCTCAAAGTCCAGTGGCTGGTGGGGAGGGGGGGGGAGGCGGCAGTGAGGTGGGGTGGGGTCAGAGGTCGCAAACGGGTTTTGATTCCTTACCCGTACCCGGCCGCACCAGGGTCGAAAACGGGTACCTGCACCCGTACCCGGCCGTACCCTACCCGTACTTGCCTGGGTATGGGTATCGGGTACCTGATTGCGACCTCTGGGATGAAGCCATGTTTCAGGTGCGGGTGGGTTGATTCTAGGAACTTGAATTGTGAGAAGAGACAAGACGTTTGGAAATGAGTGACAAACGGTGATTCACCAGTGACTCACGGCCTACCCGTACCCGGCCGCACCAGGGCCGCAAACGGGTACCCGTACCCATACCCGGCCGGGTATCGGGTAGCCGGGTATCGGGTAGGGTACGGGTATCGGGTACCCAGTTGCGACCTCTGGGTGGGGAGCAGTGGTGGAGCGAGTCTGAAATGCTCTTCCGATATTAGGAGGCCACTGGAACTAATTTCTTTAGAATTGCTTTTTGTGTTTAACCACCGCACGTCCGATTAGCATGGTTGGCTATGTACAGTGTGAAAGAAAAGTTCAACATAAATACATCTCCTTCGTCTGGAATGCAGGAGGAGGTTCAATCCCGACCCTGACACCTGTACATTTGGAGTATCCATGTCTCTCTCCCCATGGTCGCATGGATTTTTTCTCCAGGTCCTCCAATTTTACGCTCCACATTTAGAATCGTCGTCACGCATTTAGAGAGTATTTGGCTGCTATCAATTTCCAAATGACAATTTCGCCAATATCGTTGAGCTTTCATTTATGGTAGCCAAATCGCTTCTAAACATATCTATATAGCTCAGTGGGCCTTACCTGGTAGTAGTGGTAGAATCAACATGCGTTTAGAGTATTTGTCTGCTATAAATTTCCACACGATGATAATCCACTTCGTTGAGCTACCATTAGTGATAGCCAGGCCGCTTCTGAGCTACGTAGCTCAGTGTGAGCCTCATCTGCTGCTAAAATAAAAATAGTTTAGTGTAGTACAGGTAGTCCTCTACTTACGATCGAGATGCGTTACGACGACCCCATCGTAAGTCAAAAATATCGTAAGTCGAAGATGGCCTAGCCTACCCAAGAGTCTTAAAGAATGGTGATAATTTAGCAAAACAGCAATTTACATTACCGTACTGTATAAACTATCCACTGTATGCATTTATTAATTACAATACTGTATTGCACAGTACAGTGTAAACAAAAAAAAACAAGGTAAATTCTTAGCCTACCTATATGAACTGCAATTTAATAGAAAGTTTTTTCAGGAAACAATCCTATCTGCTAAAAAAACGTTTAACATGCATTGAACGTATCGTATCGTGGTAACCTTAAAATGAAATCGCTAAAGCTACGTATCATACATGCATTGAACGTATCGTAACGTATCATATTGTACTGTACTCACCAAGATTCTGTCCGTCGTCTGCATACTTGAACGATGTTAGGTAAAATTTTTATTTAAAGCTTTCGTGACTGCAGTGATTCATATTCTTGGTTCTTTATATTTATATTATTTTATTATTATTTCCCTTCTACGTGACTTTAAAAAATAAAAATAGTTGTATATTAATATGATTTTATTATTAAAACAAATTTTTATTTTATTTTATTATATATATTTTCATATTTATATTATTTTATTATTTCCCTTCTACGTGACTTTACCGAAAGAACCAAGAATACGATGTTAGGTTGTTGATGGCAATTTTGTCGAATCGCTATCGCCATCGTAAGTTCGAAATATCGTAAGTCGGACCCCATCGTAACTCGGGGACTATCTGTATATATGGGTGTGGGGTGGGGGGGTGGGGGCTGGGTGTGGGGGTGTGGCTGGGCACCTTGATGAGCGTGATGACGCCCTCGTTGGTGACGGGGTCGGTGTCCACGCGGAACTGGCCTCCCTCGTTGCCCCGCACGATGGTGTAGCGCCCTCGCCACGCGCTCGTGTTCACCTTGTCGGCGTCCGACACGCGCACGCGCCCCACCACCACCTCCTTCGTGTTCTCGTCCACCTCCCCGGACAGCTGGGGAGGAGGAGATGGACAGGGTCAGGGTTAGGAGTTGGGGCTGTTGTGCTGATTCAATAACAATGGGCGTCGGGGTAATTGATGCCCTGTCTCTTGCTCCCAGTCGCGAACTCCTTGCAGCGGTCGCAGAGGTCGCAAACGGGTTTTGATTCCTTACCCGTACCCGGCCGCACCAGGGTCAAAAACGGGTACCCGTACCCTACCCGTACCCGGCCGGGTATCGGGTAGGGTACGGGTACCCGATTGCGACCTCTGGGATGAAGCCATGTTGCAGGCGCGGGTGGGTTGATTCTAGGAACTTGAATTATGAGAAGAGACAAGACGTTGGGAAATGAGTGACAAACGCTACCCGTACCCGGCCGGGTACAGGTAGCCGGGTATCTGGTAGGGTACGGGTATCGGGTACCCGGTTGCGACCTCTGAGCGGTGGTGGCTTTTGGTTCGCCATCGAACAAAGACGGTGGTCACCGCATCGCGGCGCTTTTGGATGCGCTTCCCGGGCTGTCTGGAACGTTCTTGCTTCCGATATGAGGGAGCCACTTGAGCTATGCACTGTTAAATCATCTAGATTGAAAGCTCATTTTTTTAGAACTGCTTTTTGTGTTTTGTTTGTTGGCCTCTAATTAGCATGGTTGGCTACATATTGTGCAAAAGAAGTTCAACACATACGATGGGGCCGAGTCTATCCACGGGACACCCATTGTTGATATCCCCACAAACTGGTACTCGTTTTATCGACCCCCGCAGGAAATAAGGATTGTGAGCTGGTCGCTCTACCACTGATCCACCGCATACACGCGTATTGATAGATGATAACAACAATAGTGCAATATGTTATACATAGGATTTCACGGCCAATATAAAGAATAATAATAACACTGGTCAACAAAAAAAAAAACATTTTTTTCTGGCCTGGACTTTTGCAACTGTTTTAGACTAATTTCAGGGTGCTGATTCCAAATCTGATCTCAGATTTGCTCTATCACATCGATTTTTATGCTATCGGCATACCCCATTTTCATTGATTTTACCCGAAATTAACTCTGTCACTTATGATTGCAAGTTGTTGCGAGTCAGTGACTGCTTTAGTGTTAAAATATGGTGCTGTATTTTTAGGATAGTGTGTTTATAATATCATTTTATGTAGATATCCACATTTATTTAATATTTTTCTTCCGCAGATTTTATTGAAAATGCAATATTTTATATCTCAAAAACCTGACGTGATAGACAAAAACTGATGCCAGATTTGGAATCAGCACCCCAAAATTACCTTAAACCCGTTGGAATACCTCATACCAGAAAAAGTGTGTTGACCAGTGTTATCAAACCCTAAACCATCAGCTTAAAGTCCAGCTGTGGCAGTGACCTAGCAACAGTTGGGTGGCTCATCACACCGACCACCCGTCTCAAGATTCTTATCGTCCTGTGAGGTCAGAGCCCGAATTTCGAATTTCACATTTCATCCATCCCTCCGATTAACACGGTTGGCTACGTACATTGCGCAATAAGTTCAACATATTTCGATTTAAAGCTTTCGTGACTGCAGCATTTCATGTTATTTGGGTCTTTCGGTAAAGTCACATAGATAGATTCAAAGAAAATAACAAAAAACTACAACGTTTCGATGGCAACACAAGCGATCTAAACGTCGTAGTTTTTTGGTTATTTTCTTTGAACTTATCTACGTGACTTTACCGAAAGACCCAAATAATAGAAGTGAGTATTGACGACGTTTCTCCTGCCTTGTTTGTGGAATAGCTGCAAAAAAGGGCCCTTGCCCGAAACGTCGCCTATCATATAAATACATGTTTTTTTTCGATTTAAAGCTTTCGTGACTGCAGGGATTCATCTTCTTGGTTCTTTCGGTAAAGTCACATAGAATGGAAATAATAAAGTAATACAAATAAAACATAATAAAATAATATATTTTAAAATAATATAAATAAAACATAATAAAAAAATATATTTTATTATGTTTTATTTGTATTATTTTATTATTTCCATTCTACGTGACTTTACCGAAAGATCCAAGGAGAAGTTAAACATACATACCTACGTACATACAAACCACACACACACACACCCTGGGGCAACCGGTCATATTTTAGCTTCCACGCTCTTCTTTGTACGCTCCGCCTCGTGACCTCCAGTCTGCCTCGAATGACCTACTCGTGAGCCTGGACATGGGAGGGGCGTTGGGAAGTTTCTACCGCACCTCCTTGGCCACGACCTTGGGGGCATTGTCGTTGATGTCAGCCACAGTGATGGAGACGGTGGCCGTGCTGGACAATCCGCTTCCATCTCCGTTGTTGTCGGCCACCTCCATGACCAGCGCGTAGTACTCCACCGTCTGTGCACAAAGATAAAGGCACAGATCTCTCAACACCCATGTAGCCTACGCAGGCCGTAGCCATGGAGTCAACATTGGTGGGGACCAAATCTTCCAGGGGGTCTAGAGGTCACCCCCCCCAGAAAAAAAATCTAAATTCGAAAACTAATTTCCTGCCTAAAATATTTCAAAATTCACTAACACATTGGATGGACTTGTCATTATTCTTTTTTACAATAATGTCGAATAGTGTATTGTATTACGTTGCTCTGTTTTTCACCTTTTCTTGTTCCATTGTATGTAATGGCAGAGATTAGGGATGAATAAAGTACAACCATAACTACAATCATAAAAACAGAAATCTATGCATTGTTACATGAAGACAAGTCCAGATATTGTGGCCAAGGGTTAGCAAATTGTTATTTTTATTTACACAGCATAGCTATTAAAACAAAAAATATTGTTTACAGCAATATATTGAGGGGGACATTTTGAGCACATTTGAAAATTGGGGGGGGATGTGTCCCCCCCAATGTATATTATAATTACGGCCTTGTAGCCTACGCAGGCTGTTGGGGGCAAGTGCAGTTAGCGAGCACCTATTAAGGCCGGGACTGTAGCACACCTACAAGGGTGGAGGGAGGGGCGGGGGGCACCATGCCTGGCCTTTTTGTCTTCCCCAATGCCGATGTTTTGCACAACTCATCAGGTACTCATTCAAAGCTGAGTTGTCCTAGGGGAGGCCCACAACTGGTTCAGATATTCAACACCTGAACGTTGACCGTGAGTGGGAATTCAAGTCGGTTAGCCTGGTTCGTTGCGCAGTGCGCCAACCACTGTGGTACCAGACAACAACAACAACAACAACCGCCATTCGCCACTAAGTGGAAGTGACGTCACCACGACGCTTGTGCCAGGCCATGTGCACGTTGAGGCCACGTGAAGTGTCGAACGCCCGCTGGCAGGAGGTCACGGGGCAGACCCAGGTGCGCACATACACACATACACACACGTGACCACGCTCTCACATGCTCACGTGGCCAAGTGAGCAAATGACTGGGTGGATGAGCAAGTGAACATTTGAGTGGCTGAGTGAGTGAATTAGTGAATGGCTGTGTGAGTGAATGAGTGAACGGATGAGCGAGTGAGTGGTCGAGTGGCTGAGTGAGCCGTTAAGTAGCTGAGCGTTTGGATGCTTGAATTGTTTCACAGGCGGCTGAGTGACTGTGCGTGCGAGCGAGTGAGTGAGCTGCTGATCATTGCGTGAGTGAGTGGCTGAGTGACCAAGCGAGTGAGTGGCTGAGTGACCAAGCGAGTGGTTGCGTGGGTGAGCGAGTGAGCGAGCGATCAAAGTGGGTTGACCTCGCGGTCGAGCTGGGAATTGGTGCGGATGACACCGTCCGCGGGGTTGACCCTGAAGTCGGTCCCCTGCGGATGCTGGGATATGAGGCGGAAGGCGAGGGCAGTGGCCGGGGTTCCGGGCTCGTCCCGGTCCGATGCCATCACCTGCACTACGAATGTACCTGCACGCACATGGCGTGCACGCACATGGCGTGCATGCAACGAACCCTCATCACGATTGTCGTCGGCCAGAGTCAATCCACTGCCAATCTCGGCGTAGCTCGGTGCTCTGTGGGGAGGTGCATGGGTGGGCGGAATTCCGGATATGCACGACAGACAGACAGACAGATAATCCCTGGTGGGCAGTGTGGAACCTGTTGTTCCTACCTGTAAAAGCAGTGAACTATTTGTCCTTTGTAAACGTGACACATGTTTCACTTCTAGATTTGAAGCTTTCGTGATGAGCCCCTCCCTCCCTACTCCCCCCTTAACTTGTATTTAAGAACTTGCATCTTGGAATCTCTGCCTCACTTGATACAGCAAATCTAGCTGTGACGGTCCCACCTGATGACGGAGACTTGTGTTGCCTCCGAAACGTCGTGATTTATTATTTTATTTTATTTCTACATTTACTTTTAGTAATTTTTTATTTAATTTTTTACCTACGTGACTTTACCGAAAAAACCTAAGAGTACATGTTTTACTGTTTTAACCGTGTCGGGTAGTGCCGGGTTACGACACATTTATAAATAACGCGAGCTAACCCAAAACCCTTTATTATGAATAATATTGGTCGCGAAAGCCTTACGTGTCAAACTACTGTACATAGCTCCAGTTAGTTGGGGAGGGGGAGGTGGGGGGACCTTTCTACCTGATACAATTTTTTGTAACAAAATAAAATAAATAAAAATCCACTCCACTGCTCGACCACACGCAGCCCCGTGGGGTGGTGAGGACGTACCCTTGGCGGCACCCTCGGTGACGCTGGCCGGGTATGTGGCGCGCGAGAACTCCGGCGCGTTGTCGTTGATGTCCTTCACGTGGATGACGAGGTCGAACGGAGTCTCCAGCGCGTTGCCCTGCTCATCGTAGGCCTGCACCTTCAGCTGCCGCCCGACACACACACACACCACGTGAACAACACCAAGGTCTCATATTCTTAGGTTTTTTCGGTAAAGTCACGTAGGTATAAAATAAAAATTACTAAAAGTAAAAAGTCACGTAGGTAAAAAAATAAAATTAATAAAAATAAAAGGGGAAAAATATATTTATATTATTTTTATTTTACTTTTATTAATTTAAATTTAAATTTTTTACCTACGTGACTTTACCGAAAAAACCTAAGAATATGAATCCTTGCAGTCACGAAAGCTTCAAATCTAGAATTAACACCAAGGTCACCAACCCACACATGTACAAGGCCCCTACTACTGACCTCCTGCATACCAGGCGAGGAAGTTAACATCTCAATCACCGCGGCCGGGAAGGCGTCACTGAGCTGTGTGTAGCTCTTTTTCAGAAGCGACCTGGCTATCAAAAATGACAGCTCAACGAAGTGTCTTATCATCGTGTGGAAATGTATAGCAGCCAAATACTCTAAGCGCATCGATAATAGAGGTTTTTGTGGGTTAGATTTACGCTATCTAACCCCCCAAAAAACTCTATTTTGGATGATATTGGTCGCGAAAGCCTACGTGTTAAACTGACTCTAAACGCATGTTGATTCTTAATGTGGAGGAAAAACCGGAGGACCCGGATAACAATCCACGCGACCACGGGGAGAACATGCAAACTCCAAAGAAACAGGCGTAATTGTAGATATCGAACCCACGACCTCCTGCATACCAGGCGAGGGAGTTAACATCTTGCCACCGTATGATATAGCCTACACCAGGGGTTGGCAACCAAAATAAGAAAAAACAATTTTTTTTTAGATTTCGGTAAAAATAAAACTCCATTTAAAGAGTGGATGGGTGAGTAAGTCACTAGGTGAATGACTGAGTTAGTGGATGGATGGGTGAGTGAGTAGGTCGGTGGATTATACAGGTAGGAACAACAGTTCCACACTGCCCACCAGGGATTATTTGTCTGTCGTGCATAGCCCCTCCCAAACAAGCACGCCCCCGGATTGGTTGAAGTGATTCACGTGACCGCGAGCTTTCTGTCGTGCACGAATGCGCTGTCCAACCAAGTTCCTACCTTAATTTTAGAACTTTCGTGACTGCAGGAATTATTATTTGTTTAATAAGTTCCTACCTGTCCACTCCGAAGGAACGTGTTTGAGTGAGAGAGCGATCGAGTGGATGAGCGAGTCAACAGGTGAGTCAACGCGTGAGTGGGCGCGCAGGCAAGTAGATGGGCAAGTGAGCGAATAGATAAGTGAGTGAAGCGATAGATGGTGAATTAAATGGTGGGCGAGTGAGCCGTCGATTGAGTGAGCGAATGAGCGAGCCACTGAGCGAGCGAGTGAATAGGTAGGATGGTGGTTGGCTGGGTGATTGAGCCGTCGAGGAAGTAAGTGAGCGAGTGAATGAGAAAGTGAGCGAGCAGGCAAGTGAGAAAGTAAGTGAGCGAGTGAGTGATTGAGTGAATTAATGGTTAGGATGGTGGTTGGCTGGGTGATTGAGCCGTCGAGGAAGTAAGTGAGCGAGCGAATGAGAAAGTGAGCGAGCAGGCAAGTGAGAAAGTAAGTGAGCGAGTGAGTGATTGAGTGAATGAATGGTTAGGATGGTGGTTGGCTGGGTGATTGAGCCGTCGAGGAAGTAAGTGAGCGAGTGAGTGAGAAATTGAGCGAGCAGGCAAGTGAGAAAGTAAGTGAGCGAGTGAGTGATTGAGTGAATGAATGGTTAGGATGGTGGTTGGCTGGGTGATTGAGCCGTCGAGGAAGTAAGTGAGCGAGTGAGTGAGAAATTGAGCGAGCAGGCAAGTGAGAAAGTAAGTGAGCGAGTGAGTGATTGAGTGAATGAATGGTTAGGATGGTGGTTGGCTGGGTGATTGAGCCGTCGAGGAAGTAAGTGAGCGAGCGAATGAGAAAGTGAGCGAGCAGGCAAGTGAGAAAGTAAGTGAGCGAGTGAGTGATTGAGTGAATGAATGGTTAGGATGGTGGTTGGCTGGGTGATTGAGCCGTCGAGGAAGTAAGTGAGCGAGTGAGTGAGAAATTGAGCGAGCAGGCAAGTGAGAAAGTAAGTGAGCGAGTGAGTGATTGAGTGAATTAATGGTTAGGATGGTGGTTGGCTGGGTGATTGAGCCGTCGAGGAAGTAAGTGAGCGAGCGAATGAGAAAGTGAGCGAGCAGGCAAGTGAGAAAGTAAGTGAGCGAGTGAGTGATTGAGTGAATGAATGGTTAGGATGGTGGTTGGCTGGGTGATTGAGCCGTCGAGGAAGTAAGTGAGCGAGTGAGTGAGAAATTGAGCGAGCAGGCAAGTGAGAAAGTAAGTGAGCGAGTGAGTGATTGAGTGAATGAATGGTTAGGATGGTGGTTGGCTGGGTGATTGAGCCGTCGAGGAAGTAAGTGAGCGAGCGAGTGAGAAAGTGAGCGAGCAGGCAAGTGAGAAAGTAAGTGAGCGAGTGAGTGATTGAGTGAATGAATGGTTAGGATGGTGGTTGGCTGGGTGATTGAGCCGTCGAGGAAGTAAGTGAGCGAGCGAGTGAGAAAGTGAGCGAGCAGGCAAGTGAGAAAGTAAGTGAGCGAGTGAGTGATTGAGTGAATGAATGGTTAGGATGGTGGTTGGCTGGGTGATTGAGCCGTCGAGGAAGTAAGTGAGCGAGCGAGTGAGAAAGTGAGCGAGCAGGCAAGTGAGAAAGTAAGTGAGCGAGTGAGTGATTGAGTGAATGAATGGTTAGGATGGTGGTTGGCTGGGTGATTGAGCCGTCGAGGAAGTAAGTGAGCGAGCGAGTGAGAAAGTGAGCGAGCAGGCAAGTGAGAAAGTAAGTGAGCGAGTGAGTGATTGAGTGAATGAATGGTTAGGATGGTGGTTGGCTGGGTGATTGAGCCGTCGAGGAAGTAAGTGAGCGAGTGAGTGAGAAATTGAGCGAGCAGGCAAGTGAGAAAGTAAGTGAGCGAGTGAGTGATTGAGTGAATGAATGGTTAGGATGGTGGTTGGCTGGGTGATTGAGCCGTCGAGGAAGTAAGTGAGCGAGTGAGTGAGAAATTGAGCGAGCAGGCAAGTGAGAAAGTAAGTGAGCGAGTGAGTGATTGAGTGAATGAATGGTTAGGATGGTGGTTGGCTGGGTGATTGAGCCGTCGAGGAAGTAAGTGAGCGAGCGAATGAGAAAGTGAGCGAGCAGGCAAGTGAGAAAGTAAGTGAGCGAGTGAGTGATTGAGTGAATGAATGGTTAGGATGGTGGTTGGCTGGGTGATTGAGCCGTCGAGGAAGTAAGTGAGCGAGTGAGTGAGAAATTGAGCGAGCAGGCAAGTGAGAAAGTAAGTGAGCGAGTGAGTGATTGAGTGAATTAATGGTTAGGATGGTGGTTGGCTGGGTGATTGAGCCGTCGAGGAAGTAAGTGAGCGAGCGAATGAGAAAGTGAGCGAGCAGGCAAGTGAGAAAGTAAGTGAGCGAGTGAGTGATTGAGTGAATGAATGGTTAGGATGGTGGTTGGCTGGGTGATTGAGCCGTCGAGGAAGTAAGTGAGCGAGTGAGTGAGAAATTGAGCGAGCAGGCAAGTGAGAAAGTAAGTGAGCGAGTGAGTGATTGAGTGAATGAATGGTTAGGATGGTGGTTGGCTGGGTGATTGAGCCGTCGAGGAAGTAAGTGAGCGAGCGAGTGAGAAAGTGAGCGAGCAGGCAAGTGAGAAAGTAAGTGAGCGAGTGAGTGATTGAGTGAATGAATGGTTAGGATGGTGGTTGGCTGGGTGATTGAGCCGTCGAGGAAGTAAGTGAGCGAGCGAGTGAGAAAGTGAGCGAGCAGGCAAGTGAGAAAGTAAGTGAGCGAGTGAGTGATTGAGTGAATGAATGGTTAGGATGGTGGTTGGCTGGGTGATTGAGCCGTCGAGGAAGTAAGTGAGCGAGCGAGTGAGAAAGTGAGCGAGCAGGCAAGTGAGAAAGTAAGTGAGCGAGTGAGTGATTGAGTGAATGAATGGTTAGGATGGTGGTTGGCTGGGTGATTGAGCCGTCGAGGAAGTAAGTGAGCGAGCGAGTGAGAAAGTGAGCGAGCAGGCAAGTGAGAAAGTAAGTGAGCGAGTGAGTGATTGAGTGAATGAATGGTTAGGATGGTGGTTGGCTGGGTGATTGAGCCGTCGAGGAAGTAAGTGAGCGAGTGAGTGAGAAATTGAGCGAGCAGGCAAGTGAGAAAGTAAGTGAGCGAGTGAGTGATTGAGTGAATTAATGGTTAGGATGGTGGTTGGCTGGGTGATTGAGCCGTCGAGGAAGTAAGTGAGCGAGCGAATGAGAAAGTGAGCGAGCAGGCAAGTGAGAAAGTAAGTGAGCGAGTGAGTGATTGAGTGAATGAATGGTTAGGATGGTGGTTGGCTGGGTGATTGAGCCGTCGAGGAAGTAAGTGAGCGAGTGAGTGAGAAATTGAGCGAGCAGGCAAGTGAGAAAGTAAGTGAGCGAGTGAGTGATTGAGTGAATGAATGGTTAGGATGGTGGTTGGCTGGGTGATTGAGCCGTCGAGGAAGTAAGTGAGCGAGCGAGTGAGAAAGTGAGCGAGCAGGCAAGTGAGAAAGTAAGTGAGCGAGTGAGTGATTGAGTGAATGAATGGTTAGGATGGTGGTTGGCTGGGTGATTGAGCCGTCGAGGAAGTAAGTGAGCGAGCGAGTGAGAAAGTGAGCGAGCAGGCAAGTGAGAAAGTAAGTGAGCGAGTGAGTGATTGAGTGAATGAATGGTTAGGATGGTGGTTGGCTGGGTGATTGAGCCGTCGAGGAAGTAAGTGAGCGAGCGAGTGAGAAAGTGAGCGAGCAGGCAAGTGAGAAAGTAAGTGAGCGAGTGAGTGATTGAGTGAATGAATGGTTAGGATGGTGGTTGGCTGGGTGATTGAGCCGTCGAGGAAGTAAGTGAGCGAGCGAGTGAGAAAGTGAGCGAGCAGGCAAGTGAGAAAGTAAGTGAGCGAGTGAGTGATTGAGTGAATGAATGGTTAGGATGGTGGTTGGCTGGGTGATTGAGCCGTCGAGGAAGTAAGTGAGCGAGCGAATGAGAAAGTGAGCGAGCAGGCAAGTGAGAAAGTAAGTGAGCGAGTGAGTGATTGAGTGAATTAATGGTTAGGATGGTGGTTGGCTGGGTGATTGAGCCGTCGAGGAAGTAAGTGAGCGAGCGAGTGAGAAAGTGAGCGAGCAGGCAAGTGAGAAAGTAAGTGAGCGAGTGAGTGATTGAGTGAATGAATGGTTAGGATGGTGGTTGGCTGGGTGATTGAGCCGTCGAGGAAGTAAGTGAGCGAGCGAATGAGAAAGTGAGCGAGCAGGCAAGTGAGAAAGTAAGTGAGCGAGTGAGTGATTGAGTGAATTAATGGTTAGGATGGTGGTTGGCTGGGTGATTGAGCCGTCGAGGAAGTAAGTGAGCGAGTGAGTGAGAAAGTGAGCGAGCAGGCAAGTGAGAAAGTAAGTGAGCGAGTGAGTGATTGAGTGAATTAATGGTTAGGATGGTGGTTGGCTGGGTGATTGAGCCGTCGAGGAAGTAAGTGAGCGAGCGAATGAGAAAGTGAGCGAGCAGGCAAGTGAGAAAGTAAGTGAGCGAGTGAGTGATTGAGTGAATGAATGGTTAGGATGGTGGTTGGCTGGGTGATTGAGCCGTCGAGGAAGTAAGTGAGCGAGTGAGTGAGAAATTGAGCGAGCAGGCAAGTGAGAAAGTAAGTGAGCGAGTGAGTGATTGAGTGAATTAATGGTTAGGATGGTGGTTGGCTGGGTGATTGAGCCGTCGAGGAAGTAAGTGAGCGAGTGAGTGAGAAATTGAGCGAGCAGGCAAGTGAGAAAGTAAGTGAGCGAGTGAGTGATTGAGTGAATTAATGGTTAGGATGGTGGTTGGCTGGGTGATTGAGCCGTCGAGGAAGTAAGTGAGCGAGCGAATGAGAAAGTGAGCGAGCAGGCAAGTGAGAAAGTAAGTGAGCGAGTGAGTGATTGAGTGAATGAATGGTTAGGATGGTGGTTGGCTGGGTGATTGAGCCGTCGAGGAAGTAAGTGAGCGAGCGAGTGAGAAATTGAGCGAGCAGGCAAGTGAGAAAGTAAGTGAGCGAGTGAGTGATTGAGTGAATGAATGGTTAGGATGGTGGTTGGCTGGGTGATTGAGCCGTCGAGGAAGTAAGTGAGCGAGTGAGTGAGAAAGTGAGCGAGCAGGCAAGTGAGAAAGTAAGTGAGCGAGTGAGTGATTGAGTGAATGAATGGTTAGGATGGTGGTTGGCTGGGTGATTGAGCCGTCGAGGAAGTAAGTGAGCGAGCGAGTGAGAAAGTGAGCGAGCAGGCAAGTGAGAAAGTAAGTGAGCGAGTGAGTGATTGAGTGAATGAATGGTTAGGATGGTGGTTGGCTGGGTGATTGAGCTGTCAAGAGAGTGAGCGAGTGAGCCTTACGGTGTAAGTGGGGATCTCCTCACGGTCCACCACCTTCTGCTGGTAAATGCGTCCGAATTTGGGGTCCATCGAGAAGACCCCGAGCGGGGGTCGGTCGACCCCCTCCCCTGTCATCACGTATGTCACTTCCATGAGCTTTGAGATGTCCGAGATCACCTGCGGAAATCGCGACAATCATCACCACAATCATCACCATTATCATCACCACAATCATCACCACAATCATCACCATAACCATTACCATCACCACAATCATCACCACAATCATCACCATAATCATCACCACAATCATCACCATAATCATTATCACAATCATCACCATAATCATTACCATCACCACAATCATCACCACAATCATCACCATAATCATCACCACAATCATCACCATAATCATTATCACAATCATCACCACAATCATCACCATCATCATCACCACAATCATCACCATACTCATTATCACAATCATTACCACAATCATCACCACAATCATCACCACAATCATTACCATCACCACAATCATCACCACAATCATTACCATCATCATCACCATAATCATTACCATCACCACAATCATCACCATTATCATCATTACCATCATCACCATAATCATCACCATAATCATCACCACAATCATCACCATAATCATTACCATCACCACAATCATCACCATAATCATTACCATCACCACAATCATCACTACAATCATCATTATCATTAGAATTACCACAATAACCATCAACGCCACCACAATCGTCATCATAACCACAATCATCATCATTACAATCATCACCACATTCATTAACACAATCATCACGATCACAACAATCATTACCATCACCATAACCATCATCACCACTCCAATCATCATCACAATCATGATCATCAAAGACAAATATCTCCCTTATAACCTTAACAGACTGTTGGAACAAGTGCTGTTAGCGAGCACCTATGATGGCCGGCACAGCACACGAGGGGATGAGTGACCAGCAGAGGTGTGGACTCGAGTCATGTGACTTGGATTCGAGTCAGACTCGAGTCATGAATTTGATGACTTGCGACTCGACTTGGACTTGCATAACAATGACTTTGTCCCACCTCTGGTGACCAGCACCACGCCCGGCCGCCTTTGTCTCCCCAGTGGCGATGTTTAAGCACAGAGCCAGATATGATCATCACCGCCATCACAATCATCATTAGAATCGCAGCAACGGATATAATCTTCACCGCTAGCAACTCCACCATTTAGGGCCGTCCATAAATGACGTCACGCGATTTTGGACGATTTTTGACCCCCCCCCTCGTCACACGACGTCACAAAAAGTGAGAGCCCTCCCCTCAAATATGACGTCACAAAGCTCTGTCCCCCCCCCCCAAAAAAAAAATGCTTCAAATCGCTTTAAACTATTGTCATTGTAGTGCGTATTTAATGTGGCGCTGCACTCTGATGTTGTAGGAGAAAACATTTATTAAAAAGTCAATTTAATTAAGTAGAACGTGTTGTCTATATTTATTTAAAGTTGCGCATTTTGATGTGACGTCACATTTCTCAACCTCCCCCCCTCGTCACACATCGTCACAAATGTCTGACCCCCCCCCCCCCCCTAGGTGCGTGACGTCATTTATGGACGATCCCTTAGCAACCACAATAGTCAGCCTCCCATCAATTACCATCGCCACCACCGCCATCAGCAACAGCAAGAACAACAACATCATCATCTCGATTTAAAGCTTTCGTGACTGCAGGGATTCATCTTCTTGGTTCTTTCGGTAAAGTCACGTAGACGCTGTCTTTCCGACAGCCCTGTTCTTCACCTGAGGACGGCTGCTTGCGTTGTGGCCGAAACGTCGTGAGAATTATTTTATTATGTTTAATTTTTATTATTTTATTATGTTTTATTTTTATTATTTGATTGTTTCCCTTCTACGTGACTTTACCTAAAGAACCAAGAAAAAACATCATCATCATCATCAGCATTCATCATCGTCGTCTTCATCGTCCTCCTCCTCCTCCTTACGAATCTGAGGTATCTGGGCACTCCTTGCCCATCGCCCTCGGTGACGGCGATGGGAGGGGTCCCCCAGCTCCTGCGTCGTCTGATGGCAGAGGAGGGGGATCCTTCCGCACCCCACCACTTTGACACCTAGAGGCAGAGTTTGGATTTCGGGAGGAGAGGAGAGGGGGAAGGGGTTGGCGTGGGGATAAGTGAGAGCGGTGGGGGGACACGGACATGCTGATATGAGCTACCCGTCGGAGGCCGTCGGAATGCGAGAAGGGCTGCGTGCAGAACGAGAGAGTGAGCGAGAGAGTGAGCGAGAGAGTGAGCGAGAGAGTGAGCGAGAGAGTGAGCGAGCGAGAGAGCGAGCGAGAGAGCGAGCGAGAGAGCGAGCGAGAGGTGGGGGTTTATATAAAGCAAAGTAACAAAAAATAAATTTAAATAAAAAAAAATTACGAAATGATGAACGAAGCAAAGTGCCGAATACACCGAGCATCTTCTTGTTTCCACTGATCGTAAAAAAAGGGGGAGAGAAAGAAAGACGCAGTGGAATGCAGCATCGCCCTCGTGGTCAGGGGTGGGTGGGTGAGTGGGTGAGTGGATTGAAATATGGTTAATTAATTGGTGGGGAGCGGTGGTGCAGTGGTTAGCGCGCTGCGCTCCAAACCCGGCATCCCAAGTTCGGTTCCCATTCACGGCCAACACCAGCGACGATTATTTTAACCAGTCTTGGACCTCCTCTAGGCCGACTCAGCATCAAATGAGTACCTGGTGCTGGCCAATCACCCTTCGTGTGCCGTACCGGCCTTCATAGGTGCTCGCGAACAGCACTTGCCCCGACAGTCTTGTCAAGGCTATACGGGGGATCTTTGTATTTGGGTGGGTGGATGGGTGGATGGGTGGGTGAATGAGTGCGTGTGTGGGTGAGTGGGTGAGTGGGTGGATGAGTGAATGGTTGGGTGGGTGGGTGGATGGGTGAGATATTGGGTGGGTTATTGAATGAATGGATGGGTGGATAGAAGGGTGAGTGGATGATGAGTGCGTTCGTGCGTGCGTGGGTGAGTAGGTGGATGAGTGAATGGTAGGTAGCTAGGTGGACAGGTGGGTTGGAGGATGGATGGGTGAGTGCGTGGGTGGTTGAGTACATAGGTGAGTGGATGATTGAGTGGTTGAGTGGATAGATGGATAAGTGGGTGAATAGGTGGAAGGATGGATGAGCAGATGGGTGGATAAACGAGTGGCTGGGTGGGTAGGTGGATGAGTGCTTGTGTGTATGCATGGGTGAGTGGGTGGGAGGGTTTGTTGATGAGTGGGTGGGTGTTGTTAATCTACTCAACAAGAAGTACACATCATGGGACCTCCTTTGCCAGTACCAAAATATAAGAATCGGTTTTCCCCCTTTTGGCGTCCTCTGGTCGAACACCGTTTGAGACTAGGCTCAAACGAAAGCTGTCTCTGGTGTGGACCCATCAGTTTCAAAGGCAATGCATAGATTATCAGAGTATGTTCTTGTTTGCATTCTGACCACAAGTATTGTGGTTAATGCAGACATGGTTACTTGTAAAAGGTTTCAGTTTGGTGTTTTAACATCTTAACACCTGTTTTGTTGCCAGAAAAAAGTAGAAAACCTATTCTCAAAACAAGTACACACCCAAGCAGGTCAACATTTTAACATCATCATCACCACCATGTGTGCTGGCGTCATACCCAACATTTGCCGAATTACTTCAATGGAATAACCATCGCCGCCTACTGATAGAGGAATGCCTACTTGCTTGCGTTCACCTTGTGGCGCACGGGGACAGCGTTCAATCACGGGGTTTCCTACGATAGACCACGTGCAAAGTAAAGCCGGGCATCTTCTTGGTTCTTTCGGTAAAGTCACATAGAAGGGAAGTAATAAAATAATAAAAATAAAACATAATAAAATTATTCTCACGACGTTTCGGCCACAACGCAAGCAGCCGTCCTCAGGTGAAAACAAGGTCGCTTCGACGGACCTGGTTTTCACCTGAGGACGGCTGCTTGCGTTGTGGCCGAAACGTCGTGAGAATAATTTTATTATGTTTTATTTTTATTATTTTATTACTTCCCTTCTACGTGACTTTACCGAAAGAACCAAGAAGATGAATCCCTGCAGTCACGAAAGCTTTAAATCAAAATTTAAAGCCGGGCAGTAGAATGATGGAGATGAGACGGGATACACGTTGAGAGGCGAGCACATGTATGTACGTATGTTGAACGTTTCGATTTAAAGCTTTCGTGACTGCAGGGATTCATCTTCTTGGTTCTTTTGGTAAAGTCACGTAGAAGGGAAAAAATAAAAGAATAAAAATAAAACATGATCTTTTTTATTATTTCCCTTCTACGTGACTTTACCGAAAGAATCAAGAAGATGAATCCCTGCAGTCACGAAAGCTTTAAATCGAAATTTATGTTGAACGTCTTTCGCACGGTACGTAGCCAGCCGTGTCAATCGGAGTTGCGGAGGAAGGACACGCTTAACACAAAAAAGCAGTTCTAAAGAAATGAGTTTGTCAACCTAGCTTATTTTAAAGTGCTTAGCTCCAGCGGCTTCCTGATATCTGAAGGAAGAGCGTTCCAGACGGCCACAGAAGCGTATCTGAAAGCGCCGCACGACGCGGTGAAACCCGTCTTTGTTCGGTGGTTCGACAAAAGCGCTGCTGCTGCTGCTGCGAGGGTGACCGCAGTTCACGTGGTTGATGGTTTATGCTCCTTGACGTCGTGAGAATCATTTTATTATGTTTTATTTTTATTATTTTATTATTTCCATTCTACGTGACTTTACCGAAAGAACCAAGACGATCAGCAAGGTTTTGCGGTGCATTTATGGCAAGCATTGTGTGTTGTAATGAGTGCGAGCATTTTTTTCGATTTAAAGCTTTCGTGACTGCAAGGGATTCATCTTCTTGGTTCTTTCGGTAAAGTCACGTAGAAGGGAAATAATAAAATAATAAAAATATAACATAATAAAATACAATTCTCACGACGTTTCGGCCACAATGCAAGCAGTCGTCCTCAGGTGAAGAACAGGGCTGTCGGATAGACAGCGTCTGAATGTATGTACGTATGTTGAACGTATGTTGAACGCTCATTCAGACGCTGTCTTTCCGACAGCTCTGTTCTTCACCTGAGGACGGCTGCTTGCGTTGTGGCCGAAACATCGTGAGAATTGTATTTTATTATGTTTTATTTTTATTATTTTATTATTTCCCTTCTACGTGACTTTACCGAAAGAACCAAGAAGATGAGTGCGACCATGTAATGTAAGCGCCCAATAAATGCGAATCTATTCCACAACCGTTTCAGCGATCGTACTATGAGTAGACTGATCTCAGTCATGGGAATGTGGAATTTCCACCTGCCGTCTCAATAGGAGTTTAAAAAAATATATTTTAAGAAGCAAGAAAAATGCAAATCAGAGCATGGCTGAAACCAAGCGCTCCCTCGCTATGCGAAAGAACTTGGTTTAGTCAAATATTTGATTCTACCAAAAATGTGAATCAGGGTATCCCAAACTCTAATCCTCGCGACACATCGCCCATGCGAATACATTGCGAATACAATTCCATCGCATTTTGTTTGAGAGAGATCCCGAAAAGGGGATTATTGTTCCCTTGGGCGTGATGCCCAGAGCACAATTTGGGATGAACTCTGGGTAGTTAAATGACCCCCACAAAAAAATCAACAAACTTTGGCACTCACCCCACAACAGAGACAGAGGAGAATCCATACGCGCGCCATGACCCCCGCGCTCAGTTCGTCGAAACTTCTGTTGATCACGAGCCTGTCAGCGTCGTCCACTGGTAGAAGACACAAAGACAAAGATCCTCCCACCCCTGTAGCCTTAGCAGACTGTTGGGGACAAGTGTTATTAGGCCGGCAGGGAACACGAGCGGGATGGGTGGTCAGCACCGCGCCCGGCCGCTTTTTTGCCGAGTGACGATGTTGACTACACACTACTAATTTGAGGCTGAGTCGACCTAAGGGGAGAACCACGACCGGTTCAGATAGTCGCCGGCGGTCTTGGCGGCTGTGAGCGTGAAAATAGAGCCCGGCGTCGCTGAGGTTTTTCGCGGTGCAGAGCGCTGACCGCTACGACACCCGCCGCTCCACTGAGCAGTAGACGCGCACGCTCCGCGCAAACTCACCGGAGAAATGCGTAAGCCGGTCTCGACAGACACCCACCTCACACACAACGCGCTCCCCATCCCCCACACCGCCGCATCCTGACCAACACCCCCCTCTCCCCGCAGCCGCTACCCAACCCTAACCCGAGTCCCCCTGACCTGCGCCGCAGTGGGGGAGTGTCCATGAACAACATTCACTCGGCGGTAAGTGTGCTCGGTGGTCCTGTGCGTTTTCTCGTCAGCCCCTCCGCTGGACTTGGTTGGGCAGTCATCGGCAATGTGAGAAACGTTGGATAGCTCCACGGCTAGAATTGTCTCGTCCCTGTCTGTTCTCTCTGATAGCCACGACTCGCTTTGTTGTTATGTTTCGATTTAAAGCTTTCGTGACTGCAGGGATTCATATGCTTGGTTCTTTCGGTAAAGTCACGTAGAAGAGAAAATAATAAACAATTTTATTGTTTAATTTTTATTGTTTTTTTCCCTTCTACGTGACTTTACCGAAATAACCAAGAATATGTTGTGATGCTTTATAAATCCGCAAGTGAACTCGCAACCCATCTATCTATGTGGCGATCAAACTCATATTTTGGTTTTCGTGTCAAAAAGCGGCCAACTGAAGCCGATACCACAGAGCTACCTCTGAGATCCCTTCTAAGTGACCTCGGGTTCACATACCGTGGGGCAGCACTTCATCACCCACTCTGCCTTTGAGATTAGCCTCAGTCGCATGACAAAACACATTTTATTCTCAGAGCTGGAAGTTATCCAAAATATAAGTGAAACCACAAAATATAATACGGATATTTTTTTTCGTTGCAGTAATTGGTGACCGGGTTGAGACCATGAACGCACGCTTTCACACACACTCCTCAAAATCATGGAGAGAACATACCAACTCCAAATAGTTTAAGGCGCCCGTGTCAGGCATCGAACGCAGGACCTTCTGGGTGTGAAGCAAGAATGACGATGCTAACAAACAGTGGTGTCGGTCACAAGCAAACAAGTCGACGCAGTTGGTGATAAACATTAAATACCAGCTCGGTTGAGAGTCATAAAAGAAGGAATAAAACGATAGAACAAAACCCCGGGGCTCTCCTAGGACTGGTAATTATCTTGACATGTTCATTATCTATCTGCTCGTTTTTCGCGCAATCTGGGGCGGGAGGTTTCAACGCGACGGGACAGCGCAGTGGTTCTCAGAAAGGGCATCTCGCAACCCCAAGGGGGTGATTGCACCTCAAGGTTAACAACCCCTGGGATAGATATGTAGATGAAACATGAAATTAAAATTAATAAAAAATAAAAACAATAAAATCACGACGTTTCAGAGGCAACACAAGCTTCCGTCTTCAGGTGAAACTGTCACAGCAAAAAATCTGCATCAAGTGGACTTGATACAGATTTTATTGTTTACTTTTTATTGTTTTTTTCCTTTCTACGTGACTTTACCGAAATAACAACTCTGTATCAAGTCCACTTGATGCAGATTTTTTGCTGTGACAGTTTCACCTGAAGACGGAAGCTTGTGTTGCCTCCGAAACGTCGTGATTTTATTGTTTTTATGTTTTATTAATTTTAATCTCATTTTTTTACCTACGTGACTTTACCGAAAGAACTAAGAGTATGAATCCTTGCAGTCACGAAAGCTTCAAATCTAAAACCCTGGGATAGACTCCCCTGTCCACATCCAAGCAAGCGGCGAGCACCACGAGGAACGGTCGAAGGGAGCGTGCCCGTTTATTGACGATCGGGACGCTCCGGTCGGAGTCTGCGAACGCGCGGCACGCGTTGGTACGAAACGGATCGCTCCAAATCGCCGCCGAGCAGATCCATTGAGAAGCCGAATTTGACTATCTACTGCAAGCAACTGATTGCGCGATTGGTTGCAAGAGGGGGTCCACACACGCATACATAAACGCACATTCCTCACCCGAGCGATCAGCTGTGTCCAACTTGGTTGCATGGAACTGCATCGCTTTTGTAAACCTGGGGTCTCTCTTCTTTCCAGTCGAGTTGCGCAACCGGTTGCTCGCAGTAGAGACACACTCAGTTTTCAAGCGAGCGATCTGCGGCAACGCGTTTCGTCATCACGTGATGGACATTTGCAAACCTCCGGTTGGTCGCTACTATACTGACCACAACACTCGCTGTTTCGTTCAATTGCTGCGCGCCTGCTTGCTCAGATGTGGACAAAGCAGTTGCAGGTAGCAATGAAATCACACGGATTTCGGGATGAGCGATTTTGTCACGCAACAGATCGCTTCGGTGTTGGAGGCGACTTTGGTGACAATGAAGTTGCACGCAACAAAAGAGAGGGCGCCAGAGATTGCGAGATGTTAATCACCTCGCCTGGTATACAGGAGGTCATGGGTTCCATCCCGACCCTGACGCCTGCTGCTGTATATTTGCGTCTCTCTCTCTCTCATCATCACCACAGTGGCTAGGAAATGTTAACTACCTCGCCTGGTATGCAGGAGGGCATGGGTTCGATCTCGACCCTGACGCCGGCTGTGTATTCTGAGTTTAAAAGTCTCTCTTTCTCCATGTGGTCTCGTGGATTTTTATCCGGGGTCCTCCGGTTTTTCCCTCCACATTGGGAATCAACATCATGCGTTTATAGTATTTGGCTGTTACACATTTCCACGTGATAAAAACACTTCATTGAGCTATCACGTGTGTGGCCAGGTCGCTTCTGAAAAAGAGCTGTTATAGGTCAGTGTGCCTTACCTGTTAAAGAAAAAAAAAAACATGTATTTTAATAAGTGAATTCTGTGCGGCGGCGGCGTTCCCAGTTGAAATGTTACGTTCATCACCGTCCTCAAATTTGGCCGCGGGGCTGTGAATTAGAACGGGGATTGAGGTGTGCGCGCTGCGGCGTCTTGCCCTGGCGAGCTGGGCTGGCCTACCCGCAGGACGAGGAGGGAGGAGGAGGAGGAAGAGGAGTTCCTTGCTGTTCTTTTTTGTCCCCCCAATTAATTACAGCGCCTTGGGGAGTGTCATGGGAGCGGTGGGTGGGTGGGTGGTGGGTGGGGGACAATCCTCATCATCTCATCACTGCTCACTCCACATAATCTGCGACCACTTATCCGTGCACCTCCTCGCCCAGGTAACCCCTCTCCCCCACACCTCGCTCCCTCCTCCCTTCTTCCCCTGCTGCCCCGGCTCCCCCAACCCCAAGCGCGTGGTGATGTCACCATCCCACAGAGCAAACACACCAAACGTAGGACATTGCTGCGATGTGGCGCAGCTTTTGGAACATTTCGCTCCGAAACAAACACCCCCCCCTCCCCCCTCCCAGTGACCTGGGTTCGATCCAGGGACACTGGTCGCATCCATTGCCGAGTGATAACTGAACCAGGCCCCCTAACCATTTTGCATGTTGCCACAGTGGTTAATGGTTGAGAACCAAATGGATGCAGACTGTAGTAGAAGGTTAAGAACCACCGCTCCACCGAGCGGAGAGAGAAGCACCTCTACGGCTACCACCGGCTTCTCCCCAGACTCACCACTCGATCCCTCTCTCTACCCCTGGTTCCCTCTTCACCCTGCTTACTCCACCCGTTCCCACAGTGACCCCGCTTACGTCACGGGGTATCCCTTAAGTACCCCAGGAGACGTGACGTCATCGCACTGAACGGCACACCTGACGTCACGTCCCCATTTTACTCCTCTACACCGCTCTAACAGATACGCACAAATCAGTGAAGGGACAGGGACCCAGCCCTGTCGTGAGCATCACGTGATCTTGTTTGACACGAGGGGGGGGGGGGGTCACTCCCGCATTCCTCTAATTCATAATGAGGTTCAACTTTTTTTTTGGGGGGGGGATGGGGGGAGGGGGGATAAGTGAGGCACACATCTGACATGTCTTGGCAGAAACCCACGCCTTTCAGCAAACACACGCGCAGTAACAGGTCAAGATCAACCTTTTGCACGTGAAGCCGTCACCAGACTGTAGGGGCAAGTGCTGTTAGCGAGTAGCACCTATGAAGGCCGGCACGGCACACGAAGGGGTGGGGTGGCCAACACCACGCCCGGCCGTCTTTGTCTTCCAGTGGTGATGTTTACACACTGGCGAATTGCCCGATGATGCTGGATGCAATTACCAGCGAAACGTCGTACTCAAATTGTAAATGTTGTGGTTTCACGCTTCAACACACCGGTGGGCTAAAGCAGTGAACTATTTGTCTTTTGTCAACGTGACACTTTTTTACTGATTGGCCGTGTCGGGTGGTGGAGGGTTACGACACATTTATAAATAACGCGATCTAAACCCAAAAACGTTGATTATGGACACCGTACCGGGTCTTCATTTGAGACCGAGTCGACCTAGGAGAGGCCCAGGACCGGCCAGGAGCGGGAATCGTGCGAGCCACCCAATCTCGCTGCTGACTCCACAGTGCTGGATGACAGGTCACGTGTCTGTCATCGCCACCCACCCCCCCCCGGCTCCCCCCAGTCGCCCGTGCTGTCGGCTCCATGCCTCAATTCAAGTTTAGTGTGCTGATCTTAAATGTGCATTGAAACATTCTAATACTCCGATTGATGCTCCTGCTGTTGTGGAGTGACTCATGCAGCCAGCTATGGCTGCAGAGTTTTTGGTAGTACATGTTTATGTCGTTTATTGTGAAAATTCCGTCACAATTCCTATGATCACATGTTTCATTGCTTTTATGGCTTTATTTTGGTGATTTCGAAAAGTGTATTGGTTTAGCCATGTTTGTTTGTTGTAGTACAGAGTTAGACTGATGGCCTTAATCTAAGTTGTCTCGTGGTTGTTGTTGGTTGTTTGACTTGCATCCCACTGGGATTTTTGCACACAGCGTTGGTGTACGGTGATTTTTCCTGCAATATTTTACTGTCTTTTCTTGGATTTTCTGTTTGCACTCAGTCACATATTCACTTTAAGATGTTTATTTGTTCATGTTTTTGTTTTTTGTTTGTTGCGGTTGCACCCGATTCAAGAGCCGAATGGCTCACAGGGCTATACCTAATACATGAACTTGAACTAACTTGAAGTCCAAGCCCAAGACCTTCTTTCCTCTTACCCATTGCCTACGACTCGCTGTCTCTCTGTAACTCCGACGGTGTCTGTACAGCCCTTAGGCGCGACATCAATCTAAACTCCAATGTACTGCTTCGTACCTGTATGTAAGGTTCATCTTCTTGGTTCTTTCGGTAAAGTCACGTAGAAGGGAAATAATAAAATAATAAAAATAAAACATAATAATTCAGACGCTGTCTTTCCGACAGACCTGTTCTTCACCCGAGGACGGCTGCTTGCGTTGTGGCCGAAACGTCGTGAGAATTGTATTTAATAATGTTTTATTTTGTATTATTTTATTATTTCCCTTCTACGTGACTTTACCGAAAGAACCTATAAGATGAATCCCTGCAGTCACGAAAGCTTTAAATCGAAATGTATGTAAGGTTGTTATTTTGCTGCTTTTTGGTTGATATTTGGTAGTTTTTGCTCTTATTAATATGTGCTTCATTGTTGTACTCTGCTATGATGTGTATGGCTTTTATCATTGTGCTGACAGGTTACTCTTGCAAGTAAGACTTATCCTTGCGTCTTCAGTTCTCACCTGGTTCAAACAAAATAAACTTGAAACTTGCTGATGATTGTGGTGATGATGAAGACTGTGGTGATGGTAGTGATGCTGATGTTGGAGATGATGATATATGTATGTTGAACTTATTTCGCCCCGTACGTAGCCAATCGTGCTAATCGGAGGTGCAAAATGATAGTGGTGATAAATGTTGTGATGAGTATTGTGATGGTGATAAGGATTATGATAATAATCATTGTGGTGATAAATATTTATTTCGGCTGTTTGTTTTTAAGCCATGTCCTCTAAAAGGGTATCGTCTCAAGGGGCTCTCGCTTGGTGATAACCATCAATGTTTTGTGGTTACGATGATGACAAAGGCGAGTACGAACTTGAGAAACGATCAATGCATTTGCACGGTAGGTGACCGCGCTATGAAAACAACAGCGGCAAATCAAATTAAACCACAGCGCTACCATCGTGACCCCCCCCCCCCACCACTACCACCACAGAGTTCCTCCGCTTGCCCCGAGGAGCCGCATAAATCTCTCCCCCCCCGTGTCGCTGTCGCTCTGAGCTCGCGTGACCTCGGGCCTGAGAACCGGTTGCGTGAGGTCCCCCAGCACCACCAGGGTGGGTGACTCCTTCCCTTCATCTCTCCCGTCCGCTTGTCGAGTCTCAAGCGTCCCGGCCTCCCTGTGTTCCCCTGTCTCCACGTGTCCCTGTCTCCACGTGTCCCTGTAACCATGTGTCCCTGTCTCTGTGTCCCTGTCTTCCATGTCCACTGTCTCCACGTGTCCCTGTAACCACGTCTCCCTTTGTCTCTGTCTCCCTGTGTTCCGTGTCCCCCATGTCTCTGTCCTCTTGTGCACCTGTCTCCTCGTGTCCTCTGTCTGTCCCCTGTCTCTTCGTCTCCCCGTGTCCCTGTCTCCGTGTCCCTTGTCTCCACGTGTCCCTGTAACCAAGTGTCCCTGTCTCCACGTGTCCCTGTAACCAAGTGTCCCTGTCTCCGTGTCCCTGTAACCATGTGTCCCTGTCTCTGTGTCCCTGTAACCACGTGTCCCTGTCTCTGTGTCCCTGTCTCCGTGTCCCCTCTCTCCACGTGTCCCTGTAACCACGTCTCCCTTTGTCTCTGTCTCCCTGTGTTCCGTGTCCCCTGTGTCTCTGTCTTCTCGTGCACCTGCCTCCTCGTGTCCTCTGTTTGTCCCCTGTCTCTTTGTCTCCCCGTGTCCCTGTCTCCGTGTCCCCTGTAACTACGTGTCCCTGTAACCACGTGTCCCTGTCTCCGTGTCCCCTGTCTCCACGTGTCCCTGTAACCACGTCTCCCTTTGTCTCTGTCTCCCTGTGTTCCGTGTCTCCCGTGTCTCTGTCTTCTCGTGCACCTGCCTCCTCGTGTCCTCTGTCTCTTTGTCTCCCCGTGTCCCTGTCGCCCTGTCACCAGGAACGCGCACGATCTCGCCAGATCTCGAAAGCTCAGCAGGCAGTGAGCCTGGACAGCGCATGGACGGGCGATGCACTGTGCACATTGAACCGGTGTTTTTCGGCGGCTCGAGGCAGCAGATGGCACTGCTAAGCGAAATCCGTTGTTGTGTTTAAAGTCTCTGTTAGCCCGACCTTCATCAACCCACATTGGCCAGCGGAGTGAAGTATGGCCAATGAACACCACCCCTCCAAGACCCGCGCGGTGTGGAGAGAGATCGTAGCTAAGAACTCCCAGTGCAGTCTAACACGTAAGGGGGCTTTCGCGACCAATATCATCCACAATAGAGGTTTTTTTGGGGGGTTAGATCGTGTAAATATATAAATGTGTCGTTAAAACCCGGCACCAGCTGACACAGCCAACTAGTAAGGGTTGTCACGTAAACGAAACGTGCCAATTCAACGCTAGTACAGGCATTCATCTTCTTGGTTCTTTCGGTAAAGTCACGTAGAAGGGAAGTAATAAAATAATAAAAATAAAACATAATAAAATAATTCTCACGACGTTTTGGCCACAACTAGGTCTGTCAGACGCTGTCTCTCCGACATACCTGGTCTTCACCTGAGGACGACTGCTTGCGTTGTGGTCGAAACGTAGTGAGAATGATTTTATTATGTTTCATTTTTATTATTTTATTATTTCCCTTCTACGTGACTTTACCGAAAGAACCATGAAGATGAATCCCTGCAGTCACGAAAGCTTTAAATCGAAATTTAGTACAGGCATGTTCTGTTTACGTGACAACCCTTACCAGTTGGCTGTGTCGGCTGGTGGCGGGTTTTAACGACACATATTTTACGCGATCTAACACCAAAAAAATCTCTATGAACTCCCAGCGTCTCCTCCCATCTTCGGCGTGTACATTGAGCCCCAGGGCCTATAGCGATGGCACCGTGGCTCGCATGACATCCAATTCGATCTCATTCAGCTCACTCACACGCCACCGGCTTACGCAACGTGACGGGCTGAGTTGTCTTGTGCACACCGATCGGACTCTCTGTGTGTGTGCGTGCGTGTCTGTGTGCATGTATCAGTGGCGTGCGGTGCGAGGTGCTTTTTCATTGCAGTTTCATGGCGAGACCAGCGAGCCTAAATATCTCTGTACACACACACGTGCAATAAGTTAACCTGGAGAATGGAAGGGGAGGACATGAACTGAAGGGGTCTACAAACATGACATTGATGACATACAGAGAGAGTACCAGGCACGCGCTTAAATTTCGATTTAAAGCTTTCGTGACTGCAGGGATGCATCTTCTTGGTTCTTTCGGTAAAGTCACGTAGAATGGAAATAATAAAATAATAAGAATAAAAGATGATAAAATAATTCTCACGACGTTTCGGCCACAATGCAAGCAGCCGTCCTCAGGTGAAGAACAGGTCTGTCATTCAGACGCTGTCTTCCCGACAGACCTGTCCTCCACCTGAGGACGGCTGCTTGCGTTGTGGCCGAAACGTCGTGAGAATTATTTTATTATGTTTGATTTTTATTATTTTATTATTTCCATTCTACGTGACTTTACCGACAGAACCAAAAAGAGGCACGCGCTTATTGGCCGCGCTCCATCCAGTTACTGAGGGGTTGCGCAATCTGAGGGGAGGCAGAGCTCGTCGCTGCCTCACCTCTCGTCTCTTCCTGTATTCGCAGCGGAGCTCCGCAAATTTTGCGATTTTGACGATGAAATTTATTGGAATCGTACAGAAATTACATTTTTAACACATAGATCAGTGGGAAAATATTAATATTTATTTTATTTGATTATTCTTTTTTTTTACTTTTCGTAAAAGCTATTTTCTTTGGAGTATGACAGGTGAGGCTCTGCCTCCCCTGCCTCACCTGACCGCACGTCCCTGGCTTGTCTGTGTGTATGGGGATGGGAGGTGTAGTGGTTAGCGCGCTGCGCTACGAACCCAGCTTCCAAAGTTCAATTCCCGCTCCTGGCCAACACCGAGTGACGATTATCTGCACCGGTCCTGGACCTCCCCGAGGTCGACTCAGCCTCAAATTAGTACCTGGTGCGGTGTGTAAACATCGTCACTGGGGTGACAAAGGCGGCCGGGCGTGGTGCTGGCCACCCACCCCCTTCGTGTGCCGAAGCCGTCCTTCATAGCTGCTCCTCGCTAACAGCACTTGCCCCAACAGTCTGTTAAGGCTACACGGGGGATCTTTGTCTTTTATGCGGAGTGGTGGTGCAGTGATTGGCGAATATTTTAAGGCTGGGCCTCCCCTCGGTTGAAGCATCCTTACGTGGAGTACGTACCTTGTGCGGTGTGTAAGCATCAGCATTGTGGAACACACAACGAACCTCGTCTGCTGTGTCGGCCTTTAAGGAGGTGTTCGCGAACAGCACTTGCCCCCAAAAGTCTATGCAGGCTACGCGGGAGATCGTTGCCTTTGTACAATGTTGTCACCCTATGAATGGTCACGGCTGATGATGATTACGACGGAAGTAAAGTGATGAGGGCGAGGGGATCTTGCAAAACCTGCACAATCTACGCACTATAAGCTTAACCATAGAGCCAATAGATCATTGTGTTTTGCAGTGTGCGGCGTTTGAATGGCCCATACGATCGCCTTAATAATCCGATTCCAGTAACTTCACAATGCACACAGCCCACGTGAGGCACGCGAGGTTACGCACAGCCAATGCACACGCGCAGACAAAGGTAGCCTGTATAGCCTTAACAGACTGTTGGGGCAAGTGCCGTTAGCGAAAAGCACCACCTATGAAGGCCGGCACGGCACACGAGGTAGCGAAAAGCACCACCTATGAAGACCGGCACGGCACACGAGGAGATGGGTGGCCAGCACCACGCCCGGCCGCCTTTGTCTCCCGAGTAGCCATCTTTACACACCGCAGCAGGTATTCATTTGAGGCTGCAGACATAAAAGAAAAAGACAGAAACGGCCATTCGCCACTAAATGGTCGTGGCATCACCACGGCGCTTGTCCCAGGCGAGGTGCACTTTGAGATACAGACAGCATGCACGGAGATCACGCACAGACACAGACCTACAAATCTGACAACCCCATACTCACAGGAAACCAGACGGTCGGAAGCTATTCTAACGTGAATTCCGATTGTAGAAAGGCGGCTGTAAAGAGTGTTATTACCTGCCGTGAAATTCGGTTCAAGAAAACACGCGTGGTCGTTAACGACAAATCTAGACGTGACACTTGAAGAACAATGTGTAGGGGTTATTACGGGAGAAAAGGCGGACGGGAAACACAAGGGTGTCTGCACCCACACACACGGGTGTCTACACCAACGTCCGCATTCGTTAACCACTGGGGGGCCATGGGGGCTCTGTGATCCCCCATAACCCCGCCCCTCCGAGGGGATCCCTATAAAAGGCGGGAAGCCAGAGAGCTCGGGGCCAGTTTAAGAAGAAGCTGACCAGTGAATTCTGAAGAACGGCAGAATAGGCCCTGGGACTCCCCTGTCTCGCTGCCCTTGTCAGGGCCGAGCTGGGTAAGCCAGCGGCGCGGCCCAAGAGCTTCCGGACCTCTGCTCTTGTAAGGGCAAGGCCGGCTTAGCTGGGTGCCGGGATCTGTGCTTACCAGGGCCGGGTCAGACAGCCTCCCGTAGCCTATTAGAGGAGGACTGGGAACAGGACAGGGGACTTAGTACTAGGGGTGGTTTCCCAGCTAGTACGGGTGAAGGGGCCGTTACCCCTTCAACTATTGTGTCTGTCCTTGAGTTAATAAAAAGAGTGTGCCTCAACTCCGTCGTCAGTCTCCCTGCAACTCACTACAAATGCACGGGGAGAGATGCACGATTTGAATTACATTGAGAGATTCGCATGGGGGGAGGGGGGGACACACGTGAATTACAGCGCACACGCGAGATTCATGGCAGCATCCAACACGTTAATGGAAAAAATTAAAATTAATAAAAAGTAAAATAAAATAAAAAATCACGACGTTTCGGAGGTAACACAAACTGTTCCACCTGAAGACGGAAGCTTGTGTTGGCTCCGAAACGTCGTGATTTTTATTTTATTTTTATTTTACTTTTTATTAATTTGAATTTTTTACCAACGTGACTTTACCAGAAAAAAAACTAAGAATATGAATCCTTGCAGTCACGAAAGCTTCAAATCTAGAACGTTTATGGAATATGGTCAATGATACTATCAGTCATCTTCCTCCTCCCTAACTTGGACATACGTGATAAAAACTTTATAGCTCATCAGATTCCTCCTGCACTATAAATTAAGATTTTCATTCTCTGGTACGGATATTTAAAAAGCAACTGCGTGTTGAGTTGCAGCCAAGGAGTTGGAACGTGTCCGAGAGCAATGCCACCGAGGAAACGGATCGATGGAATCAGCACGTGGGGAGTCGGTGCTGATTGGATTGTTGCATCAATGGAGGGTTGTGAGAATAGGCGGCGGCTTTTGAAGGACTTCATCCAGCAGTGGATTGATCATGGATGATGATGATGATGATAATAAAGGTTTGGCAGATGTTATCACCCTCGCAGGAGCGGCTTTTGGTTGGCCATCGAACAAAGACGGCCACTGCATCGCAAGCTTTCAGATGCCCTTCTGCCTTAATCTAAGTTGTGCCTTAATCTAAGTTGTCGTTGGTTGTTGTTGTTTGACTTGCATCCCACGGTGCTTTTTCTGCAATATTTTGCTGTCTTTTCTTGGATTTTCTGTTTGAACATAGTCACTTTAAGATGTTTTCTTGTTCATGTTTTTGTTTGTTTGTTGCGGTTGCACCCGATTCAAGAGCCGAATGGCTCACAGGGCAAAACCTAATAAATGAAACTTGAAACTTGTGACCGTCTGAAACGCTCTTCCCAAATTGAAAACCAATTTCTTTAGAACTGCTTTTTGTGTTTAGTTTGTTGTCCTTCCATCTCACCTCCGATTAGCACGGTTGGTTACGTACGGTGCGAAAGAAGTTCAACATACATACAAATATATCCATCTAAAAAAAACATTTTCAACTTTTGGCACTTTCAAACTTACACAGCAGCCCCTTGTGAATCCACTGCTGGATGAAGGCCTCCTCACGCCGTGTTCGTCATGGCGGTGATCGGATCATACCCCTGCGCAAATAACGCGCCACAACTCCGCCTGGTCCCGACCCTCCCCTACGTCGACTCAGGCTCAAATCAGTACCGAGTGCGGTTTGTAAACATCGCCACTTGGGAAGACAAAAAAGGCCACCCACCCCGTCGTGGCCCGTGCCGGCCTTCATAGGTGCTCGCCCACATCAATTACCCCACAAGTATGTTAAGGATGTTAAACACGTAGGCTTTCGCAACCAATATAATCCATGATAGTTTTTTTTGGTTAGATCGCGTAATTATTATTAATTTATATTTACGCTAACACAAAAAAATGTGTATTATGTATAAGGTTATATGGGGAATCTTTCTCTTTGCGTGTGTTAATGTTATCGTTGTGTATCTGCGTGCATCTGTTTGTCTTTTTTGTACCTGTGTATGCACACAGGCGAGTTCACCACGCACACGTAGCTGCATTCCAAACTCACTTTATCTACAGGACAAACAAGTCTGGACACTGCACACCTTACCCAAATGCCCAGTGGCCAAAACACTTCATCTGTCCAATTACGCAACATGACGTCTAAACCCTGTCCAGCGCTGCGGAAATTATAGGCACCACGGTGGTGAGGAGTTCGTGGGTTAAATTCCGACCTGTATATTTGCAGTCTGCATGTTCTCCCCGTGGTCGAGTGGAGTTTTCTCCGTATCCTCCGGTTTTTTCCTCGACGTTTAAAATCAACGTACGTTTAGAGTATTTGGCCTCGATACATTTCCACGCGATAAGCCACTTCGTTGAGCTATCATTTGTGGCCAGGTCGCTTCTGAAAAAAGAGCTTCATAGCTCAGTTGGCCTTACCGGGTAAAATAACACAGTGCATTGAAGCGCAAATTGCACAAGCCTTTAACATTGAAGTCTATGGGAGCCTTTAACATTGAAGTCTATGGGAGCCTTTAACATTGAAGTCTATGGGAGCCTTTAACATTGAAGTCTATGGGAGGATTTAACATTGAAGTCTATGGGAGCCTTTAACATTGAAGTCTATGGGAGCCTTTAACATTGAAGTCTATGGGAGCCTTTAACATTGAAGTCTATGGGAGCCTTTACCATTGAAGTCTATGGGAGCCTTTAACATTGAAGTCTATGGGAGCCTTTAACATTGAAGTCTATGGGAGCCTTTAACATTGAAGTCTATGGGAGCCTTTAACATTGAAGTCTATGGGAGCCTTTAACATTGAAGTCTATGGGAGCCTTTACCATTGAAGTCTATGGGAGCCTTTAACATTGAAGTCTATGGGAGCCTTTAACATTGAAGTCTATGGGAGCCTTTAACATTGAAGTCTATGGGAGCCTTTAACATTGAAGTCTATGGGAGCCTTTAACATTGAAGTTTATGGGAGCCTTTAACATTGAAGTCTATGGGAGGATTTAACATTGAAGTCTATGGGAGCCTTTAACATTGAAGTCTATGGGAGCCTTTAACATTGAAGTCTATGGGAGCCTTTAACATTGAAGTCTATGGGAGCCTTTAACATTGAAGTCTATGGGAGCCTTTAACATTGAAGTTTATGGGAGCCTTTAACATTGAAGTCTATGGGAGGATTTAACATTGAAGTCTATGGGAGCCTTTAACATTGAAGTCTATGGGAGCCTTTAACATTGAAGTCTATGGGAGCCTTTAACATTGAAGTCTATGGGAGCCTTTAACATTGAAGTCTATGGGAGCCTTTAACATTGAAGTCTATGGGAGCCTTTAACATTGAAGTCTATGGGAGCCTTTAACATTGAAGTCTATCGGAGCCTTTAACATTGAAGTCTATGGGAGCCTTTAACATTGAAGTCTATGGGAGCCTTTAACATTGAAGTATATGGGAGCCTTTAACATTGAAGTCTATGGGAGCCTTTAACGGTGAAGTCTATGGGAGCCTTTAACATTGAAGTCTATGGGAGCCTTTAACATTGAAGTCTATGGGAGCCTTTAACATTGAAGTCTATGGGAGCCATTAACATTGAAGTCTATGGGGAGCCTTTAACATTGAAGTCTATGGGAGCCTTTAACATTGAAGTCTATGGGAGGATTTAACACATTCCTGCGGAGGGAGCTGGTAGGAACGTTGGGTTGCTCGGTCAATGGCCAGGGTCAACGGCGGCGTGGTGTATTCCGCAAATATGCCCGACTGTGAGGGCGGGCACAAGCCGGCGTGAGTAGGTTAAACGTTGAGTTGTATAAGGGCACCACGGGGTGACCAGCCCCTCCCCACCCAGCCCCACCCTCCCCTCCCCACCCAGCCCCTCCCTGCACGACGGACGGACACAATAATCCCCTGTGGGCTGGTGTAACCAGGAGGGTTCCTCCCAGTAAAAAAAAGTTATACAGTTAATTCGTTTAAAAGCGTCCCCTGGTGCCCTGTAGGAAAATGTAATGACCCGTGGATTATTTTCTCGTCAGCAAGGAGACGCATTACAATATTCCATTTTCACGGGAATGTAAATGTTTAACTTCTTTCGCACCGTACGTAGCCAACCGTGCCAATTGGAGATGCGGGGGGAGGACTGTACAACCCCGAAATTGTCCAAAAATATACGAAAATGAAAACGTTTTAATCGAAAACTAGCGGACCGGTTCAGATAATCGTCACTGATGTTGGCCGTGAGCGGGAATCGAACCCAGGTCACCAGGTTCCTTTGGGGCCGTTCATAAATTACGTCACGCGATTTTGGACGATTTTTGACCCCCCCCCTCACCACAAAAAGTCAGACCCCCCCCTCAAATATGACGTCACAAAGCTCTGCCCCCCCCCCCCCAAATAAAATGCTTTAAATCGCTTTAAACTATTGTCATTGTAGTGCGTATTTAATGTGGCGCTGCACTCTGATGTTGTAGGAGAAAACATTTATTAAAAAGTCTATTTCATTAAGTAGAACGTGTTGTCTATATTTATTTAAAGTTGTGCATTTTGATGTGACGTCACATTTCTCACCCCCCCCCCTCGTAACACATCGTCACAAATGTCTGACCCCTCCCACCCCCCCACAGATGCGTGACGTCATTTATGGACGGCCCCTTTGCGCAGCTACACGACCGCACGCGCATACAGACAAAACCAAGACGCACACAACCACCAACGGGCATAAACACAAACGCGCAGATACATTCGCTCTGATAAAGCGACTGCAAGTGTGGGGTAGGTGATGGTAGTGTATTTTTATACATTGCACAATACAGCTTTGGACACACTTAATAGTACGCGTGCAAGAGCCAGCGTGCGGCAGTGCGCACGTATCCATACCGCCGCGTGCCACGCGGAGATTAAAACGAAAAGGTCGTTGCGCCAAGTCACACCTTGTATGCTCATGTATAATTATACACCGATAGATACGTAATAAAACATTACACAAGTCAAGCTTCGTTCAAAGTCAAAACGGTTTTGGGGAGCGATTACGCGAGAAACGGATAACGGGAGTTAAACGCGCCCCACGCCTCTCTCTTTGACCACCGTCAAATCGGGCGCTGTAGTGAATGTGGGTAAGTTTCGATTTAAAGCTTTCGTGACTGCAGGGATTCATCTTCTTGGTTCTTTCGGTAAAGTCACGTAAAAGGGAAAAAAAGAAAAAAAAACATAATAAAATAATTCTCACCACGTTTCGGCCACAACGCAAGCAGCCGTCCTCAGGTGAAGAACAGGTCTGTCGGAAAGACAGCGTCTTCAGGTGAAGAACAGGTCTGTCGGAAAGAGAGCGTCTTTCCGACAGACCTGTTCTTCACCTGAGGACGGCTGCTTGCGTTGTGGTCGAAACGTCGTGAGAATTGTATTTTATTAGGTTTTATTTGTATTATTACCCTTCTACGTGACTTTACCGAAAGAACCAAGAATATGTTTCTTTTTGTTTGCATTTTGACTGCTTGTGTTGTGGTTATTGCAAACATGATGCCTTGTGTCAGTTTTTGTACCAGTTGAAAGGGTAAAAACCTACTACTATGCGCTTAAGTGATGTCTCCTGTGCACGGCCAATCTGATTTTTCTGAATTACGAATAGGGAATAATTGGCTCGGATGACATTCAAAACATAGTTAACTCATCTCTGCATCCGAAATGCATGAGGAAAAAAAATAAACGTGCACATTTATCCTCGTTCCGAGTTAAATAATTTATTTCATAACTATCATTATTTTAAATTTTAATGTCCACATTTTTTTTTACATGAAAAGCAAACAAAGCTAAAATTTATTGGAATACAGTGCAGGGTGATAATCGTCAATTGAATGCAGTTGGGATGCAGCGAATGAGAAACACACTTTATATAGTTTTTATTTGTGTAGTATCCCACTTTAATTGGAGGTAAAATAACCGTAGGACAGTGCAATGCAGTTTTTTCGTTTCACGTTCCAGCCACGGGGCATACCCGACAGGTAACAGCAGCATCAGCGCCCTTACTCGTACCTAAAGTTTTACGGCACCGAGAAGTGTTAACAGAATTTCCTTCAATGTTTTGTTCATCTTTATATTTGTTTCCAGCCACCGTAACCTTGGTGCTCGGCAAGGATGTACATTAACTTATGTACAACCGTGTCGTGTGCTACGCGGTGGGGCACCTATCGGTAAAGTTCCGGTCACTGGAAGCCACAAGGTGGGACACACCACCAACTCTGCGTCACCGCCACAACCACCCGGCATAGATCGATTCGTCCTGAGATGCAGTTGCATTCCAGCCGCCAGATAATAAACTCAACTTGATGTTGTTATTGTTCTTCTTGGTTCTTTCGGTAAAGTCACGTAGAAGCGAAGTAATAAAATAATAAAAATAAAACATAATAAAATAATTCTCACGACGTTTCGGTCACAACACAAGCAGCCGTCCTCAGGTGAAGACCTGGTCTGTCGAGGCTGTCGAGGCGACAGCATCTAAATGAAACACCACCACGCCTCGACAGACCTGGTCTTCACCTGAGGATGGCTGCTTGTGTTGTGGCCGAAACGTCGTGAGAATTATTTATGTTTTATTTTTATTATTTTATAACTTCCCTTCTACGTGACTTTACCGAAAGAACCAAGAAGATGAATCCCTGCAGTCACGAAAGCTTTAAATCGAAGTTGTTATTGTTGTTTAGCCGTCATCGTATTTGTCGCTTCCGTATTGCATGTGCAGAATATTCCAAGGTACAACCACGACTTGACGTGCAGGAGCAGCCAAGCTTGCGAGCATCTCAAGACGTTTACGTTGGGGCTGTACGAGGCTGCTTTGCACCATCTCCGAGAGAGCCGACGACGACAGAGGTTGGAACAAGTGGGCACAAATCGGAGAGGGAACCCACGCAAAATTGCCCAATGCCCACGTCTCTCCGCCAACTTGAGCACGACATTTTAAAACTGTGTTTTATCTCTCTCTCAAATGTAGCATTCTCAGGAAGAACATAATCAACCAGGTAGGGTGTTGTGTTGTTATCCGACTCTCTGTTGTATTACATTACATTTCTAAGTATACTAGATTTGTGTTTCTATTTCATTTAAACCTGATGATGATTGCTTGTGTTGCAATCGAAACGTCGTATGCTAGTATTTAATTTATTATTTTCTCTTTATACGTGACTTTACCGATAGAACCAAAGAGTAATTTTAGAACTGCTTTGTGTTTTGTTTGTTGTCCATCCTCCGCATCTCCAATTATCACCGTTGGCTACGTACGGTGCGGAAGAAGTGCAACATACATACGTATGCATACAGTGTCGAGTGCGCCATGTGTAAAACGTGTGAAAGCGCTGCATTTGATACCCAATGGTGAGCAGCGATAACAAGACGGTACACTCCATTCGGTCACCATTATCCCACCGCAGTCGCGCTTGCCGACAGTTTGGGGGCATAGGGATCGCTACTGTAGTGCCTTCATATGCAAAACGTGCGAGCACTGCAGGGACACGCGGTCACAACTTAATGTTTCGTGAGCCATCGCTTTAGTTGGTTACCCGGGGAAATTAATGCTTTTTTTTTTTGGCGACGCCAACGACCACTCCTATCCACAGCTTCTGGTTCGGAAAAATTTCAATCCGGAGATACAAAACAAAAACCCCGATCCAAACCGATGCTCATGGAGAAGACTATACCATGTTTTAAACCAAACAAATCTGAACAGATGTCTCGCTCAACACAAAGTCCATGCCCAAGACAGACATTTGCATGGCACTAAAAATATTCCTGTGCAAAGCAAAAATCGTAGAATTTAGGAGTTTCTAACCTTGCTCCATCTCCTTAAATCACCCTTCCCCACACTCTCCCAGCCACCTTGCGCCTAAATCCAACATTTTTGCACACAAACAAGGTCATGGGAATGTACGAAAACATAAAAAAACAAGCTTGTTACATCATTATAATTATCACCAACATTACCACCCTTATTATCAATGTCAACAAATCATAATAATCACCATCATTAACGAAAAGCATCGTGGTCTTTAATCTGCATATAATACAACAAAAAAACAAGCAGTGGTCAATATTCAGTCTAATGGCCAAAAGAAAACAGATGCGTCACCGCCACCTACTCAAGACTCCAACCGTACCCGACAACTTCCTGGGCAGCTCAGCTGCAGGTGATCCCCCTCCCCCGCACGGAGAACACTCGCAGCGCACAGGGGGCGGGCAGCGCTGTCATTTTCACAAACTCAAACCGGAGTGCAAAAACCCGTCACAGGATAACGGGAGGCGGGGAGGGGAGGGAGGGGTTGGAAGGCAGAGGACAAAGGTTTAGGGCAGGGAGATGTCAGCTGGGCTGTGGAGTGATGTACGGAGGGATGTGGGTGGAGGGGCAAACAGCACTCGCAGAATGCACAGCGGTGTATCGAGTGTGGTGAGGGCTGTGTATGAGGGAAGTGGAGTTCACGTGGGGTCGACGGGGGGGGGGGGTGGGAAACGGGTTTGTCACGACGCGCGTAACATACACACGCACGCACCGTGACATCACGCAAAGCAAAATAGGGCAAGCGCTGCCCCTCGTGCCCGATCGCCGCCACGGTTGGGTGGGTGTCTCTCGTTCTCTGGAGTACCCTCCGGCCCCCCCCACACCTCCAGCACCACACGTACGCGTGACCACCAACACCGCCGCTGCCGCCACCATCGCCACTACCGTCATCATCTCTCCCAGGAGGCACTGGCAGGAGCCTTAGCAGCAGCCGACGCCACCTTGGGCGCTGCCTGCTGCACCAGGAGCAGCCGAACCCACCGGTGTGTGCTGGGGCCCGATCTTAATGCCGTTCGCCTGCCAGAGAAACATACGAATGCACAGTTACGCGGAGCGTGAGGTCCCTCGTGTGGTCTTACAAACTTACATGAGTTATCATATTTTTTACTGGCAAATGAGGTTCCAATGGTGTAAATGCTTTACCCTAGCTCTCATACTCTGATGGTGAATTGTCTTTGAGTTGTGCGCCTTTTGGCGTCATCTGGTCCAACCCATGTGAGACTAGGCTCTAAGAAAAGCTGTCTCGGGTGTGGACCAATCAACTTCAAGGACAGTGCATATATTATCAGAGTTATGTTTTTTGTTTGCATTATGGCTGCAGGTATTGTGGTCTATGCAAACATGACTCCTTGTAAAAAGGTGTCAGCTTTGTTGCCAGATAGAAGGGTAAAAAAACAATTATTACATGACTTATTTGACATTAATCCCTATTGGAACCTCATTTGCCAGTAAAAAATATGATAATTGGTTTTTTACCCTTCTATCTGGCAACAAAACTGACACCTTTTTACAAGGAGTCATGTTTGCATAGATCACAATACCTGCAGCCATAATGCAAACAAAAAAACACAACTCTGATAATATATGCACTGTCCTTGAAGTTGATTGGTCCACACCCGAGACAGCTTTCCTTAGAGCCTAATCTCACATGGGTTGGACCAGATGACGCCAAAAGGCGCACTAATCCCGCCCACCCCTCTGGTCGCCGCACCTGATAGGCTCACAGTGATGACATCGCCTTTGCGCCTCTATTTAAGACCGAAACAGGACTTCTTCACAAATCTGTGTGAAAATAAGTATGTTGGTGCTGCATTCGTTTCGGTACATGTTAATACAATATTATAAGATTGTCATGTGATTACTGAATCATGCATTTCCAAGCCACCCTTCAGTCTATACCTGTCAGCTCTGTTTTAATTATTTTTTCTCAACTTCAATGGAGTCTTGGCAAATAGTCATTAGTTTAGCATAGAAAATTAACTATCAAAATCAAATGTCCTCGTGAGCAGCGATGTTATGCACGTGCCGACAACTGTGGGCTTACGGTGTGGTACAAGGCTGTTACATAGGTAAGCACCTCATTGTTGATGTCAAATACTCCTTCTTGAATTTTCTGGTAGATCTCTTTGGCTGTGTTGATGAAGGCCTATCGCGGGGGGAGATTAAAATCAGAATAAGCATTTATTTGAATAAACGGTACGCAAACATTAAACACGTCAATCGTAAACAACACTTTTAGAAGGCATCAATGAAAATAACGTCAACAAGTGTAACGGGCCGCACAGTATTCGCTCACTCTCAAAGACAAAACGACTCGGAGGCACGAGCAGGAACCACAAACAAGCGAGGAGAGCCAGCAGCAACGCGGTGAGCTGATGCCAACAATTTCCCAAACTCTGCGGTCCTCTACATATTAAGTTGTTTTCAGCCAATTAACCCTTTTGGCACATTTCGGCGCCGGCTAATCATAGCGCGCGGTCGTGTCGCTAAACACTAAACGCAATTTGTTTTCAGCCAATTAACCCTTTTGGCACATTTCGGCGCCGTCTAATCGTAGAGCGCAGTCGTGTCGCTAAACACTAAACGCAATTTGTTTTTAGCCAATTAACCCTTTTGGCACATTTCGGCGCCGGCTAATCGTAGCGCGCGGTCGTGTCGCTACGGCTCTCCGAGGCGAGTCACGCAGCGAACACGTCGCCGCAAGGGACGACGGCGACGAGGTGTTGTTGCGCCACGAGTGAAGAGGCCTCTCCGTGAAGCGACTGCAAGGAGGAGACTTTGTCCTCCGGATGACGCCGGTGCCCTCACCTCCTCGACGTTGGCCGCAGTCTTGGCGGACGTCTCCATGAACACAAGGCCGTGCTCGCGTGCAAACGCCTCGCCCTCCTCGCGCTTCACGTCACGCCGGGACTCCAAGTCACTGCGCACATGGTGGGTGGGTGGGGGGGGGCATCACTCATTGTCTCCTCCACCTCTAATAGACCCCAGCTCCTTCACGTATATCTGTCCATTAGCCATACGACCCCTTCCCTCTGCGGGTTCACGATTTCAGCGGTATTGGTTCAACGCGTGTAAATTCTGCGGCGTTTTAGAAATGCAGTGTCTTTTCACGAGTCGGGCTTGCTTGGAACAATACTGGTGAAGTGCCAGACGTTTACAATCAAGGACCATCTTTGGTAGGCATGGCGTTTAGTTGAATGCACAACTGTATAGTACACAAAACATTGGACAAACAGACATGGGAAGGAGGTATGTATTACCTTCGAAATTATTTTGTGACTTATATTCTACACAACGATGTCAATGATCATATTGTGTTTTCTTTATCAGTAAGTCTCCGAATATCTCAATCTCCCTCTCCATCACTCCACCCCTGTATCTGTTTCCAGAAATGTGTCTCTTACTCTACTTGTCCGTCGTTCCCTGTTCATCACGCTCTCTCATATCGATTTCTCAGCCTCTCCTGGTCTCTTCTCCTGTCTATCCCTCTATCAATTCGACTTCGATAATTGTTTTTTTACCCTTTCATCTGGCAACAAAACTGACACCTTTTTTTACAAGGAGTCATGTTTGCATAGACCACAATACCTGCAGTCATAATGCAAACAAAAAACATAACTCTGATAATGTATGCACCTGTCCTTGAAGCTGATTGGTCCACACCCGAGACAGCTTTCCTTAGAGCCTAGTCTCACATGGTGTTGGACCAGATGACGCCAAAAGGCGCACAACACCATGTGAGACTAGGCTCTAAGGAAAGCTGTCTCGGGTGTGGACCAATCAATTTCAAGGACAGTGCATACATTATCAGAGTTATGTTTTTTGTTTGCATTATGACTGCAGGTATTGTGGTCTATGCAAACATGACTCCTTGTAAAAAAAAAAAGGTGTCAGTTTTCTTGCCAGATAAAAGGGTAAAAAAACAATTATCATATTTTTTACTGCCAAATGAGGTTCCAATGGTGTCAATTCGACTTCGTCTATACTTATGTCTCTAATACATCCCTCTCCACCACCCCACCTTCCTGTCTCGCCTCTCCCTCTTTTCCTGTTTTACCCTCACACTCCACTCCGTCTCTCAGCCTATCTCATCAACTCATTTCTTTAAAATTGACGTGTGAAAGAAGTTCAACATACATATCTCTCCGTTTCTGCCCATCTCCTCCTTCCTCTCTTTGCCAGCCTGGCTCACTCTCATGTCTCTTCCTTCTCTCAATCTCTCCCCCCGTCCCCCTCTCCCCTCATTCCTTCCTCTATCCCTGCACCTGTTCTGCCTTTCCCCTCCGCCGACAAATGTAGTGGCTGCACCTCTTGTTGCCGATGAGCATGATGATCATGTTGGAGCTCGAGTGCTGGCGAGCGTCCTCCAGCCATGTGGTCAGGTGGTTGAACGTGTCTCTCCTGGCGTCAGCAGTGCGGTGGGGGGCGGGGGCAGAGGAGGGTTGCGGACGCAACAACGGAGCAGTTACCACTACCACCGGTATTTGTTCACCCAACCAATCCCTATTGTCAAAACAAAACACAAAGCCGCCAAACTTTGGACAAATGTGATCACTGCACCCCCTAGTGGACACTTGGGATGGCATTTACAATCAAACTACGAAGGCAAATAGTTGCCTGGAATTTTACGCGCAGTTTACATAACGCGATTTTGAAATAGCGCGCAAGATTAACTTACACTCATTTTGTTATGCATGCACTACTGTTGAAATAACGCGCTCCAGCGCGTCGGTCACGGTGTATGGAACGGCACTTGCGAGCTAATTGTTAGCCAGACAGCAAAGTTCATGAGCGATACCCAAGGTGCAGTACTGACAACCACAAGCGCGGGCATCATCAGCATCTCCCCACGCGCCACTCTCCACTCCTCCCATCCACTAGCCCCAGTACACCACACTCAAGCATCTCACTACGTGTTAAAAATCTATTTTTTTTCTTTATTCTTTAATTCGGCTGTTACTATCTGCAATACATGTATGGTAGTATTGTGACTGTAATACGTATTGTAACCGGTGAAATATGTAGACGTAAGAACGAGGTTTGATAGCATGCTCCCCATAACCCCAACTATTTCTCTTAATTTCTTATGGGAAAATTACGCTTAATTTACGCGATTTTGAGTTACGTGCCGTTTTTCAAGAACACAAACCCACCACGTAAAACGAGAGGTAGCTTTACGACTGCCCGAGGCTCTGCGCTCTAGACATGACGGCATGAAAATGTTGATGCCGAGCTGTTGATTCATTAGCGATGACCTCATTTTGCAGTTGTTATTATTTGACGCAGTCCTCGACCATTTAAAAACTGTTGCAATTGTCACCCTTAATCTATGTTCGATGTTTCGGTAATTTTACCATGCATGGTTGATAACAGTCATTTGTCCGAACCAAGTTTTGCTTCTGGAAATGTATTACAAATTCTGATTTTGTTTGTGCACTTTTAAAAATGTCTTCTGTAATGTGGGCGTTTTTGCCCCGATTTCTATTTGCCTCATTGTTGTACTTGCATTTCTTTCGTCATTTTGATAACCCAGGTCAAACTCTTACAAACAAGATTATCCTGGTCTATTAAGTTCTCACCGGGTTAACCAAAATAACATCAAACTGAAACCTGGCATGGTCCTCTCTAGTCCGATTCATCTCAGAAATCCGTATCGTTTTATCTCGCAGTAAGTCATCTCTCGGCAGGTCACAGCTTGGCGGACCACTCGAACAGCTGTCATGGGCTAGATGTGGCCCATGTGTCCACTGGCTGAAGAGCCCGACTGTGGTTCTATATTTGGACCTTTGGCCAACTCTGTCAATGACTATTTTATATGTGGGCTTCAGTGCACACAACACTTGTGTCGATCATGAAGCATAATAAACGTTTTTGGGTTAGATCGCGTTATTTATAAATGTGTCGTAACCCTCCACCACCCGACACGGCCAATCAGCAAAAATGTGTCATGCTGACAAAAGACATTTACAATTTTGGAGTACGACGTTACGCTGGTAATTGCATCCAGCATCATCGGGCAATTCGCCAGAATTCTTGCGAATTACCAGCGAAACGTCACAGTACTCAAAAATTGTAAATGTTGTGGTTTCACTCTTCAACACACTGGTGGGCTAAAGTAGTGAATCATTTGTCTTTTGTCAACGTGACACATTTTTGCTGATTGGCTGTGTCGGGTGGTGGAGGGTTACAACACATTTATAAATAATGCAATCTAACCCCAAAACGTTTATTATGAATAATATTGGTCGCGAAAGCCCACGTGTTAAACTGATCATGAAACAGTCTGTTCAGCGAATCATGTTATGACCAGTGCTGGATAAATCGACTCACTGCTTTGGGGCAGCGATATGGCCTAGCAGTAGCGCCTCTGTCGCTTGTTGCAGAGGTTGACAGTTTCAACCCCGCAGGTCCACCCAAGTTATTAATGCGAGTGCATTAACCGTAAACATACACACCGTCCGCTTCAAAGTGTACGTTAGACATCCAGCATTGTCATCAGAAATTAGCAGGCCATCCTATATCGGCGTCATGGTCCAGATTAGAAAAATTACGCTGCAAATTACTGGGAATGTACGTAGCAACGTCGCCACCTACTGTGAAAAACTTGGAAGGACCCTCCTTAAAAAGAGCCTTCTCAAGTTAATGTATTAGATATAGCCCTGTGAGCCATTCGGCTCTTGAATCGGGTGCAACCGCAACAAACAAAAACAAGAAAACATCTTAAAGTGAATATGTGACTAAGTGCAAACAGAAACAGAAAATCCAAGAAAATACGGAAAAATAGACCAACGCTGTGTGCAGACTCATGCCCACTCGCTCATTTTTCATCGTCCGTTAAAACACACTGTTCCACGAACTCTGTTTTCATTGGCCAGACATGACTCCACACCACTGCTATACCAAGTAGCCGTAGCTACTCGCAGAGACTGCGGTGCCGGAGACTATTGCGCTGAAATGGCCTTGGTGTGTAACCCAGGGCATCGAGGGCCGCGATCACCTGGTGATGTCGTAGACCAGGAGAGCCCCGGCGGCACCGCGGTAGTAGGAGCGCGTGATGGAGCGGAACGATTCCTGCCCCGCCTACACACGGCACACGTGGGGTCACACGGCTCGTCCTCGACAGGTGCTCACTCACTAACAGCGCTCAACCGCTTTTCCAAGTAACCAAATTTAGAGGTGGTATGTCAAGGTTTTGAGTAGATGCGCCGTGTTAGGGGCGCCATGGTGGCGAGATGTTAACTGCCTCGGCTGGTATACGGGAGGTAGTGGGTTAGATTCCGACTGACGCCGGTATATTTGGAGTTTGCATGTTCATCCCGCGGTCGCATGGATTTTTCTCCAGGTCCTCCGGTTTTTCCCTCCATATTGAGAAACATGTCACGTAAGCTAAACTAGTTGAGCTATCATTTGTGATGGCCAGGTCGCTTCTGAAAAAATTGCAATATAGCTCAGTGGGCCTTACTTGGAAAATAAAAAATTAACCCGTAAAAACAAAGTTTTTCACTATAAATCCTTTCTATGCGTGGCGGCGAGAGTCCTCTCGTCCTCTGGCTTGAGATGGCTGCCACCTATGGGTCAGATGATTGCCTGCCACCATTAAGCAATTGGTAATTAAATATAATTTTTTTTTCCTAAAAAGTGTAAAATTTTGGAAAAATATTTCACGAAAATAAATTGTCACGCACAACGAGTCTGTGTGCAAAATGTCAGCTCGATTGGATCACGGGAAGTGGGTTAAAAAACGACCGAAAGATTTGCAGTCGTAAGCGCGCAAGCAAGTGAACTTAATATAAAGGATTAAAAAATTGTTTAGTTTATAGTTTAATGTAATGATTACTGTTCTTTCGGATGTGGCTGCATTTACAGATTCTGCAGAAACAGATACTAGTGTTCATACATATATGCTATGATAACACACATACAACTTGAAATTATAGCTCGCAAACCACAGAGCTTGTGAGTTTTTAATTATGTATATGCATTTTCAATATTGAAGCCTCCAGAATCCGCAATCACCTTTTCACCATGAACAAATGCTGCTCTGCTATAGCCCATTTTGTTCACAACTGTTCAAAACACACGCTGCTCTGTGCCATTTATGTTCATGTAAATATATAACTAAAAACTCTCAAACTAGCGTTTTGTGAACCATACTATAAAGTTGTATGTTGTTGTCCATAGCGGAAATGCGCTTTCAGATGCGCTTCTGCAACCGTCTGGAATGCTCTTCCTTCCGATATTAGAAAGTCACTGGAGCTCTGCACTTTTAAATCTATATTGAAAACTAATTTCTTTAAAACTGCTTTTTGTGTTAAGTTTGTTGTCCTTCCCCCGCACATCTTTATCAACACACATACACTCGGACCACATCCAATCCTCATGCCTCTGCTGCCTAGGCCAATGGTTCCGACCCCATATTCTGTCCCTACCGCAGTTGTGCAACGAGTAACAACTGGCGTCACGTACCGTGTCCCATATTTGTAGTTTCACCTGCTTCCCATCAATGTTGATCATCCGTGCACCAAACTCGACTCCTGTAAACAAATAGAAGGTATTCCCCCATTTAGCCTTGCAAACCCCACAGGTACAAGTGCTGCTAGTGAGCACCTATGCAGACTGGCACGGTGCATGAGGTGGTCCCTGTGGAAAGCACTATGCACCAGTGCTGATATTGAGACAACACACCCGATACTTATGTAAGCCTCAGTAAACCTCGGGGAGGCACAGGACTGGTTCAGATGAGGTCATGAGCAAAAGGGTGGATGATTTCTATCACCTGGAGTGGCAAATGCTTCTCGTGTACACCATGGGCAGTGCCCACCATAGGCAGAAAGCTGAGTGTATGTACTTGCTATTTTATGTTTTTTTCCCTTCCACAATGATATTCTATTTCAAGCGTACCATGCTGCCCTTCTTTAACAAAATATTCCTTGATAAGCTGCCATGGTGACCGTGCTATATCATCCACTTGTGTGATCTACGGAAACATTCTTCAATAAAACCAATGTTTGCATTTGCAGCTCACAGATACACTTCAATAAAAAAGCAGAGCCAACACACACACAGGTGCATGTTTACACAAAGAAGTTCAGACACAGAAGAGCACACCAACACAAATAACAAGACAAAGATCCTCCGTATTGCCTACACAGGTTTCTGAGGCAAGTGCTATTAGTGAGCATCGATGAAAGGCCGGCACGGCGCACCTATGAAGGGGTGATGTGGCCGGTACCACACCTGGACGCCTTTGTTTACCCCGTGTTAATGTTCACACACTGCACCAGGTACTCATTTAAGGCTGAGTCTACCAAGGAGACTCGTTCAGACATTCGCCACCGACGTTGGCCGGGAGCGGGAGTCCACTTCCGACCACCTGTAACGTACCACTGTGCACTTAGCACTGTGCACTAAACACCACTTTACTGCTCCCAACGAAGAACATAATCACAATTTCACACACACGAAGGAGCCTTCACACAGAGCAGAGGATAAACATGCATTTTCACAGGCACAGGGAAGCCAACTCGGAGAGAAGCACACACACTCATATCAGCACGCTCACATAGAACACTACAACAAATCAAACAACCATACACAGGCAGCATTACAATAATTTTCATAAACTGAAAATCACCCCCATAGCTGATCAGGCAATGCAAGTGCTCAGACACGGAACTCATGGCATGGACAGGTGGGGTTGAGTAGGGCGAGATGGGGACGGGCAGACGCACCTATGGTGAGGTCGTGCACGGGCTGGAAGCGCTTGTCTGTGAACTGCAGCAGCAGGCACGACTTCCCCACACCTACACGTGCGTTTCGGGCAGGCGGGAGACAAGAGGGGCTGTCAGCATGTCTCCCATCATCTTTACCACCATCAGCCATAATAAATCCACTGCTCGAAAAATTATCACCATCTCACAAAGTTATACGTTTTTCTGTGTGTTCTGTGTGTTGTCATAGGTTCGGTGTGGGCTCTGTGTGTGTCGTGAGGTTCTGTAGGTGTGTGTAGTGTGGGTTGTGTGTGTATTGTGTAGGTTTGGTATGGGTTCTGTGTGTGGTGTGAGTTCGATAGATGTGCATTCTATATATGAGTGGTGTAGGCTATATGCGTGTGTGGGTTGTGCGTGGCAGGGTTGTGTGTGTGTGCGGGTTCCATATGAGTGGTGTGGGTTGTGTGTGTGTGGTGAGGGTTCTGTGTGTGGTGCAGATTGTGTGCGGTATGGGTTGTGTGTATGTTCTCTGTGTATGCGGGATCTGCGTGTGTGTGGGTTAAATGTGTGTGTGGGTTAAATGTGTGTGTGGGTTATATGCGTGTGTAGTGTGGGTTGTGTATACATTGGTTATACGAGTGGGTTGTTGTGTGTGTTGCATTCCAGAATCCATGCGTATGCCTATCTTGTTTGTTTTAAAAGGGCAAAGCCCCCGATCTTAGCCAAATCAGCTCCCTGTTCACCAACGAGCAATGGGGGGCGGTATTCATCTGTCGAGGGCACTGATACAGAAGTGCAAATTCCATATTCGTATGGCGGGGCTAAATTCACTCATGAACAGTGAAAGTTGCCCTTCTACAATGTGGAACTCGTATATATATATTTTTTACTCTGGAAGGATGATGATCTCAGAGCGACGCCCGACAAGAGATATTTAGTCTGACCTTCAGACCGAGTCGAGCTCTCCCCTCCCACTAAAGAGCACTGCTTGGCCCAATGACAACATCACAACTATTATCATAGCCGCACTATCATTGTCATGATCACGTTTATCGAATGATCATATTTATGAGTTTGAATTGTACAATGATCTCGTTACTGTCATCGTAACTATTACATAGGATTGTAACTTCATTTATATATGCTACTACACCACTGTATTTAATTCCTACATTATTGCGCAAGTACCTACTACCATCACGATTTTAACTACATATAACACAACTATATTAATCTTTAAGTCAAGATTACAACTATATTACTCGTACACAATAATCATTTGCATAGTTGTAAAGGAAATAAACAACATCAACAATTAGAAAATGTCTCATTCAAGCACCCGTCTCTCCTTGCAGTGAGTGCACAATTAACATGTATGCAGCATTGATTACATATATACAAGCAAAATTAGGTTAAATTCGATTATAGATTGTTTTTTATCATGACTGCACAACACGATTACTGTAATAACGCATATTTCTACCTCAATTATTTATGACAATTATTATAAGGGTCAGCACTGTTACTATACGTAGTATAACGATCATAACTACCGTAATTATGTGAAACATTACCGCCTACGTCATTACAACTCATTATTACTATGCCAAGTGTATTTCGCCTAGTAGCGTTAATATAATTGAGCAAAACCAACAACTAGTGCCATCGTAACCATTACTATCATTGCTACACATTTCAATATAATTGAGCAAAACCAACAACTAGTGCCATCGTAACCATTACTATCATTGCTACACATTTTAAGTTATACTTTCCATTATAATCAACACAACAAACTCAACGAATTCGTCAATTACAGTGGCCTTAAATTTCGATTTAAAGCTTTCGTGACTGCAGGGATTCATCTTCTTGGTTCTTTCGGTAAAGTCACGTAGAAGGGAAACAATAAAATACGTATTTTATTATGTTTTATTTTTATTATTTCCCTTCTACGCGACTTTACCGAAAGAACCAAGAAGAAGTGGCCTTAAAGCCAAGCAAATAAATACATAATAGGCGACGTCGGTATTTCACCCTTCCTCTGAGCAGATCGATGCGGTTGATCGGCACATTACGGGTTATGACGACTAACTACTTACAGAGCGCACGACAACCACCGTTCACACGACACGCTGTGTATTTGTAGTTATAAGGGCTCCGTTAGTATTTAACGATGCTGATTTTGCGGACCGCAAGCAGAGAGCGGCCCGCCGGCCTAAGTGAGGCCTCCCGGGCCGGGCCTCACCCGTATCGCCGATGATGATGTATTTGAAGAGATAGGCGTATGACATCTCGGCTTGGCCGCAAAAACCCACGGTACAACGGACGAAACAAGAATATATGTGAACTCAACTGAAGGAAACTTAAAAAAAAATGAACTAGTAAAGGATTATCCACACAGGGCCCACAGAAACCCTTGCTAGAGCTGTCGCGTCACCCGCTACTCACTGCGCATGCGCAAGGGACGACACCGGACCCCCCCGAACCCCCCTCCCGAAACCCCTCCCCTACTGCGCATGCGCATAGTACGACACCAGCCCTCGTAACCCCCCTCCCGACACCCCTTCTCTTACTGCGCATGCGCATGGGACAACACTGCCCCGCCCTAACCCCCCTCCCGACACCCCTCCCCTATTGCGCATGCGCATGGGACGACACCGCCCCCCATAATCCCCCTTCCGACACCACTTCCCATTCTCCGGTGCCCATTTCAGCCAATGGGAAACGCCGTTACCCTCCCACGTTCTCCGGCACCCACCAATCAGGTGAGTCGTTGCGTAATGTGCGTTCATTGGCTATCCACACGCGGGGTTCATGTAAGCACGCCGCTGATTGGGCAGAGCGGGTGGTAGTGTGGCTCGACGTGATGCCGTCACAACGTACAACATTACTCTTTACGTGATGACGTATTTTGGAAACTGGTACGTCATTGCGTACGGTAGTGGTGTAAAAAATAATACAGAAATCAGAAGCTTTCTTTTGTTTAATTTTATTTGTATATATTTTAAGCGATTTTCTTACCTTTCCTATACTTTGCAATCCTATTCTATGGTTCTTTTGGTAAAACATTTAACTTTACAATCCTATTGCTTATTTATTGTTTGTTGTTGTAACGTTTTGATCCGCCCCTTATTGGACACTTGTGAAAGAGAGCCTTCTATCTCATCGGATTCCTCCAGGATAAATAACAGATTCTGACAAATATTTCAACGTCGGCAAACCCACTCGATCGAAAAACGTCCACTGCGCAATTACGTCATTTCAACGTACGTCATCGCGCTTACATTGCGTCATCGCGCAGGGCGGTGGCGCGAGCGCGCGCCTGCGTCTCCAGTTCAGCGCGAGACGTCGCCGCGCAGGGAACGCGACGTCACCGCGTTGGAGCGCGACGTCACCGCGCTTCGAACTCGACGTCACCGCGCAGGAACTCGACGTCACCGCGCTTGGAGCTCGACGTTACCGCGCAGGGACGTGACGTCACCGCGCTGCAACGCGACGTCACCGCGCATGGGGCGTGACGTCACCCCGCAGGAACTTGACGTCACCGCGCTGGAACTCAACGTCACCACGCATGGGGCGTGACCTCACCGCGCAGGAACTTGGCTTTAGCGCAGGGGCGAGACGTCACCGCGCAGGGGCGTGACGTCACCGCGCAGGAGCGTGACGTCGCCGCGCAGGAGCGTGACGTCACCGCGCAGGGGCGTGACGTCACCGCGCATGGGCGTGACGTCACCGCGCAGGAGCGTGACGTCACCGCGCAGGGGCGTGACGTCACCGCGCAGGGGCGTGCTGTCACCGCGCATGGGCGTGACGTCACCGCGCTGGAACGAACGTCACCGCGCTGCAACGCGACGTCACCGCGCAGGAGCTCTACGTCATCGCGCAACTGGCGGGGCCGTTGGACGGTTGGGCAAGGGAGGGCGTGGTGGCCTCGGAGTCGTGTGAGGCGGCGTTCTGAGCCCGCGACTCCGTGAGGCCTCGCGGCGATTCCCCCCCGCCGGGCGGAATGGAGGAGGCGTTCAGGGCCATCGAGCGCGGGCAGGGAGGCTGGGAGCGCGTCTTCCAGGTAGCCCGCTGTGTACTCGCGCGGGGCACACGTGGAGACTGTGTACAGTGTGCACGTGCTGTGTGTTTGTCTTGTGTGCTGTGTGTTTGTCTTGTGTGCTGTGTGTTTGTCTTGTGTGCTGTGTGTTTGTCTTGTGTGCTGTGTGTTTGCTGTGATGTGGGGGGGGGGGTGCTGGCTGTGTGATTATGCCTGTGTGCTGTGTGTGTGATTATGTCTGTGTGCTGTGTGTGTGATTATGCCTGTGTGCTGTGTGTTTGTCTTGTGTGCTGTGTGTTTGCTGTGATGTGGGGGGGGGGGTGCTGGCTGTGTGATTATGCCTGTGTGCTGTGTGTGTGATTATGTCTGTGTGCTGTGTGTGTGATTATGCCTGTGTGCTGTGTGTTTGTCTTGTGTGCTGTGTGTTTGCTGTGATGGGGGGATGCTGGCTGTGTGATTATGCATGTGTGCTGTGTGTGTGATTATGTGTGTGTGCTGTGTGTGTGATTATGCCTGTGTGCTGTGTGTTTGTCTTGTGTGCTGTGTGTTTGCTGTGATGGGGGGGGGGGTGCTGGCTGTGTGATTATGCCAGTGTGCTGTGTGTGTGAGTATGTGTGTGTGCTGTGTGTGTGATTATGCCTGTGTGCTGGCTGTGTGATTATGTCTGTGTGATTATGTCTGTGTGCTGTCCGTGTGATTATGCCTGTGTGCTGTGTGTGTGCTGTGTGTGTGATCCCTGTGTGCTGGTTGTGTTATTATGTCTATGGGATGCATGTGTGTGCTGTATCTGCGATCCCTGTGTGCTGTGCTGTCTGTGTGCTGCCTGTTTGCTGTGAGGGGGTGCTGTATGTGTGCTGTATGTGTGATGTCCGTGTGATTATGTCTGTGATTATGCCTGTGTGGCTGTGTGCTGTATATGTGTTGTCTGTGTGATTATGCCTGTGTGCTGTGTGTGTGTTGTCTGTGTGATTATGCCTGTGTGCTGTATGTGTGCTGTATGTGTGTTGTCTGTGTGATTATGCCTGTGTGCTGTATGTGTGATGCCTGTGTGTTGTCTGTGTGATTATGCCTGTGTGCTGTATGTGTGTTGTCTGTGTGATTATGCCTGTGTGCTGTATGTGTGCTGTATGTGTGATTATGCCTGTGTGCTGTATGTGTGCTGTATGTGTGATTATGCCTGTGTGCTGTATGTGTGCTGTATGTGTGTTGTCTGTGTGATTATGCCTGTGTGCTGTATGTGTGTTGTCTGTGTGATTATGCCTGTGTGCTGTATGTGTGATGCCTGTGTGTTGTCTGTGTGATTATGCCTGTGTGCTGTGTGTGTGTGATCCCTGTGTGCTGGTTGTGTGATTATGTCTGTGTGATGCATGTGTATGTTGTATGTGCGATGCCTGTGTGCTGGCTGTGGCTGGCTATGGCTGGCTGTGTGCTGCCTGTGTGCTGTCTGTGTGCTGCCTGTGTGCTGCCTGTGTGCTGCCTGTGTGCTGTGAGGGGGTGCTGTATGTGTGCTGTATGTGTGATGTCTGTGTGATTCCTGTGTGCTGTATGTGTGTTGTCTGTGTGATTATGCCTGTGTGCTGTATGTGTGCTGTATGTGTGATTATGCCTGTGTGCTGTATGTGTGCTGTATGTGTGTTGTCTGTGTGATTATGCCTGTGTGCTGTATGTGTGCTGTATGTGTGTTGTCTGTGTGATTATGCCTGTGTGCTGTATGTGTGATGCCTGTGTGTTGTCTGTGTGATTATGCCTGTGTGCTGTGTGTGTGCTGTGTGTGTGATCCCTGTGTGCTGGTTGTGTGATTATGTCTGTGTGATGCATGTGTGTGCTGTATGTGCGATGCCTGTGTGCTGGCTGTGGCTGGCTATGGCTGGCTGTGTGCTGCCTGTGTGCTGTCTGTGTGCTGCCTGTGTGCTGTGAGGGGGTGCTGTATGTGGGCTGTATGTGTGATTCCTGTGTGCTGTATGTGTGTTGTCTGTGTGATTATGCCTGTGTGCTGTATGTGTGATGTCCGTGTGATTATGTCTGTGTGATTATCCCTGTGTGGCTGTGTGCTGTATGTGTGTTGTCTGTGTGATTATGCCTGTGTGCTGTATGTGTGCTGTGTGTGTGTTGTCTGTGTGATTATGCCTGTGTGCTGTATGTGTGCTGTATGTGTGTTGTCTGTGTGGTTATGCCTGTGTGCTGTATGTGTGCTGTATGTGTGTTGTCTGTGTGATTATGCCTGTGTGCTGTATGTGTGATGCCTGTGTGTTGTCTGTGTGATTATGCCTGTGTGCTGTATGTGTGTTGTCTGTGTGATTATGCCTGTGTGCTGTCTGTGTGATTATGCCTGTGTGCTGTATGTGTGATGCCTGTGTGTTGTCTGTGTGATTATGCCTGTGTGCTGTCTGTGTGATTATGCCTGTGTGCTGTATGTGTGATGCCTGTGTGTTGGCTGTGTGATTATGCCTGTGTGCTGTATGTGTGCTGTGTGTGTGTTGTCTGTGTACTGTCAGTGCGATCCCTGGGTGCTGCCTGTGTGATCCCTGTGTGATGTCTGTGTGCTGTCTGCACATGTTCGGGTCTGTTACTGTGTACACGAGGTGTGTACGCGTGGCACTGTGTACACTTAGCAATCTGTGCGTGTGACGCTGTCTGTGTGCACGTTATCCGTGTGCGTGGTGATGTCTCTATACACGTGGTGTATACTTGAGCTGCTCTGCACACTTCCCACTGGTTGATGTCCGTGCATCCTAAGGTCTGTGTGCGTGTGTGCACGTGTGCAGGACCTGGCCCGGGACAGCTCTAACTTCCCGTGCCGTGTGGCTCACCTACCGCGCAACCGCACGCTGAACCGTTACCGCGATGTCAGCCCATGTACGTGTCCCCCAATCTGTGTGTGCGTGGTTGATTGTGTGTGTGCGTGGTTGATTGTGTGTGTGCGTAGTTGATTATGTGTGTGCGTGGTTGATTCTGTATGTGCGTGGTTGATTCTGTGTGTGCGTGGCTGAATCTGTGTGTGCGGGATTGATTCTGTGTGTGCGTGGTTGATTCTGTGTGTGCGCGGTTGATTCTGTGTGCGTGATTGATTCTGTGTATGCGAGGTTAATCCTGGTTGATTTTGTGTGTTTTGCAAAGTTCAATCATTTGCGGTGTAATTTTTCAAATTTGGACCATTAACGCCACGATGCAATGGTCTGCACTCTTACGCGCGACGTCGTGCAGTATTACAGCTATTAGACCGGCATTAATAATTGGAACGGCCGCTGGATTTCAAACCATGAACCTCTGCAATGAGCGGCGAGCGTGCTACGGCTGGGCCGCAGTGTCAGCGCCCTCCTCGCCGTGTGTTTTTGATAGCGCACCCGGAGGGCGTTGCTTTGTGTGGTGTTTACTTGTTTGGGGGGGGGGGGGTGTTTGTATTTTTGTGACGTTGGGGACCAGATGACGACAGTCGGGTGAAGCTGCAGAGGGGAGATAACGACTACATCAATGCCAGCCTGGTGTGCGTGCCCCAAGCCGGCCGCAAATACATACTCACACAGGTGCCCGCATGATCGCACGGATACCTACGCACATACACGCGTACACCTACAAGCATTCTTGCCATGGTGGCGAGATGTTGACTCCCTCGCTTGGTATACAGGAGGTCATGGGTTCCATCCCGACCCTTATGCCTGTTTGTATGGAGTTTGTGTATTCTCCCCTGTAGCCGCATGGATTTTTCTCCGGGTCCTACCGGTTTTTCCTCCTTCACGTTTAGAATCAACATGTGTTTTAGAATATTTGGCTGCTATAAATTTCCACGTAATAAGCCACTTTGCTGAGCTATCATTTGTGGCCAGGTTGCTTCTGATAAAGAGATATATAGTTCAGTGGGCCTTACCTGGTTGAGTAAAAATAGTTGAGTCTATAGTTTAGCATATACCTACGTAGAAAACATCAACAACCTCTGTTGACCACTCAGTGGCGGGGACGTCACCACAGCGGTTGTGCCATTCTAGATACACTTTTGAGGCTATCACGTGAAGTGTGGATGGGTTGCTGCTGTCGGGAGTTCACAGCACAGACCAAGGGAATAACAGTCGACTGACTGAAATGACTGATAGATGCCCCCTCTTGTCCTCTCCAATTTGCCATCTTGCTGTGTTTTGGCCGCCCGGCGCTCAGTCTGAGCGTTGCTCTTCCACCTCTTGGCATGTAGTGGCTGGGCGTGCGGGCTACATAACCCAGCGAACAGGCTCTCGGAGGAGCTCACCGATGGAACTGTGTTCCAATATTTCAAGGATCTATGAACCCGAATAATAACGCAGAGCTCTGGCCTATTGATATAATCATAGGCCTTGACCAGGTAATTTAAGCAGATGGAGGTCCTGGGTGGAGGTCCCGTTGAAATTTCCTACACCTGCTGAAGCAGAAGGACAGAGAATATGGCAACTGTGCAGGACCGCCCTGATCTTAAACCAAAATGGCGCTCTGCATGCCTCTCCTCAGTGTGACTGGTGAGGTTATGTTGAATCATCCTTGCCAGGACTTTTCCCAGCACACTGAGGAGAGAGATGCCATGTTATTTGTTGCAAGTGCTGTTCGCTAGGACCTCTGAAGGTGACCAGCACCACGCCTGGCCGCCTTTGTCTGCCCCGTACCGATGTTTACACATCGCACTAGATACCCATTTGAGGCTCAGTCGACTTTGGGGAGGCCCAGGGCTGGTTCAGATATTCATCACTGGTGGATGGTAGCCGTGAGTGGGAATCGAACTCGGGGCGCTGGATTGGTAGCGCAGCTGCCAACCCAGCTACACTACCGCTCCCCACCACCACCAACCACTCCTATCACCACCACCACACAGCTCATCTCAATTTTAATAACCCCCCCCCACCCCTCTTGCTCCACGACTCCCTTCGCTCCCTCCACACAGGGACCTCTGCCACACACGTGCGGTCACTTCTGGCAGATGGTGTGGGAGCAGGGCTCGCGGGCCGTGGTCATGCTCAACCGGCTCGTGGAGAACAACTCGGTGAGTTTCCCAGCGCTGTCTCTGGACATCATCATCATCATTGGCCATGGTCAATCCACTGCTTGTTGAAGGGCCTCCTCAAGCTGCTACCACCTCCCACGATCTTGCGATGTAACAAGCCACACAGCACCTGCACAGTAGCTGATTTTTAATGCTATGAACGCCGTGCCGGCCTTCATAGGTGCTCGTTAACAGCACTTGCCCCAAAACTCTATTAAGGTTATACAGGGGATTTATGTCTTCGTGCTTTGCTTTCCACCGACCCCCTTGTGTGCCGTGCCGGCCTTCGTAGGTGCTCCCAAACCGCGCTTGCCCCAAAAGTCTGCTGTTAAGACGATGCACGGTGGATCTTTGCCTTGTGTGTGCGCTGCTGCAGATTAAGTGCGAGCGGTACTGGCCGTTGCCTGACCACCCCGAGATGATTTTCGACGACACGGGCGTGCGTGTGGTGCTCCGTCGCGAGCGCGAACGACAGAGCTTCACCATGCGCCGACTGGAGCTGGAGTTCCTGCCGGTGCCCGTGTCCCCCCCCCACCACCACCCCCCCACCACCCTCCACAACCACCCCACCACCCCCCACAACCACTCACCACCCCCCACAACCACCCACCACCCCCCACAACCACCCCACCACCCCCCACAACCACCCCAACACCCACCACCACCACCCCCCACCACCACCCCCCCACCACCCCCCACAACCACCCCACCACCACCCCCCACCACCACCCCCCCACCACCCCCCACAACCACCCCACCACCACCCCCCACAACCACCCCACCACCACCCCCCACCACCACCCCACCACCCCCCACCACCACCCCCCCACAACCATCCCACCACCCCCCACCACCACCCCCCCACCACCCCCCACCACCACCCCCCCACCACCCCCCACCACCCACCCCCCCACCACCCCCCACAACCACCCCACCACCACCCCCCACCACCACCCCACCACCACCACCACCCCCCACCACCACCCCCCCACAACCATCCCACACCCCCCACCACCACCCCCCACAACCACCCCACCACCTCCCCCCACAACCACCCCACCACCACCCCCCACAACCACCCCACCACCACCCCCCACCACCATCCCACCACAACCACCCCACCACCCCCCCACCACCACCCCACCACCACCCCCCACAACCACCCCACCACCCCCCACCACCACCCCCCAGAGGTCGCAATCGGGTACGGGTACCCATTTGCGACCCTGGTGCGGCCGGGTACGGGTAAGGAATCAAAACCCGTTTGCGACCTCTGCCACCCCCCCCACCACCACCCCCCCCACCACCACCCCACCACCACCCCCCACAACCACCCACCACCTCCCCCCTGCTCCCGCAACTCGCACCCCAACCCCTGTGACTACTGACCTCTCACCAATAAATCCTCAGCATGCGTTTAGATTATTTAGATTGTTTTGCTGCTATACATTTTCACGTTATAAGAAGCTTTGCCTGGTAAGATAAAAAAGGAGTTTAGTTATATTTGTTATATTTTTTTAAGTGATTTGTTTATCTCTACTATACTTTACACTCCTATTGTTTTTATTGTTTGTTGTTGTAACATTCTGAGCTGCCTCCTACTGTGTGAAAAAAGCTTTATATAGCTCATCAGATTCCTCCAGTATAAATATTCTGATAAGCAGGCATTGCAAGCGATTCACATTAATAACGAGTTCTTTACTGTAGAACTGCCCTCCTTGACGATTTCTCAAGCGTGGTTTTATGTGCAGTAAAAAGACTTTCATCACTTCTCATTTGAAGTCAGGAAGCCACTGGAGCAATACACTTTGAAATCATCTAGGTTTGAAAACTAATTTCTTGAGAACTGCTTTTTTAGTTGGTCTTTCCCCCCCCCCGACCTACGATCATGACGGTTGGGTGCGTACAGCACGAACGAAGTTAAACGTACGTACATACGCACATCTGATGACGGCCGCGACTGCGTTGTCGCGCAGAGCGGGGAGCGCCGCGAGGTGCTGCAGTTCCACTACACGGCTTGGCCGGACTTCGGCGTCCCGTCGTCGCCCGCTCGCTTCCGCGCCTTCCTGCAGGCGGTGCGAGCATCGGGGGTCCTGCACAGCGGCCATGGCCCCACGGTCGTGCACTGCAGCGCCGGCATCGGCCGCTCCGGCTCCTTCTGCCTCGTCGACGCCTGCCTGGCACTGGTAGGGACAGTTAAAATCGTTGGTGGCGGCGGTGTTGGTGGTGGTGTCAGCTTGTCTGTGTGTGTGCGTGTGTACATGGGTGTGCGTGTGTATGTATGTGAGGAGCGATAGTGTCACGGTTAACGCGCTGCGCTACGAACCCGGTGACCAGAGTTCGATTCCCGCTCACAGCCAACACCAGTGACAATTATCTGAGCCGGTTCTGGGCCTGCCCACCAACCCCCTCATGTGCTGCACCAGGCTTAATTGGTAAAACCGGAGGACCCCGGAGAAAAAATAAACACGACCACAAATATGCAGATGTCAGGGTCTGGATCGAACCCACGACCTCCCGTACACGAGGCGAGGTAGTTAACATCTCGCCACCGTGGCGCCCGATGACCTCCCAAGCGATCTTGGCGAGGGAGGGTGGGCGATTGTTGTGCTTTGTTACGCTCCATTTGTCGCCCTCCTCCGCTCTCTTGCAGCTGTCGGAGCGAGGCGAGGTGGACGTGCGAGCCGAGCTGCTGTCGATGCGACGCGCCCGAATGGGCCTCATCCAGACCGCCGACCAGCTGCGCTTCTCATACCTCGCCTTGCTGGGGGAAGACACGCACTCCCAGGTGAGCTTCACAGTCATACCGCCGCCACCACTGCTGCTGCTACATTTTGCATGCGTTATGCTTTTTCGTCCAGGAGAGCCTCGCTGAGCTTCAAGACTCATTTTTTTATGGGGGGCGATGTTGCTGCCACTGTGTGTGATCCCACAATGGGGAGCGGAAGTGTAGCGGTCGGCACGCTGCGCTACGAACCCGGCGACCCGAGTTCGATTCCCGCTCACGGCCAACACTGGTGACGATCATCTGAACCGGTCCTGGGTCGACTCAGCCTCAAATGAGTACCTGGTGCGGTGTGTAAACATCACCGCTGGGGAGACAAAGGCGGCCGGGCGTGATGCTGGCCACCCACCACCTCATGTGTGCGTACAGGCCTTCATAGGTGCTCGCTAACAGCACTTGCCCCAACAGCCTATTAAGACTGTACGGGAATCTTTGTCTTTGATCCTAGATCATTTTTCAATTTAACACCAGTTAAATTGTGTTTTTTTTTACTAAGGGAGGAAATCAAACAAACTGGGAGGAAACCCATGCAAATTAGGGGGAGAATATGCAAACTCCACACAGAAAGGTGCCTGAGTCAGGTATGGAACCCTGGGCCTAGTTACCTTGATCAGACGTGTGGGGGAAGGAAAACAAATGAGACTCAGACCTTGTCTCTTGAGCTGGTTGAACAAACTTTGTAACGGGTGGGGGGGCACGCAATAAATACGTGAAACGTTCGCGTAAAGCTTGCACTGCTTTTGTTTAACCAGGTGAGTAGTCAAATGAGAACAGGATGAGAGTCATTGGCAAGAGAGACCTGGGTTGCCACAGTGGCAAAAGCTACAAGACGAAAAAAAATCGAGTACGACAATGAAGCGAATATAAATATGAGCAAATGAAACAACATTTCTGTTTTTTCTTTTTTATTCCTGGCAGGACGATGACAAAGACAGCGACGCTGAAGATGAGGACACCGAGATGCTCCGCCTCACCCCGCTGCCACCCCCCCCAAACACGCCACCGCTCCCGCCCCCCCGCCGCTCGCTCGAGCCTACGTCGCCCCCCTTCTTCCCGGCAACCCCAGAGGGTAAAGCAGACCCCCCCGCACTCCCCGACAGACCCCTGACGGGCCCGGCGAGTGGAATGCTGGTGGACGGGTGCGTTAACGGACAGTCGGACGGGCCGGGCGACGCACGGGAAGAGGTAGAGGCGGGCGACGGCTCGCAGGGAGACGCGCAGATTGGGAGACGGGGAGAGCCGCCGGTGGGCGAGCTTGCCGACGAGCGGGCAAAGCCACGAACGGACGATTGCGTGGACGCTCCGAGGGATTCGCGGACAAACGGACGAGCGGACGGACGGGACGAGCTGCCGCCGCCTCCAGCGGACTCGGACTTGCAGGGAGACGCAGACGCAGACGCAGACGACGGACGGGGAGAAGTGCGGGCGGGCGAGGGCGAGGCCGGGCGGGAAGACGCAGCAGGGGACGGGCACGCGGACGGAGGTGGCGGCGTGCGCGCGGACGGGCTGGGAGATGTGGATGGGAAGCCCAGGCTGCGTGCGGTCGGGCAGGCGGAACGCCGCGTCGAGAATCAGCGCGCGGACGGAGTCTTCGTGGACGGGCCGAACGGCAATCCAGTGCGACAGATGGACGGGACCCCGCAGGTCCGCGGCAGACGCGCTGCGCCGTACCCGTTGCTATACCAGCTGGCCGCGGTGATTTTGCCGGCCCTGCTGTTCGTCGCTTACCGTGCTTTGTTTGGCGAGCGGCGGTGATGGTGGGTGGGTGATGAGGTTCGGGGGGGGGGGCGGGGGGGGCTACAGGGAGGGGTGGGGGGCGGTGACTGTTACAATGACGACTTGTGCCGCGCGTCGTTCAACGTGGTGCCCGGCGTCTCGCTCTTCGCGTTTGGGGAGCTTCTTCGGCGCTCGATTTCAGTTGCCGATGGAGCCACACCTGTCACCGTTCCGCTCCGAGGCTGAAAAAGCTTTGTCGTGGCACGCCAAGCGAAACGTCGGCACATCGCGCCAACTGACATGACATACGGCCCAAAATCGCCAGAGAGCTGAACTCGGAAACTGGGGACGATGCCCGAGCAGGCGCGCAGGGCCTTGATGACGGTGGGGATGACGACGACGACGACGCAGCGGCGCAAATTGAACTGTTGCCATAAATCGTTTGATCGTTTATACCATTATGCTCATTCTTACAGAGAATGTGTTAATGCGTGCAACGGGTTTCGTCGCTCACTCATGCGCCACATCCTTCCCCTGAATGGCTCTTGGATTAAAAAATGGACATCAAGGAGCTAACGAGACTACGGCAGTCGTACCGCCGCTCGGGATCGCTGCCGGCTCGTCGAATCACACGGGTGGGTAGGGACGGCCATGAGCCGTCACTCGCCCGGTAATCACGGCCACGATAATGACGCGGTGATTGTACAACGCGCCTTTGAGATACTGGGGAAAATGTAGAGTGAGGGGGGTTGGGCGGGCAATACACTAAATCCATCCTCTTTACAAATCCATATATTTCCGTGAAGAACAAACCTTACCCATTTACAATAATTAATTCTTTCTATTATTATTATTACGATGGCTTTTTGTATAAAAATTAAAAAAACAATGTAAAGATATAAACCACTGCAAAAAAATCACCAAAATGTCACAAGACAATTCTGGACCCTGCACACTCCAAAATGACAAGGCCGTCGCTGCCAGACTGCGCCAGGGCAGCGGGTGTAATTGTGATCGTCAAATTTCCAATGTTTTTTTTATCATAATTTTGGGACCCCCGCTCCCAACCCTGTTATACGCAAGGACACGGTGGGTTACGCGCCCACGACACACTGCACATCGCTAGGCAACGACGATGCACAATTTCTAGCCTAGGTCACAAATGCGCTCCTCGCCTGCAAGCGTAGATAGCTCTACCTCTCGTAAATATGCTTATTGTTTTGAATACTCTACGGAAATTGTTTTAACGCAGTGCAGCGTCGCATATCGACCCGATCAATTAACCACCCGGTGCGGTAGCTGTGCATGCTTGTAACAAGATACTGGTTTCCACAGCTAATAACAAATCCGACCTTTTCACAAAAGTATTCTGATAATATCTTTGCATTTACATAACACTTGGCTTAATATGCCCCAACAACTCACCTTGGAACGCAACGCATCTCAACCATTCGATGGGCACCCCCCCCCCCCATTGGCAGCTGTCCCTGCGCGTTGACGCAAGGCGACTCCGTTGTTCTGCCAGTGGGTGAGCGCCGATTCCAATGTGGTCGTCCCAATTGAGCAGTTCCTTAGCGTGCAGTCAAGCGTTTCCCCCGCGTTAAATCGAGCCGCACTTGAATTCGTCCCGTGACCCGTTTTGCGCGCACGTGGTGCGACTCACCGTGCCACGTGGCCGTCCTTCGCCTCTGCCCCATATGCCAGTCCCCAACGAGTGGGATATGTGACGCTGTATTGTTGGTATATATATTTGCACTGGCTTTTTGGTTTTCTTCCCCCCCCCCACCACCACCTGCACGCAGCAGGGATAATGCACTATGCAGGTTGGAGGGGGCACGCACTTGCCCGCTTAAAACCGGGCTTAACACCCGAGCAATCCGTCCCGTAACCAAATCGCGCAACTCGCCGGCCCTCAACTGCTTCGTCCACGTCTCCGCGAGGAGTTGCGGCTACCTAATGGCTCTCGAAATTGCGTAACCTAATCGATCGCCTGCAACTGATTTTTACATTTCTCGGCGAGTAGTAGATGCGCCAACAACAACAAAACATTGAATGGCACTTGTATTCTGGATTACTTATTTAAGTTGATAACACTGGTCAACACACTTTTTCTGGCATAAGGTTTTCCAACGGTTTTAAGGTAATTTTGGGGTGCTGATTCCAAATCTGGCATCAGTTTTTGTCTATCACATCAGGTTTTTGAGATATAAAATATTGCATTTTCAATAAAAACTGCAGAAGAAAAATATTAAATAAATGTGGATATCTACATAAAATGATATTATAAACACACTATCCTAAAAATACAGCACCATATTTTAACACTAAAGCAGTCACTGACTCGCAACAACTTGCAATCATAAGTGACAGAGTTAATTTCGGGTAAAATCAATGAAAATGGGGTATGCCGATAGCATAAAAATGAGATGTGATAGAGCAAATCTGAGATCAGATCTGGAATCAGGACCCTGAAATTAGTCTAGAACAGCTGCAAAAGTCCAGGCCAAAAAAAAAAAATTTTTGTTGACCAGTGTAATCAAACGCAGTTTGTAAATGCGTCACGCGATGGAACGCATCGCTATGCATCGCCGAGCAGGTCGCCTGGAAGGCGAAGTCTGTGCTCTCATCCAAGAATAAGCAACCGATTGCAGAGGCACGCCCACATAAAGCAATTTAGTTGTGTGCATCCAACTGCTCGGGGTGTGAAACCGGTGTTAAGGGCCTGTGCTTGTGTTGCTTGCCTCGTAATCTACAGGCCCGGGTTGGGTCTCGGTGCCGGTAGCGAGCTATGTTGGAGGGTTGGGCCTGGGTGGTAAGCTGCGGTGTAGGGGTTGGGTTTTTAATCGATGAGTTTTCACGCATTCCTACCGACGGAGCAAATGTTCCCGGAGTATAAGAACATTCTGGAAAAAGTGAGATGCACCCCAAACGTGTGCCTAGTGGTCAATAAAGTTATACAAATATCTGGTCAACAACAGCTGCCATTAACATAGCACTTGTACCAGGCTAGGTGCACTTTTAGACCACGTTAAGGTGCCATGGGTTGATTGACTTGCTGCTTTTTAGCCGCCCGGTGCTCCACACGTTGTAGTAAGCATCACTCCTCCATTGTTGTTGGAGGGCAAAGCTTTCAGTTTCCCAGTAGCGTCTTTGACAAATCACTTCCACAGAGGCTGATCTTGACACCACTGGTGTCACTCATCAGCAAGTCCAATCAGATCCACATTCTCCCGTATCGCATCGGTCCATCTCATCTCCAGCCTGTGCCTTTCCCGTTTAGTTCCCTCTGTCCGACCAAACAGAAGCTACTTGGGCATACGGTGGCTGGCCATGCAGGCTACATGCATTGACTGTTAATCCAGTCAAGGCAGCCTTGCCTGCTGGAGGAGCTCACTGATATGACTCTATGTCCATTTCAGTCTGGTTAAACCCGGGATGGAGTGTATGCAGGCCAGCCTCAATGTCCGTAAAAGACCTAGAGCTTTGTTTGGAACTATAGGCCGAGTAGCTTTCACACAGTGTTTCGCGGCTGATGAATAGATAATGCTGCTCGACTGATTCGGAGTGAGGCTTCCACTGCCAAACCAGAGTTGGCCGTAACCACACTGCCCCAATATGGAAACGTTCCACTCAATACACAACTGCCCCATCACTCATGGGGAGTTGAGTTGGTTGGCATATTTGATGTCATAAAATATCCAGGCAGGGTTCATAGTAAGGCCCCAGGGTCAGCAGCAGAGTCTTCAACGACTTCTCAGAGTGAACAAAAAATACCAGTTCATCAGCATAACTAACATGGATAACAAATAGGGAGCCATTCCTTGATCGAACCCAGGCATCGATCAGCACCCGATTGTACCTGTACCAGATGGAAAATCCCCTAGTACAGCCATTGAAAGCGTCTTGAGCTGGGTGGTTAAAGAAGATGTTAAATAGTGTAAGGGCTAGAGAACATCACTGTTGCTCCCCAAGGTGAACAGAAAATGGCTTTGACTCCCATATAAAAATTGACCGGGGCCTGCATGAAGGTTCTTAATGATTGTGAACAGAGCGTCAGGGACCCTGTAAACATGAATATATCATAGGCCTTGACTAGGTCAATAAAGAAGAGATGTAGGTCCTGTTGACATTGCGTACATCTCTGGTGTAGACGATGAGACGGAGAATTTGGCATATTTGCAGAAACGCCCTGGTCTGAAACCACAATGGGGTTCCACAGGCCTCTCCTCAGCAAAGGGGATGTTGACTAATCATCGTCAGGATATTTCCTGGCATAGAGGGAGATGCTGTGATGATAGTTGCAATCATTGGGCATCCTTCCAATCCTGCAGAACCCATTCTGTGCACCAGACAGTTGCAATGATATATAGGGTAGCATTCACACATATTCTTAGGTTTTTTCGGTAAAGTCACGTAGGTAATTTTTTGAAATTTAAATTAATAAAAGTAAAATAAAATAAAAAAATCACGACGTTTCGGAGGCAACACAAGCTTCCGTCTTCAGGTGGAACCGTCACAGAACGATAGCTGTATTAAGTGAGATACAGCTATCGTGCTGTGACGGTTCCACCTGAAGACAGAAGCTTGTGTTGCCTCCGAAACGTGATTTTTATTTCTATTAATTTAAATTTTTATTTTTTACCTACGTGATTTTACCGAAAAAACCTAAGAATATGAATCCTTGCAGTCACGAAAGCTTCAAATCTAGCCTTCACACAACCCTCCCACGGCAGTTTTCTTGAGAGGTCATCTCTGCCCGGCGCTTTTTCTGGTCTCAGGATCTGGATCACCCTTCGTACTTCCTCAACAGATGGCACATCAGCCAGCCACTCGCAGGGAGCGGATACTTCCTCTTAATATTTGAGGCATGGCAGCCCAAATCAGGGTCAACCCCATCTTTCAACATGATATTATCTATCTTAATTTGAAGCTTTCGTGACTGCAGGAATCCATACTCTTTGGTTCTTTCGGTAAAGTCACGTGGGTAGAAACATAATAGATCACGGCGTTTCGATCGCAACACGAGCAATCGTCATCAGGTGGGACAACCACAGCAAGAAAAAACTGCTTAAGTAGGCCACGGTAGATCTTTCGCCTACTTCAGCAGTTTTTCTTGCTGTGGTTGTCCCACCTGATGACAATTGCTTGTGTAGCGATCGAAACGTCGTGATCTATTATTTTTCTACCTACGTCACTTTACCGAAAGAACCAAAGAGTATGATATTATCTAAGCTGAGGGGTTTCCTTTTCCCCAAGACTTATGAAATTCTCTGCAAACCTGCAGATCTGTTCCTGGGGGGGGTGGGTGGAGATCTGATCACCTTTTTCCCCCCTTTAATGGTGGTGGCAGGTGTGGCGCTGCAATTAATCTTTTTATGGAAGTAATGAGTGATTGTGATCGTGCGCTACCGAGGCAGTTTCCATCTGAAAGACAACAACAACAACCGCCATTCGCCACTAAGTGGCGGTGACGTCACCACGACGCTTGTGCCAAGCCAAGTGCACGTTGAGGCCACGTGAAGTGTCGAACGCCCGCTGGCAGGAGGTCACGGGGCAGACCCAGCAGGTGCCACGGGTCGACTGACCGAGATGACCGAGATAACTGGCTGATGCACCACCTGTGCCCCCTGCTGTACCAACTCGCTGTGCTTTAGCCACCCGGCACTCACAAAGACAAGACAAAGTCACGCAGCGCAGCTACTCGGATTATGTGACGCACGCCCTCCTACGCTTGCTTTGAAATACGGGGGGGGGGGGGGGGTGTTGGGAGTGTGTCTTATAATCCAGAGAATTCAGTATAATTATTTGTGAATGTACGTGAACGTTATTCGACTTTAAGTCCGTAGGAAACACTGAAATGTGGACCAAATGTTTATGCATACAGAGAATGTACGTTCCCTTAAGATCTTGGAAGCTAAGCAAGGTAGATAACACGTGCTACTACATATGCGTGCTAGCACGATCATCATTACATACGTCAGATTATGGGTGAAGCGTTGGCAAGTGGTTAGCACGTTGCACAACAAACCCAAGTTCGAATTCCAGCCACGGGCAAAGGAATGCCGCTCAAGTGTTCGTGAAACCGCTCGCTGTACTGTCATCTCTCCTGGCCACCTCACAATCCTGTGTGTATATGATAGACAAAAGTGCAACCATGTCAGTGGCATCTGTGCAGTATGTAGATTCATGATTTTGGTCACCCCCCCCCCCCCCAATTGTATTCCTATTGTGCTCTTGGGCGTTGCGTGGTGAAACTCAACATCCGCTGTGACCTCGCACTCACAGCGGTGCATGCGTGTATGTGTGTTGAACTTCTTCTTGGTTCTTTCGGTAAAGTCACGTAGAAGGGAAATAATGAAATAATAAAACGTAATCTAATAATTCTCACGACGTTTCGGCCACAACGCAAGCAGCCGTCCTCAGGTGAAGAACAGGTCTGTCGGAAAGACAGTGTCTGAAATTCAGAAACGTCGTGAGAATAATTTTATTATGTTTGATTTTTATTCTTTTATTATTTCCCTTCTACGTGACTTTACCGAAAGAACCAACAAGATGAATCCCTGCAGTCACGAAAGCTTTAAATCGAAATGTGTTGAACTTCTTTCGCACCGTACGTAGCCAACCGTGCTAACCGTAGGTGCGGGGGAAGGACAACTAAACAGAAAAATCAGTCGTAAAGAAATGTGTTTTCAATGTAGATTTAAAGGTGCATACCTCCAGTGGCTTCCTAATATCACAAGGGAGAGTTCCAGACGGCCACGGAAGCGTATCTGAAAGCGCACGCTGCGGTGACTAGGAGATGTTAACTCCCTCGCCTGGTATACAGGAGGTCGTGGGTTCGATCCTGACGACTGTATATTTGGAGTTTGCATGTTCTCCCCGTGATCGCGTGGATTCTTTTCTCCAGGCCCTACGGTTTTGCCCTCCACATTTACAAACATGCGTTTGATAGTATTTGGCTGCTACACGTTGAGCCATCATTTGTGGCCGGGTCGCTTCTGAAAAAGAGCTACGTAGCTCAGTGGGCCTTACCTGGTGAAATAGTTGAATAGTTTTAGTTTAATATTTCAGCACTACTTCTGACCCCCTTCCAACATGTGACCTCTCATTGACACGTGGGGGGGAGGGCGCTGCACGTTTCCACATGCCCTGCTGCAGCGTGTAATGGTCATCGTGTGGGCAGTCGGGCCGAATTTTATTTTTCATTCGAGCCGGAATTATTGCCAAGTTACGTAAACAAGCAAATGTGATGCTTTTTGCATGCGCGTTCATCGGTGACTGGATTTGAGATCATCAATCTGCTGAACAGGAGGAAGGAAGCTATGTCGTGGGATGGTGGCATCAGCAGCAATCGTTGAGTTCACGTCCTTTAATAAAGTCAAGAGTAGTGAAGTAGTTACAAAACATCCTAAACAAGATACGTTGAAAGGACAATCTCGCGTTAGGATGCTTGAAATATGTATTAGGGTCGAACCACTGTTTTTGTTTTGAAATATTTGTTGGTCTTTCCCCCCCCCCTCCCCCCAATTTATTCCAATTGTGCTTTTTGTTTGCCATGAAATGAAAAATCATTCATTAAACTCGCAAAGCAGTGCAGAAGATTTTTTTTTCTCCAGGACCACCCGAACACTGCTTGGAGTGGCCTGTTTATCTTTTGCACGGGAGATGGCCCACGACGATCCCCACACTCTGCTTGATATTGTCACGTAACATTTAAACTGTAAAAAAAACATGAATTCTCAGAGTTGGAATTTAGCCAAGTCACAATCAAATTTCACACGGTGGCTTTTTTTTGCAGTTATTAATGACGAGTCTGAGACCATCAACCCATTACATCTAAAGCCCGTTTGATCACAACTCAATTAGCTAAGTCTATGGGTTATTTATAAATGTGTGTGTAAAAGTCATTGGTGACCGGTGGGGAGCGTTAGTGTAGTGGTTAGTGGGGTGCGCTACCAACCCGAGTTCGATTCCCGCCACTAGGTCGACTTGGCCATAAATGAGTACCTGGTGCGGTGTGTAAACATCAACTTTGGGGAGACAAATCCAGCGGGGGGTGGTGCTGGCCACCCACCCCCTCGTGTGCTGTGCCGGCCTTCATAGGTGCTCGCTAACAGCACTTGCCCCGACAGTCCGTGAAGGCTATTCGAGGGATCTTTGGTGACCAGTCTAATTCCGCCAACCCTCGACATTTAAGCACCCAGTTGGATCACCGTCGGCTGAAACCCAGATTCAAAACCCAGACACTCAGCAGTACTCGCTCAATATGTGCCACCGGGCCCATTTCCCACCTCATTCTGTGCTAATTCTATAGGAGGGTTGGGGCTCGGGCTCCATACAATGTGTGGGTCTCTATGTGTAAGTTGTCCGTGACCAATCTGAGCCCATCATCTCCATACTTGAAAGCCCCGGTGTCTGAAATGCGGGATTCGAGCCCAGGATTATAGCGGTACCCGCTCGCCGTGTTGGACCGGAGCCACCCGTCCTCCTGTCCACTGGTTTTAAGTGTGTCGGTAGCACGCAGAGGTCGCAAACGGGTTTTGATTCCTTACCCGTACCCTACCCGATACCCGGCTACCCGTACCCGGCCGGGTATCGGGTAGGGTACGTGTACGGGTACCCGATTGCGACCTCTGGGATGAAGCCATGTTGCAGGCGCGGGTGGGTTGATTCTAGGAACTTGAATTGTGAGAAGAGACAGGACGTTGGGAAATGAGTGACAAACGGTTACTCACCAGTGACTCACGGCCTACCCGTACCCGGCCGCACCAGGGTCGCAAACGGGTACCCGGCCGGGTACGGGTAGCCGGGTATCGGGTAGGGTACGGGTATCGGGTACCCGATTGCGACCTCTGGTAGCACGCCAATGTGACCCTTAAACTAGACCAGCAATCGTTCAGCATTCCAATGCATTTTGTTTTCTAAATCTATATTTTGTTTCGTCATCCTTAAATGTTATATTGTTCTCTGTATCAATGTGGACATTTATTTTACTGGAGGACTGATGTCCCAATGCTTGTAGTCATGTGGGTCTCTTTTTTTTACGGAACGCTTGATACCGGCAATAAATTTCTAAACATTTTCTTGGGGGGATATTTTTTTTCAATTTCAATTATTTTCCAATTGTGCTCTCAATGCGTCCATCCGAAACTCTTAAAAGAGTGGTACATCACGATCCTCCTGTTGCACAACTACTTCAAGTGACCTCTTATTCACATGAACAAAATAAACAATACACTTTCCCATCTGTCTCTCCACATACATTTAATGTACGTATTTTTACACATCCTATCGGTTAAACAGCCTTCTGGGAGTGATTCCAGCAGCACTGGTTAAACACAAGCAGACTTCAAACCGGTTTCAGTGTTCATTGTCTCAACAGCAGTCCGGCTTCCTCCTGTTCAGAATCACAATCCTTGTTTCGACTGCAGGAGGAATCCGATGAGCTATGAAGCTCTTTTTAATCACAGATGTCCAGTATGGGCGGGTCAACAAATTACAAGAGCACTCCCAGAAGGCTGAGAAGGCTGAGGATTTGTGTAAAAAAATGTTTTAACGGACGAACAGATATGTGAAGGTGCATTGTCTGCTTATTTTGTTACTAATTGTAGTGATCTATCTGTTTCATCGCTGGACACTTAAGGCCCCGGGCGTTTAAACCTGAAGGCAGTGTTCTTCATTGCAAGGACCACAGGCCACTGGCAGCCACTCACGTTGGCACCCAACAATACACTTGTGTGAAAATGCCCCATCAATGTGCTGCCGTCAAACTCCAATGCTTTCAAATGTGTGGCGGCCCTCACACTGACTGATGTCTTATCGGTGAAAATGCCCCCCCGCAAATTAGCGAAGAACACTGCTTTTCAAAAAGAACTGCCATATTTTGGAGACGCCATTCTGCCGAGGGGTGGGATGCCGTTTCGTGAGTGCGTGGCAAGCGGCTTGAAAAAGAGGTTTAAAATAATGTTAAAAAACTATTAAAAACAAACTTATTTTACCAGGTAAGAAGGCCTACTGTGCCATGGAGCTCTCTTTCAGAAGCAACCTGGCCACAAACGATCGTTCAACGAAGTGGCTTATCACCACGTGGAAATTTCTAGTAGCAGCAAAATACTCTGAACGAATGTTTCTAAATGTGGAGGGAAAAACCGCAGGACTGGGGGGCGGGGGGAAATCCACACAAGCACCGGGAGACATGCAAACTCCAAATATACAGGGCATCAGGGTCGGAATCGAATCCACAATCTCCTGTATAGCAGGCGAGATATTTAACATATCGCCACGTGGCCCTCGGGTAAGTGGCTCCCAGCGTCCCATCGAATAAGTGACCTGGCTGCCGACTCTTGACGACTGAGGCCTAAGCGGCACGTGGTCAGCCTCGTGCTTGCCTGCAATTGCTGGGTGGTACTCTTCCGATATTCACCGTTGGCTGCACGTGAGAGCCTCACACCTCGTTCAACCACACGAGTGCTAACCTCGTCAAGTGGACACCACCTGAGTTCATTGTTTGGAATACTGTATAGTGTTTGCCTTGACAGTGATAGTTCGATAGCCTATTGTGACCTGTACAGTGATCTTTTTTAAGCCCTTTAGCGTTTATCTGGGCAGTAATATAGCCCCCGTTGGATATTGATTACCTGGGCAGTGAAACGGTGTTAGCCGAACGTTTATCAGGACAGTGATATAGTGCTTTTACTATAGTTCTATGGGATAGTAGTGCATCCTGGTCCAGATGCCATTGACACCCCCCCAAACCAATTAACCACGAACGTGTTTTAATTGGGGGGGAGGGGGGGGGGTGACAAGACACCTGGACCACCCTGTGGAATGTAACTTCCAGTTTGTTACAGCCTGCAGATACTCAGGCAGGGTGACAATCGCCAGGAATTAGGAGACCCCCTGGGAGACAGACCTCATCCAATGTCACCCAGTAAAGACAACGCCATGCAACCTGTTGCAACTCTGCCTGTGTTGTGAGCTTGGACCTTGGTGGCCCCTCTTGGGCCTGTGTCCGAGACCAGCGTGTAAGCTTCGGATATCACACCCTCGCCTTCCGCGACTGCACTGGACTTTCATTGTTAGCTATTAATATTGTGCCGTGAGGTCCTGTTGTAACGTAACCGAATACGTTTAACTGTAAATAGCATTGGTCTGGTCTATTTGACTTGTGTCGGTCTTGTTTAAATGCAACGTTATTTTCTCTTGGCCTTAAGCCTTGCCCTGGTATGAGGTTGTTATATTTTTTTGGTGGGGCCCGTGGCTCGAGACAAAAGTAACAGAGACTTTGTATAACTTTCCCGTGGTTTATTAGAATTTGGACGATGAGAATTCACGAGTTGAGACTGAGAATATATTACCAGAAACACACAAAGCCGTGACTATAATCCGTCACCCCGTGTATTATGTGGCTGTTGAGTTTGTCTGGCCGTGTCTAAAAATGTCTAGGTGTGGCCACCATGAGGCGAGCGGCAACCACCGCTACAAACCACCAGGACTTTGTTAATCACTCATGGGGGTGCTGACACGCCAAAAGGGAGTATCCAAAACTGTCAATACCACCGGAGAACTTGCAAATTAAGCAATCTGTGACTTTCCTCCTTTATTGGTCCAAACTTCACTTCGTTATATCACTAGAGTTTATTTCCAAAGGTGAACAAATCCAACAGGTTTAACGCGTTTTTAGAGAGACCCAGGCATGATCAAATGAACCTCTTCTATCCCTTCGGATGTTTGACACACCTCGGTTCTTTAGAACTTCTTTAATATTCATATTCTTGGGTTTTTTCGGTAAAGTCACGTAGGTAAAAAATTTAAACTAAAATTAATAAAAGTAAAATAAAAATCACGACGTTTCGGAGGCAACACAAGCTTCCGTCTTCAGGTAGAATTTTTTTACCTACGTGACTTTACCGAAAAAACCCAAGAATATGAATCCTTGCAGTCACGAAAGCTTCAAATCTAGAATTCTTTAACATTGTTCAACATTGCGGCAGTAAACTTTAACATGCAGCAGTAATAACGGCAACGTTACGCATGGTATCGTCGTTTCACCGTCGATGAATACTGGGTTAAGTTTTCGCGGATTGTTCCGTGCAGCTCTCCCGAGGCGTCGTCGGGTTCTTACCTCGTGTGGTGTTTCGGCACGACGTCCCGAAATTTCGGTCCGCATTCTGGACCATCGTGCCCGCCAACACGCGGTTGCAAACGTCAAAACAGCTGCCGCTTCACGTTGAACGGGGGAGGGGGGGGGGGTGGCGACTACCGCTGTCTGCCGCAATTTATTTGCAATCACCATCTCCCAATTGTCCCAACGAAGATGTCTCGGCGTCATGACGAACCACTCGATCGTCCGCGCTAAATATGCTCACCACACACGGATCTCAAACGCTGGGCAGCGGATTGACGTTTGACCCTTGAGGGCCGTGGCACAGCAACCATGGGGGGGGGGTGGGGGGGGGGGTCGCACCTCTCAAGATGATTATGGGATACTCCTTAAATGGGGGTCAATCTCAAAACGGCAACGCAAAATGATATTCTGGGTCTTGAAACAAGTAGGCCATTGAGTGCCGGCGTTATTGTCCAAATTTGCCGAATGCGAATTACCCGCAAATTCGGATGACTCATTACTCAATTGAGAGGACAATCATTGGCCCCAAACTGGCTGTCAGTCAGGTGCTGAGCCACTTAATGCCACCAAGGAACAACTGCCAATGGCGGTGCCCTTCGTATGTTTGAGATGAGATGTGATGCAAGTCGCTTATCGCGTGCAGAGGCGCTCCGAGATGGCCCGGAAGACATTCCATCAAAAAAAAATCATAATTTTCTCAACCGAAACAATCAAAAGCGTCTTAGAAGAAGGCACCACCGCATTGCGGGATTATATTTGTGGAATCACAAGAAGGAGCAAGTGGTGAATACTGTGTAGGTCGTGGCGGAACAGACGCGTTTACAATGTCGCGAAAGACAAAGTCAAGACGCAGGGGCTTCCGGAAGACTAAACGGACGAGTGAGCCGAGTCTTAGACGAGGCGGCGTCGCTTCGATTGGTTGGTGGCTGCAGCGTTGGCAGAAGAGGGGGGCGGTGGTGTCTGCCCCGGTTGCTCGGCGCCGAGGGGAGACGCAAGCTGCAGCAGGGGGTCATCGGAGGCGCTGCCAAACAGCGAGAGCAGCAGCGCCACGCCGAATCCCGTGGCACGTTCGCCCTACAGGTGAGCGAGTGAGCCAGAGGGAGACGGGGGGGGGAGGAGGGGAATACACCGTTGAGGACAGAGGAGACGAGAGAAACACGAGGGGGTGGACAGGGGAGAAGCGATTAAGACACTCGGAAGGCTCGAAGGAGACGGGCGAGAGACACGATCCGACATATGGCCTGACAATTGAGTGACGAGGGCAAGGCGTGATGAGACAGTCCAAGACTTGGGCAGAGAGACAGGCAATGCACGAGTGGGGGGGGGGGTAGCCAAGACTCACCACATGCACGGGAGACGCGATGTCCACGTGCACCCACACGCCCGGCCAGTCGAAGCCGAGGTGCGCCGCGATGAACAGGCCAGCGCACGAGCTCTGGGCATTGCCCCGGTCCTGGCAGGCAGCAAGGAGGGGACAGCGTTACGGCGGTCAGCGGGATAATAACACATTCCTCTTGCGGAGGGAGCTGGTAGGAACGTTGGGTTGCTCGGTCAATGGCCAGGGTCAACGGCCAGGGCGTGGTGTATTCCGCAAATATGCCCAACTGTGAGGGCGGGCACAAGCCGGCGTGAGTAGGTTAAACGTTGAGTTTTACAAGGGCACCACGGGGTGTGGGTCTCTGCATATTTGATGTGAGTCTAATATAAGAGTGGATATGGGAGGTCAGATCTTGGAGGCTGCGTGTGCCCTGTTCATAAACTGCGGGGTCTGGCGGTGGCGGTAGAGAGCGTTGGTGGCAACAACAGCTTCGGCCGCGCACGATGACGTCTCCACCTCTATCTTGAAGCGTAAACAAAATCAGTCGGGGGAGCGACTTGTTTAACTGGCGTCGTACGACGAGCGTGTGATCGCAGATCGCCTGCCTGCCGGGGGAGCACGGGAGGGAGCAGAAGCGTAGGGGAGCAACCCAGGGCAGAGGTCGCAAACGGGTTTTGATTCCTTACCCGTACCCGGCCGCACCAGGGTCGCAAACGGCTACCCGTACCCGTACCCGGCCGGCTACCCGTACCCAGCCGGGTACGGGTAGCCGGGTATCGGGTAGGGTACGGGTATCGGGTACCCGGTTGCGACCTCTGACCCAGGGGAGCAAGGGGAGGCTCTCACCGCGACGGAGTTTTTCATGTCGGCGACGGAGGAGGAGAACTCGCTGAAGTGCAGCTCGGGGCAGTAGACGAGCGGGTGGGCCAGGTCCCCACTGCGCCGGCCCGCGACGCAGCACGCCAGCTCCCACTCAGCGCGGTTGGTGAGCACTGCCGCGTGGTGCTTCCCCGTGGCGATGCCCTACCCACGGGCGCACGCAAACAGATAACAAGAGGTGTCCCCCCCCCTCCTCCTCCCCACCGTGTAGCCCACACAGACCGTCGGGGCAAGTGCCGCTAGCGAGCACGTATGTGGAAGCCGGCACGGCACACGCAGAGGTGGGTGGCCAATCGCGCCCAGCCGCCTTTGTCTCACCAATGCTGATTCAACCTAACGGAGGCCAGGGACTAGTTCAGGTATTCGCCACTGGTGTTGGTCGTGAGTGGGAAATCGTACTCGTACCGCAGTGCACTAACCACTACACTACCGTTTCCCGCACTCATACGCTCTCTCACACACGTTCTCACAGACACACGTATACACACACACATAGCAGACACGTACACACACATAGCACACGTACACACACACACACATAGCACACATGTACACACAGATACAAATGTACACATACGGATTACACGACCTGGCACACACAACAAACAGCAAACACATGGCACACAGCACAACAGCTGCTATTTGTTATTAGGTGGCGGTGCCATAGCCACAGTGCTTGTGCCTGGCTAGGTCCACTTTGAGGTCATGTGAAGTGTCAAAGGTCTTGGAACAGATCCAGGTGTTATGGGTTAACTGGCTGAGATGACTGACAGATGCACCAACTGCTGCCCACAGTGCCAACTTGCAGCGTTTTAGCCACCCAGCGCTCCGCTTGTTATGAGTGCCGCTCCTCTGCCCTCCATTGCTGCTGGAGGGTGACTGCCTCCAACTAACCAGTAGTGTCCTTCACGAGCCTCCTCTACAGAGGCTTGAAACCAGTGATACCGGGCATCAGTAAGCCCACTCAGCTCCATATCCTCCTGTACCACGAGCCAACTTCTTTTATAGCCTGTGCTGCACCCGTTCTGCCCCATCTATCCAGTCAAACAGAAGCTGCTTGGACATGCAGCGGCTGGGAATGTGGGCTACATGACCCAACCAACGCAGCCTCGACTGCCAGAGGAGCTCAGCGATGGGACTGTGTCCAGGCCTTTCAAGGATCTGTGAGCTCCTCCCACAATCCAGATTGATGGATTGCAATCAGGGCCAGCCTGAATGTTTCAATCCAGTGTAGATGTTTTGAAACACACGTGTATGCACACACACACAGCATACACATGGCACACACAACATACAAATGAAAGCAACACACAAGTGTACACACACACACGTATGCACACACAACATACACATGGCACAAAAGACCATCCGCCCCGTGTGGCCTGTGCAGGTGTTCCGAGTGGTCGTCTCATCTCGTGACGCGACGCCAATCGCACGGAGGGGGAAAGGGGGGGTAGTTTGTTTTGTTGTTTAGACCGCGCGTATGTCAGCGGCACACGCTCACCAGAGGTCGCAACCGGGTACCCGATACCCGTACCCTACCCGATACCCGGCTACCCGTACCCGGCCGGGTACGGGTACCCGTTTGCGACCCTGGTGCGGCCGGGTATGGGTACGGGTAGACCGTGAGTCACTGGTGAGTCACCATTTGTCACTCATTTCCCAACGTCTTGTCTCTTCTCACAATTCAAGTTCCTAGAATCAACCCACCCGCGCCTGCAACATGGCTTCATCCCAGAGGTCGCAATCGGGTACCCGATACCCGTACCCTACCCGATACCCGGCCGGGTACGGGTAGGGTACGGGTACGGCCGGGTATGAGTATCCGTTTGCGACCCTGGTGCGGCTGGGTATGGGTACGGGTAAGAAATCAAAACCCGTTTGCGACCTCTGACGCTCACCTGCGCCCCGGTCAGTGTTGCCATGTCCAGGATGATGTCGGCCTCGAGGTCGCGTGAAGCAAACACCACGCCATCCGAGAGCACAAGGCGACCCTCCGCATCCGTGTTGTTAATCTCGACCGTCCTGCGGAAACCGAGATGGCAAAATCTTCATGATTAGTGTCATCATCACCGCAACAACTTCACCATCGTCGTCGTCCATGTCATTGTCAGCACAAGCAGCATCATTCCCATCAGCATCGTTATCATCCCTGTTGGCGATTCAAGTTGATTTTGTTTAATCAGTTGTGAGCTCCAGAGACCAGGATAGTCTCAGATGCGAAGCAGATGCGAAAGTAACCCCGGTGTATGAAGATGTCGATCATTAGGCCAACAGTCATGATGATGATGGGAGTTTGACGAGGTTGATGATGGTAGTAAGGACAATGGCAGTGATGTTGATGAGGTTTGTGGTGGTGGTGGCGGCGGCGATGATGTTGGCGTTCATGACGGTACCGATGAGGTTTATGACAGTAACGACGACGATGGCAGTGACATTTATGAAGTTCATGGTGGTAGTGGTGGCGATGATGATGATGGTGCACAGCAACGAGAATCTGTGCAGTGGCTCCACCCTCCCGTTCAGCGACGCCGCACTACCGCACGTCCCGTTGCGCCACGTGGGGGTGGCAGTCGGGCGGAAGGGTGGGACGACTCACTTTCCCGAGTAGAGGCGGTGGATGTCGTCTGGCCGAGTGGCGTTGGGCCCCACCGCGTTTTCCGCCAGGCAGAAGACGGCGTGCAGGTTCTCGCAGAAGCCCTGCGGCGACGACAAGAGGTGGGGTGGGGGGGTTGGTCGCGTGGACACGGAGGCACACGCGAGGTGGGCGACACTGATCACTCCCAGATTCCCCGCCGGCTGGGGTGAACCTCATTACAGCGGTCGTGTAACTCACAGTGGTTCAAGTCGGCTGTCTTGAAGTTCTTTCGCACAGTACGTAGCCAACCGTGTTAATCGGAGGTGCGGGGAGGCTTATACGTAGGCTTTCGTGACCAACCAATATTAGAATTTGTAGTTGGTTTCCTTTGGGTTAGATAATTGTGTAGGCGTATTGTCATTTTTTTTTACTATAAACCCTCCACCACCACCCACCAGAGGCAATCCAAACGTGTTGTCGCATGCACACATATGCCCCACCGATTTGGTTTTCAGCCAAACAGTAGAAGGAATGTTGAAAAGCCCAAAAAAATTTGGCAATGGGGGCGTCTCTCGGAGCGTTATACGAGCAACTTGTGTCACGTATCATCAGTGGCAGCACCAGTGACTCAGCAGCTAACCTGCGCAAGTGGGGGGCGGGTGGGGCGACAATTGCTGCAACGTTCGATCCCAATCGAGTAACAAACAAGTATAACCCGTAAAAACAAAGTTTTTCACTATAAATCCTTTATATGCGTGGCGGCTAGAGTCCTCTCGTCCTCTGGCTTGAGATGGCTGCCACCTATGGGTCAGATGATTGCATTGCACCATTATGCAATTGGTAATGAAATATAATATTTTTGTCCTAAAAAGTGTTACATTTTGGAAATTTTTCACAAACATTAATTGTCACCCACAACGAGTCTGTGTGCAAAATGTCAGCTCGATTGGATCACGGGAAGTGGGTTAAAAAACGACCGAAAGATTTGCACGGTCGTAAGCAAGCAAGCGAACTTAATATAAAGGATTTAAAAACGTCGGCATCGTTGCATTTAAGGTGACATGAAGACACGTAATGAGGTGGGCCGCGAGAAGCCGACTGTCGTCTTGCCGTGCCAGCGTCACCATCAACCGCAGCCGAACGGTGACCAGCTTGGTGTGGACGTCTCCTCCACGAATGGAACATTAAACTCGAGCCACCGGTGCAAACCCACATTTACGCAGCGAACAGGAAACCGCCATAGTCTGTGCTCCTTCAACGGAGGAAACGCAATAGCAAAACTATGCGAATTCTTTTTGGCGTCATCTGGTCGAACACCATATGAGACTAGGCTCTAAAGAAAGCTGTCTCTGGTGTGGACCAATCAGTTTCAAAGACAATGCATAAATTATCAGAGTATTGTTTTTTGTTTGCATTTGACTGCAAGTATTGTGGTTAATGTAAGCATGATTCCTTGCAAAAGGTGTCAGTTTTGTTGCCAGAAAAAAGGGGAAAAACCCTATTAGTATGCGAATTCTCTACACTGAAGCCCTCCTTTGGCCAGCAGACCTCGACATTGGCATTTAACTCCATCGTAAGCAAGAAGAAAACTATTCGGTAATTTGCAGTAAAATGTGGCATTTTGGCTAATTGAACCATGACACCGACACTCACTTCAAATGTCTACTGGGGGGATTTCTAACGTTTACCGAGTGAAGGAGACGGCGCCTAGTACGTTACAGTTAATACACACCGCATTATTATCTGGCGTGGCTGATCGGATTCCAACCACAAGCCTCTGTAATGGGCGCTGTGGTGATGAGATGGTAACTCCCTCGCCTGGTACGCAGGAGGTCGTGGGTCCGATCCCAACCCTGACGCCTGCTGTATATTTGGAGTTTGCATGTCTCTCTTCCCATGGTCACGTGGATTTTTCTCCGGGTCCTCCGTTTTTTACCCTCCACATTTAGAATCAACGTCATGCATTTATAGAGTATTTGGCTGTTATAAATGTCCACGTGATAAGCCACTTCGTTGAGCTGTCAATGGTGGCCAGGTCGCTTCTGAAAAAGATCTTCATAGCTCAGTGGGGCCTTACCTGGTAAATAAAAAAAGAGTTGACTTCGAAGCGGCAAATGCGCCACCGCTGGGCCGTGTGGCGGCACACGTGAGAGAGAGTGGCCGCGTTTCCATTTAGCATCCGCCTGTACCTGCTTGACGGCCGCTCTGAATGCGCCCAGCACCGCGGCTGCCCCACCGCAGTCCCGCTTCATGCCGGGCATGGCAGTCTGCACACGCGCACAAAAGACAAAGATCCCCGGTTTAGCCTGAACCAGAGGTCGCAACCGGGTACCCGATACCCGTACCCTACCCGATACCCGGCTACCCGTACCCAGCCGGGTACGGGTACGGGTACCCGTTTGTGACCCTGGTGCGGCCGGGTACGGGTAGGCCGTGAGTCACTGGTGAGTAACTGTTTGTCACTCATTTCCCAACGTCTTGTCTCTTCTCACAATTCAAGTTCCTAGAATCAACCCACCCGCGCCTGCAACATGGCTTCATCTCAGAGGTCGCAATCAGGTACCCGATACCCGTACCCTACCCGTACCCGGCCGGGTACGGGTAGGGTACGGGTACCCGTTTGCAACCCTGGTGCGGCCGGGTACGGGTACGGGATCAAAACCCATTTGCGACCTCTGGCCTGAACAGACCGCTTGTACAAGTGCTGTTAGCGAGCACCTATTAAGGTCGGCGCGGCACGCGAGGGGGTGGGTGGCCAACACCACGCCCAGCCGCCTTTGTCTCCCCAGTGGCGATGTTTACACACCACACCAGGTACTCATTCAAAGCCGAGTCGATCTAGGAGAGGCCTAGGACTGGTGATTGTGAGAGAGCGAGTGAGAGCGAGTGAGAGCGAGTGATTGTGAGCGAGGCCCCACCTTGCCCTTCATGCTGAGCCCGCCCGTGTCGTACACAATGCCCTTGCCCACCCAGGCGATCGTCTGCGTCGCCCCCTCGGGCTTGTGGCTCAGCACGGCCAGCGCCGGTGGGTTGCATGCCGCCTTGCCCACGCCGTAGATGCCTACACAGGCACACAGGTTGCCGTACCAAGCTGGGTGCATGCACGGGGAGGGGAGCAGCACCTTGCGCGGGTGCCGCCGCATCTCCCCCTCACCTTGGTCAGTCGACCCCCAAAGCACCTGGGTCTGACTCGTGGACAAAGTGCACCTAGTCTGGCCAAGCGCGGGCCAGCACAAAACACAACTATTAAAGTTGTTCTAGATTTGAAGCTTTCGCTACTGCAAGGATTCATGCCCTTAGGTTTTTTCGGTAAAGTCACGCAGGTAAAAATAAGTAATAAAAATAATAGAAATAATAATAGAAATAAAATAATTAAATTTAGCTACATTTAAATTTAGCTGTGACGGTCCCACCTGATGACGAAGACTTGTGTTGCCTCTGAAACGTCGTGATTTATTATTTAATTTCTATTATTATTTCTATTATTTTAATTTTTACCTACGTGACTTTACCGAAAAAACCTAAGAGTATTAAAGTTGTATCGGATGATAAAAGTTTAGGCGTTTCTTGATTTGCACAAGGCTATCGGTGTAAAGAGAGACTATGGGAGCAGTGTGAGGGCAGAAGCAGAAAGCAAACTGTTGTGGCCTGCGGTGTGGTGAGTGAGCTGGTGATTGAGTTTGTTGTTATGACGAGTGGGTTAGTTATCGAGTAGGTGAGTGAGCGAGCGAGTGAGCGGGTCGGCGAATGAGCATGTTGTGAATTGCAGTGGGGTGGTTGAACTCCGTGTGATGGATGAGACGACACAGTCAAGTGTCTGGTAGATTGAGTCCTCTGCAAGGCTGGAGGAATTAACGAGTGACATTCACGAGAATGGAAACCATGGTGGTCGTAGTAGCGACGGAAGGGTGACGAGGAGGTGACTGACTGCCAGTGAGCGAGCGAAGCGGAGTGGATTGACGAGCGAGTGGAAGGGCGAGGCCGTGGATGGGAGCGGTGCGGTGCGCGCGCCGTCAATCACCTCCGAACCCGCGCTCCTTGAGTTCTTCTCCGCGGATCACAGTCGGTGTCAATCCCAGCTCCTTGCCAACCACCGCGATTTCCTGCACCGAGGGCCGGAGGCAGAGGGCGTAGGGGACGTAACCACGTGACTTGGGTCGTTAACCTTTAAACCGGTAACCAGATACAGAATCGGTTACCGGTTCCGAAAGAGTCGGTAAACCAATTCCAGTAGAATGTCAGAAAAGATTCTAGCTCCTCAGAAGTCCAGAGGACAGAGTTCCCTCCCCCCCCCACAGTTTGTCTATCACAGTGCTACTACTGCTGCTGTAAATCGGTGGTCACATTTTGCCGAAACTTAATTTGCTTTTGGCTTAAGACAAGAGGGAGCACAATGCAGTTCTTCGTGAAATGCTGATGGACATATTTTTGTGTCCACCGTGGGCAGTGTCCACCATTGGCAGTGTCCACCACATGTAATGTCCACCACGGGTAATGTCCACCACGGGCATGAGTAGTGTTTACCATGGGCAGGAAGCTTAGTGTACATACTGTTGTATCGACGCATGTATTTTCATATTCCATATGTTTCATATCAAACGAGTTTTTATTTTCCAAATCGATATTCAGACATACTCCGGTACCCTCTGTTAACAACATTTTTCTCTATGAGACCTCCTTTACCAGTGGCAAAATATAGTAGTAGGTTTTTACCCTTTAAACTGGTACAAAACTCACACCTTTATACAAGGCATCATGTTTGCAATAATCACAACACAAGCAGTCAAAATGCAAACAAAAAGAAACAACTCTGATGATGGTAAGGACAGTGCATATCATTACCATCATCAGAGTTGTTTCTTTTTGTTTGCATTTTGACTGCTTGTGTTGTGGTTACTGCAAACATGATGCCTTGTATAAAGGTGTCAGTTTTGTACCAGTTTAAAGGGTAAAAACCTACTACAACATTTTTCTCATGAAGCCTACCATAGCGACCCTGCTATCATACTCGGCTTGCAATCCAACCGAGAGACACTTCAAGAAAATCCTTGATAGCGTTTGCCACCCTCGCATGGTACCGACGAGATATTTTTTTGTATAAATGCCAATGGGTAGAAGAAGGGGGGAAAACCTCCAGGAAGTGGTCGGTGTTCATCTCGCTGCAGGGCATGTCGACGATCCGCGCGGCGAGACGCACTCCCTCTGCCAGGCTTGTCAGGCACTGCGCACGCACACACACACACACACGCACGCACGCACGCACACACACACACACAAGCCGCGTGGGATACTACTCATTTGGGGTGCCACGATGGCGAGATGTTAAAATACCTCACCTGGTATACAGGAGGTCATGGGTTCGATCCCGACCCTGATGCCTGCTGTGATCGCGTGGATTTTTCTCCGGATCCTCCGGTTTTTCCCTCCATGCATTTAGACTATTTGGCGGCAATACATTTCCACATGATAAGCCACTTCGTTGAGTTGTCATTTATGGTCACTTCTGAAAAAGAACTATGGAGCTCAGCGGGCCTTACCTGGTAATATAACAATAGTTTAGTTTATATGTATGTTGAACTTCTTTCGCACTGTACGTAGCCAACCGTGCTAATCGGAGGTACGGGGGAAGCACTACAAACTAAACACAATAAGCAGTTCTAAACAAATAAGTTTTAAATCTAGATGATGTAAAATGCATCGCTCCAGTGGCTTCCTAACATCGGAAGAGCGTTCCAGATGGCCGCAGGCACACGTCTGAAAGTGCACGATGCGTTGACCGTCTTCGTTCGATGGCTAGCCTAAGTCGACCTTGGGGAGGCCCGGGAAAAATTCTGATAACGATTGCCACTGATGTTAGTCTGGCACAGCGCACGAGGCTGGTCGGTCTCGCCAGGGGATCCTGAACGTCCACTTCGCAGTAGACAGCGCGTAGCATTTCACGGTTCGCGTGAAACGTAAGTAAAACAATCAGAGCGTCCTGGTGGAATCGAATCGCGAACGTCTGCACCAAGCAGTGAACGCAACGCCACCCCTGGGCCGCGGTGCCGCCCTTCGTATCAACTGACGTGCAATTCCTACCACAGGAGAAATCGTATTCGGCGCACGGCTAGGAAAACACCGTAGAAGCAATGCAGCTTCCGTTACGGCCCACTCGCCCACCACTCTCTCTGTGTCGGCACACGGACTTCTCCCACAGCCCTCGCATGATAATACATCTGTTTATTTTTCGATTTAAAGCTTTCGCGACTGCAGGGATTCATCTTCTTGGTTCTTTCGGTAGAGTCACGTAGAATGGAAATAATAAAATAATAAAAATAAAACATAATAAAATAATTCTCACGACGTTTCGGCCACAACGCAAGCAGCCGTCCTCAGGTGGAGAACAGGTCTGTCGAGGAGACAGAGTCTGAATGACACACCCCAGGCCTGGAGCGTATATTTAAGCTGGGTTGGAGGGGGAAGAGACTGTCTTCTCGACAGACCTGTTCTCCACCTGAGGACGGCTGCTTGCGTTGTGGCCGAAACGTCGTGAGAATTAGTTTACAATGTTTAATTTAATAGTGGCAAAATCTCATAGTGTAAATGTTTAATTTGTATTATTTTATTATTTCCATTCTACGTGACTTTACCGAAAGAACCAAGAAGAAGAAGATCACTGTTTATGCTGACGTCCCCAGGCTGCACAAACTGTGCGAGTCCCTAAGCCCCCCAAAGCTCCGCTACCTCCGTGACCTCACCTGCAGGGCACCCGTGTTAAGGGGACCGTTGTTGAGTCCGACGAGGATGAACTCGACGGAGACAGAGCGCTTTTCTGCACGTCGAGTCACTACTGAGCGGCGCGAGAAGAGAGGGAACGTACGGGAGACGGCGCCACAGCAGGCCAGCACATCGGCACGCTCGCACACCACCTGCACGCCCACCACCACGTCCACAAACATCACCACTACGATGACAACCATCACCATGACCACAATCATCATCTTCTTGGTTCTTTCGGTAAAGACAGCTGTCTCCTCGACAGACCTGTTCTTCACCTGAGGACGGCTGCTTGCGTTGTGGCCGAAACGTCGTGAGAATTATTTTATTACGTTTTATTTTTATTATTTTATTATTTTCATTCTACGTGACTTTACCGAAAGAACCAAGAAGATTCACCGCACTGGTTCGGTGGCGGGTCCGCAAAGGCAGAGAAGCTCAGATGTGGGAGTCCAACCGCAACAACGGGCGGCACTTACCACAACGGGGCAGCACTTACCACGATGCACTGCGAGACCCCCCCGGGGAGCCCCGAGCGGAGCAGGCGAGGGATGAAGGTGGCGGCGGACGGGGAGTTGTGCCGGCTGACGCGCGACGGCAGGGCCGCCACGGTCGCGTTGTTGAGCCACAGTGAGCACGAGTCGCTGGGATTCGGGTTCAGGGAGCCCAGCGCCGCCTGCCACGTCTAGGAGAGGAGAGGTCAAAGACGTCGTTGCAGCCAAAGCCAATGACGCCACCACCGTGCCTCGTCGCCACAGTCGCAGGACAAATAAGAGTCTTCAACAGCAGCAGCCAGGTGTCTCCTTCTCATCTATGTAATGGCGCTCTTCCCCAGAACATTTAGGTACTCTCAGTTGGTTGCGTCTTGAAATATATCCGTTTTCACTTGCGTACGCATCTGTGTAGGTTATGTGCCTTTTACATCGTCAGGGGTGGCCTGCCCCGGTAGTTACGTTTTCTTAATAAAACCCTGATATTTTTACGTGACTTTAAAAATATAATTCAATTGGTATTTGTACCATTATTATCGCGCAAGGCTATTACGAAGGTGCTATGTTTCACAGATGGGTGTAGTCTTCGCAAGTTTCACAGTAAGGGGCGACGTTGCTATTTGATTTCATCCAAGTAATTTTCTGGTGAATTTTACAAATTTGGATCATGATGACGGCCCACAATGTCCTACCCGATTCGAATAGCACGGTTGGCTACGTACGGTGTGAAAGAAGTGCAACATACATATGGAGGGGATCTTTAACGGCTACTGTGAACTAGACGGCGTGTATTTTATGGTTCGTACTCCGGCAGTATGAACCACCAGGGCAGCTACTGGGCTTGAACTACGAACCTCTGTAACAAGCGGCACTTACAAGAAGAACAAAACCTGCCAAGCCAGTCCATTAATGAAGCCTCAAGGCAATGATACACGAGGTGGCCAGGTGACTCAAAAAGGTCAAAGCGCATTACTAGCACCGCTGAGATCCTGGCTTGAAATCCAGATTTCAGCCACCTGCGATTAAACCGGGATCTCTCGTGTGGCAAGTGGGTGGTCTCGAATAAGTACCTTCACAACAACAGTAGCTAAGAAACGTGGGTTTTGCTGCAAATCGCCCAAGTCACATCAGACCATGTTTACAATTCCCACCACTCGGTGTAAATTGCACAGGCTTAAGACAACCAAAATTAAAGACAATGGTTGAAGAATGTAAGAATTGCAGGATAACTATCCCAAGTCAGGCCCATTAGGCTGCCTTCTTTGAAACTTGTTCACTCACAAAATATGTATTTTCTTCTCCTGTACAGGGTTGGATATTGTAGCGTAGAGAGTTGAACATTGTAACTGTGCAGGCTTGGGGTTTAGGGGATAAACTGCAGCGTGAATGAAAAAGAGTCCAGCTCAGAAGTCCAGAGGACAGAGTTCCCCCACTCATAAAGAGAGTCGATGATCAGAGTCTGAGAATTCTTCTCGTCAGTGATGATTAACAAATACAGGGGTCGGAACGCCGAGGCGGCGCTGCTGAGCACCTGGGTTCGAATCCAGCACTGTCATTAAACCAGCCGGGTTCTCAAGTGCAGCGATTTGCTGGTTTCAGCCAGGTTGCCAATGACTGTCAACAACAACAAAAATAAAACTATCACATTGAATTTGGTTCTGCACCGAATTGAACTGAATTCCAGCTCTGAGAATTAAAAATGTCAAATTCTTAGGTTTTTTCGGTAAAGTCACGTAGGTAAAAAATTAATAAAAGTAAAATAAAAATAAAATAAAAATCACGACGTTTCGGAGGCAACACAAGCTTCCGTCTACAGGTGGAACAGTCACAGCACGATAGCTGTATCAAGTGAGAGAAATTCCAAGAAACCCGTATCTTTATATATACTGGTTGAGGGTGGGAGGAGCCAAGGTAGGCCCTGAATATTTATTTTTATTTTACTTTCATTAATTTAAAATTTTTACCTACGTGACTTTACCGAAAAAACCTAAGAATATGAATCCTTGCAGTCACGAAAGCTTCAAATCTAGAAGGAATAAAAATGTCAACTTAACGGCCACATGACAAAACAGAACATTACTCCGACAGGGCAGGTGGGAAGGTGTCTGCTCCCTACTGTGTAAGAGATAACTTATTTATAAGTTAACTATTTGAGGGTAGCTGTGATATCCACTTTTATGAGCCATACTTTAACACGGGGGGATACACCGCTCTGCGAGAGTTTCAAATGGGATTTTTCATCTCAGGAGGTGACACTGATAACACAATTGAGATAAAATTGGGGGAAAAGACGACAACCTTCTAAGTTAATAGGTGTCAATGACAAGGAGAGACGCGGTTAAATAAAAATACGGTCTTTGATATATTTAAATAATTGTGGTTTTACATTGGAAAATCAATGCAACCTATTTTAACGAGAAACTGCGAGCCGCTAATATCAATTGGCAATGACCATTCCACATTCCTACGACGGGGGCGAGTCCATTCAATCGCTTATTAGAACAGTACTAACTTCCAACAAAAGGGTACTGTTGTTTTTCAACCTTAATAGGCTGGGTCCAAACTTAATTTGGAGCTTTCGTGACTGCAGGAATTACTCTTTGGTTCTTTTGGTAAAGTCACGTAGAAAGAAAATAAATTAAATAATAGCATGCGACGTTTAGATTGCAACACAAGCAATCATCATCAGGTACAAATGAAAGAGAAAACAAACCTAGTAAACTTAGGGTGTTGACTGTTGTGTTAGCCGACTCTTTGTGTTGTATTGCATTATATTTCTAGGCTGGGTCCACTCTAGCAATACATGTCAGAGCCACTGAGCCAGTGGTGGCAACTCCACATTCCTATGGCGGGATACATTGCCACTGGAATGTCTGTACGCACGAATTGCCACGCGGCCCGAGTCACCGCGTGGTGCATTTCCCAATCGTTGTTCAGCTACCAGGTAAAGTCGCAGCCCTGAAACTACTCGCTAACGCCACTGCTGGCAGAAGAGCCCTCTAACGAGCGTGAGTTATTGCATGGTTACGAGTCGTTAGACTACTTGCCACACTGAGCAGAGACTTCTTGAAAGTAGATTGGATGTCATATTCTTAGGTTTTTTCGGTAAAGTCACTTAGGTAAAAATTTAAAATTAATAAAAGTAAAATAAAATAAAAATTCACGTTTCGGAGGCAACACAAGCTTCCGTCTTCAGGTATCACGTGATACAGCTGTCGTGGCTGTGACGGTTCCACCTGAAGACGGAAGCTTGTGTTGCCTCCGAAACGTCGTGAATTTTTATTTTATTTTACTTTTATTAATTTTAATTTTTTTACCTACGTGACTTTACCGAAAAAACCTAAGAATATGAATCCTTGCAGTCACGAAAGCTTCAAATCTAGAATTAGATTGGATGTACCCACACTTTGCTCCGCACCACACGCCATCTGACGATCGACAGAGGCGGGGAAGATTTAAGAAGCGTGCCCATTGTCTTACCTGCCGCGCCGGGCGATTGAATTGAACCAGCGACATCTGGATTGCAAGTCCATTGCACTAACCATCAAAACCACCGTGACAACGCTTCATTTCTCGGTTTAAAAAAAAAGTATATTAATTGCTAAATATTTGCAGATAAGCGGGAAAAAAAAACCTGTAACTGTTTTCACCATTTTTACCCCCATGCGGTTACCGGTTTTTAACGCAAGCAACTGGTTTAACAAACCCGAGTTCACTGCGGCACCACTCCTCCTCCCAACGCTGCAGTGACATTAAATCAAAGCGTCTCCCCGCGTCAGTGTCCTCAGCTGACATAGAGCCCACACTTCGGGCGCCGCCAACTCCCCGTTACCATGACGGTCCAGTACATCCCAGGACAATTATGTAACCGTCAGCTGCTGGCTGACGGCTATCCGCAAGCGCGTCACCACATCTGCCGACAGCGATCACCAACAATCCTGCACGCCGAGAATGACCCCAATCGCTCCATCTCCCGCGACAAACGTCGCCTTTTATACAATTCACCGCAGCCCGTATAGCGAACTCTACGCGCGCACACACACACACAATGTGCACGGGCCGTACCTCCTCCGGAACGCGAGGCTCGAGCTTGCCACGTATCTGAGCCCACGCCAGCTTCTGCAGGTTCTGAAGTTGCCCCAGGAAGACCACGGGCCGCTCTTGGGGGTCGCTGGCACCGGCCGAGGCCACGAACTCCAAACTCACGCCCGCCATTGCCTCAACCTCCTTCTCCACCCCCCCCCCTCCGCTGCTGCTGTTGCTCCTCCTCCCTCCTCGACTACTTCCGGCGCCGTGTGACGCAACTTCCGATGCCACGCCCCTCCCCCCCGGTTGCTATCTTTGTAGGGGAAAACGCTGTGGGGAAATTGAGTTCATCTTCTTGGTTCTTTCGGTAAAGTCACGTAGAAGGGACGTAATAAAATAATAAAAATGAAACATAATAAAATAATAAAAATAAAACATAATAAAAATAAAACATTATAAAATAATTCTCACGACGTTTCGGCCACAACGCAAGCAGCCGTCCTCAGGTGAAAACCAGGTCTGTCGAGGCGACAGCTGCTTGCGTTGTGGCCGCAACGTCGTGAGAATTGTATTTTATTATGTTTTATTTTTTTATTATTTTATTACTTCCCTTCTACGTGACTTTACCGAAAAAACCAAGAAGATGAATCCCTGCAGTCACGAAAGCTTTAAATCGAAAAATGGAGTTCACTTCGAATCTTTAGAGTGGAAGAGAAATCCGATGAGATGTTAAGCTCTTTTTCCATACCTGTCAACTCATACGGTTTACCCCTATTTTTGTACAGGGAATTTGAGTGTTTCAGGTCCATACCGTTTTAATATGGGCATCATAAATGTGTTGTGTCTATTTGTTTGTTTCTCCCTTGTGATGGGACTTTGTATGATGAACGTTGAGATTTATAAGGGCACGGGTTCCAGACCATTTCAGAGATGGGTTTGACAGGTATGTTTTTCTCAAATATTCAGTCAGGTTGGGTTGGAGATTTGCAACAGCAAACAATACAACAGCAACAAGCGATAGGTATTGTAAAGTATAGGAAGGGTAGGAAAATCACTATAAATAAAATAAAACGTAACTATTTTTTTCATATTCTTAGGTTTTTTCGGTAAAGTCACGTAGGTAAAAAATTTAAAATTTTCATTTCAGAATCAGAATATTTATTTATACTGGAGATTTTACCAGTTGAAGCCCATTGGTTATTTTTCAGAAGCGACTTGCCCATAAATGATAGCACAATGAAGTGGCTTATGATGTGAAAATGTATAAAAGCCAAATACTCTAAACGCACGTTTCTAAATGTTGAGGGAAAAGGGGTCGTCCATAAATGACGTCACGCGATTTTGGACGATTTTTGACACCCCCCCTCCTCGTCACACGGCGTCACAAAAAGTCAGACCCCCCCCCCCCCCTCAAATATGACGCCACAAAGCTCTGCCCCCCCCCCCCCAAATAAAACATGCTTCAAATCGCTTTAAACTATTGTCATTGTCGTGCGTATTTAATGTGGTGCTGCACTCTGATGTTGTAGGATGAAACATGTATTAAAAAGTCTATTTAATTAAGTAGTGTTGTCTATATTTATTTAAAGTTGCGCATTTTGATGTGACGTCACATTTTTCAACCCTCCTTCCTCCCTCCCTTGCATAAATAAAATTAAACATATGGAAAGGAAACTACCTACTTTTATTCAGCACATCAAATGTTATTAATTCTGGGGTCAAAATAATTTATTTTTTACTTTTTGAGTACAAATAAAACGTGTGTGCATTAAAAAACGTGTTTGTTACCTCATTTATTTTAATGTTTTGTATATGTTTGTATATGTACATATTCATTCTAATATATCAATCCATACAATAACACCGATCCATTATTGTCTGGATAATTGTATATATTTGAAATAGTGCAATAAAAAAATAGATTAAAAAAACACGAAGAGGCCAAGGATCGGTGGACCTGGACGGTTTTTTAAATTAAATCTTGAATTTTCACGCTCGTTAGACATCGGAGATCCGAAGATATTAAGCGTCAAAGATTTGAAAATATGTAAACAGACAACAGGGCAATTTTAATAAAAGTGTGTCATAAACGTGTGCAATAAAAATTAACCCGTAAAAACAAAGTTTTTCACTATAAATCCTTTATATGCGTGGCATCGGTTTTATTTCATTATTCATTTCTGGTTTTCTTGAGTAAGAGTTTCATTTTTATCACATTGGTATTTTAAATTAAATATGAAAAAAAAATTCCCTAAAAAGTGGAAAATTTTGGGAAAATTTTTTTCACGAACATTAATTGTCACGCACAACGAGTCTGTGTGCAAAATGTCAGCTCGATTGGATCACGGGAAGTGAGTTAAAAAACGACCGAAAGATTTGCACGGTCGTAAGCGCGCAAGCAAGTGAACTTAATATAAAGGATTTTAAAAAAAGAACGACAGTGGTGTTACTTGACAGTTTAGGGAAAGGTAATTGGGATTACAGCCCTCATCTTTAACGTAAACAGTTGGGAACAGGGAGGTCAAGAGTTCACACACCCGTGCTGGGATATAAAATTTATATATTATTTTCTTGGTTCTTTCGATAAAGTCACGTAGAAGGGAAATAATACAATAATAAAAATAAAACATAATAAAATACAATTCTCATGACGTTTCGGCCACAACGCAAGCAGCCGTCCTCAGGTGAAGAACAGGTCTGTCGGAAAGACAGCGTCTGAATGAACACCACCAGGCTTGGCAGCGTATATTTAAGCTGGTTTGGAGGGGGAAGGGCGCCTTGACAAAGGGATTTGCATATCAAGAGGAATTTAGAATATTTATGGAAAATGCAGATATGGGATTAGTCACTACTACACAAATAGTCACTACTACACAAACGTTGTGAGAATTGTATTTTATTATGTTTTATTTTATTTATTTTATTATTTTCCTTCTACGTCACTTTACCGAAAGAACCAAGAAGATGAATCCCTGCAGTCACGAAAGCTTTAAATCGAAATATATCATTTCTATGAAAATTCAGTCTGACCATGTTATCTGAGTGCATGTCAGGCTCGTCTTCATTCTTAGCCACGCGGGGTGACACGAGTCGCGCAGCCTATCCCAGATTACCGCGAGCGGCGATGTAAATTGAATAATTAGAATTTAATTTGTCTCCGTGCAATATATTCAACTCCTCACTCGACCCAGGGCACGCGTCATCACAATGAGGTGGGGGGGGGAAATCGCGTAGCACGCGTCTCCCAGTTAATCGCGTTTTGTTCCTGTTGCTGCTCTGCTCACGCACCAAAGATATTGTTTGGAAAATATCCAGGAAATTGGCTAAACGGGACCAAATCGAATGAACTCATCACGCGTTCGCGCAATGAGAGCGAGCAGGTGTGAGTGGTGACGTCACTGGCAGAGCTTCATAAAAGCCGCGACGGGGGGGGGGGGGGGGCGTGCAGCAGTCGTTGCTGAAGTTGCAGACGTCGCTTTCAGGTCTCTGTGCCGCAACGGTATTTTCCTTCGCGACGGTGATTTTTTTTTGCCTTTTGCTTTAAAGGGTGTGTAGGATGGGAAGCTCTATCGCGTCGTACTCTGTGCATCTGCTGTAAGGGCACTGGTTGTTACAAGAGGATCCTCTGTTCGGGTTCTGGACATGTGTTCTCCTTTGTTTTCCTGTTCTCTTTGGCTGTTCAAGGCAGAGGCTTGCTCGTGATTGAAATTAAATAAACTTTAAATAGCTCTGTGCCGCAACGCTGGGTTTTTGCCTGGGATCGTTGAGAGCAGTACGCAAGTCTAGCGGAGGATAAGGCCAGGCATGACTCGTTGGCTCTGGAGCAAAAAATGGCACAACGTGTTGTCCATCGCATTGTGATGCGTACAATGAGGTGCCGCGTGTATTATCTTCCTGGGACTGAGGTTTGTCTCGCTCTCTGTCGTGTCCTCTGCTCTGCAGATTCCTCTTGTGTACCGACTCGACCGTGCATCTCCTCCGCCAAGATGAGCGACCTCCATGCAGCCACGCTGAAGCTCCTGTCCATCTTCCATGAGCTCGCCTGCGACAACGCCGTCAAAGATTGTCTGAAGAAGGAAAAGTTCAGGAGCTTCCTCAAGGGGGATAAGGGCAAGAGTCTGATCCAGGTGAGACGTGGATTTTGATATTCGTCTGGACTAGTCCCGCCCGTTAATAATCCCATTTTGGAGTCTCCGGTTTCATCATTGAGCTTGTAGCCTCTAACATCCGTTTCTGCGTAAATGTTATTTTGGGTTGGATCATGAAAATATACATGCATCGTTAAACCTGACCGCCAAATTGTTAAGGTTTGTCGCGTAAACAAACCGTGCCAATTGGTTACTCCAGCACACCAATGTGGAGCGCAAACCCACCTTTACAATTTCGGTGATGTTTTGTTGGTAGTTACAATCGGCTGCAGGCGACAGCCAGAATTGTGAAGAAAGCTCTGTTAACGTCTTAAGAGGGGATACAGGTGACGTCATCGCTCTGTGCTTATCGGATGCGAAGACCAGAGGTGAGTTAATGTAGTCTTGCAAGTTACAATGGGTCGTGTTAATCTGAGAATGCAGTACCTAATGTATAATGCATGTCCATTATGTTACCTGGGAATATGCTGTAAACATTGACTGCTCACTTTTTTATTAACTCTAAGTGAAATCGCCTGCATTAGAATGCAATTAAACCGCGTATCACTTGATTGCTGTAGGTTTTACTTGTGTCCGCAGTTTTAGCAGTCTGTCTAGTTCCAGTCTTGTCTAACGCGTGCTGTATTGTGGCTGGCTTGTTCGGTTAATCAACGTGGTGGAATGACCTGCATTGTCACGCAATTTTATAGCGGACTAGCATAAGTACCTGGCGTTGCCCGGGTGAAAAATATATTTTTTTAATAACCTTGCATATATACACAGATGGGCTGCTGCCCCCTCCCCCCCCCCCAGCCACGATCTCCTGGGCTGCTGTGCAGTAATATGTACGGCCTATAGTAGTGTGGTGGGATGTCGAGGCCTAGTACCGTGCAGAGCCTCCGGCCTCGCCTAAATTGCCCACCTGGCTGAGGCTGGGTACAGGGGCCGTTACCCCCCCCCCCCCGCGCTACAATAATACTGTCTAAACGCTATAATTTTATTATCTACCGACCCTGTAATAGTAATTGCACACATTGTGGTTGGGGGGGGGGGGAGTGAAGAGGACGTGAAACTTCGATGAATTTACCTCAGAGTCGCGTGTTAATGCGTGCGCATATTTGTAACGGGAATTAAAAATAGCGTCCACCCCGCAGCGAATGCGTCGCTACCCGTTGCCAGGGGCAACCGCCGTCCAATGAAACTGTATGGTCCGGCAACACAGACAAACAGACAGACACACACGGACGGACAGACAGACAGATTTGCGATTTTATTTTATAGAGGATATCGCTTGCTGTAGATTTTGCCAGTGTTTTTATGGTCGATCACGAGATCCAGTCTTTTCTAACTCCTTGCTGTTGTGCTTCCATTCAGAATCCCGTGGATGGGTTCGTGGTGAGCCGCATCCTGAGGGACCTTGGCGATGACCAAGATGGGCACGTCGACTTCCTCGAGTTCGTGATCACCATCGCGGCCTTGAAATTCTGCTGCCACCCCAACTTCCGAGCGCACCACGAGCGGCATGGCAGGACCCACGCGCTGACCGCATTCAAAGAGTAACGCGGCTGTTTGAATGATACGGATACTATGCAATAAACATTTGATCGCATCAACGTGGCGTGCTTCTGACCTTGATACTCTGGGTATAAAAACAACCGCAGTGGTTATCCATGCAATGGCCAGTGGGCAGCTGCCAGGGTAAGTCTATGGAACGTGCCAGGAATCCGTTTCCTGCTTTCAGTTATGTGGTTTCGTAACGAAGGATTAATAAAGTTTGCAACACTACGTCGGATAGGCTGCACTATTCATTTTAGATTTGAAGCGTTCGTGGCTGCAGGAATCGTACTCATCAGGCGATGACGATTGCTTGCGCTGCAATTGAAACAGTCTTTTTCTACCTACGTGACTTTACCGAAAGAACCAAAGGATATGCACTTCATTGTCATACCTCGGTTTACACTCCCTGGGTGTTCTTGATAAACACTTTGGTGATTGGCCAGTGATCTGGCTTTCTTGCACGTTCTTTTCCAGTGACAAGCTAGCCTTTTGATCTGCAATATCAGTGGAAATGCTTTGACAAGTAATATATTAACCAAAAACCATGTGTCAAAATGGTACCAATGGTTATATCTGTTTCTACCCCCCCCCCCCCCCCCCACAAATTAACATGAAAGCCACGTTCCCAAACTGCACTTTAACCGCAACGCTTTAGCCACAACGGTGACCAAGGTGTGCTGCAGGAAGGTGTGAGGGATGGTTTCCCACCAAATCTGGACCGTTTATTTGAAGTAAAAACAGTTTTGTATAATAAACAGACATTTAGCACTTGCCCCAAAAATCCGTAACGCCATATCGTTCGTTAAGGATGTTTTTTTCAAATGTACAAAATATGACTTGAACACGTGTGAATTGTGTACAGATGGCCTCCTGGACATGTTGGTGCGTGGCCTCTGATTTATGGGAATGTCACCAGAAAATCATACAATTCGGCTTGATTTAAACTTAATTTCTTTAATCCTGCAGAACCTTCACTTGAACCTGTTTAACTGGTAGGAACCTCCTGGTTACACCAGCCCACAGGGGATTATTGTGTCTGTCGTGCAGGGAGGGGCTGGGTGGGGAGGGGCTGGTCACCCCGTGGTGCCATTATAAAACTCAACGTTTCACCTACTCACGCTGGCTTGTGCCCGCCCTCACAGTCGGCCATATTTGCAGAATACACCACGCCGCCGTTGACCCTGGCCATTGACCGAGCAACCCAACGTTCCTACCAGCTCCCTCCGCAGGAATGTGTAACGAGCACCATCGGGATATATACACACCCTACTTGGGTGCATACTATTATAATTAAGACCATCTATTGTCGGCGGTACTACTTGGTAAGAACAGTTGATAGGCTGCATGACTAACAGCACCCCTGGATGGTGAAGAAACGGATGAAGACGAGGAGATGACAATGGTGTTGAGCGGCGACGACGGGGATTCCACTTCTAGCAACAGCCCCAAGCTTCCACTCAGGGCCCCCTCTTTTGCTCCCAGCATAGCTCCGTCCAACCACGCCCCCTTCTGGAACCTACTAGCGGGTTCCCGGAGCTTCCCGATGGACCCCTTCTATGAACGTTCCTCTAGATGTCCCCCTCCCGTATATACTGTGGCCTGCTGATGCGAGTACTATCGTACACTGCAGTTAATCCTTTCCGCCAGCAGCCAGAGATATAACCCTACAATAGTTTTCGATTTAAAGCTTTCGTGACTGCAGGGATTCATCTTCTTGGTTCTTTCGGTAAAGTCACGTAGAAGGGAAGTAATAAAATAATAAAAATAATAACATAATAAAACAATTCTCACGACGTTTCGGCCACAACGCAAGCAGCCGTCCTCAGGTGAAAACCAGGTCTGCCGAGGCGACAGCGTCTGAATGAATTGTTTTATTATGTTTTATTAGTTTTATTATTTTATTGCTTCCCTTCTACGTGACTTTACCGAAAGAACCAAGAAGACCTACACTAGTTTTTTTCATTTTATTGATGGTTGTTCCTGGACACATTAAAATATTGTTATATACAAGAGCACGACCTGTGGTGATAACAGATTGGGGAGAAATACATGGGTATCACAATCCTCATCTATATCTGTACACATTTGGGAAAAGGGGATCAACAGTTCATATATTTGAACTGGAATAAATTATTACAATAACAATCGTATGGAATTCATCTTCTTGGATCTTTCGGTAAAGTCACGTAGAATGGAAATAATAAAATAATACAAATAAACGATAATAAAACACTTTTTATACTATTATTTTATTATTTTGTTATTATTATTGTAAAATAAGATATTTTTATTATTATATTATTTTATTATGCTTTATTTTTTATTATTTTATTATTTCCATTCTACGTGATTTTACCGAAAGAACCAAGAAGATGAATCCCTGCAGTCACAAAAGCTTTAAATCGAAATTTAAATCGTATGGAAATGTATCCTGACCATCTTCATTTGAGTGTTCACATGTCACTGATAATTATATGCTCTGATAATAGTCCAGAACAAGTATAACCCGTAAAAACAAAGTTTTTCACTATAAATCCTTTATATGTGTGGCGGCTAGAGTCGTCTCGTCCTCTGGCTTGAGATGGCTGCCACCTTTGGGTCAGATGATTGCATTGCACCATTAAGCAATTGATAATTAAATATAATATTTTTGTCCTAACAAGTGTAAAATTTTGGAGAAAATTTTTTCACGAACATTAATTGTCACGCACAACGAGTCTGTGTGGAAGATGTCAGCTCGATTGGATCACGGGAAGTGGGTTAAAAAACGACGAAAGATTTGCACGGTCCTAAGCAAGCACGCAAGTGAACTTAATATAAAGGATTTAAAAAATAAGAAACACCGATGTGCCAATCAACGAACAATCCGGGCCCTCTTCATTCTCAGCCATGCGGGGGCGACACGAATCCTGCCGCCTGTGACGGCATCCTAGCGCCTGATGGGAAACGCTTGCCAACTCCACCAATCACGATCAAGCTACGCTCAATGAAGAGCGCGAGTTGCTCGACTCGGAGAACGTGTTCTCATTGTTTAACACAGTTTGTCACTGCTGTCAAAACATACTGAGCAAATGCCGGTGGATTATCTGTTACCAATGCTGGATGGGTATTGATTCAGCTGCCGCTCTGGGAGATCACACTGGAGACCTTTGCACTGCACATTCAGTGAGCGAACCATGACACCACGGCAGACCCGCATACATGCTTCCGTATCAATCAAATTCTGCAGTGAAAACCCGGGCATTCCATTTACGTGTTATAATCGGCACTACAGGGGGTGGTCTCGGCTTCAAGTGACAATGCAGATTGAATTAAATTTAATTCATCTCCGTGCAAACTCCTCCCACTATCAAAGCACCCGCTCAATGACAATGGTTGGGGGCGCGTGGCACGCGCCTCATAGTTCATTGCCTGTTGATGTTATTGCTGCTGTGCTCACGCATCACGGACTTGCCTTGTAAATTAACTGGGAAACTGGATAAACGGGACCAAATCAAATAAACTCATCACTCGATCGCGCAATGAGAGCGAGAAGGTGTGAGTGGTGACGTCACTGGCCGCTCATCATAAAAGCGGCTACAGGGGCCACAGCCGTTGTTGTTGAAGCTGCGGACGTCACGTTAAGGTCTTGAAATTGCTGCATGTGGACATGTCTTGCGGATCTGTGTAACGCGTGGGTTTTGTCGATGTTTGGGGAATAGTGCTCAGCTCTGGCTGAGGATGAGGCCCGACGGGACAAATTGGCTCTGGAACAAAGCTGGCGCTACGCGATGTTGCCAGGACGTGTGAAAAAAAAATGTGCATTGTTTTCACGGGACTGAAATCTGCATCGTTTCTTCGCAAAGCAGCGACGGGGGGCAGCAGTCGTTGTTGTTGAAGCTGCAGACGTCACGTTCAGGTCTCCGCTACCGCTGCTCTGTTGGTGAAGGTGCCTTTATGGCGTGGGGAGTTCTGCCACGCGTGGGTTTACCTGGTTATGGGGGGGGGGGGCAGTACTCCGCTCTTACCGAGGATGAGGCCGGACGGGACAAACTTCCTCTGGAACAAAGCTGGCGCTACGTGCTATTGCCAGGATTTAAGATCGTTTTGTGTGGTCCATCGCATTGTGATGCGTAAAATGAGGTGCTGTGTGCATTGCCTTTACGGAACTGAAATCTGTCTCCCCGTCTGTATCGTGTCCTTGCAGATTCTTCTCGCGTACCGACTCGACCGCGTGCATCTCCTCTGCCAAGATGAGTGACCTCCATGCAGCCACCCTGAAGCTCCTGTCCACCTTCAACGAGCTCTCTCACGACAACGCCGTCAAAGATTGTCTGAAGAAGGAAAAGTTCAGGAGCTTCCTGGAGGGAGATAAGGGCAAGAGTCTGATCCAGGTGAGGCGCAGATTTGATATTCGCATGGGCGAGGCCCTCCGTTTAACCTCCTATTTCGGTCTCCGATTTTAATACTTGGGATTGTACCTTTCAGTCTCCCTTTTCCTGTATGCGTAAAGTCTATTGCCTGTTAACTGCTGGATAATGGTCTTCCTCGCGCCTTTTCTGGTTTTGAGAAATGTTGCTATAAATTATTGGCAGTGTGGGTTTAACCAGGGAGCATACAAGTGACTTCAACGCGTTTTAGTAGAACCGTGGCATTCCTGCTCGAGTCGTGGCCCCTTTGCCTATAGCGCCGGCTGGTCACGTAGCTGCCCGTCACAGCTGAACTCATGCCTTCAAAGGTCGAGCGCATATTGCTTTTGGCGGAAAGTTGTCTAAAAATGCATTCGTGACACATCCTAATTAGTTTTGCATAGAACATCGATGTATATCAAATGCTAGTCGAGTCGTCTGTTTTGGCAGGCATGTAGTGCAACTTATGTCCTTTGCGTTTTGGATTAATGGTTCATCCCCTCTGGTCAACATGCCGTTTTCTACATGTGCAAGTAATTCGGTCATCTATTGTGGGTAATGCACCTGTGCGAAATCCCTTTTATTGCATGCAACTTGTTTTATCCGACCCTTTGACCTGAAGGATATTCATCTTTAGTTGGTGGATGGTGTGAGTATTGGAATATGCTTTCATCTATTTGAGCCGTTCCAATAAAAATATCCCAAAATGCGAGGGTTTCACCCCTTTGCTTGGTAAACGAAGCAAAGCCGTGTCTTGCACATAAACCGGCTGTTGGCGTTAAGCCACGCTCGCACGAGTGTTTTAATCGCTGTAGATTTCACCCATGTTCCTCAGTCTGTCACAAAGATCCAGTCCACGTCTCATAACTCTTGCTATCGTGCTTCCATTCAGAATCCCGTGGATGGGTTCGTGGTGAGCCGCATCCTGCGGGACCTTGGCGATGACAAAGATGGGCAAGTCGACTTCCTCGAGTTCGTGATCACCATCGCGGCCTTGAAAGTCTGCTGCCACCCCAACTTCCGAGCGCACCACGAGTGGAATGGCAGGAGCCACGCGCTGACCGCATTCAAAGTGTAACGCGGCTGTTTGAATGATACGCATACTATGAAATAAACCTTTGTGGTTGCATCAACGTGGTGGGCTTGTGGCTTGGTATTGTGGGTAATATAAACTACTGCAGTGGTCTCCCTGTGTTGCTAGTTGCAATAGACGACTACCATCAATAGTCATGTAATACTGAACGTGCCAGGAATGGATTTCTTGCTTGCAGTTCTGTGGCTTCATAACTGAAAGATTCATAAAGTTGTGACCCAAGTAATTGGTAGGATGGGCTGCCCGGTTCTAGTTTGTACCTCCAATTGGCACTCCCTTTGCATTTTCGTGGAATAAATATTTGCATTGTATGTGATTCTGTAGTTTTTGACCAAGGTAACCTATCCTGAACATAGATGCATTAACAATCGTATTAGGAACACCACGTGTTTAGTGACGATGTTTTTCAACCACAACGCCAAATATTTCCAACAAACTGCAAGAGCAACGTTTCCACAACTTATCATGACCACAACATTGTAGAGCCACCTCCACAACCAAAGGTCCTTGCCATGGAAGGTGGACTAATGGTGTTTCCTGCCAAATCGGGACTTCCAAATGTATGCAGTGCAGGTGTCATTGGTGAGCGTGAACGTTGGAAAATTCATATTTTTGACAATTTGGGCACGTTCATTTGAAGTTCAAACAACATTGTTAGCAAAACAACATTGTTAGCTGACCCAAAGAAAGCTTTCGTGACTGCAGGAATTCATATTGAGTAATGATTTGGCTTCATCCCAGAGTTGACCTAGCAGAACAGCCCAGCTCTCTCCGTCCACACCCTGCTTATAACCACTCCGGCGTGTCTGGCTATTTTTAAAAATTGATATTCTATTTACGTGGCTTTACCGAAAGACCCAAATAATGAATTCCTGCCGGCACGAAAGCTTTAAGTCAAGATTTAGACGTTTCACACTTTCCCTCGGTCTCGTGTGTTATGCATGTTTCCCTCAAACGTACCAAGTATGAGACTGAGCAGATGGCCTTTGGGACATGTTGCTGCATGGCCGTCTTGATTTGTGGCAATGTGACTACAAGGATATAGGTCTGCTTCAAACTTAATTCCTTCCATCCTGAAGGATTGTGAATACTTCACGTAAACAGTCATTTCAAGAGGATTGGGAAACTGCAGTAATTTGAAGTGTTTGTAATGTCTTAATTATCTTTAGGTGAATTTCGATTTAAAACGTTCGTGACTGCATATTGGTTCTTTCGGTAAAGCCACGTAGAAAGGAAACTAATAAAAAATAAACAATAAAATTCTCACGTTTCGATTGCAACACAAGCAATTTTCTTGCTGTGGTTTTCACACCTGATGATGATTGCTTGTGTTGCAATTGAAACGTCGTGATCATTTTTTTTTATTTCCGTTCTACGTGACTTTACCAAAAGAACCAAAAATATCTAGTTGATTTAAACTATTTTTTCCAGGCAGTACAATTATAAAAAGTGTGGTTACATATTCAAATGCGTTCTCATAGGAATTGCACCATAAACTATCGCTCAATACAGCTATAAATGCATGGGGCATTGTTCTGTAGGAATAACACGTTCTTTCGGAGTGGGCAGGTAGGAACTTGGTTGGACAGCGCATTTGTGCGATCCGTGTCACGCGGCGCAACCTACGTGGGGCGGCGCGTCACGTGGTGCTGAGCCCGCCCGAAGCGCTCTGAAATACAAATCGAGGGCGTGGCTATGCACGACAGACAAATAATCCCTGATGGGCAGTGTGGGATTGTTGTTTCTACCTGTATGAAGTTTGAATGAAGCAGACTTGCATCGGTATTTTTTGGTCATTCCCACAAATGAAGACAAGACCATGCGCGTGTAGTGGCATAGAATAATAACGTAGCAGCATATTGCAGGCTGCTGGTAGGGAAAGGAATCTGCGGCTTTGGCAGCCCTGATGTCAGCCAGGTTATTCACGACAGGGGGATCTAGGAGAAAGGTCACAGAAGGGGGACACCAAGAAAGGGTGTGGCCAGAGGCAGAGCCAGGTCTGCTGGCATAAGAGCTGTCATACAAAGATAGATCACCTATCGTGCTGCTGAAGTCTTCACCATTGTCTCAGTCTTTACCATCTCGGGGCGTCACCAGTCAGGCAGCCTACCAACTGTCATGAGTATTGTCGATTATCAGACGGAATTACTTTAAAAGTATTAACCCCCGATGGTGCTTGTTAATAAAGAAGCACCTCAAACTCTTAGTGTCCAAGTTGGTCACAACACATGCCCCCACAGCCATCTGAAACAAATATTTCACGTGCAACGGTCATGCTCTAGATGTCCAATATGGTATACGAGGGAAATGTTTAGAACAAAACCCATGATTTGCTGGGGGCTTTTTGGCAGTGTGCAACGCAAGGGCAAATCAATAAAAAGCATAATTATTTTTAATTGAAAAGAACGTGCCGAAGCCAGCGTTGAAATAAGTTGCCACTCTCGTTCACAAACCCCATTTCAGATACTTGAAAAGTCCAGATTTGGCAAGGACACCATGAGGTCACCTTGATTGTGCCGATGCACTAAAGTGTTGTGATGGCAAGTTGTGGACGCGACTACATGCTCACAATAATTGCTGGCGTTAGATTGTGGTTGTGAAAACGGCCAACATGGTACTGTTGGGACTCTGGGTGTATCGTACCTACATTAATTTGTCAGCTTTATATATAAATTAAAAAACAAACTTTCCATCATGAAACCACAGCAGTACACAGGCAGACTCCTGGCACGGTTCATATAGCCAGATAATGGCTGGTAGTTCCCCATCGTAAATGGCAGTGCATGGCGACCACCGCAGTCGTGTCTGTATTTAAAGTGACAAGTCACAAGCACTGCATGTTGCGATCAAATGTTTATTTCACAGTATCCGTATCATTTCAAACAGCCGCGTTACTCTTTGAATGCGGTCAGCGCGTGGGTCCTGCCATGCCGCTCGTGGTGCGCTCGGAAGTTGGGGTGGCAGCAGAATTTCAAGGCCGCGATGGTGATCACGAACTCGAGGAAGTCGACGTGCCCATCTTTGTCATCGCCAAGGTCCCGCAGGATGCGGCTCACCACGAACCCATCCACGGGATTCTGAAAAGGAAATCGCAACAGCAAGCGTTAGAAAAGACTGAACCGAATGGAAGACCGCAAATACACGTACAACAATCAAGGGAGACTCGTTAAATTGCGTGCATATGCAGGTCATTCCACTGCATGTTGATTAACGGAGCAGCCGATAATACTGCATTCTCAGATCCTCATAATGTTTGTGAATATGCCAACAAGTACTGCATTCAGTATTAAAACACGATCCATCGTAACCGATAGGACTAGATTAAAAGCCCCCTCTGGTTTTCCGATCGGATTGGGCCCAATAACATTCAATTTACCCTCAGACCTTGACAAATCCGGCATTGCCTGATGAAACAGATTGGATAGCCAAAGAAAAACGGCGTACTCACATTGCAAATGTTGCTAGTTTACTGTGAACCACAACGGCGTCATAAAATAGTAAAAAAGTTCCACATTTGGTTTAGGCGACAAACCTTAATAATTGGCTGCATTGTGGTTAACGACATGCACATTTTACGTCATCCAAAAAAAACGATTGTGATAAACGGAGATTCGAGGGTCCAAGCTAAAAAATAAAGGCAGAGTCCAAAATGGGATGATTAGCAGAGGGACTCGTCCATACGATCATCAAAAGCCACGTCTCACCTGGATCAGACTCTTGCCCTTATCCCCCTTCAGGAAGCTCCTGAACGTTTCCTTCTTCAGACAATCTTTGACAGCGTTGTCGCGGGCGAGCTCATTGAAGGTGGACAGGAGCTTCAGGGTGGCTGCATGGAAGTCGGTCATCTTAGCAGAGGAGATGCACGGTCGAGTCGGTACGCAAGAGGAATCTGCGAGGACACGGCAGAGCGAGACAGATTTCAGTCCCCAGAAGATAATACACGAGGCATCTCATCTTACGCATCATTATGTGATCGACCACAAACTACCTTAATCCTAGTCTTGGTTCTTTCGGTAAAGTTACGTAGAAGGGAAATACTAAAATACAAATATTACACAATATATTTGTATTATTTCCCTTCTACGTGACTTTACCGAAAGAACCAAGAATATTAATCCCTGCGGTCAGGAAAGCTTTAAATACAAATTTACCTTAATCCTACTTTGTTTTTTCGGTGACGTCACGTAGGTAATATAAAAATAAAGAGAACTAAATTAAACCACGACATTTCGGAAGCAACACAAGCCTCCATCTTCAGGTGGAACCGCCACAGCAAAATTACTGTAGTGAATAAAAAAAGTTTATTATTTTTTACCGAAAAAAAACCCAAAGATTATGGATCCTTGCAGTCACGAAAACTTCAAATCTAGAATTACCTTAATCCTAGCAATATCACACAGAGGAACAGATTCCGTCCCTTCCAGCATTATCCTGGGCGATGCACGGCTCTCACCGAACCCAAGTAAAACCCACGCCTGGCAAAGATCCCCACAACACGAGGCATATTCTCCAACACAGACGCGGTAGCAGCGGCGCGGGCACCTGAAAGCGACGTCTGCAAATGCACCAACAACTGCTGCTGCCACTTTCGCGGCTTTTATGAAGCGCGGCCAGTGACGTCACCAATCACAGCTGCTCGCGCTCATTGCGCGATCGAGTGACGAGTTTCATTGATTGGTTTCGTTAATCCGGTTTTCCGGCTCAATTACAAGTAAATTCCGTGATGCGTGAGCACAGCAACAGCGTAAAGAGACAATGAACTGGGGAGTCGCGTGCCACGATGCTGCGCCATTGTCATCAAGCGGGCGTTTGATGGAGAGAGGCGTGGAGGAGTTTGCACGGAGACGAGTTTAATTTAATTCTGCATCGTTACTCGCAGCCCAGACCACAGCCTCCGCAGTGCCGAAATTACAAGTAAATCAGATGCTTGCGTTTTAACCTCAGAATTTGATTGAGACAGGCGTATGCACGTGAGTCTGCCGTCGTGTCATGGTTTGCTCACTGGATGTGTCATGCAGAGGTCTTTGGTTTCATCTCCCAGAGCGGCAAGTTACAACAATGCCCACCCATCAATGTAAACACCGCAGGTATTTGATGGGTATGTTTTGCCAGCAGTACCTTGACAAAGTAATCACAAGGATGGTCACCTCCAGTATGTCAGAACAGGAAATATGAATTGAGATTGTTAAAACTCACCAATGAAGACAATGTGAATTGCGTCAAATACAGTGGTCACAATATGATCCCATTACATTCAAGAAAAAGATAAAACACCAAAAACATTATGAAACCTTGTGCCAAGCTGAGATCAATCCAGGCCCTTTTCATTCTCAGCCACACGGCGGCGACACGAATCTTGCCGCCGGGCTCGACAGGAGTGCTACGGAAATTGAGGACTCTGCTGGCCAGCGGGCACAGAGCGATCAGGAGAAGACCGCTAAGGCGAATGCAGAACCCGTGTGGGCGGAACAGCGCCAGGAACATGCGAGGCGTTGGCGCGATGGGCCGGGAGGAAGCTTCACACCGGATCGTGCCAGGCAACACAACTTAGTCCAGGTTGCCTTTAAGGAGGACGTGCCAGAAGCGGTGACTATGGAATGTTCGATTTTTGTGCGAACTGGTTTTTGGTGTTTTATCCTTTTCTTGAATGTAATGGGATCATATTGTGACCACTGTATTTGACGCACATTGTCTTCATTGGTGAGTTTTAACAATCTCAATTCATATTTCCTGCTCTGACATACTGGAGGTGACCATCCTTGTGATTACTTTGTCAAGGTATTGCTGGCAAAACATACCCATCAAATACCTGCGGTGTTTACATTGATGTGTGGGCATTATTGTAAATTGCCGCTCTGGGAGATGAAACCGAAGACCTCTGCATGACACATCCAGTGAGCAAACCATGACACCACGGCAGACCCACGTGCATACGCCTGTCTCAATCAAATTCTGAGGTTAAAACGCAAGCATCTCATATACTTGTAATTTCGGCACTGCGGAGGCTGTGGTCTGGGCTGCGAGTAACGATACAGAATTACATTAAACTCGTCTCCGTGCAAACTCCTCCACGCCTCTCTCCATCAAACGCCCGCTTGATGACAATGGCGCAGCATCGTGGCACGCGACTCCCAGTTCATTGTCTCTTTACGCTGTTGCTGTGCTCACGCATCACGGACTTCCCTTGTAATTGAGCCGGGAAACCGGAAAAACGAAACCAATCAATGAAACTCGTCACTCGATCGCGCAATGAGCGCGAGCAGCTGTGAGTGGTGACGTCACTGGCCGCGCTTCATAAAAGCCGCGACATTGGCAGCAGAGGTTGTTGGTGCATTTGCAGACGTCGCTTTCAGGTGCCCGCGCCGCTGCTACCGCGTCTGTGTTGGGGAATATGCCTTGTATAGTGGGGATCTTTGCCAGGCGTGTGGTTTACTTGGGTTCGGTGCATTGCCCGGGATGATGCTAGAAGGGACGGAATCTAGTGTTCCGTGTGATATTGCTAGGATTAAGGTAATTCTAGATTTTAAGTCTTCGTGACTGCAAGGATCCATACTCTTTGGTTTTTTTCGGTCAAGTCACGTAGGTAAAAAAAAAATTACTTTTTCTTCGCTACAGTAATTTTTGCTGTGGCGGTTCCACCTGAAGATGGAGGATTGTGTTGCTTCCGAAACGTCGTGATTTAATGTAGTTGTTTTTATTACCTACGTGACTTTACCGAAAAAAACAAAGTAGGATTTAAGGTAGTTGTGTGGTCTATCACATAATGATGCGTAAAATGAGATGCCTCGTGTATTATCTTCTGGGGACGGAAATCTGTCTCTTATCCTCGCAGATTCCTCTCACTTGCCGACTCGACCGTGCATCTCCTCTGCCAAGATGACCGACCTCCATGCAGCCACCCTGAAGCTCCTGTCCACCTTCAATGAGCTCGCCCGCGACAACGCTGTCAAAGATTGTCTGAAGAAGGAAACGTTCAGGAGCTTCCTGAAGGGGGATAAGGGCAAGAGTCTGATCCAGGTGAGACGTGGCTTTTGATTGATCGTATGGACGAGTCCCTCTAATCGTCCCATTTTCGACTCTGCCTTTCAATTATTAGCTTTGACCCTCGAATCTCCGTTCCGCACAATCAAGATTTTTTTTTGTTTGGATGGCGTGAAATATACATGTCGTTTTAAACACCAATGCACCCAATTAGTAATGTTTGTCGCCTAAACAAATGTGGACCTATCTTTACTATTTTATGACACCGGTGTGGTTCTAAGTAAACTAGCGACGTTTCTTTGGCGATCTTAATCTGCTTCATCCGGCGATGTCGGAGGGTAAAGAGTGTCCATTGAGCCCAATCCGGTCAGAAAACCAGACGGGATTTGAATCTAGTCCTGTCGGTTACAATGAAAGCTGTCAATACTGAATGCAGTACTTGTTAGCATATTTACAGTTAAGCCACAGCCATTATGGTGATCTGAGAATATGCAGTACTATTATCGGCTGCTCCGTTAATCAACATGCAGTGGCATGACCTGCATATGCACGCCACTTAACAAGTGTCTCCCTTTATTGTTGTACATGTATTTGCAGTCTGTCACTCGGTCAAGAATCCAGTCTTTTCTAACTCCTTGCCGTTGTGCTTCCATTCAGAATCCCGTGGATGGGTTCGTGGTGAGCCGCATCCTGCGGGACCTTGGCGATGACAAAGATGGGCAAGTCGACTTCCTCGAGTTCGTGATCACCATCGCGGCCTTGAAAGTCTGCTGCCACCCCAACTTCCGAGCGCACCACGAGTGGAATGGCAGGAGCCACGCGCTGACCGCATTCAAAGTGTAACGCGGCTGTTTGAATGATACGCATACTATGAAATAAACCTTTGTGGTTGCATCAACGTGGTGGGCTTGTGGCTTGGTATTGTGGGTAATATAAACTACTGCAGTGGTCTCCCTGTGTTGCTAGTTGCAATAGACGACTACCATCAATAGTCATGTAATACTGAACGTGCCAGGAATGGATTTCTTGCTTGCAGTTCTGTGGCTTCATAACTGAAAGATTCATAAAGTTGTGACCCAAGTAATTGGTAGGATGGGCTGCCCGGTTCTAGTTTGTACCTCCAATTGGCACTCCCTTTGCATTTTCGTGGAATAAATATTTGCATTGTATGTGATTCTGTAGTTTTTGACCAAGGTAACCTATCCTGAACATAGATGCATTAACAATCGTATTAGGAACACCACGTGTTTAGTGACGATGTTTTTCAACCACAACGCCAAATATTTCCAACAAACTGCAAGAGCAACGTTTCCACAACTTATCATGACCACAACATTGTAGAGCCACCTCCACAACCAAAGGTCCTTGCCATGGAAGGTGGACTAATGGTGTTTCCTGCCAAATCGGGACTTCCAAATGTATGCAGTGCAGGTGTCATTGGTGAGCGTGAACGTTGGAAAATTCATATTTTTGACAATTTGGGCACGTTCATTTGAAGTTCAAACAACATTGTTAGCAAAACAACATTGTTAGCTGACCCAAAGAAAGCTTTCGTGACTGCAGGAATTCATATTGAGTAATGATTTGGCTTCATCCCAGAGTTGACCTAGCAGAACAGCCCAGCTCTCTCCGTCCACACCCTGCTTATAACCACTCCGGCGTGTCTGGCTATTTTTAAAAATTGATATTCTATTTACGTGGCTTTACCGAAAGACCCAAATAATGAATTCCTGCCGGCACGAAAGCTTTAAGTCAAGATTTAGACGTTTCACACTTTCCCTCGGTCTCGTGTGTTATGCATGTTTCCCTCAAACGTACCAAGTATGAGACTGAGCAGATGGCCTTTGGGACATGTTGCTGCATGGCCGTCTTGATTTGTGGCAATGTGACTACAAGGATATAGGTCTGCTTCAAACTTAATTCCTTCCATCCTGAAGGATTGTGAATACTTCACGTAAACAGTCATTTCAAGAGGATTGGGAAACTGCAGTAATTTGAAGTGTTTGTAATGTCTTAATTATCTTTAGGTGAATTTCGATTTAAAACGTTCGTGACTGCATATTGGTTCTTTCGGTAAAGCCACGTAGAAAGGAAACTAATAAAAAATAAACAATAAAATTCTCACGTTTCGATTGCAACACAAGCAATTTTCTTGCTGTGGTTTTCACACCTGATGATGATTGCTTGTGTTGCAATTGAAACGTCGTGATCATTTTTTTTTATTTCCGTTCTACGTGACTTTACCAAAAGAACCAAAAATATCTAGTTGATTTAAACTATTTTTTCCAGGCAGTACAATTATAAAAAGTGTGGTTACATATTCAAATGCGTTCTCATAGGAATTGCACCATAAACTATCGCTCAATACAGCTATAAATGCATGGGGCATTGTTCTGTAGGAATAACACGTTCTTTCGGAGTGGGCAGGTAGGAACTTGGTTGGACAGCGCATTTGTGCGATCCGTGTCACGCGGCGCAACCTACGTGGGGCGGCGCGTCACGTGGTGCTGAGCCCGCCCGAAGCGCTCTGAAATACAAATCGAGGGCGTGGCTATGCACGACAGACAAATAATCCCTGATGGGCAGTGTGGGATTGTTGTTTCTACCTGTATGAAGTTTGAATGAAGCAGACTTGCATCGGTATTTTTTGGTCATTCCCACAAATGAAGACAAGACCATGCGCGTGTAGTGGCATAGAATAATAACGTAGCAGCATATTGCAGGCTGCTGGTAGGGAAAGGAATCTGCGGCTTTGGCAGCCCTGATGTCAGCCAGGTTATTCACGACAGGGGGATCTAGGAGAAAGGTCACAGAAGGGGGACACCAAGAAAGGGTGTGGCCAGAGGCAGAGCCAGGTCTGCTGGCATAAGAGCTGTCATACAAAGATAGATCACCTATCGTGCTGCTGAAGTCTTCACCATTGTCTCAGTCTTTACCATCTCGGGGCGTCACCAGTCAGGCAGCCTACCAACTGTCATGAGTATTGTCGATTATCAGACGGAATTACTTTAAAAGTATTAACCCCCGATGGTGCTTGTTAATAAAGAAGCACCTCAAACTCTTAGTGTCCAAGTTGGTCACAACACATGCCCCCACAGCCATCTGAAACAAATATTTCACGTGCAACGGTCATGCTCTAGATGTCCAATATGGTATACGAGGGAAATGTTTAGAACAAAACCCATGATTTGCTGGGGGCTTTTTGGCAGTGTGCAACGCAAGGGCAAATCAATAAAAAGCATAATTATTTTTAATTGAAAAGAACGTGCCGAAGCCAGCGTTGAAATAAGTTGCCACTCTCGTTCACAAACCCCATTTCAGATACTTGAAAAGTCCAGATTTGGCAAGGACACCATGAGGTCACCTTGATTGTGCCGATGCACTAAAGTGTTGTGATGGCAAGTTGTGGACGCGACTACATGCTCACAATAATTGCTGGCGTTAGATTGTGGTTGTGAAAACGGCCAACATGGTACTGTTGGGACTCTGGGTGTATCGTACCTACATTAATTTGTCAGCTTTATATATAAATTAAAAAACAAACTTTCCATCATGAAACCACAGCAGTACACAGGCAGACTCCTGGCACGGTTCATATAGCCAGATAATGGCTGGTAGTTCCCCATCGTAAATGGCAGTGCATGGCGACCACCGCAGTCGTGTCTGTATTTAAAGTGACAAGTCACAAGCACTGCATGTTGCGATCAAATGTTTATTTCACAGTATCCGTATCATTTCAAACAGCCGCGTTACTCTTTGAATGCGGTCAGCGCGTGGGTCCTGCCATGCCGCTCGTGGTGCGCTCGGAAGTTGGGGTGGCAGCAGAATTTCAAGGCCGCGATGGTGATCACGAACTCGAGGAAGTCGACGTGCCCATCTTTGTCATCGCCAAGGTCCCGCAGGATGCGGCTCACCACGAACCCATCCACGGGATTCTGAAAAGGAAATCGCAACAGCAAGCGTTAGAAAAGACTGAACCGAATGGAAGACCGCAAATACACGTACAACAATCAAGGGAGACTCGTTAAATTGCGTGCATATGCAGGTCATTCCACTGCATGTTGATTAACGGAGCAGCCGATAATACTGCATTCTCAGATCCTCATAATGTTTGTGAATATGCCAACAAGTACTGCATTCAGTATTAAAACACGATCCATCGTAACCGATAGGACTAGATTAAAAGCCCCCTCTGGTTTTCCGATCGGATTGGGCCCAATAACATTCAATTTACCCTCAGACCTTGACAAATCCGGCATTGCCTGATGAAACAGATTGGATAGCCAAAGAAAAACGGCGTACTCACATTGCAAATGTTGCTAGTTTACTGTGAACCACAACGGCGTCATAAAATAGTAAAAAAGTTCCACATTTGGTTTAGGCGACAAACCTTAATAATTGGCTGCATTGTGGTTAACGACATGCACATTTTACGTCATCCAAAAAAAACGATTGTGATAAACGGAGATTCGAGGGTCCAAGCTAAAAAATAAAGGCAGAGTCCAAAATGGGATGATTAGCAGAGGGACTCGTCCATACGATCATCAAAAGCCACGTCTCACCTGGATCAGACTCTTGCCCTTATCCCCCTTCAGGAAGCTCCTGAACGTTTCCTTCTTCAGACAATCTTTGACAGCGTTGTCGCGGGCGAGCTCATTGAAGGTGGACAGGAGCTTCAGGGTGGCTGCATGGAAGTCGGTCATCTTAGCAGAGGAGATGCACGGTCGAGTCGGTACGCAAGAGGAATCTGCGAGGACACGGCAGAGCGAGACAGATTTCAGTCCCCAGAAGATAATACACGAGGCATCTCATCTTACGCATCATTATGTGATCGACCACAAACTACCTTAATCCTAGTCTTGGTTCTTTCGGTAAAGTTACGTAGAAGGGAAATACTAAAATACAAATATTACACAATATATTTGTATTATTTCCCTTCTACGTGACTTTACCGAAAGAACCAAGAATATTAATCCCTGCGGTCAGGAAAGCTTTAAATACAAATTTACCTTAATCCTACTTTGTTTTTTCGGTGACGTCACGTAGGTAATATAAAAATAAAGAGAACTAAAATTAAACCACGACATTTCGGAAGCAACACAAGCCTCCATCTTCAGGTGGAACCGCCACAGCAAAATTACTGTAGTGAATAAAAAAAGTTTATTATTTTTTACCGAAAAAAAACCCAAAGATTATGGATCCTTGCAGTCACGAAAACTTCAAATCTAGAATTACCTTAATCCTAGCAATATCACACAGAGGAACAGATTCCGTCCCTTCCAGCATTATCCTGGGCGATGCACGGCTCTCACCGAACCCAAGTAAAACCCACGCCTGGCAAAGATCCCCACAACACGAGGCATATTCTCCAACACAGACGCGGTAGCAGCGGCGCGGGCACCTGAAAGCGACGTCTGCAAATGCACCAACAACTGCTGCTGCCACTTTCGCGGCTTTTATGAAGCGCGGCCAGTGACGTCACCAATCACAGCTGCTCGCGCTCATTGCGCGATCGAGTGACGAGTTTCATTGATTGGTTTCGTTAATCCGGTTTTCCGGCTCAATTACAAGTAAATTCCGTGATGCGTGAGCACAGCAACAGCGTAAAGAGACAATGAACTGGGGAGTCGCGTGCCACGATGCTGCGCCATTGTCATCAAGCGGGCGTTTGATGGAGAGAGGCGTGGAGGAGTTTGCACGGAGACGAGTTTAATTTAATTCTGCATCGTTACTCGCAGCCCAGACCACAGCCTCCGCAGTGCCGAAATTACAAGTAAATCAGATGCTTGCGTTTTAACCTCAGAATTTGATTGAGACAGGCGTATGCACGTGAGTCTGCCGTCGTGTCATGGTTTGCTCACTGGATGTGTCATGCAGAGGTCTTTGGTTTCATCTCCCAGAGCGGCAAGTTACAACAATGCCCACCCATCAATGTAAACACCGCAGGTATTTGATGGGTATGTTTTGCCAGCAGTACCTTGACAAAGTAATCACAAGGATGGTCACCTCCAGTATGTCAGAACAGGAAATATGAATTGAGATTGTTAAAACTCACCAATGAAGACAATGTGAATTGCGTCAAATACAGTGGTCACAATATGATCCCATTACATTCAAGAAAAAGATAAAACACCAAAAACATTATGAAACCTTGTGCCAAGCTGAGATCAATCCAGGCCCTTTTCATTCTCAGCCACACGGCGGCGACACGAATCTTGCCGCCGGGCTCGACAGGAGTGCTACGGAAATTGAGGACTCTGCTGGCCAGCGGGCACAGAGCGATCAGGAGAAGACCGCTAAGGCGAATGCAGAACCCGTGTGGGCGGAACAGCGCCAGGAACATGCGAGGCGTTGGCGCGATGGGCCGGGAGGAAGCTTCACACCGGATCGTGCCAGGCAACACAACTTAGTCCAGGTTGCCTTTAAGGAGGACGTGCCAGAAGCGGTGACTATGGAATGTTCGATTTTTGTGCGAACTGGTTTTTGGTGTTTTATCCTTTTCTTGAATGTAATGGGATCATATTGTGACCACTGTATTTGACGCACATTGTCTTCATTGGTGAGTTTTAACAATCTCAATTCATATTTCCTGCTCTGACATACTGGAGGTGACCATCCTTGTGATTACTTTGTCAAGGTATTGCTGGCAAAACATACCCATCAAATACCTGCGGTGTTTACATTGATGTGTGGGCATTATTGTAAATTGCCGCTCTGGGAGATGAAACCGAAGACCTCTGCATGACACATCCAGTGAGCAAACCATGACACCACGGCAGACCCACGTGCATACGCCTGTCTCAATCAAATTCTGAGGTTAAAACGCAAGCATCTCATATACTTGTAATTTCGGCACTGCGGAGGCTGTGGTCTGGGCTGCGAGTAACGATACAGAATTACATTAAACTCGTCTCCGTGCAAACTCCTCCACGCCTCTCTCCATCAAACGCCCGCTTGATGACAATGGCGCAGCATCGTGGCACGCGACTCCCAGTTCATTGTCTCTTTACGCTGTTGCTGTGCTCACGCATCACGGACTTCCCTTGTAATTGAGCCGGGAAACCGGAAAAACGAAACCAATCAATGAAACTCGTCACTCGATCGCGCAATGAGCGCGAGCAGCTGTGAGTGGTGACGTCACTGGCCGCGCTTCATAAAAGCCGCGACATTGGCAGCAGAGGTTGTTGGTGCATTTGCAGACGTCGCTTTCAGGTGCCCGCGCCGCTGCTACCGCGTCTGTGTTGGGGAATATGCCTTGTATAGTGGGGATCTTTGCCAGGCGTGTGGTTTACTTGGGTTCGGTGCATTGCCCGGGATGATGCTAGAAGGGACGGAATCTAGTGTTCCGTGTGATATTGCTAGGATTAAGGTAATTCTAGATTTTAAGTCTTCGTGACTGCAAGGATCCATACTCTTTGGTTTTTTTCGGTCAAGTCACGTAGGTAAAAAAAAAATTACTTTTTCTTCGCTACAGTAATTTTTGCTGTGGCGGTTCCACCTGAAGATGGAGGATTGTGTTGCTTCCGAAACGTCGTGATTTAATGTAGTTGTTTTTATTACCTACGTGACTTTACCGAAAAAAACAAAGTAGGATTTAAGGTAGTTGTGTGGTCTATCACATAATGATGCGTAAAATGAGATGCCTCGTGTATTATCTTCTGGGGACGGAAATCTGTCTCTTATCCTCGCAGATTCCTCTCACTTGCCGACTCGACCGTGCATCTCCTCTGCCAAGATGACCGACCTCCATGCAGCCACCCTGAAGCTCCTGTCCACCTTCAATGAGCTCGCCCGCGACAACGCTGTCAAAGATTGTCTGAAGAAGGAAACGTTCAGGAGCTTCCTGAAGGGGGATAAGGGCAAGAGTCTGATCCAGGTGAGACGTGGCTTTTGATTGATCGTATGGACGAGTCCCTCTAATCGTCCCATTTTCGACTCTGCCTTTCAATTATTAGCTTTGACCCTCGAATCTCCGTTCCGCACAATCAAGATTTTTTTTTGTTTGGATGGCGTGAAATATACATGTCGTTTTAAACACCAATGCACCCAATTAGTAATGTTTGTCGCCTAAACAAATGTGGACCTTTCTTTACTATTTTATGACACCGGTGTGGTTCTAAGTAAACTAGCGACGTTTCTTTGGCGATCTTAATCTGCTTCATCCGGCGATGTCGGAGGGTAAAGAGTGTCCATTGAGCCCAATCCGGTCAGAAAACCAGACGGGATTTGAATCTAGTCCTGTCGGTTACAATGAAAGCTGTCAATACTGAATGCAGTACTTGTTAGCATATTTACAGTTAAGCCACAGCCATTATGGTGATCTGAGAATATGCAGTACTATTATCGGCTGCTCCGTTAATCAACATGCAGTGGCATGACCTGCATATGCACGCCACTTAACAAGTGTCTCCCTTTATTGTTGTACATGTATTTGCAGTCTGTCACTCGGTCAAGAATCCAGTCTTTTCTAACTCCTTGCCGTTGTGCTTCCATTCAGAATCCCGTGGATGGGTTCGTGGTGAGCCGCATCCTGCGGGACCTTGGCGATGACAAAGATGGGGAAGTCGACTTCCTCGAGTTCGTGATCACCATCGCGGCCTTGAAATTCTGCTGCCACCCCAACTTCCGAGCGCACCACGAGCGGCATGGCAGGACCCACGCGCTGACCGCATTCAAAGAGTAACGCGGCTGTTTGAATGATACGGATACTGTGAAATAAACATTTGATCGCAACATGCAGTGCTTGTGACTTGTCACTTTAAATACAGACACGACTGCAGTGGTCGCCATGCACTGCCATTTACGATGGGCAACTACCAGGCATTGTCTGGCTATATGAAACGTACCAGGAGTCTACCAGTTTACTGCTGTAGTTTCCTGATGAAAAGTTTCTTTAATATATATAAAGCTGACAAACTAATGTAGGTACGATACACCCAGTGTCCCAACAGTTCCATGTTGGCCGTTTTGACAACCATAATCTAACGCCAACGATTATTGTGGGCATGTAATCGTGCCCACATTGCCATAATCGCAACACTTTACTGCTTGGGCACAATCGACTTGACATGATTGTCTTTTACAAGTATCTGAAATGGGGGTTCGTGAACAATTGGCCAATACTTTCTTTCCATGCTGGTTTCGGCACGTTCTTTACAATAAAACATTTTTATGCGTTTTATGGATTTGCCCTTACGTTGCACACTGCCAAAAAGTCCCCAGCAAATCGTGGGTTTGGTTTGAAGCATTTCCCTCGTGTAACATATGTGAGATCTTGATCCATCCTATCTGCCTATGTCGGCTGTTATTTCCGACTCTCTCTCTCTCTCTCAGATCTATCATGCTCGCATGCCCGTTGGGTTGCACTCTCCTATCTTACAGGTACATGCTAATACTGGTGTAGTAGAGTTCATGACTCTTGGACGCCGGAGTTGGAGGCACACGGGTTTGATTCACACAGCACGGTTGTGGCATACAACACTAGAGGGGGTATCGGCCCCCTCACCCGGCTGGCTGGGGATACACGCGCTAGCTACTGCTAGCCTGTCTCCTAGTCCTCCACTAACGGGCTAGGGGAGGCTAACTGGCCCGACACTGGTAAGTCGGGCCCGGTACCCTGAGTCCCAGACCAGCTCTGACACGAGCACCGGCTCTGGATCTCGGGACCACGCCGCTGGCTCGGTCCTGTTCGGCCCTGATAAGGACGGCGAACCAGGGGAGTCCAGGGCTCTAGCTAAGACGTCTTCAGTCTTCACTGGTTAGCTTAATATTCCCCCCGAGCCCTCCGACACATCCCCTTTTATACCCAACCCCCCCCCCCCCTTGAGGGGTGGGGCCCCCGGGGGATCATAACTCCGAATCAGCCCCCCCGGGGTGCCTGGCGCAGACGTCGTAGAGAGCACCTCCCCGTGAACTCACGTAGCCCCGCCCACTGTGTTTGTTTGCCATAGGCTGCCATGCATAACGGGCTCTCTCTCTAACACCCCTACACTGGTAGGAACCTCTTGGTTACACCAGCCCACAGGGGATTATGGTGTCCGTCCGTCGTGCTGGTGGGGTGGGGAGGGGCTGGGTGGGTGGGGAGTGGCTGGGTGGAGAGGGGCTGGGTGGGGAGGGGCTGGTCACCCCGTGGTGCCCTTATAAAACTCAACGTTTAACCTACTCACGCCGGCTTGTGCCCGCCCTCAGTCGGCCATATTTGCAGAATACACCACGCCGCCGTTGACCCTGGCCATTGACCGAGCAACCCAACGTTCCTACTAGCTCCCTCCGCAGGAATGTGTTTTCTCACATTAACATCACTAGCCCTGGCCACTTTATAACCATTGAACTACACCCATTTCAAACCTTTTAGAATAGTCTGCCTCGGCAGCAGACCATGCTTTGCCACCTGATGACAGATGCTTGTGTTGCGCCCGAAACTTCGTGATTTATTTTATTCTATACCTACGTGACTTTACTGAAAGAACCAAAGAGTATACATATTGGAGATCTAGAGCATGATGGTTGCACGTGATTTGTTTTTTCTTTTTCAGATGGCTATGAGGGCATGTGTAGTGACCAATTCGACACTAACAAACACTAAGAGTGAGAGGCGCTTATTTATTAACAAGCACCATCGGGGGTCACCATTTTTATTATAAGTCCGTCTATGATAGTCGACATTACTCATGACAGTTGGTCGGCTGCCTGACTGGTGACGCCCCGAGATGGTGAAGAATGAAGAACGAGGAGAAGAATGGTGAAGACTTCAGCGGCACGACGGGGATCCCACTCCGTATGACAGCCCAGAGGTCCCCTACAGGGGCCCTTAAACTATTCTTAGGTTTTTTCTGTAAAGTCACGTAGGTAAAAAATTTAAATGAATAAAAGTAAAATAAAAATAAAATAAAAAATAAAAATCACGACGTTTCAGAGGCAACACAAGCTTCCGTCTTCAGGTGGGACCGTCACAGCACGATAGCTGTATCAGCTATCGAAACGTTGTGATTTAAAAAAAAAATTTTTACTTTTATTAATTTACATTTTTATCTACGTGACTTTACCGAAAAACCTAAGAATATGAATCCTTGCAGTCACGAAAGCTTCAAATCTGGGCCCTTATACTGTCAGAGGACCTGGCTCCGCCTCTGGCCACACCCCCTTTCTTGGTGTGCCCCTTGTGACATTTCCCCTAGATTCCCCTGTCGTGTATAACCTGGCCTGCTGACGTCAGGGCTGACGTCATGGCTGACGTCATGACTGCCAAAGCCGCAGATTCCCTTCCCTACCAGTAGCCTGCGCCTGGCTATGCTGCTACGTTACTATTATTCTATGCCACTACACGTGCATGGTCTTGTCTTCATTTGTGGGAATGGCCAAAAAAAACGATGCAAGTCTGCTTCATTTAAACTTCATACAGGTAGGAACAACAGTTCCACATTGCCCACCAGGGATTAATTTGTCTGTCGTGCATAGCCACGCCCTCGATTTGTATTTCATAGAGCACTTCGGGCGGGCTCAGCATCACGTGACGCGCCACCCCACGCAGCTTGCGCCGCGTGACGTGGATAGCACGAATGCGCTGTCCAACCAAGTTCCTACCTGCCCACTCCGAAGGAACGTGTTATTCCTGCAGAACAATGCCCCATGCATTTATCGCTGTATTGAGCGATAGTCTATGGTGCAACTCCTATTAGAACGCATTTTAATGTAACCACACTTTTAATAATTGTACCGCAACGAAAATATAGTTTAAATCAACTACAGATATTTTTGGTTCTTTCGGTAAAGTCATGTAGAAGGGAAATAATACAATAATTAAATTCAAATAATAAAATTCTTACGACGTTTCGATTGCAACACAAGCAATCATCAGGTGTGAAACCCACAGCAAGAAAATTATCTGTTGCTATCGAAACGTTGTGAGATTTTTGTTTAATTTTTATTATTTCCCTTCTACGCGACTTTACCGAAAGAATCAAGAATATGAATCCCTGCAGTCACGAAAGCTTTAAATTGAAATTCAACTAAATATAGCTAAGACATTACAAACACTTCAAATTGCCTCAGTTTCCAAATCCTCTTGAAATGACGGTTGAGCCAAGGAATGCATCAAGTGGATTTTAATCGAGAATTAAAACCGTTTCAGGTGAAGTGTTCACGATGCTGCCGGATGGAAGGAATTAAGTTTGAAGCAGACCTAGATCCTTGTGGTCACATTGCCACAATAAATCAAGACTGCCATGCACCAACATGTCCCAAAGGCCATCTGCTCAGTCTCATACTTGGTACGTTTGTCAGAAACATGCAATCACACGAGACCGAGGGAAAGTGTGAAACGTCTAAATCTTAAAGCTTTTGTGCCTGCAGGAATTCATTATTTGGGTCTTTCGGTAAAGCCACGTAAATAGAATAGAAATAGCCAGCCACGCCGGAGTGGTTATAAGCAGGGTGTGGACGGAGAGAGCTGGGCTGTTCTGCTAGGTCAACTCTGGGATGAAGCCAAATCTTTACTCAATATGAATTCCTGCAGTCACGAAAGCTTTCTTTGGGTCAGCTAACAATGTTGTTTTGCTAACAATGTTGTTTGAACTTCAAATGAACGTGCCCAAATTGTCAAAAATATGAATTTGCCAACGTTCATGCTCACCAATGACACCTGCACTGCATACATTTGGAACTCCCGATTTGACAGGAAACCCCATTAGTCCACCTTCCATGGCAAGGACCTTTGGTTGCAGTGGTGGCTCTACAATGTTGTGGTTATGATATGTTGTGGGAATGTTGCTCTTGCAGTTTATTGGAAATGTTTGATTAAACACGTGGTGTTGGTAATACGATTGTTAATGCATCTGTATGTTTAGGATAGGTTATCTTGGTCAAAAAACGTACAAAGAACCCACGTCACATACAATTTCAAATATTTATCCACGATTATGCAATGGGAGTGCCAATTGGAGGGACTAACTAGAACCGGGCAGCCCATCCTACCAATTACTTGGTCACACTTTAAGAATCCTTTCAGTTATAAAGCCACATAACTGCAAGCAAGAAACCATTCCTGGCACGTTCAGTATTACATGACTATTGATGGTAGTTGTACATTGCAGTAGCAATACAGTGAGACCACTGCAGTAGTTTATACCCACAATGCAAAGCCACCAGCCCACCACGTTGATGCAACCATCAGGTTTATTTCATAGTACGCGTATCAAACAGCCGCGTTACTCTTTGAATGCGGTCAGCGCGTGGGTCCTGCCATGCCGCTCGTGGTGCGCTCGGAAGTTGGGGTGGCAGCAGAATTTCAAGGCCGCGATGGTGATCACGAACTCGAGGAAGTCGACGTGCCCATCTTTGTCATCGCCAAGGTCCCTCAGGATGCGGCTCACCACGAACCCATCCACGGGATTCTGAAAAGGAAATCGCAGCAACAAGAGTTAGAACAAGTAAACCCGTAAAAACAAAGTTTTTCACTATAAATCCTTTATATGCGTGGCATCGGGGTGGCTAGAGTCCTCTCGTCCTCTGGCTTGAGATGGCTGCCACCTATGGGTCAGATGATTGTCTGGCAGCATTAAACAATTGGTAATTAAATATTTTGAAAAAATTTCCCTAAACAGTGTAAAATTTAGGAAATTTTTTTTCACGACAATGCATTGTCACGCACAACGAGTCTGTGTGCAAAATGTCAGCTCGATTGGATCACAGGAAGTGGGTTAAAAAACGACCGAAAGATTTGCACGGTCCTAAGCAAGCAAGCGAACTTAATATAAAGAATTTAAAAAACTAGACCTGGATCGAGTGCTAAAACTGCGGAACACGGGTAAAATCTATAGGAATCAAGTGATACGTGGTTTAATTGCACGCCAATGCAGGGGATTCCACTTCATGTCGATACAAAATTAGAGCAGTTAATATCTACTGCATATGCCCAGATAACACAGGTACTGCATTTTCAGATGAACACAATCCATTGTAACTTGTAAGACTACGACATTAACCCACCCGTCTTTATATCTGATAAGCAGAGCGATGACGTCACCTTTATCCCCTCTTAAGATGTTAACAGGACTTTAGGTCACAATTCTGGCTGTCGCCCGATGAAGCCGATTATAATTACCAGCAAAATTTTAATTATAAAAAGGCGAGTTTGCGCTCCACATTGGTGTGGAGTAACTAATTTGCACGTTCTGTTTACGCGACAAACCTTACGAATTTGACGGTCGGGTTTAACGATCCATTTATAGCAATAGGTTTTCCCTTTCATCTGGCAACAAAACTGACACCTTTACACAAATGGATCATGTTTGCATTAACCACAACACTTGCGGTCAAAATGCAAACAAAAAACACAACTCTGATCATGTATGCACCGTCCTTGAAATTGATTGGTCCACAGACAGCTTTTGTTAGGAGTCCAGTCTCACATGATGTTGGACCAGAGGACGCCAGGAGGCGCACAACTCAAAGCGCAACGCACCATCAGAGTAGAGAGCTCGGGGTAAGCATTTACACTAGTAGACCTCCAACCCAAAAGAAAAAATTGCGCAGAAAACCGGATGTTAAAGGCAACAAGCTCAATGATAAAACCGGACTCCAAAATGGTATTAACGAGAGGGACTGGTCCAGACGATCATCAAAAGCCACGTCTCACCTGGATCAGACTCTTGCCCTTATCCCCCTTCAAGAAGCTCCTGAACTTTTCCTTCTTCAGACAATCTTTGACAGCGTTGTCGCGGGCGAGTTCATTGAAGGTCGACAGGAGCTTCAGCGTGGCTGCATGGAGGTCGCTCATCTTGGCAGAGGAGATGCACGGTCGAGTCGGTACGCAAGAAGAATCTGCGAGGACACGACAGACAGAGCGAGACAGACCTCAGTCCCAGGAAGACAATACACGCGGCCCCTCAGTGTACACCATAATGCGATGGACCACAAAATGACCGATATCCTGGCAACATCACGTTGCACACTTTTTGTTCCAGAGCCTAAGAGTCATGCCTGGCCTCATGCTCCGCTAGACCTGCGCACTCCTCTCAACGCTTCCTGGCAAACACCACGCGTTGCAGAGACCAACCCACCAACAAACCCAGGGCCGCACAGAGACCTGAACGTGACGACTGTAGCTTCAACAACAACCTCTGCTGCCTTCGTCGCAGCTTTTATGAAGCGCGGCCAGTGACGTCATCAGTCACACCTGCTCGCTCTCATTGCGCGATCGAGTGATGAGTTCATTTGATTTGGTCCCGTTTAGCCAGTTAACCGGCTGTTTGACAATAATAACACTGGTCAACAAAAAAAAGTTTTTTTTCTGGCCTGGATTTTGCAGCTGTTTTAGACTAATTTCAGGGTGCTGATTCCAAATCTGATCTCAGATTTGCTCTATCACATCTCATTTTTATGCTATCGGCATACCCCATTTTCATTGATTTTACCCGAAATTAACTCTGTCACTTATGATTTCAAGTTGTTGCGAGTCAGTAACTGCTTTAGTGTTAAAATATGGTGCTGTATTTTTAGGATAGTGTGTTTATAATATCATTTTATGTAGATATCCACATTAATTAATATTTTTCTTCTGCAATGCAATATTTGATATCTCAAAAAGCTGATGTGATAGACACAAACTGATGCCAGATTTGGAATCAGCACCCCAAAATTACCTTAAAACCGTTGGAATACCTTATGCCAGAAAAAGTGTGTTGACCAGCGTAATCCGAGTTCATATTCTCTGGTCTGACATGCAGAAGGTGTAAGGTAAAGATGCAGCCTTGTAACTACTTGGTCAAGCTACTGCTGGCAAAACTAACTGATCAAATACTTCTAGATTTTAAGTTTTCGTGACTGCAAGGATCCGTATTCTTTGTTTTTTTTCGGTAAAGTCATTTTAATTTATTTTTATATTTGTTTAACCTACGTGGCTTTACCGAAAAAACCAAAGAGAATGATCAAATACTCGTGGTGTGCCTCGTTACAATGCTGAGGGGGCATTGATTCATCTTGGAGATCAAACCGAAGACCTCTGCATTACACATCCAGTGAGCAAACCATGACACCACGGCAGGCCCACGTGCAGACTTCAGTCTCAATCAAATTCTGAAGTGAAAACGCGGGTATCTCATCTACGTCATTTTATTTGTAATTTTAGTCACTGCAGAGGCCGTGGTCTTGGCTGCGAGTGACGATGTAGATTGATTTAAGCTGAATTCGTCTCCGTGCAAACTCCTCCACTCCTCCCTCCATCAAGCGCCTGCTTGATGGCAATGGCGGGGACGCGTGGCACGCGCCTCCAAGTTAATTCTTTGTTGATGTTGTTGCTGCTGCTGCTGCTATGCTCACGCATCACGGACTTTCCTTGTAAATGAGCCGGGAAACTGGCTAGACGGGACCAAATCAAATAAACTCATCACTCGATCGCGCAATGAGAGCGAGCAGGTGTGAGTGGGGACGTCACTGGCCGCGCTTCATAAAAGCGGCGACAGGGGGCAGCTGCCGTTGTTGTTGAAGTTGCAGACGTCACGTTCAGGTCTCTGCGCCGCCGCTTCTGCTGGGGCAAATGTTTTGTGTAATGGGGCTCTGTGCAACGCGTTGGTTTTACCTGGGTGCTGTGAGAGCAGTGCCCAGCTGATGAGGCCAGACGGGGGGGAAAGCTCTAGAGTCTAGAGCAAAGCTGGCGCTACTTGATGTTGGCAGGATTGAGGTCGTGTTATGGGCCATCGCATTGTGATGCGTAAAATGTGATGCCGTGTGCGTTGTCTTCATGGGACTGACGTCTGTTCCGTTGTCTTGTCTGTCGTGTCCTCGCAGATTCCATTCGCGTACGGACTCGACCGTGAAATCTCCTCCTACAAAGATGAGCGACCTCCATGCAGCTACCCTGAAGCTCCTGTCGACCTTCAATGAACTCGCCCGCGACAACGCCGTCAAAGATTGTCTGAAGAAGGAAAAGTTCAGGAGCTTCCTGAAGGGGGATAAGGGCAAGAGTCTGATCCAGGTGAGACGTGGATTTTGATATGCATGTGGAGGAGTTGCTCCGTTAATAATTCCATTTTTGGAGTCTCTGGTTATATTTCTGAGCTTGTACCTGTAGCTCTGTTATGCATAATAAAAAGGGCGGTTTTTTGCGATCTTCTAATTTATAAATGTATCAAATTTCGATTTAAAGCTTTCGTGACTGCAGGGATTCATCTTCTTGGTTCTTTCTGTAAAGTCACGTAGAAGGGGAAATAATGAAATAATAGAAATAATTCTCAGATGCTGTCTTTCCGACAGACCTGTTCTTCACCTGAGGACGGCTGCTTGCGTTGTGGCCGAACCGTTGTGAGAATTATTATGTTTTATTTTTTATTATTTTATTTCCCTTCTACGTGACTTTACCGAAAGAACCAAGAAGGTATAATGTATCGTTAAACGGGACGTGGCCAATTCGGAAGGTTTGTCACTACTTTAGGACACTGATGTGGTTGAGGGTCCACTAACATTTATAATTTGAGTACGATGTTTATCTGGCGATACAATCCGTTTCATCGGCCTATGGCCAGAATTGTGATGAACGTCTTCCTGCGTGGGGTAAAGGGAATGGGACTGCCTGAATCCTGTGCAAAGAGCAGAAAAGGGAAGTAAATCTAGTCTTATAGGTTGCAATGGATCCTTTTAATACTGCGAAATGGGGTGCTTATTTGTTGATTGGCATTCGCAGTTAATCTACTTGCATTGTGTTCTGAGAATATTCTGTATCTATTGTTGGCTGCTCTGTTAATCAACACTCATTGGACGGACCTGCCTCCCCACGCAATTAACCAGTGTACCACTTGATTGCTGTACATTTCACCCGTGTTCTGCAGTCCTTTGCAGACTGTCACCTAGGTCCAGGTCCAGTCTTTTCTCCTAACGCTTGCTGTCGTGATTCCATTCAGAATCCCGTGGATGGGTTCGTGGTGAGCCGCATCCTGAGGGACCTTGGCGATGACCAAGATGGGCAAGTCGACTTCTGTGATGCCGCCGCCACGAAGCCGTTCGGCAGGCGCCCAAACCCCCGACTTCGCCACCACCAAGCAACGGAGCCAACCCCGCGTCCCCCTCACCTCACCTCACACGAACACACCCGCACGCATTCCCCCCCCCCCCCCATAGAGCTCCGAGGGGAGGTCACCTGGCCGACCGGTTTTTATCCGAGAAACCCTTATCGGGGTTAACTCTCACGGTTTCCGGCGATCAGGGAATTGGACGACCTCCCCCGTGCTACGTTGCGCCGCGGCGCTGCGACCAGCCGTAATATGGTGTGGTCGCGGCATGGGGCATTCGGCCACTGCGGTTGAGGTGCATTTTCCCCCCCACACACACCCCCACGGGTCGACGGGGCAAGCAGGGGAGGGACGGGACAGCACGAATAGCGGGACCGCAGGAGCTGTTGCGCATAGTCATGGAGGGTTGGGATAATTACGCTTGAGCGCGCAGGCACCATTGTTAGGGGAGTTAAAGGATAAGGCTATTAGTATAAATAATTGGGAGAGGGGAGGCGCGCGAGGAGCCATGCACAGCTTCCCACGACGGGCCTTTGTGATGGACACCGCCGCATGAACCTCGATGATGGGGGCCTGCATGAGAAAAGGATTGATTGGAATTTGCGCCGTGCAGGTCGCTCATTGATTAGCGGAACAAAGGCACCGCGGAGCTGCCTGGCCCGGGCGAGGGGGGCGCGTGCCATTGTTTGGAGTTCACGCCGCGCGGACAAAGGATTAATTAGCATAGCGAAGGCGCACGGTACGTGGGAAGGGGGTAGGGGTCCGGGAATCAGGATAAATGGGAAGCGCAAAGGGGAAATCGGACGGTTCTCTCCAGGCCAGCGGACCCGCAGCAGCTCCAGCCAGCGAGTCGGACGTCCGTGCGACGTGTCGAGGTGCGCTGTTAGCACCGGGAGCAGCGAACCACCGCGGGCACCAAACAGTGAGTGGGGAGGTGAAGTAGGGTAGCGTAAGCCGATAAATAGGGAATAGGTACAGGTTTGGGTGGAATAGGCCAGCCTCGTCGACTCACTGATTCAACATCAATTTGCAGGTAGCATATAATAAATCATTAATAGCGAAGCGTGATCTTGTTGAGCAGTGTGTCGCGTGGGGAGCTGCGTGTGTGTGCGTGCGACCACCCCGTGTGCGATACAGGTGCGCGATCATAACGTGAGTTGAGTTGGAGTGCGCGGAGCGGCGTGTGTGTGTGTGTGTGTGGGCGTGCGTACGTTCGCTCCGTGTGGGTTGCAGGCGCGCGATTAGGACAGGGAGGTATCGTAGTAGGGAGGGGCAGAATACTACTCGGTAATTAGCCATGCCGGCTACGCGGACCCGCGGGGGAGGGGAATCCTCGGGCGATGGTTCCCACGCCACGGGTGAGGAACCTAGCAGCGGGGGGGCGATTGATGATGCTAGCCCGGCCGTTAGCATTATCGAGGGAGGGATCTCGGGGGCTAGCGACCCTCACATATTGGTGTCAGAAACGGGACGATCCCCCGCACCCCCAAGGGAAAGAGGCCCCCCAACCCAGATTAAAATCAAATGCACATTTACGGGCAAAGGAATTCCATCATGGAAATCGTTTGCCCGCAGCATCAGAGGGGCTAAAAAAGTTAATGGGTGGTCAGATGAGGAGGCGTTGCAGCAGTTAGAGTTACATTTAGATGGGCGGGCAGCTGACTTTGTGGAAGCTTTGCCCGCAAGCGCACAAAATCAGTGGGAAAAAGTAATGTGCGAACTCGAACGGCGCTTCGGCGCCTATGACGAGGAGGATGCGCAGGCGGCCTTAGAGGCACGCCGTCGTCAACCCGGCGAGGATCTGCGAGATTACGCCGAGGATGTACGCATGTTGACCCAGCTCGCGTACCCAGAGTACGAGGCCAAAATAATTGAGGGCCTCGCCGCCGGTAAAATCCAACGATATTTGGCACGCACCCCGTGGTGGCAGCCAAATGTAGACGGTGCACGCCTCTCCTTTAACACCCTCGTCGAGCGCGCGCGAAAATGCGAGAAACTCTCAGGTGAGCGCGCGCAGCCTCGAGGGAGGGGACGAGAGTGCGCCGTGGCGAGCCTACTCTCCGACGAGGAGGAAGAGATCGCCATCGCAGTAAGGGGACGGGCAAGGGAGCCCCAGAGACCCAGCGAGACCACCCCAGGGTGGGTAGCCGGGTTACGGACCGGCATGGGAGATATTGCTGGCCGGGTAGACCAAATGGACGGTAAGATAACCCATGTAGGTGAGAGGGTAACCCACGTAGGTGAGAATATGACCAAACTGCAATCCTCCGTTGAGACCATCCGATCCGAAATGGGGGACCTACGCGCCACGGTAGGGGGGTTATCTGGAAGGGTGGCCCGACTAGAGGCGGAGGGTGGACAGCGGCGTAATGGGGGGGGAGGGAGTGGGCAGGGGGCCCACTACGGAGCCGCCCCCCCTCCTCGGGCATGTTATATGTGCGATCGCCGAGGGCATTTAGTGAGAGATTGTCCTGAAATCACCCGAGCTAGGCAGATGCGGGGGTTAAACTCCAACGCCCCCTAGAAAGCGGACCAACTAGGGGTGCAATCGACGCGGTCCCGATACAAATAGACGATAATGAGAATAATGGCGAGCGAGTGATCTCCACACAGGTTCCAACAACAACGCCCACGGAAACGGTGACTCCTGGCGACTGGCTACGGGAGCTGGTGGCGGGGATCACGGGGGCCACGTCGCTGGTGGAAGGGGAGGTAAACGGAGTGCGTACCCGAATTCTGCTGGACACGGGGGCGGTGGCCTCGCTCGTGAGCGCAGCGCACTGCAGCGCGATCGGGGTCGACGTGCGTCACCTGCAGGCCCCGGACCGCGCGCTGCACACGGCGAGCGGAGCCGGAATGGGGCTGCTGGGGAGAGCCACCCTAGAGGTCCGCATAGGCAGTCAGGTGTGCACCCAGGAGTTCTATGTGTCGAGTGCGTTGTGTCACGAGTGTATCGCAGGTACCGACCTCTTATAGAACGGTTGGGACTCAACGTGCAACCCCGCCAGCGATGCGCCACCATGGAGAGCAACGGCGAGCGGATTCCGTTCCTGGGACGAGAACCAACGCGCCCCCGCTTCGCACCTGTGGCCGCTATCCTGGCGACGGCAGTCACCATCGGCCCGCTCACCGAGATGCTGGTGCCGGTGGCAACATCCCCCACCGACCCCGCGCTCCGACCATCAGGAGAGGTAATGCTAACTCCTCACCCGGAGTTGGCAAAACGGTATGGGGTCGTGGGATCCGCCACGTTGGTAAACGCAGATGGGGACCGATTGTTTATGCGGATGTTTAACCCCCACAGTACCCCAGCGACACTGCGGCGGCGCACCCCGATAGCCACCGTACACCCCCTGCACGCACGCCACTCTAACGACTCGGTGTTCGCACTCTGGGCTGAGGACCCCGGGCGTCCTGAGGGTGACCAGGACCTGGCCTGGCGAGTCGGCCCGACTCCCCGAGCCGAGGTCGTTCCCCTGCTCGACGCGTTACATGTACCATGGGCGGATTTACCTAAGGGAGAGGCCGATCGGCTGCGCGAGTTACTGCGGGAGTATGCCGACGTATTCAGTGAACACGACTCGGACGTGGGTCGGACCGATCTTGTTAAGCACCAAATTGACACCGGTGCAGCCCGACCCATCAAACTCCCTGCGTACCGAGTGGGCGCACCCGAACGCGCCCAAATCAAAGAGGCAGTTGGGGACATGCTTCGCGATAACATAATTCAGCCCTCGGCGAGCCCCTGGTCAGCCCCAGTGGTACTAGTGACGAAAAAGGATGGGTCAACCCGGTTCTGCGTCGATTACCGTAAACTAAATGCAGTCACGCTCGGCGATGCCTTCCCCATACCCCGCATCGACGACACCTTCGACAGCCTCGCTGGAGCGCGATATTTTTCCACCCTCGATCTCGCGTCCGGGTACTGGCAGGTGGAGATGGCGGAGGAGGATCGGCCGAAAACCGCATTCACCACCCCGATGGGGCTATTCGAGTTTCGAGTACTCCCGTTCGGACTCACCAATGCGCCCGCGACGTTCCAGCGGCTGATGGAGTTGGTGATGCGGGGCTTGCAATGGGAACAGTGCCTGATTTACTTGGACGATGTGATAGTGTTCAGTAGATCTTTGTCTGAGCATTGGTCCAGGCTTCGAGAGGTGTTCCAGCGACTGCGAGCGGCTCATCTCAAGCTCAAGCCACGTAAGTGTTACATCGCACAACGCGAGGTGGGGTACCTCGGGCATCGCGTCAGCGAGGCAGGTGTGCACACCGATCCGGAGAAGGTACGCGCCGTAGTGGAGTGGCCACGGCCAAGGAATCTGACGGAGATCAGATCATTTTTGGGGCTCGCCACCTATTATCGCCGATTTGTAAAGGGATTCAGCGAGATTGCACGCCCCCTCACCCAACTCACCTCCCCTAAGCACCCCTACCAGTGGACGGGGGCCTGCCAGACGGCCTTCACCACTCTCAAAGACCACCTCACCCACGCCCCCACCCTCGCTTTCCCCGATTTTACCACCGATTTTATTTTGGACACCGACGCCTGCAGCAGCGGGCTGGGCGCGGTGTTGTCACAGGTACAGGATGGGACGGAACGAGTCATCGCGTACGCCAGCCGGACCTTGAGTGGGGCCGAGCTGAACTATTGCGTGACCCGCCAAGAGTTGTACGCCGTGATTTTCGCATGTAAGCAGTTCCGGCCGTATTTGTACGGCAGGAAATGTCGCGTACGCACTGACCATTATGCTCTGCAGTTCCTTCTTACATTCAAGGAGCCGCGGGGGCAGATGGCCCGGTGGTTGGCGCAGTTGCAGGAGTACAACCTGCAAATCGAGTATCGGGCTGGCCGGACGCATGCAAACGCGGACGCCTTGTCGAGGCGACCCACGGTGGACGCCGAGACAAGGGCGGAGGAGGCCTGCCCGTGCTTCACGGGGGGACGCTGCCGGCAGGCAACGGACCCCCGAGCGGCCGCGGCCACTGACCCCCCCCCAGCGAGAGAGAGTGCAGTGTGCGCCACAGAGACCCTCGCAGGTGGCACCGAGGATCCCGTCGACCGCACGGCAAGCGCGGGACCCGCGGCTCGGGACCTGATCGGACGGATCCAAAAGGACGTCGGCTGCGCCTTCCCGGGCCTGAACGACGAGCAGCTGAGACAGACCCAGCAGCGAGATCCCGATCTGGCGGCAGTGGAGGCGGCACTGCGGGAGGAAAAGAGCGCCCTACCAGGACCCTGGAGCGGTTTGTATGCCCGGTTGTGTGTGCAGAACGGAGTGGTACGGGAGTTAACCGAGGCCGGCCAGCAGTGCGGGCCGAAACCGGCACGATACCAGGTACCCCTAAGGCCGTTCCGCGTCAGCCGCACGAATCAGCTGGTCGGGATTGACCTACAGGGGCCATTCCCACGATCCCATCGAGGCAACCGATATATCCTTGTCGCAGTAGAGTATTTCACCCGCTACCCCGTGGCAGTGGCCATCCCTGATAAAACGGCCTTGGTGGTGGCCCGGGCATTCGTGGAACACTACGTACTTACTTAAGCACGGGATCCCAGAACGAGTCCTCACCGACCAGGGTAGCGAGTTCGAGGCCGAGTTGTTCCAGGCACTGTGCCGAGAGTTCGGAATCCAGAAGGACCGAACCACAGCGTACCACCCCCAAGCGAACGGTATGGTGGAGCGCATGAATCAGACCCTAGCGGGGAAACTCAAACGTATGGCGGCCGCAAATCAACGGGATTGGGACGAACACCTCCCCTACGCCCTTTTCGCCTACGCCACCACCGTACACACGTCGACGGGACAAACCCCGTTTTTAATGATGTTCGGCCGTGAGTCTCGTTTACCCGCAGATCTGCTATTCGGCGTCCCTTCCCCCCAGCCGGAGGAGGGAAGCCGCCCCGTGGAACACCTGTTGGAGACCCTGCGAGAAGCCCGAGGCCGAGCATACCCGCAAGGGGAAGCCGCGCATCGGCGGCAGGAACAGGGCACCCGACCCCGCATGGAACCCCCCTTATTCCTGACAGGTGCTAAGGTGTGGCTACACACCCCTCGCGTCGGGGCCGGGCAGGTGGGGAAACTGACGACCTACTGGCGGGGACCCTGGACCGTGGTGCGGCAGATATCCCCCTGGACGGTACTAATCTATGGCGGGGAGAGGGATCGAGAGACGGTGGTCAACGTCCGCCGCTTAAAACCGTGGAAAGCGGCCCCGGCGAGAGAGGACCCCGTCACCCGAAGGCCCCGAAATCCCGGAGTACCCGCACCCCTCGTGTTGGGGGGCCTCGCACACTACATGGGCCCCGCCGGGCCCCCGAGACGCCCCGATCCAGTCCGGAGAAGACGCGGACGACGGCCACTAAACCCTTCCGCTGCTGAGTTTGTGCCCCAGCCCACAGGTGCCGGAGGACGGGGAGAGCCGCTGGAGTGGAGGAGGAGACCGCCGCAGGAGCTACAGAGGACGGAACCACCCGCCCCGAGGCCAGCCACCAGGTCCGGACGGATCCCCCGGACCCCGCAACGTTTCCTCGTGGGCGCGGCCCAAGCGAGGTGCTCCAGTCAACCCGGGACGGGGACTGGCACCTCGGGGGGCTATGTGATGCCGCCGCCACGAAGCCGTTCGGCAGGCGCCCAAACCCCCGACTTCGCCACCACCAAGCAACAGAGCCAACCCCGCGTCCCCCTCACCTCACCTCACACGAACACACCCGCACGCATTCCCCCCCCCCCCCCCCATAGAGCTCCAAGGGGAGGTCACCTGGCCGACCGGTTTTTATCCGAGAAACCCTTATCGGGGTTAACTCTCACGGTTTCCGGCGATCAGGGAATTGGACGACCTCCCCCGTGCTACGTTGCGCCGCGGCGCTGCGACCAGCCGTAATATGGTGTGGTCGCGGCATGGGGCATTCGGCCACCGCGGTTGAGGTGCATTTTCCCCCCCCACACACACCCCCACGGGTCGACGGGGCAAGCAGGGGAGGGACGGGACAGCACGAATAGCGGGACCGCAGGAGCTGTTGCGCATAGTCATGGAGGGTTGGGATAATTACGCTTGAGCGCGCAGGCACCATTGTTAGGGGAGTTAAAGGATAAGGCTATTAGTATAAATAATTGGGAGAGGGGAGGCGCGCGAGGAGCCATGCACAGCTTCCCACGACGGGCCTTTGTGATGGACACCGCCGCATGAACCTCGATGATGGGGGCCTGCGTGAGAAAAGGATTGATTGGAATTTGCGCCGTGCAGGTCGCTCATTGATTAGCGGAACAAAGGCACCGCGGAGCTGCCTGGCCCGGGCGAGGGGGGCGCGTGCCATTGTTTGGAGTTCACGCCGCGCGGACAAAGGATTAATTAGCATAGCGAAGGCGCACGGTGCGTGGGAAGGGGGTAGGGGTCCGGGAATCAGGATAAATGGGAAGCGCAAAGGGGAAATCGGACGGTTCTCTCCAGGCCAGCGGACCCGCAGCAGCTCCAGCCAGCGAGTCGGACGTCCGTGCGACGTGTCGAGGTGCGCTGTTAGCACCGGGAGCAGCGAACCACCGCGGGCACCAAACAGTGAGTGGGGAGGTGAAGTAGGGTAGCGTAAGCCGATAAATAGGGAATAGGTACAGGTTTGGGTGGAATAGGCCAGCCTCGTCGACTCACTGATTCAACATCAATTCGCAGGTAGCATATAATAAATCATTAATAGCGAAGCGTGGTCTCGCGTGATCTTGTTGAGCAGTGTGTCGCGTGGGGAGCTGCGTGTGTGTGCGTGCGACCACCCCGTGTGCGATACAGGTGCGCGATCATAACGTGAGTTGAGTTGGAGTGCGCGGAGCGGCGTGTGTGTGTGTGTGGGCGTGCGTACGTTCGCTCCGTGTGGGTTGCAGGCGCGCGATTAGGACAGGGAGGTATCGTAGTAGGGAGGGGCAGAATACTACTCGGTAATTAGCCATGCCGGCTACGCGGACCCGCGGGGGAGGGGAATCCTCGGGCGATGGTTCCCACGCCACGGGTGAGGAACCTAGCCCGGCCGTTAGCATTATCGAGGGAGGGATCTCGGGGGCTAGCGACCCTCACACTTCCTCGAGTTCGTGATCACCGTCGCGGCCTTGAAATTCTGCTGCCACCCCAACTTCCGAGCGCACCACGAGCGGCATGGCAGGAGCCACGCGCTGACCGCATTCCAAGAGTAACGCGGCTGTTTGAATGATACGGATACTGTGAAATAAACCTTGTGATCGCATGACCGTGGCGTGCTTGTGACTTGATACTTTGGGTATAAAAGCGACTGGAATGGTCTCCATATACGCCCACCGTGGCCATTGCAAATGGAAATCTACCAGGTGTCGTCTAGCGATATGGAACGTGCCCGGTTTACAGTTGTGGGTTTCATGCTGGAAAGTGTTTTACAGTTGTGACGCGTTAATCCTAGGTACGATACACCCACGTGCACAAACATTACCACGATGGCTCTTTATTACCACAATCTAACGCCAACCATTGTGAGCATGTACCCACGTCCATCACAATTGCCGTAATCGCAACGTTTTACTGCCTAGGCACAATCGAGGTGTGCTAATGAAGGTGACCCCCGATAGCGTCCTCGCCAAATCTGGACACTTCAAGTATCTGAAATGGGATCTATGAATGAGATTGGCAAAAAAAATGCAATACTAGTTTCGGTACCTTTTTTTAAGTAAAAGATCATGCAAATTTGTTATGGATATTACCTTGCGTTTCTCACTAAGAAAAACACCTCCCTAGCAAGTTATGGGTTTGGAACATTTTTTTTTTCTTTGAGTACGACGTTGGCGATCTAGATCATAACGGTTTAAATCTGAAGGCTTCTGCGACCAAAATCCATGATACAGGTTGTTTTTTTTTTTTGGGGGGGGGGGGGGGGGGTTAGGTCGTGTAAATATATCATGATGGCTGGACACATGGTTTTTTCTTTTATCAAATGGCTTTTGGGGCCTTGTCTTCATTTGTGTGGATGACCAAAAAACGATGCACGTCTGCTTCATTCAAACTTAACATTTTTCTTGTAGAACAATGCCTCATTAATTTAAACCTGTTCTTTATTGAGCGATAGTTTAATATGGTGTAACTCTTATTGGAACACTTGTATATGTAACGCCACACTCCTTAGACTTGTACTGCAAGGCCTAAAAATACACTAAAAATAACTTGATATTGACTTAAGATATTACAAACACTTCAAATTATTTTAAATGCGCTTCCCTAATCATGTTGAAATGAGGGTTGAGCCAAGGAATGCATCAATAAGTGGATATTAATTACAACTGGTTTGAGTGAGATTCATTCAGCCCTGCAGGATGAAAGGAATGAAGTTGACTTGTACCGTTTTAAGGTCACAGGTCCCGGAAGTCATGTGATCTGTCTCGTGCTTGGTACGTTTGAGGGAAGCATGCGTAACACCAAACATAGGCGTGGGGAAATTGTGCGTAACGTCAGCTAACATGTTATTTTTTTATTTTAACTTCAAATTAACGTGCATAAATTGCCAAGAATATGGATGTTCCAATGTTCATGTTCAATTATTTGGTGGGAGACACCACCAGACCACCTTCCATGACAAGCATGTTGGTTGCAGTGGTGGCTATGCCTACACAATGTTGTGGTAACAGTTGTAGAAACGTGGCTGTTGCAGGTTCACAGGAAATGTGTGGCGTTATATTGTGGTTTAAAAAAAAAACATTTTACCAACAGACACGAGGTGTTGACAATCTATATATATAAAAGGGAAATTTGCGAGTGTGTCCGTTCCAAATGTTTAGCGTACTTCCCGACATGCAACAAACTTGAAATTTGCCATGTGGGTACTTTCCAGACTACACCATGTAAAAATTATAAAAATACACATTTTGGGGGGAGGGGGGGGCTCAATAATGCATATATTTTTTGCAGGGCAAGTGAGCTGTGATGTCAAATGTCACGTGACCCGCGCATGTGGAAGCGTAACGCATTGTAGTGGTGGTTAGCGCGCAGCGCTACGAACCCCGGCGACCCGAGTTCGATTCCCGCTCACGGCCACCACCAATGACGATTATTTCAACCGGTCCTAGGCCTCCCCTAGGTCGACTCAGCCTCAAACGAGTAACTGGTGTGGTGTGTGAACATCGCCACTGGGGAGAGAAAGGCGGCCGGGCGTGGTGGATCCAAGTCCCGGCCCGAAGCCAGGTAATACAGCTAGTGGATTAATAAAGTCCAACCCATAACCACAATCATATAAACGGACATCTATGCATTGATTTCTATGAAGATAAGTCCAGATAGTGGCGAAGGTTTAGCAAATTGTTACTTTTATTTACATATATCATTTTAAATCCTTTATATTAAGTTCGCATGCTTGCTTACAACCGTGCAAATCTTTCGGTCGTTTTTTAACCCACTTCCCGTGATCCAATCGAACTGACATTTTCCACACAGAATCGTTGTGCGTGACAATTAATGTTCGTGAAAATTTTATACTTTTTTTTTTTTTTACACTAATTGATGTCATTTTACAAGTACTGCAATGGCGGCAAACCTCAGGCCCACCAATAGGCAAAGCAGCTTACAAACAGCACTGCAATGGCGGCAAACACAGCACCCAACCCTGGAGCCTATTGGATAAAGTCTGCTTATTCAAAACTACCCTCCCTTTGTTATCGCTTCTGATCCATTCGTTTCTATTGCTTCCATGGCTACTGCAATGACAAGAATAGCAGAACCTACAGGGCTATTGCTGCAGTGGCAAGGTTCAGCTGCTTTCAATTAGCCACCCCCCCCCCCCCAGCCTTAATGTACGGAGACCCGACTTGGCCATTATATTATAATATATTTTTGCCTACACGACTTTACCGAAAAAAAAAACCTAAGAATCCTTGCAGTCACGAAAGCGTCAAATCTAGAATTAACTTGGCTAGTTGATGTATCACGTGATACCACACCATTGGTTTGTTTAGGATAGGCTAAACGAGTCAAATGAAACCCATATCACTTGCAACTCAACGATTTAGCCCACGAAAATGCAAAGGGAGGGCCAATTGGAGGTATGAACGTACGCTTCCTTTTCAGTTACCAAGCCACAGAACTGAAAGCAAGAACTAATATATTCGCGGCATGGTCAGTATTGGTAGTTGTCCATTGCAATCGGCAGTGCATAGAGACCACTGCAGAACTGTCTATAACCAGAGTACCAAATGACAAGCACGCAACGTTGATGCGATCATATGGTTTATTTCACAGTATCCGTATCATTCAAACAGCCGCGTTACTCTTTGAATGCGGTCAGCGCGTGGCTCCTGCCATGCCGCTCGTGGTGCGCTCGGAAGTTGGGGTGGCAGCAGAATTTCAAGGCCGCGATGGTGATCACGAACTCGAGGAAGTCGACTTGCCCATCTTTGTCATCGCCAAGGTCCCGCAGGATGCGGCTCACCACGAACCCATCCACGGGATTCTGAATGGAAGCACAACAGCAAGATGGGACAAGGAGTTCGCCTGGATTTAGGCGACAGATTGCAGAACATTGGCAAAATATTTAGCAAGTAAAACTGGTGCTAGGGAGGCTCACAACGGTGGCATACGCAGAGAAGCCCAGCGCATATAGAAACGTATCGCAATGCACCTCGCAGCATCTACAAACGCATGCTTCAGGCAAATGGCGGATAAAAAAAGTGCACGGGAGATTAAAGCACGGGATTTGGCACAGGTGAATTACCCAAAACTACAGAGTAGGACAGGATTATCTTTGTGTGGAAGATGCAATATTGGCCAGGAGGGGATGCAAATTTAGCATGAAACTCAAACAACATCACTGAAAACGGTCCGAAGTTGCACCACATGCCTGCCGAAACCGGAGGCTATGAACATTGGATACACATCGATGTAGTGTGCAAAGATAATGAGTATGTGCCACGAGTATGCTTGGACACACCTTTCCTCCAAAAACAGTGTTACCTAAATGGGTCGAGATGATAATGTGCTCGACCTTGAAGCAAGGCATGATATCAGCTGGGAGGCGACTGCATGAACAGCCGGCGTTATAGGCCATAAGGAGATGACTCAGGCAGGAATGCCAACGGTTCTACGACACGCTTTTAACCCACCTTGTATGCGCCCAGGTTAACCTCACACTGCCAATAATGGCAACATTTGTGTAAACCAAACGAGTGTGAGAAACACCCTCATTTGGAGCAGTGGACTGTATGCGGACATGGTCAGAAAAGGGAGATTGGAAAGGTACGATCCCAAATAAATAAAAATGGGATGATAAATGGATGGATTCGTCTATGTGAAAATCAAATATGCGTCTCACCTGGATCAGACTCTTGCCCTTATCCCCCTTCAGGAAGCTCCTGAACTTTTCCTTCTTCAGACAATCTTTGACAGCGTTGTCGCGGGCGAGCTCATTGAAGGTGGACAGGAGCTTCAGCGTGGCTGCATGGAGGTCACTCATCTTGGCAGAGGAGATGCACGCGGTCGAGTCGGTACGCAAGAGGAATCTGCGAGGACACGACAAACGAGACGGTCTTCAAATCACTCACACGGCACCCCACTCTACGCACCAATGTTAGGAATAGCAAAACGAGCGAACATCACGTAGCACCCCCCAGCTTTGTTCCAAACACAATTTCATAATAACGGTTTTTGGGCTAGATCGCGTTATTTATAAATGTGTCGTAACCCTCCACCACCCGACACAGCCAAACAGTAAAAAGTGTCACGTTTACAAAGGACAAACAGTTCACTACTTTAGCCCACCGGTGTTTTGAGTGAATCAACATCATTTAAAATTTGAGTACAACAAACACAATTTGTTGAGTCTAAAACTCAGCCAGCGCTGTGCACAGCTCTCATCGAGCCCAGGTAAACCCCACGCGTCGCACAGCGATCCCCACAGCATAAGGCGTCTTCCCCAACACAGCGGCGGCGCAGAGACCTGAAAGCGACGTCTGCAACTTGAACAACGACTGGTGCCCCCCCGTCGCGGCTTTTATGAAGCGCGTCCAGTGACGTCACCACACACCTGCTCGCTCTCATTGTGCGATTGAGTGAGTATCTCTTTGATTGGTCCCGTTCATCCAGTTTCCTGGCTAATTTACAAGGAAAGTCTGAGCACTGCGGCAACAACATCCACAGGCAATTCACTGGGAGGCGCGTGCCAAGCGGCCCCAGCATTGTCATCAAGCGGGCTCTTGATGGAGGGAGTGGAGGAGTTTGCACGGGGACGAATTAAACTAAATCTACACGGTCACTCGCAGCCGACACCACAACCCCCTGCTGTGATAATTGTACGTAAATGAGATGCCCGCGTTTTCACTGTCAGGATTTCACTGATATGTACATATACTGGTAGGAACCTCCTGGTTACACCAGCCCACAGGAGATTATTGTGTCCGTCCGTCCGTCGTGTAGGGAGGGGCTGGGTGGGGAGGGAGGGGCTCGGTGGAGAGGGGAGGGTGGGGTGGGGCAGGGTGGGGAGAGGAGGGTGGGGAAAGGCTGTGTGGGGAGGGGCTGGGTGGGGAAGGGCTGGGTGGGGAGGAGCTGGGTGGGGTGGGGCTGGGTGGGGAGGGTGGGGGGGGTGGGGCTGGGTGGGGAGGGTGGGGGGGGTGGGGCTGGGTGGGGAGGGGAGGGTGGGGAGGGGCTGGGTGGGGAGGGTGGGGAGGGGCTGGGTGGGGAGGGGAGGGTGGGCAGGGGCTGGGTGGGGAGGGGAGGGTGGGGAGGGGCTGGGTGGGGAGGGGAGGGTGGGGAGGGGTTGGGTGGGGAGGGTGGGGCTGGGTGGGGAGGGTGGGGAGGGGCTGGGTGGGGAGGGAAGGGCTGGGTGGGAAGGGGAGGGTGGGGTGCGGCTGGGTGGGGAGGGTGGGGCTGGGTGGGGGGTGGGAGGGGTGGGGCTGGGTGGGGAGGGGCTGGTCACCCCGTGGTGCCCTTATAAAACTCAACGTTTAACCTACTCACGCCGGCTTGTGCCCGCCCTCACAGTCGGGCATATTTGCGGAATACACCACGCCGCCGTTGACCCTGGCCATTGACCGAGCAACACAACGTTCCTACCAGCTCCCTCCACTGGAATGTGTTTGATGACAATGCGGACTGCGTCAAACTGTGTTCAACGATGAGAACTACGTGCCCTCGTTAGAACTACGAACGACCATAATTGAGGGCAGCGTGATCGTGATTGGTGGAGTTAGGGGCCGTCCATAAATGACGTCACAAAAAGTCAGACCCCCCCTCAAATATGACGTCACAAAGCTCTGGCCCCCCCAAAAAATATATAACATGCTTCAAATCGCTTTAAACTATTGTCATTGTAGTGCGTATTTAATGTGGCGCTGCACTTTGATGTTGTAGTAGAAAACATTTACTTAATAGTATATTTAATCAAGTAGAACGTGTTGTCTATATTTATTTAAAGTTGCGCATTTCGATTTGACGTTACATTTCTCAACCCCCCCCCCCTCGTCACACATCGTCACAAATGTCTGACCCCCCCCCCCCCTAGGTGCGTGACGTCAATTATGGACGGCCCCAAAGCACGCGTTTCCCATTCGGCACTGGGATGCCGTCACTTGCGGCAAGACTCGGGTTGCCCCCGCGTGGCTGAGAAAAGAACAGAGCCCCGATTAATATTTAGCTTGGCAAAAGGTTTTATATCACGAGTTCATAAAGCCTGCCTTTGCTAGGAAAATGTTTTCAATAAATATAATAATTAACCTGATGACGGACTCTTGTGTTGCGACCGAAACGGCGTGTCTCCCTTATTTTTAAATCCTTTATATTAAGTTCGCTTGCTTGCTTACGACCGTGCAAATCTTTCGGTCGTTTTTTAACCCACTTCCCGTGATCCAATCGAGCTGACATTTTCCACACAGACTCGTTGTGCGTGACAATTAATGTTCGTGAAAAAAAAATTCCAAAATTTTACACTTTTTAGGACAAAAATATTATATTTAATTACCAATTGCTTAATGGTGCAATGCAATCATCTGACCCATAGGTGGCAGCCATCTCAAGCCAGAGGACGAGAGGACTCTAGCCGCCACGCATCTAAAGGATTTATAGTGAAAAACTTTGTTTTTACGGGTTATACTTGTTTCTATCTACGTGACTTTACCCAAAGGATCAGAGTATAATAATTAACCTCAAATTATTTTTTGACAATTTTTATCTACGATCAGACGCTAACTACTCAAAAATGAATTAACTTATTACGGAGGGAAAGCTCATATCGTTTACGGCTTTTTTAATAATAAGATTTGAACATCATAAAATGTATTTTTTTCGTTCAAAACCACTTAAATCTGAAGTATCTCACAATCAAAGATAGGAAAAAGGTTCTCCCTTTTATACTTGTTATTTAACGCTCTGAAACAAAAAAAACCCACTATTATATTTTAAAGTTTCTGTATGGCACGCACAAACATGTTTTATAGCACTTCAAATCGAGATTTGGGGGCCTTAAAATGAAAAATCTCGTATTTTCAGATGTTTCCAATTATCTTATATGTAACAAAATTCAGATTTCTACCATGTCGGGAAGTACCCTAGAGGTTTGCGAGACAGATTAAGGTCTTTATATAGATTGGTGTTTTCTATTTTTTAAATATTATTAAGTATACATTGGTTTCATTCTTAATAAAGTCTAACCAAACTCAATTGTATTTACAAGTACAATAATGGAATATTGCTTGCACATCACAACTGTTGTAATTATTTCAATTGAACCGTCATGAGTAAATTATACTTGATGCATTCCTTGGCCCAACCGCTATTTCAACAGGGTGAGCAGCTCTCAAGATCACTTTCAAGTGTTAGAATTACCTTTAGTTACTAGTTTTCTTCATTATAAGTTTTTTTTTCAAATAGATTAAATTTGTTTATTTTTAGGCCTTGCATTACAATTGAGACGGCGTGTTATGTACACCGTTTCAGTAGGCGTCAGATGAAACTATCACTCAATTTAAACATTCAAGTTCAGGTGAAGTTCAGTCCTGCGGGATGAAAGGAATTCGGTATGAACAAAGCAGACAAACCCTTTAGTCACATTCCCACAATACTGCAAGACAAGGACATGCACCAACATCTCAGAGGTCATGTATAAACAAATTCACACGTGGCCAACCATTCCCTGGATTGCATACTTGTGCAATGTGAGAATATATCCGGGTCGCTGACGGATCACAACTCGTCACGATGATTGGCTCTGCCGGTCCTGGTCAATAGCCAATGGGGGGGAAGTCTAGGGGCGTAGCCCTGACGTAATGGAAAGGTGACAGCTGTAAATAGAGGATTGGTTCTGCTGGCTTTAGCCACAGCCAATGGGGAGACGAGTCAGGGGCGTGTCCCCAGGAGCCTACGATGGAGTCTGGAAGATTTCAGAGGCTAACCAGGATTGGTGGAAAGGTTCCACGTGACCCGGGTAGTAAATAGGGGTGGAGACGAACACGTGGCCAGAACTGGAACGAACGGAGGGAAGAGGCCACGCCAGAGCGGGGGTCCAGGCTGCCACGTGGCTGCGCGCATCTCTATCCCTCTCACGCTGTCCATCAGCGGCGTGAAGGAGTTGTAATGAATGACAAATAAAGACCAGATTCCAGAAGTCGCTTCCACAACCTTTACACTTGGCATGTTAGAGGCAAACATGCAGAACACCGGGCTTTCTGGGGTCTTGGGAGAAATTGCGAAGTCTAATATGCACAACGTTTATTTCAAATGAACGTGCTGAAACCCTGAAAAAAAATGTGCAACCGATCTCATTTCAACCCCCCCTCCTATTTGAGACTCAGAACGGTCCAAATTTGGTTGGAAACCAGCCCTCGAGCCACCTTCCAGAGCACACGTTAGTTGCAGTTATGATGCCAGTCGTAGGAACGGAGCTTTTACGATTAGAGTAATATTTGGAGGTTGTACAAAGCAGATAAATATCTTGGTCATATTTAGATACGTGCTGTTGATATTGCGCATAGATCTTGTTAAAGCATTCACGTATTACATTCGTGCACCCTATCCTACGTCGAATAGATCTGGTTAATTGTATTAATCCTTCCAGTTATGGAAAACACAACCAGGGAAACGGATTCCTGATCACCAGACTTAGCCTGGTAGCCACCCATCATGGACATTGTAAAGGACCGTGCACGAGAAACCACTGCAGAACTTTCTATAACCAGAGTACCAAGTCACACGCACGGCACGTTGATGCGATCAAATGTTTATTTAATAGTATCTGATTCATTCAAACAGCCGCGTTACTCTTTGAATGCGGTCAGCGCGTGGGTCCTGCCATGCCGCTCGTGGTGCGCTCGGAAGTTGGGGTGGCAGCAGAATTTCAAGGCCGCGATGGTGATCACGAACTCGAGGAAGTCGACGTGCCCATCTTTGTCATCGCCAAGGTCCCTCAGGATGCGGCTCACCACGAACCCATCCACGGGATTCTGAAACGGAATCACAACAGCAAGAGTTAGACAAGCCTGGAACTGGACCGACTGCAGAACGGGTGAAGCCTCTAGCAATCAAGTGAGACACGGTTTAATAACATGCTAATGCAGGCAATTCTATCATGTTGATTAACAAAGCCAACCACAACAATATGTACTGCAGTCTCAGAACTAAACAAGATCCATTCGAGCCTTTAAGGCGACATTAATCCCTTAACGGGTATTCGCCCCGGATTAGGCCCCATCAGAAACCATCTCTACAAGGCCAAAACGCCACTTGCCACAATTATGGCTGGCGCCTCAAATGCAATTTTAGAAACCAGCGAAACGTCGTACTCTACAAATACATGTTGCCAGCTCTTCACACCGGTGTGCTAAAGTAGCAACCGATCGGCACGCTTTACATAATCACCCTCACCAATTTGGCCGTGTCGAGTTTAACGGGCATTTATATTTGCGCGGTCCAATCCAGAAACCTTTATTATGCAGAACACGGACGTTAAAAAACACAAGCTCAAAAAACAAAACCGGAGACTCAAAATGGGATCATGAGCATTGGGACTGGTCCAGACGAATATCAAAACCACGTCTCACCTGGATCAGACTCTTGCCCTCAACCCCCTTCAGGAAGCTCCTAAACTTTTCCTTCTTCAGACAATCTTTGACGGCGTTGTCGCGGGCGAGCTCATTGAAGGTGGACAGGAGCTTCAGCGTGGCTGCATGGAGTTCGCTCATCTTGGCAGAGGAGATGCACGCGGTCGAGTCGGTACGAAAGAAGAATCTGCGAGGACACAACCAACGAGACGTTCTTCAAAATCATGCACACGGCACCTCACCTCTCCACACCACAATGTTACGAATCGCAAAACGACCGAACACCACGTAGCACCCCCAGCTTTGTGCCAAACACAATTTCATAACAAAAGGTTTTTGGGCTAGATCGCGTTATTTATAAATGTGTCGTAACCCTCCACCACCCGACACAGCCACACAGTAAAAAGTACCACATTTACAAAGGACAAACAGTTCACTACATTAGCCCACCGGTGTTGAGTGAATCAACATCATTTAAAAATTTGAGTACAACAAACACAATTTTTGTTGGGTCTAAAACTCATCCAGCGCTGTGCACAGCTCTCATTGAGCCCAGGTAAACCCCACGCGTTGCACAGAGATCCCCACAGCACAAGGCGTCTTCCCCAACACAGCGGCGGCACAGAGACCTGCAAGCGACGTCTGCAACTTCAACAACGACTGCTGCCCCCGTCGCGGCTTTTATGAAGCGCCTTCCAGTGACGTCACCACTCACACCCGCTCGCTCTCATTGTGCGATCGAGTGATTATCTCTTTGATTGGTCCCGTTCATCCAGTTTCCCGGCTAATTTACAAGGAAAGTCTGAGCACTGCGGCAACATCCACAGGCAATTCACTGGGAGGCGCGTGCCAAGCGGCCCCAGCATTGTCATCAAGCGGGCTCTTGATGGAGGGAGTGGAGGAGTTTGCACGGGGACGAATTAAACTAAATCTACACGGTCACTCGCAGCCGACACCACAACCCCCTGCTGTGATAATTGTACGTAAATGAGATGCCCGCGTTTTCACTGTCAGGATTTCACTGATATGTACATATACTGGTAGGAACCTCCTGGTTACACCAGCCCACAGGAGATTATTGTGTCCGTCCGTCCGTCGTGCAGGTAGGGGCTGGGTGGGGAGGGAGGGGCTCGGTGGAGAGGGGAGGGTGGGGCAGGGTGGGGAGAGGAGGGTGGGGAAAGGCTGTGTGGGGAGGGGCTGGGTGGGGAAGGGCTGGGTGGGGAGGAGCTGGGTGGGGTGGGGCTGGGTGGGGAGGGTGGGGGGGGTGGGGCTGGGTGGGGAGGGTGGGGGGGGTGGGGCTGGGTGGGGAGGGGAGGGTGGGGAAGGGCTGGGTGGGGAGGGTGGGGAGGGGCTGGGTGGGGAGGGGAGGGTGGGGAGGGGCTGGGTGGGGAGGGGAGGGTGGGGAGGGGCTGGGTGGGGAGGGAGGGTGGGGAGGGGTTGGGTGGGGAGGGTGGGGCTGGGTGGGGAGGGTGGGGAGGGGCTGGGTGGGGAGGGAAGGGCTGGGTGGGAAGGGGAGGGTGGGGCTGGGTGGGGGGTGGGAGGGGTGTGGCTGGGTGGGGAGGGGCTGGTCACCCCGTGGTGCCCTTATAAAGCTCAACGTTTAACCTACTCACGCCGGCTTGTGCCCGCCCTCACAGTCGGGCATATTTGCGGAATACACCACGCCGCCGTTGACCCTGGCCATTGACCGAGCAACCCAACGTTCCTACCAGCTCCCTCCGCAGGAATGTGTTTGATGACAATGCGGACTGCGTCAAACTGTGTTCAACGATGAGAACAACGTGCCCTCATTAGAACTACGAACGACCATAATTGAGGGCAGCGTGATCGTGATTGGTGGAGTTAGGGGCCGTCCATAAATGACGTCACAAAAAGTCCGACCCCCCCCTCAAATATGACGTCACAAAGCTCTGGCCCCCCCAAAAAAATATAACATGCTTCAAATCGCTTTAAACTATTGTCATTGTAGTGCATATTTAATGTGGCGCTGCACTTTGATGTTGTAGTAGAAAACATTTACTTAATAGTATATTTAATCAAGTAGAACGTGTTGTCTATATTTATTTAAAGTTGCGCATTTCGATTTGACGTTACATTTCTTAACCCCCCCACTCGTCACACATCGTCACAAATGTCTGACCCCCCCCCTAGGTGCGTGACGTCAATTATGGACGGCCCCAAAGCACGCGTTTCCCATTCGGCACTGGGATGCCGTCACTTGCGGCAAGACTCGGGTTGCCCCCGCGTGGCTGAGAAAAGAACAGAGCCCCGATTAATATTCAGCTTGGCAAGGTTTTATATCACGAGTTCATAAAGCCTGCCTTTGCTAGGAAAAGGTTTTCAATAAATATAATAATTAACCTCATGACGGACGCTTGTGTTATGACCGAAACGGCGTGTCTCCCTTATTTTTAAATCCTTTATATTAAGTTCGCTTGCTTGCTTACGACCGTGCAAATCTTTCGGTCGTTTTTTAACCCACTTCCCGTGATCCAATCGAGCTGACATTTTCCACACAGACTCGTTGTGCGTGACAATTAATGTTCGTGAAAAAAAAATTCCAAAATTTTACACTTTTTAGGACAAAAATATTATATTTAATTACCAATTGCTTAATGGTGCAATGCAATCATCTGACCCATAGGTGCAGCCATCTCAAGCCAGAGGACGAGAGGACTCTAGCCGCCACGCATATAAAGGATTTATAGTGAAAAACTTTGTTTTTACGGGTTATACTTGTTTCTATCTACGTGACTTTACCCAAAGGATCAGAGTATAATAATTAACCTCAAATTATTTTTTGACAATTTTTATCTACGATCAGACACTAACTACTCAAAAATGAATTAACTTATTACAGAGGGAAAGCTCATATCGTTTACGGCTTTTTTATTAATAAGATTTGAACATCATAAAATGTGTATTTTTTTCGTTCAAAACCACTTAAATCTGAAGTATCTCAAAAACAATCAAAGATAGGAAAATGGTTCTCCCTTTTATACTTGTTATTTAACGCTCTGAAAAAAAAAACCCACTATTATATTTTAAAGTTTCTGTATGGCACGCACAAACATGTTTTATAGCACTTCAAATCGAGATTTGGGGGCCTTAAAATGAAAAATCTCGTATTTTCAGATGTTTCCAATTATCTTAAAAGCTACCTATATGTAACAAAATTCAGATTTCTACCATGTCAGGAAGTACCCTAGAGGTTTGCGAGACAGATTAAGGTCTTTATATAGATTGGTGTTTTCTATTTTTTAAATATTATTAAGTATACATTGGTTTCATTCTTAATAAAGTCTAACCAAACTCAATTGTATTTACAAGTACAATAATGGAATATTGCTTGCACATCACAACTGTTGTAATTATTTCAATTGAACCGTCATGAGTAAATTATACTTGATGCATTCCTTGGCCCAACCGCTATTTCAACAGGGTGAGCAGCTCTCAAGATCACTTTCAAGTGTTAGAATTACCTTTAGTTACTAGTTTTCTTCATTATAAGTTTTTTTTCAAATAGATTAAATTTGTTTATTTTTAGGCCTTGCATTACAATTGAGACGGCGTGTTATGTACACCGTTTCAGTAGGCGTCAGATGAAACTATCGCTCAATTTAAACATTCAAGTTCAGGTGAAGTTCAGTCCTGCGGGATGAAAGGGATTCGGTATGAACAAAGCAGACAAACCCTTTAGTCACATTCCCACAATACTGCAAGACAAGGACATGCACCAACATCTCAGAGGTCATCTATAAACATAATTCACACGTGGCCAACCATTCCCTGGATTGCATACTTGTGCAATGTGAGAATATATCCGGGTCGCTGACGGATCACAACTCGTCACGATGATTGGCTCTGCCGGTCCTGGTCAATAGCCAATGGGGGGGGAAGTCTAGGGGCGTAGCCCTGACGTAATGGAAAGGTGACAGCTGTAAATAGAGGATTGGTTCTGCTGGCTTTAGCCACAGCCAATGGGGAGACGAGTCAGGGGCGTGGCCCCAGGAGCCTACGATGGAGTCTGGAAGATTTCAGAGGCTAACCAGGATTGGTGGAAGGGTTCCACGTGACCCGGGTAGTAAATAGGGGTGGAGACGAACACGTGGCCAGAACTGGAACGAACGGAGGGAAGAGGCCACGCCAGAGCGGGGGTCCAGGCTGCCACGTGGCTGCGCGCATCTCTATCCCTCTCACGCTGTCCATCAGCGGCGTGAAGGAGTTGTAATTAATGACAAATAAAGACCAGATTCCAGAAGTCGCTTCCACAACCTTTACACTTGGCATGTTAGAGGCAAACATGCAGAACACCGGGCTTTCTGGGGTCTTGGGAGAAATTGTGAAAAGTCTAATATGCACAACGTTTATTTCAAATGAACGTGCTGAAACCCTGAAAAAAAAATGTGCAACCGATCTCATTTCAACCCCCCCTCCTATTTGAGACTCAGAACGGTCCAAATTTGGTTGGAAACCAGCCCTCGAGCCACCTTCCAGAGCACACGTTAATTGCAGTTATGATGCCAGTCGTAGGAACAGAGCTTTTACGATTAGAGTAATATTTGGAGGTTGTAAAAAGCAGATAAATATCTTGGTCATATTTAGATACGTGCTGTTGATATTGCGCATAGATCTTGTTAAAGCATTCACGTATTAAATTCGTGCACCCTATCCTACGTCGAATAGATCTGGTTAATTGTATTAATCCTTCCAGTTATGGAAAACACAACCAGGGAAACGGATTCCTGATCACCAGACTTAGCCTGGTAGCCACCCATCATGGACATTGTAAAGGACCGTGCACGAGAAACCACTGCAGAACTTTCTATAACCAGAGTACCAAGTCACACGCACGGCACGTTGATGCGATCAAATGTTTATTTAATAGTATCTGATTCATTCAAACAGCCGCGTTACTCTTTGAATGCGGTCAGCGCGTGGGTCCTGCCATGCCGCTCGTGGTGCGCTCGGAAGTTGGGGTGGCAGCAGAATTTCAAGGCCGCGATGGTGATCACGAACTCGAGGAAGTCGACGTGCCCATCTTTGTCATCGCCAAGGTCCCTCAGGATGCGGCTCACCACGAACCCATCCACGGGATTCTGAAACGGAATCACAACAGCAAGAGTTAGACAAGCCTGGAACTGGACCGACTGCAGAACGGGTGAAGCCTCTAGCAATCAAGTGAGACACGGTTTAATTACATGCTAATGCAGGCAATTCTATCATGTTGATTAACAAAGCCAACCACAACAATATGTACTGCAGTCTCAGAATTAAACAAGATCCATTCGAGCCTTTAAGGCGACATTAATCCCTTAACGGGTATTCGCCCCGGATTAGGCCCCATCAGAAACCATCTCTACAAGGCCAAAACGCCACTTGCCACAATTATGGCTGGCGCCTCAAATGCGATTTTAGAAACCAGCGAAACGTCGTACTCTACAAATACATGTTGCCAGCTCTTCACACCGGTGTGCTAAAGTAGCAACCGATCGGCACGCTTTACATAACCACCCTCACCAATTTGGCCGTGTCGAGTTTAACGGGCATTTATATTTGCGCGGTCCAATCCAGAAACCTTTATTATGCAGAACACGGACGTTAAAAAACACAAGCTCAAAAAACAAAACCGGAGACTCAAAATGGGATCATGAGCATTGGGACTGGTCCAGACGAATATCAAAACCACGTCTCACCTGGATCAGACTCTTGCCCTCATCCCCCTTCAGGAAGCTCCTAAACTTTTCCTTCTTTAGACAATCTTTTACGGCGTTGTCGCGGGCGAGCTCATTGAAGGTGGACAGGAGCTTCAGCGTGGCTGCATGGAGTTCGCTCATCTTGGCAGAGGAGATGCACGCGGTCGAGTCGGTACAAAAGAAGAATCTGCGAGGACACCACAACCAACGAGACGGTCTTCAAAATCATGCACACGGCACCTCACCTCTCCACACCACAATGTTACGAATCGCAAAAGGACCGAACACCACGTAGCACCCCCAGCTTTGTGCCAAACACAATTTCATAACAAAAGGTTTTTGGGCTAGATCGCGTTATTTATAAATGTGTCGTAACCCTCCACCACCCGACACAGCCACACAGTAAAAAGTACCACATTTACAAAGGACAAACAGTTCACTACATTAGCCCACCGGTGTTGAGTGAATCAACATCATTTAAAAATTTGAGTACAACAAACACAATTTTTGTTGGGTCTAAAACTCATCCAGCGCTGTGCACAGCTCTCATTGAGCCCAGGTAAACCCCACGCGTTGCACAGAGATCCCCACAGCACAAGGCGTCTTCCCCAACACAGCGGCGGCACAGAGACCTGCAAGCGACGTCTGCAACTTCAACAACGACTGCTGCCCCCGTCGCGGCTTTTATGAAGCGCCTTCCAGTGACGTCACCACTCACACCCGCTCGCTCTCATTGTGCGATCGAGTGATTATCTCTTTGATTGGTCCCGTTCATCCAGTTTCCCGGCTATTTTACAAGGGAAGTCTGAGCACTGCGGCAACAACATCCACAGGCAATTCACTGGGAGGCGCGTGCCAAGCGGCCCCAGCATTGTCATCAAGTGGGCTCTTGATGGAGGGAGTGGAGGAGTTTGCAGGGGGACGAATTGAATTAAATCTACATGGTCACTGGCAGCCGACACCACAACCCCCTGCTGTGATAATTGTACGTAAATGAGATGCCCGCGTTTTCACTTCAGGATTTGACTGATATGTCCCCATGTACGTGGGTCTGCCGTTGTATCATGGTTTTCTTACTGGATGTCTAATGCAGAGGCCTTCTGTTTGAACTCGAGCGGCAATTGAACCACTGCCCACCCAGCATTGCAAAGATGTGCATCACAGGTATTTTATCAGCATGTTTCGCCAGCAGTGGCTGAACCACTATTTTCCAGCAGTAGCTTTGACCAAGTAATTACAAGCATGTATATTGTTGCTAACACCTCCTGTGTCTCAGAGCGGGGAATATGACCTGAGATTATTCAAACTGATCATTTTTGAACGACTCACACTCTTCATTGAGCGCAGTTTAATCGTGATTGGTGCAGTTTGGGGCCGTCCATAAATGACGTCACACGATTTTTGACGATTTTTTACCCCCCCCGCCCATCGTCACACGGCGTCACAAAAAGTCAGACCCCCCCCCTCAAATATGACGTCACAAAGCTCTGCCCCCCCCCCAAAAAAAAAAACAGGCTTCAAATCACTTTAAAATATTGTCATTGTAGTGCGTATTTAATGTGCCGCTGCATTCTAATGTTGTAGAAGAAACATTTATTAAAAAGTATATTTAATTAAGTAGAACGTGTTGTCTATATTTATTAAAAGTTGCGCATTTTGATGTGACGTCACATTTCTCAAACACCCCCCCCCCCCTCGTCACACATCGTCACAAATGTCTGACCCCCCTCCCCCCTAGGTGTACGCGTTTCCCATCAGGCGCTCGGATTCCGTCACGGGCGTCAAGACTCGTATTCTTAGGTTTTTTTCAGTAAAGTCACGTACGTAAAAAAATAAAAATTAAAAAAATAAAAATAAAATAAAAATCACGACGCAACACAAGACGGAGGCTTGTGTTGCCTCCGAAACGTCGTGATTTTTATTTTAAAATTTAAAAAAGTAAAATAAAAATAGAATAAAAATCACGACGTTTCGGAGGCAACACATGACGGAGGCTTGTGTTGCCTCCGAAACGTCGTGATTTTTATTTAATTTTTATTTTACTTTTAATAATTTTAATTTTTTACCTACGTGACTTTACCGAAAAAACCTAAGAATGTGAATCCTTGCAGTCACGAAAGCTTCAAATCTAGAGTCAAGGCTCGTGTCGCCCCCGTGTGGCTGAGAATGAGGAGATGTCCCGGATTGCTCGTTGCTTGGCAAGAGGTTTTTTTTATAACGCATTTGACTGCAAGTTTTGTGGTTAATGTAAGCATGATTCCTTGCAAAAGGTGTCAGTTTTGTTGCCGGAAAAATCCTATTAGTATGTTTTGGTACTGGCAAGAGAGGTCCCATGATGTGGCTGCTCACCCCGAGCTCTCATTACTCTGGTAGTGCGTTGTCTATGAACTGTGCGCCTTTTGGCGTCATCTGGTCGAACACCATATGAGACTAGGCTCTAGGGACAGCTTTCTCTGGTGTGGACCAATCAGTTTCAAAGACAATGCATAAATGATCAGAGTATTGTTTTTTGTTTGCATTTGACTGCAAGTATTGTGGTTAATGTAAGCATGATTCCTTGCAAAAGGTGTCAGTTTTGTTGCCAGAAAAGAGGGGAAAACCCCTATTAGTAACATCATTGGTGTTTAATATTTTTCTTTAATATAATCGGGTTATATTATGGGCATTGTGTTTGACGCAATCCACATTGTCTTAAATTATAAGTTTTAATAATCTCAGTTCATATTCCCTGGTCTGACATGCAGAAGGTGTAAGGTAAAGATGCAGCCTTGTAACGACCTGGTCAAGCCACCGCTGGCAAAACAAAGTGATCAAATACTGGATGGTGTGCATCGTTACAATGCTGAGTGGGAATTCATTCATCAAACTCTGCAGCTATGGCAGCTATGGCTGCAGAGTTTGGTAGTACATGTTGTTTATGTCGTTTATTGTGAAAATTCGGTCACAGTTCCTATGATTACTGTTTCATTGCTTTTATGGCTTTATTTTGGTGATTTTCGAAACGTTTTTTGGTTTGGCCATGTCTGTTTGTTGTAGTACGGAGTTAGACTGATGGCCTTAATCTAAGTTGTCTTGTGGTTGTTGTTGTTGTTTGACTTGCATCCCACTGGGATTTTTGCACAGTGTTGGTGTACGGTGCTTTTTCTGCAATATTTTTCTCTCTTTTCTTGGATTTTCTGTTTGCACTTAGTCACTTTAAGATGTTTTCTTGTTCATGTTTTTGTTTTTTGTTTGTTGCGGTTGCACCCGATTCAAGTGCCGAATGGCTCACAGGGCTATACCTAATAAGTGAACTTGAACTTGGGAGATCAAACCGAAGACCTCTGCAGCATTACACATCCAGTGAGCAAACCATGACACCACGGCAGGCCCACGTGCATACTTCAGTCTCAATCAAATTCTGAAGTGAAAACGGGGGCATCTCATTTAATTGTAATTTTAGTCACTGCAGAAGTAAGCCTCGGCAAGGTAAGGTAAAAGTGTAAAAAGCAACGAGCCTACATTTACCCTACCTTTTACCTTACCACAATACAATCACTCTACCCTACCTTTTACCCTTTAGCAGGTAAGGTAAAAGGTAAAAAGCAACGAGCCTACCTTTTACCCTACCCTTGACCCTTACCCCTTGGCATGTCGACACATTTACCCTTTATCTTTACTCTTTTACCCGGTAAAAAGGGTACAATTACCTTACCTTGCCGAGGCCTACTGCAGAGGCCGTGGTCTTGGCTGCGAGTGACGACGTAGATTGATTTAAACTGAATTCGTCTTCGTGCAAACTCCTCCACTCCTCTCTCCATCAAGCGTCTGCTTGATAACAATGGCGGGGCCGCGTGGCACGCGCCTCCAAGTTAATTATCTGTTGACGTTGTTGCTGCTGCTGCTGTGCTCACGCATCATGGACTTTCCTTGTAAATTAAAACTGGCTAAACGGGACCAAATCAAATAAACTCATCACTCGATCGCACAATGAGAGCGAGCAGGTGTGAGTGGTGACGTCACTGGACGCGCTTTATAAAAGCCGCGACGGGGGCAGCAGCAGCAGTTGTTCAAGTTGCAGACGTCGCTTGCAGGTCTCTGTGCCGCCGCTGTGTTGGGGAAGACGCCTTGTGCTGTGGGGGATCTCTGTGCAACGCGTGGGGTTTACTTGGGTTCGATGAGAGCAGTGCGCAGCGCTGGCTGAGGGTTTAGACCCAACAAATTGTGTTTGGAACAAAGCTGGGTGGTGCTACGTGCTGATGTTCGGTCTTCTTCTTGGTTCTTTCGGTAAAGTCACGTAGAATGGAAATAATAAAATAATACAAATAAAACCTAATAAAATAATTCTCACGACGTTTCGATGGAGAGCAGGTCTGTCGAGAAGACGGAGTCTGAAATGACATTACACGGACAATGAAATGACATTTCAGACTGTCTACTCGACAGACCTGATCTCCACCTGAGGACGGCTGCTTGCGTTGTGGCCGAAACGTCGTGAGAATTATTTTATTGTTTTATTTTTATTATGTCATTCTACGTGACTTTACCGAAAGAACCAAGAAGATGAATCCCTGCAGTCACGAAAGCTTTAAATCGAGATGTTCAGTCGTTTTGCGGTTCGTCACATTGTGGTGTGTAGAGTGAGGTGCCGTGTGCATGATTTGAAGACTGCGACGTGGGCAGCTTCCGTTGTTATTGAAGTTGCAGACGTCGCCTTCAGGTTTCTGCGTGCGGCTACCGCTGCTGCTGTTGGGGGAAGATGCTTTGTGGAGTGGGGATCTCTACAACGCGTGGGTTTTATCTGGGTTCGGCGAGAACAGTTCCCTGGCTGAGGGTCAGGCCATACGGGACAAATTGGTGGTTTTGTGGTTGCCGTGTTTAATCATCTTCACGGGAGTGACGTCCGTCTCGCTCTGTCCTCTGCAGATTCCTCTTTCGTACCGACTCGACCACGTGCATCTCTTCTGCCAAGATGAGTGACCTCCATGCAGCCACCCTGAAGCTCCTGGCCACCTTCCATGAGCTCGCCCACGACAACGCTGTCAAAGATTGTCTGAAGAAGGAAAAGTTCAGGAGCTTCCTCAAGGGGGATAAGGGCAAGAGTCTGATCCAGGTGAGGACGTGGCTTTTGATATTCGCATGGACGAGTCCCTCTGTTAATCGTCATATCTTGAGTCTCCGGTTTCATCTTTTTGACCTTGTATCTTCGAATCTCCGTTCTGCATAAAGTTATAAGTTTGATTGCGTAAATGTGTATCTATCGTTTCAATCTTACACGGACAATTAGTAATGTTTGTGCCGTAACCAAAACGTGACAATTTCTACAGCACACATGTTATGGAGCGCAAACTCAAAACATTTAAAATTAGTTTTTTGCTGTCGCTTGCAGTCGGCTTCATCAGGCGATAGCTATAATTGTAAGTCTGCCTGGTTAAGGTCTGAGAGGGGTAAAAGTGGTGGCATCACTATGGGCCTATCTGAACCAGGTGGCTTAATGTTGTCTAAATTGCAATGCACCATGTTTAACGAGAATGCAGTACCCCCTTTTTAAATCATTTATATTAAGTTTGCGTGCTTGCTTAGGACCGTGCAAATCTTACGGTCGTTTTTTAACCCACTTCCCGTGATCCAATCGAGCTGACATTTTGCACACAGACTCGTTGTGCGTGACAATTTATTTTCGTGAAAATTTTTCCAAAATTCTACACTGTTTAGGGAAATGTTTTTTAAATATTTAATTACCAATTGCTTAATGGTGGCAGACAATCATCTGAACCATAGGTGGCAGCCATCTCAAGCCAGAGGACGAGCGGACTCGAGCCGCCACGCATATAAAGGATTTGTAGTGAAAAACTTTGTTTTTACGGGTTAAAATTTTATGGCTTTGCTTGGGCCGTTTAATCAACACGCAGAAGAATATGCACATGTTTATCCGAGAATATGCAATATATTGGCTGCGCACCGTTAATCAACTTTCAATGAAATGATCTGCATTGGCATTTGAAATTAAACCGGATGTGCGATTTGATTTTTTTGCTGTAGATTTCGCCCATGGTTCTGTCTTTGCCAGTCTGTTACCTCGGTTCATTGTTTTCTCGTAACTCTTGCTGTCGTGATTCCATTCAGAATCCCGTGGATGGGTTCGTGGTGAGCCGCATCCTGAGGGACCTTGGCGATGACAAAGATGGGCACGTCGACTTCCTCGAGTTCGTGATCACCATCGCGGCCTTGAAATTCTGCTGCCACCCCAACTTCCGAGCGCACCACGAGCGGCATGGCAGGAGCCACGCGCTGACCGCATTCAAAGTGTAACGCGGCTGTTTGAAATGATACGGATACTGTGAAATAAACATTTGATCGCATAAACGTGGCGTGCTTGTGACTTGGTACTTTGGTTATAGAAAGTTCTGCAGTGGTTACGCATGCACTGTCCTTTGCAATGTCCACAATTGGCGGCTACCAGGATAAGTCTGGCGATATGAAATCCCAGAAATCCGTTTCCCTGGTTGTGGTTTCATAACTGGAATGCCGAATCAAGTTGACCAAATCTATTCGACGTAGGATAGGGTGCCCTATTGTATACGTGATTGCGTTGACAAGATCTATGCGCAATATCAACAGCACGTATCTAAATATGACCAAGATGGTTATCTGTTTTTACAACCTTAACATTACTATAATCGTAAAGGCTCCATTCCCACGACTGGCATCATAACTGCAACCAACGTGTGCTGTGGATGGTGGCATGAGGGCTGGTTTTCAGCCACATTTGGACCGTTCCGAGTCTGAAATGGGAGGGGGGGGAGTAGAAATGAGATTGGTTGCACTTTTTTTTCAGGGTCTCGGCACTTTCATTTCAATATAACTAGTTTTTCATATTAGCAGACTTTAAACAACTTTGCCCAAGTCCCCAGAAAGCCCGGTGTTCTGCGTGTTTCCCGCGAACATGCCAAGTATGAAATCAAGTAAATGGTTGGACACTTGTGAATTTGTTTAGAGATTACCTCTGAGATGTTGGTGCATGTCCTTGTTTTGCGTTGTGGGAATGACTGAAGTTCAGGTCTGCTGCGTTCATACCGAATTCCTTGAATCCCCCAGGACTGAACTTTACCATAGTTTGTGTAACGCCTACTGAAACGGTGTACATGACACGACGTCTCAATTGTAATGCAAGGCCTAAAAATAAACTAAATGTAGTTGAACAAAATTACAATAAAGGAAACTATAAACTAAAGGTAATTCTAACACTTGAAAGTTCTTTTGAGAGCTGCTCTCACGCTGTTGAAATTGCGGTTGGGCCAAGGAATGCATCAAGTATATTTTACTCATGACGGTTCAATTAAATAATTACAACAGTTGTAATGTGGTGTGCATGCAATTATTCCATTAATATACTTGCAAATACAATTGAGTTTGGTAAGACTTTATTCCGAATAAAACCAATGTATACTGATAATATTTAAGAAATACAAAACCAATATATACAAAGACAATCTGCGTCTCAAACCTCTCGGGTACTTCCAGACCTAGTAGAAAGTTGAAGTTTGGTACATGGGTAGTTTTAAGACAATAGGAAACATCTAAAAATCCGAGATTTTTCATTTTAAGGCCCCCAAATCTCGATTTGAAGTGCCCTAAAACATGTTTGTGCGTGTCATACAGAAACTTTTAAATATAATATTGTGGGTTTTTTTGTTTCGGAGCGTTAAACAGCAAATAAAATGAACGGGAGAACCATTGTCCAATCTTTCATTGCTTTTGAGATCTTTCAGATTCAAGAGGTTTTGAACGAAAAAAATATGCATTTATGATGTTCAAATCTGATTAATTAAAACATCGTAGAAGATATGCGCTTACCTTCAGAGTATTAAGTTCATTCATTTTTGAGTAGTTAGTGTCTGATCGTAGATAAAAATTGTCAAAAAATCATTTGAGGTTAATTATTATACTCTGGTTCTTTGAGTAAAGTCACGTAGATAGAATTTGTTTATTAAAAAAAACACGGCGTTTCGGTCGCAACACAAGAGTCCGTCATCAGGTTCATTATTATATTTATTGAAAACCTTTTCCTAGCAAAGGCAGGCTTTATGAACTCGTGATATAAAACCTTCTGCCAAGCTAAATATTAATCGGGGCTCTGTTCTTTTCTCAGCCACGCGGGGGCAACACGAGTCTTGCCGCCTGTGACGGCATCCCAGCGTCTAAGGGGCCGTCCATAAATGACGTCACGCACCTAGCAGCGGGGGGGGTCTGACGATGTGTGACAAGGGGGGGGGGGGTGAGAAATGTGACGTCACATCAAAATGCGCAACTTTAAATAAATATAGACAACACGTTCTACTTAATTAAATAGACTTTTTGATAAATGTTTTCTCCTACAACATCAGAGTGCAGCGCCACATTAAATACGCACTACAATTACAATAGTTTAAAGCGATTTGAAGCATGTTTTATTTTTGAGGGGAGGGGGCAGAACTTTGTGACGTCATATTTGAGGGGGGTCTGACTTTTTGTGACGCCGTGTGACGAAGGGGGGGGGGGGAGGTCAAAAATCGTCCAAAATCGCGTGACGTCATTTATGGACGGCCCTAACTCCACCAATCACGATCACGCTGCCCTCAATTATGGTCGTTCGTAGTTCTAATAGGGGCACGTTGTTCTCATCGTTGAACGCAGTTTGACGCAGTCCGCATTATCATCAATTATCTGTTACGATAACCTCAGTTCATATCACCTGCTCCGATATACAGGAGGTGGCAACATGTTGGTCAAGCGACAGCTGTCAAAACATACTGTGGTGTCCCTATACTCTTTGGTTCTTTCGGTAAAGTCATGTAGGTAGAACAAATATATGAGAAAAAATATTTAAAACATTTTTTTTACCTACGTCACTTTACCGGAAAAACCAAAGAGTATGGATTCCTGCAGTCACGAAAGCTTCTAATCGAGATTGTGGTGGACCTCTTTAAAATGCTGGGTGGGCATTGGTTCATCTGCCGCTCGGGGAACTCAACCCGAAGACCTCTGCATTACACATCCAGCGAGCAAACCTTGACACCACGGCAGATCCACGTATATAACACATTCCTGCGGAGGGAGCTGGTAGGAACGTTGGGTTGCTCGGTCAATGGCCTGCAGGGTCAACGGCGGCGTGGTGTATTCCGCAAATAGGCCCGACTGTGAGGGCGGGCGCAAGCCGGCGTGAGTAGGTGAAACGTTGAGTTTTATAAGGGCACCACGGGGTGACCAGCCCCTCCCCACCCAGCCCCACCCCTCCCACCCCCCCACCCAGCCCCACCCTCCCTACCCAGTCCTCCCCACCCTCCCCACCCAGCCCCTCCCCACCCTCCCCACCCAGCCCCTCCCCACCCTCCCCACCCAGCCCCTCCCCACCCTCCCCACCCAGCCCCTCCCCACCTTCCCCTCCCCACCCAGCCCCTCCCCACCCTCCCCTCCCCACCCAGCCCCACCCTCCCCACTCCACCCAGCCCTTCCCTGCACGACGGACGGACGGACACAATCATCTCCTGTGGGCTGGTGTAACCAGGAGGTTCCTACCAGTATATATGTACATATCAGTGAAATCATGAAGTGAAAACGCGGGCATCTCATTTACGTACAATTATCACAGCAGGGGGTTGTGGTGTCGGCTGCCAGTGACCATGTAGCTTTCAATTAATTCGTCTCCGTGCAAACTCCTCCACTCCCTCCATCAAGAGCCCGCTTGATGACAATGCTGGGGCCGCTTGGCACGCGCCTCCCAGTGAATTGCCTGTGGATGTTGTTGCCGCTGTGCTCAGACTTCCCTTGTAAAATAGCCGGGAAACTGGATGAACGGGACCAATCAAAGAGATAATCACTCGATCGCACAATGAGAGCGAGCACGTGTGAGTGGTGACGTCACTGGACGCGCTTCATAAAAGCCGCGACGGGGGGCACCAGTCGTTGTTCAAGTTGCAGACGTCGCTTGCAGGTCTCTGTGCCGCCGCTGTGTTGGGGAAGACGCCACGTGCTGTGGGGATCTCTGTGCAACGTGTGGGGTTTACCTGGGTTCGATGAGAGCAGTGCGCAGCGCTGGCTGAGGTTTAGACCCAACAAATTGTGTTTGTTGTACTCAAATTTTAAATTATGCTGATTCACTCAAAACCGGTGGGCTAAAGTGGTGAACTGTTTGTCCTTCGTAAACGTGGTACTTCTTAAATCCTTTATATTAAGTTCGCTTGCTTGCTTAGGACCGTGCAAATCTTTCGGTCGTTATTTAACCCACTTCCCGTGATCCAATCGAGCTGACATTTTCCACACAGACTCGTTGTGCGTGACAATTAATGTTCGTCAAATTTTTTTCCCCCAAAATTTTACATTTTTGGACAAAAATATTATATTTAATTACCAGTTGCTTAATGGTGCAATGTAATCATCTGACTCGTTGGTGACAAGGACGAGAGGACTCTAGCCGCCACGCATATAAAGGATTTATAGTGAAAAACTTTGTTTTTACTGGTTATACTTATTACAGTTTGGCTGTCGGGTGGTGGAGGGTTATAACACATTTATAAATAACGCGATCTAAACCAAAAACCGTTATTATGAAAGTGTTTGGAGCAAAGCTGGGGGTGCTACGTGGTGTTCGGTCGTTTTGCGATTCGTCACATTGTGGTGTGGTGAGGTGCCGTGTGCATGATTTGAAGACCGTCTCGTTGTCTGTCGTGTCCTCGCAGATTCCTCTTGCGTACCGACTCGACCGCGCATCTCCTCTGCCAAGATGAGCGACCTGCATGCAGCCACGCTGAAGCTCCTGTCCACCTTCAATGAGCTCGCCTGCGACAACGCTGTCAAAGGTTGTCTGAAGAAGGAAAAGTTTAGGAGCTTCCTGAAAGGGGATGAGGGCAAGAGTCTGATCCAGGTGAGACGCAGATTTCATTTTCACATAGAAGAGTCCATCCATTTATCTCATTTTTGTTTATTTATTTGGCATCATACCTTTCCAATCTCCCCTTTCTGACCATGTACGCATACAGTCCACTGCTCCAAATGGGGGTCTTTCTCACACTTTTTGGTTTGACACAAATGTCGCCGTTATTAGCAGGTGTGAGCTTAACTTTGGCGCATACAAGGTGGGTTAAAAGCGTGTCGTAGAACCGTGGCATTCCTGCCTGAGTCATCTCCCTATGGCCTATAACGCCGGCTGTTCATGCAGTCGCCTGTCCCAGCTGATCCCATGCCTTGCTTCAAGGTCGAGCACATTATCATCTCGACCCATTTAGTTAACACTGCTTTTTGGAGGAAAGGTGTGTCCAAGCATACTCGTGGCACATACTCATTATCTTTGCACACTACAGCGATGTGTATCCAATGTTCATAGCCTCTGGTTTCGGCAGGCATGTGGTGCAACTTCGGACCGTTTTCAGTAATGCTGTTTTGAGTTTCATGCTAAATTTTCATCCCCTCATGGCAAATATTGCATCTTCCACACACAAAGATAATCCTGTCCTACTCTGTAGTTTTGGGTAATTCAATTGTGCCAAATCCCGTGTTTTTAATCTCGCGTGCACTTTTTTTATCCGCCATTTGCCTGAAGTATGCGTTTGTGGATGGTGCGAGGTGCATTGCGATACGTTTCTAAATGCCCTGGGCTTCTCTGCGTGTGCCACCGTTGTGAGCCTCCCTTGCACCAGTTTTACTTGCTAAATATTTTGCCGATGTTCTGCAATCTGTCGCCTAAATCCAGGCGAACTCCTTGTCTCCTCTTGCTTGTTATGCTTCCATTCAGAATCCCGTGGATGGGTTCGTGGTGAGCCGCATCCTCCGGGACCTTGGCGATGACAAAGATGGGCAAGTCGACTTCCTCGAGTTCGTGATCACCGTCGCGGCCTTGAAATTCTGCTGCCACCCCAACTTCCAAGCGCACCACGAGCGGCATGGCAGGAGCCACGCGCTGACCGCATTCAAAGAGTAACGCGGCTGTTTGAATGATACGGATGTTGTGAAATAAATCTCGTGGTTGCATAAACGTGCCGTGTTGGACTGTGCTCTGGGTATGGAAACTACCATGGTGGTTTCGCTGCGCTATATTAGCAATGGGGTTGATTTTAGTCTAACACGTAGATCGCGTGATTTATTCGTGTGTCGTAACCCTCCACCACCCGACACGGCCAAACGGTAAAAAAAATGTGTCGCGTTTACAAAAGACAAATAGTTTACTACTTTAGTCCACCGGTGTGTTTTGAAGACTGCATCAACATTTACAATTTTTAAGTCCGACGTTTCGCTGGTCATTACATCCAGCAGCATCGGGACAATTTGCCAGAATATCGAGGCCCTCCACGTGATCCCGGTCGTAAATAGAGCAGCATGGTGACGATCTTTTAACTCCATCTGGTGCAGCGATTTGAGGGGTTGATCTACTCTGGTTCCACGAATGCGTACAGTCCCATAGCTCTGCGGATTTATTCCAAGCAGTTGCGTTGGAGGCAGTCTCGTTGTTCAGCAAGTGCCAGGAGCGTTTTGCCGCTTTACAATTAATGGTCTTTCAAGGCAAAATGAGAACTGGAAGAGTCACGGGGAGTAAGGGTTTGATACGAGCAACGGGTGAAGCCGAGAGATCTTTACAAGGTTTACAATGTATCTCGGCAAGAAACGTCTGAAAATATACTACCAACATTCCTGTGGAGGGAACTGGTAGGAACGTTGGGTTGCTATGTCAATGGCCAGGGTCAACGGCGGCGTGGTGTATTCCGCAAATATGGCCGACTGAGGGCGGGCACAAGCCGGCGTGAGTAGGTTAAACGTTGAGATTTATAAGGGCACCACGGGGTGACCAGCCCCACCCCACCCAGCCCCTCCCCTTTCCACACAGCCCCACCCCTCCCATTTTGGATGCACGACGGACGGACACAATAATCCCCTGTGGGCTGGTGGAACCAGGTGGTTCCTCCCAGTATAAGTTGTCTCCATTGTGTTTTATTACAGAACGGGTGAGATGACATTCAACATTTACAATCCAATTGGCAACTATCATGGAGAGGAACATGTTCGCAGGCTCAGACTTGTTCGGCCATCTTGCTATGGGAGGGATATCCTGTCATGACCAGCAATTTGCATGATTGTACCACAACCATAGGCAACGAAACGCATGAAAATACCAGCATAATATACACGCAAAATGGTGTATTATGAGGTAGACAGAAAAAGATCGCAAGTATCCCCAGCAAGCTTTACGAGTCAAGATAACGTCACTCTTCTTTGTTCGGCGTGATGTTTAATGTTTCATTCCGTGTGCTCGGAGTTTATTAAGGATCTCAAACTCAGTTTAAGAAGAACCCAGCAAGTGGAGCAAACAACACATGCCCCCTATCGCCATTGTTTGCAGAGGTTCGTGGTGCAAAAAGTCACGTAGAAGGGAAGTAATAAAATAATAAAAATAAAACATAATAAAATTATTCTCACGTTTCGGCCACAACGCAAGCAGCCGTCCTCAGGTAAAAACCAGGTCCGTCGAGGCGACGGACCTGGTCGAGGAGACGGACCTGGTTTTCACCTGAGGACGGCTGCTTGCGTTGTGGCCGAAACGTCGTGAAAATTTCATTTTATGTTTTATTTGTATTATTTCCCTTCTACGTGACTTTACCGAAAGAACCAAGAATATGAATCCCCGCAGTCACGAAAGCTTTAAATCGAAAAATAAAACCATCCAATTTACGCAATTGATGTGGAAAGCCCAACGACGTGATCTGTCTTCTCACAAATTAGTTTAAGAAATAGTAGTAGGTTTTTACCCTTTAAACTGGTACAAAACTGACACCTTTATACAAAGCATCATGTTTGCAATAACCGCAACACAAGCAGCCAAAATGCCAACAAAAAGAAACAACTCTGATAATGATAATGATATGCACTGTCCTTGAAGTTGATTGGTCCACACCCGAGACAGCTTTTCTTAGAGCCTAGTCTCCATTGGTGTTGGACCAGATGACGCCAAAAGGCGTAGAACTCAAAAACAGCACACTATCAGAGTATTTAGAGCTCGGGGTAAGCTTCTTTTTGTTTGCATTTTGACTGCTTGTGTTGTGGTTATTGCAAACATGATGCCTTGTATAAAGGTGTCAGTTTTTGTACCAGTTTAAAGGGTAAAAACCTACTACTATATTTGCCACTGGTAAAAGAGGTCTCATAGTGTAGTTTAAGAAAGTTTAGGCGCATCCACAACTCGACAAGACGATGTGATGGTACGGAAACTGCGACTTTGGTATCAGTCAGTGTCTTAAGATACATCTGTGAGTCGGCATAAAAGTTCAAATGTACAGTAGGCGGTGAAGTTGCTGTTTGTAATCTCAATTGAGTAATATGCAGGTAATATTTCAGCATTTGGATGTTTGGCCAATATCGGTTACACTTCTTTTTTTTAGCTATGGGAGGAAACTGGAGAAACTGGAGGAAAATCATGCTGAACAGGGGGAGAACAAATACACTCCTTGCAGAAAGATGCCTGAGATGGGAACTGAAACCACGCTAATCTTGCTGTGAGGCACAGGTGTTACCACTGCCTAACTCTACCACCATACAAGTATACAAGCCAGAGGCTAGTTCAGCTTCTGATGTGAAATGTAGTGTTTGTTTTATGCATAAAGACCAATATACACTAGACATTTCCATTGCAGTCAATGGCGATGCAATCACATTGCACGGTTTGCACCCGATTCGCTTCCAACAATTGCAAGAATTCCAGGTGAAATGCTTTACCACTGAGGGCGATGCATGCGAGTGCAATATTGTCGCAAAAGATAGAAACACATGCATACGTACATACACAGAAACAAATATTCCCCTTGTAGTCTTCAACAATCTGTTGGGGAACAAGCTAAAGCTGTTAGGGAGTACCGATGATGACCAGAATACGACACGAGGGGGTGGTTTGGCTCGCACCAAACATGGCCATGTGATGTTTACACACTACACCAGGTACTCATTAAATGGTGATTTGATCTAGTGGAGGCCCATAACCCGTTCAGATATTCATCACTGATATTTGGTCTGTGAGCAGGAATCAACCTCATTCGCCGGGGTTCATAGTGCAGTGCGTTAACCACTACACCTACCGCTCCCCACATACACACAACATGCAAACACATACGTACGTTGACTCATGCATACACGCATATTGCACATGCACACAGCAACACGCGTACACGTATGGAGTGTGACTGCATGAAACCGCATCGCGACCATTTTTACACTGTAATAACGTTGCAATACTGTCGAAAGTAATGCGAACGAAAGTGCTCCATAGGATTGCAATCCATCAGGTGCACAGAAATTGCACGGTGTATTACATTAGGTACGGAAGTCAATGACAAGATTCAAATAAGCCGCTCTTGCACACGGGACCATCTTGGTCTTACACGTTCTCACCTGGATCAACGGATAAACTTAAATCATTCATAACAGTGGGTAGGACATGTCACTAGATGATTGATGGTAGGTAGATGAGTGCGTAGAGGGGAGTTGAGCAATACAAGAGGGGAAGATGAAGACGGGGGCGAGTTCACGGAGGATCTTAAAAGTCAGTGAGAGCGATCGTGAAATTGATCTGGTATCGGATTGGAATATATATACACAGACATAATTTCAACCGTGATGATGGTTACAAACTGAGTAACCATTGGAAAGATGTGATTAACCATGCAAAAAAGATTTAACTACACTTATTTGGACCATCTTATTTGACAGACAACTATTACAGGTTATTGATAGACAGCCAGTTTTGTTTTACCAGGTTTAGTTTTTTCTTTTTTCAAACTTTTGTTATGTAGGCTAGGCGTAGTCACAAACCGCACCTCTCCATAACAAAGGCTCAGTCTTTTGTTATGCAGTCTATTCTTAGTCTTAACCCTCACCTTACCATATTAATAAAAAGTGTGCCGTACTTGGCCCTTCCCCTCTTCAACCATTATATATACGGAGTGGTAGCTCTTGTAATCTCTCATTTACTTGATACAGCTGTCGTGGCTGTGACGGTTCCACCTGAAGACGGAAACATGTGTTGCCTCCGAAACGTCGTGATTTTTATTTTATTTTACTTTTATTAATTTTAATTTTTTACCTACGTGACTTTACCGAAAAAACCTAAGAATATTGGGAGACAGTCGAACGGCGGGAGCGTAGAAGCCACTTGGTTCCGTTTACGGGTGCCGACGACAGCTGTGGAATCTTCCACGACTCAGGGCCGATGGAGGCTTGTGCAGCACGCCGATGTCAGTGGCTGGACAGTCCACCGTGTTTGGTGAAGGTTGCATCACGGTCGAGATTATTAACCAGCGATGAGGGAGTCTGTACGAACCACAAGGCAGACACACACGCACACGCCGGAACAAGCGCACCGTTAATTCACAACGAGCTGTCGAGCCCAGTTCACCATCCTTGTGTAATAAGAGCCTATGTCAGATTCACGTGGTGATCGGCTTTGCCGGTCCCGCTTTACAGCCAATGGGGGGAGAGCCTGGGAGCATGGCCGCGGCGTGATCACGGGATGTCAGCTAGGTGATTGGTTTCGTTGGTCTTGGCCTCAGCCAATGGGAAGACAAGTCGGGGGCGTGGTCCCGGGAGTTGATGGGGGATCTGGAACATTCGGCGCAGGCTATTGAGGATTGGCTGGAGTGTACCACGTGACCCAGGCATTAAATAAGGGGAGAGAGGAGAGACACGGGGTCAGACACGGAACTAAGAGAGGGAGAGGCCACGCGCGAGTGGGGCTCCGGGTGCCACGTGGTGGTGGGTCTCTGGTGACTGACTGCCCGCTTCCCGTTGCCTGCCAGCAACGGGGAGTGTTTGTGAACTGCAAAGGAAGTGAAATAAAAGGACCGATTCTACAAGCCGTCTCCAGCGTGTCATAACACTTGTTATGCAATAAGTGTAGCAGCACCGGGAGTGGGAGTCAAACCGTTGCCTCCTCACCACCGCCCTCCTGGTTGTACTGGACGAGCGACTCAGCCCAGACATCGGGGACCTTCAGTGCCGGTCGCGGCTGCCGGCAGAAGCAGCAGTAGAGAACTCCTGTGGGAGACACGGCACGTTAATACTGGTAGGAACCTCCTGGTTACACCAGCCCACAGGGGATTATTGTGTCCGTCCGTCCGTCGTGCATCCAAAAATAGGAGGGGTGGGGCTGGATGGAGAGGGGAGGGTGGGGAAGGGCTGGGTGGGGAGGGTGGGGAGGGGAGGGTGGAGAGGGGTGGGGCTGGGTGGGGAGGGGCTGGGTGGGGAGGGGCTGGGTGGGGAGGGTGGGGCTGGGTGCTTGGTGGGAGGGGTGAGGCTGGGTGGGGAGGGGCTGGTCACCCCGTGGTGCCCTTATAAAACTCAACGTTTAACCTACTCACGCCGGCTTGTGCCCGCCCTCACAGTCGGGCATATTTGCGGAATACACCACGCTGCCGTTGACCCTGGCCATTGACCGAGCAACCAACGTTCCTACCAGCTCCCTCACCAGGAATGTGTTTCAGCAGTCGCTCACCGGGTGGGCCTTTATGACGTTGCTCAAATTCAACAAACGTGCGAACGTGTCAATTGAAACTGTCATCGTGCTGCTTGTTGCTGACCGTTTTGACGTGCGGGTCTGTGCTCAGCAACTTTGTATATCGTTTATTGTTAAATTTAAAACACAGTTCCTATGATTACTGTTGTTACATTGTTTTTACAGCTTTATTTTGGTGATTCGAAAACATATGGTTAATCTAAGTTGACTTATGGTTGTTGTTGGCTTGCACCACATTGTGATGTTTTGCACACAGCGTTTTAATAAAAAAGAAATTGGGAATATTTGATGGTTTATTCCAGGATGTTTCTGTTGCGCGTCGTTGCTTTTGGATGTTCTGTGTTCATATTTAGTTTGTTGCGGTTGCACCCGACTTAAGAGCCGCATGGCTCACAGGGCTATACCTAATAAATGAAACTTGAACTGTGTATTTATTCTAGATTTGAAGCTTTCGTGACTGCAAGGATTCATATTCTTAGGTTTTTTCGGTAAAGTCACGTAGGTAAAACATTTAAATTAATAAAAGTAAAATAAAAAATAAAATGAAAACCACGACGTTTCGGAGGCAACACAAGCTCCCGTCTTCAGGTGTAACCGTCACAGCACGATAGCTGTATCAAGTGAGAGAAATTCAAAGAAAACAGTCCTTGTATATATATACTGGTTGAGGGTGGGAGGAGCCAAGGTAGGCACCTGGATATTATTGTTGTGAGGTTTGGTGCGGCTGAAGCACGCTGCTAGGAATGAGCCTTTGTTGTGTAAACTAGGTGCGGCTGCTGTAAAGGTGCGTGTAAATGGGACTGAGCCCTTTGTTATGTAGAGGTGATGCGGCTGAAATCGCTGCCAGGACCGTGTAAGCTAGTTTATTTTATTTTACGTACAATATATATTTAAAATAATAATAACAATAAAAGTTTTCAGCCGAACAGAATTGGCCCTCACCAAGCAGCAGCAGAGTGAGGATCGGAAACACAATGGCGGCCACGCCGTCGAATCCGAGGCCCACCGACCCAGCGGGGGTCACGCAACCCGAGCCCTTGAGTAGGCCCAAGCAGTGGCAGGCACGCACGGTGATTTGTCTCGCCTCTCCGAGTCCCTCCCGGTCCCTCAGCAGCACCGAGAGCTGGTGCACCCCGGGCAGGGGGCCCCTGCCTGAAGGGGTCACACGTGCCTGCAATCGTGCGTTCGTGGCTTGATAGAGGAAAGGGGGGCACGGGTGGGATGGTGGGGTGGGGGGGCGTGCAATGGTGGCAGTAGAGGTATAAGTAGAAGCAATGGCAGGGGTAGCAGCAACATGGTGATACAAATTTTTTAGTATCTTTGAATAAATGACTAGCACTGTAATAATAAACTTTGTATGTCTATGGGGTTTACATGCCTCATACCCATATTGCCTTCTCATTGACCCCAACATGGCCATTATGAACTCCCTGATAAAGTCATGGAGTATACTGAACCCCAAGGGTTGAATGATAACGAGTTTTTATATATATGTAGTAGGTTCGAATTAGGTGCACACACACGCAGCTTGGAGGCAACACTATTTATTAAACGGTAAGTAATATAACACTGTACATAAGGTGGTGAGCACCTTCCTCAACTCACTAACACTCTGGAACACGACACAGACTGGACCAGGCAGGCAACGGCCTGCCTGGCCCAGGACGATGACTCGGGACTTGACGACCGATGATGTCTTCACTTTGGAGTACAGTACAACAGCCTCGCTCTGCGTTCACACCACGCTTATATCTCGTTTGGCGTGGCTGGCTCCGCCCCGGCGTGGCTGGCTCTCTTCAGGCCACGCCTCCCTTCCCAGGACACGCCTCACTTCCCCCACCTCTGGGAAGGTCCGGATCCCTCCAGCACGTGACCCCCCAGGCACCCCCTTGGGGCCCCCAGCCCTCGTACAGGCCGACACAGTAGTGACCATTCTATGTCACTACATCACCCCCCCCCTGTATAAACACACAGCCGTCCCCGGCTGTAACACAACTGTGAAAAATCGAAAAGGTGTGCCTCCGAAGCAGCAACATCAATAAATGACTGGCGACCGATAAGAAATACAATCACGTAATATATACAGAATCGACGACGGTAAAAGGGAACCGCACAGAAAACGGGGAATTAACAACAAATATACATGAAAACTGGCTAACCCACTTACGCTCCAGCACAGCCCCCCCCCCCCCCCCATTAGAATCACGCATGCAATGACAGTCACCCGTTAGCACCCCCCCCGCCTTTCCGACGTGGCGTCACAACCAGTAGCACGCGTCGGCCATATCGGGGGGGGAATTTCCATGTTACCACCCCACCGCCTTTCCGACGCGGCGTCACAACCAGTAGCACGCGTCGGCCATATCGGGGGGATTTTAACCCAGTCTCTCTCCAAGACTCGCATCGCAGCATATAGCTGTACCAACCGAGCTGAGACGACCCAGTCTCTCACTCACTGCACAACATGCACCCTAACAACTGAGGGATACAGTCTCAACGTAACAGGACAACTCCACCTGAACCTTACGAATCTCCAGCCCACTGTTTCAACGCGCCTCGGAGGGTCTCAACCTCCGAGCCGTAAGGTCAAGCTGTCAGCCATAGCATGACGGGACCACACTCCCCGAGCCATGTGAGCGCACAGCCCACAAGGCTAGACAAGCCACAGAGTGTCTCGATCTCCGGGCTGTCAGGTCAAGCCGTCAGACACAGCATGACGGGACCACACTCCCCGAGCCATGTGAGCGCACAGCCCACAAGGCTAGACAAGCCACAGAATGTCTCGATCTCCGGGCTGTCAGGTCAAGCCGTCAGACACAGCATGACGGGACCACACTCCCCGAGCCATGTGAGCGCACAGCCCACTAGGCTAGACAAGCCACGGAGTGTTTCAATCTCCGGGCTGTCAGGTCAAGCCGTCAGCCATAGCATGACGGGACCACACTCTCCGAGCCATGTGAGCGCACAGCCCACTAGGCTAGACATGCCACGGAGTGTTTCAATCTCCGGGCTGTCAGGTCAAGCCGTCAGCCATTGCATGACGGGACCACACTCTCCGAGCCCTGTGAGCGCACAGCCCACTAGGCTAGACATACCACGGAGTGTTTCAATCTCCGGGCTGTCAGGTCAAGCCGTCAGCCATAGCATGACGGGACCACAACGTTCATGTTAGACACGCAACACTCACTGGGCCATCCTGGTCAGGACCTGCGCCCCAAGATAGGTGACAGCCAGCAGCACAATTCCAAATCCCTGGCAGCATGTCACCATCGCAATTTAACACCATCACAACACATACAATTTGAATTATGATCCCCCACAGAACTGATCCAATGCCGAACAGGTACGCACAATTTGTGACGATCCCGAATATTCAATGGTCACAACAATACACCTCACATCCCGTATCCGTACACATCATCTCCGAGACTCGCATTGCAGCATGCAGCTGTACCAACCGAGTGGAGAGAGCAACGCAATTTGACGGCAATTAACGGAAACGCACCCCCGATCCACGTAGAACACAAGGAGCATTCCCGCACAAAAGACATCATCTGTGCAACAACGGACAGGAACCAACCAGTGAGTTTGAAACAAACCGAACCTGTCATTTCAAAATCCCCTTCAACATTAACCATGGGACTCAGGGCATTCGAATTTTGAGAGCAAAAAAAAAACTAGACACAAACGTCCAAAATCGCCGAATTGATTAATACAGTATATGCAGTATACGAAGTTCGTACAGTCAATCATTTGGCGCAATGCTCCATCCAGTCCCCACATGGCAACACACACAATCAATACTCCAGACAATCCATACATAGTAAATAATCACAAGCAAGTACCCAACATTCCATACCCTGTTAACAATTCCAAGCAAAGCTCCATACAGTCTGTACCTTGGCAACAATGACGATCAAAGTTTCTTACAGTTACACGTGACAATCACGAGCGAAACTCCATACAGTATACACAATAACAATGGCGATTTCGCAACAAAACGATGTAACAACACGAGTCGTTAACACGGCAACCTACAGCATATCAACGGAGCTCGGGACACCAACAACGAATTAATCATTAACTACACCCAGAAGATACCGATCTCGACGCCGTATTTAACAACGCCGTTACAAGCAGACACCCGCATGGAAGCCGCGTCAATTTATCACGCACACAACTGGACAAACACGCTCCGCAAACCAGCGAGTTAAAAAAAAACACCCGCGATCGCAACCCGGCACACGCAAGATGGGTGAAGTTATTATTATTTTTCTTGAGGCCGGGTGCTTGTCATGTCACGACTCGCCTGGCAAACTGTGAATAGTGGAGGGCGGCAAGGTGGAGCACTGGGACACCCCGAAGAATCTTGCATGGTGAACACGGCCTGCTCTTGCGAACCCCCATCCACAAGACGGGGCGCCACCTGCACGTGTGGAACTCCCCCTCCGCAGGCGTTGATGTCGGCGGGAGCGGCGCTTTGGCGGGAACAGCGCCCCGACTCGCCGCCGAAATGGCGGGCCCACCGCGTGGCCCGCATGCCCGGGCCTCCCCCGCCAGCTCCGTTCCCGATGGTGGCGAAGCAGCAGTGCGATGCAAGTCCCACCGCTCCGCGTGCAGCGCCATCTCTCTCTCTCTCTGTCACCGGGGCTGCCATCCCCGGGGCTGTCCGAAGGATGGTCGTCACACCGTCCCCGTCGTACGAAGGCGTCCAGGTGAGTTTTATATTTGTTTTTCGTGTGCCCATTTTACTTCCCTAGGATAACACCTAGCAATACTTATTTTTCCACAACTTCTGACGCCAAATGTAGTAGGTTCGAATTAGGTGCACACACACGCAGCTTTGAGGCAACACTATTTATTAAACGGTAAGTAATATAACACTGTACATAAGGTGGTGAGCACCTTCCTCAACTCACTAACACTCTAGAACACGACACAGACTGGACCAGGCAGGCAACGGCCTGCCTGGCCCAGGACGACGACTCGGGACTTGACGACCGATGATGTCTTCACTTTGGAGTACAGTACAACAGCCTCGCTCTGCGTTCACACCACGCTTATATCTCGTTTGGCGTGGCTGGCTCCGCCCCGGCGTGGCTGGCTCTCTCCAGGCCACGCCTCCCTTCCCAGGACACGCCTCACTTCCCCCACCTCTGGGAAGGTCCGGATCCCTCCAGCACGTGACCCCCCAGGCACCCCCTTGGGGCCCCCAGCCCTCGTACAGGCCGACACAGTAGTGACCATTCTATGTCACTACATATATATAGAGTGTGCCCTCCTTTACGCAAGGGCATCACAAGAGTGATTTACATGCAGTACATGACTTGCATCAAGCGAACTCTAGCCTTTCTCCAGTCACCTTCGCAGTGGCTTTTGGCTGGCCATCGAACAAAGACGGTCACCACATTGCGCGCTTTCAGATGCGCTTCTTCGGCCGTTTGGAACGCTCTCCCATCTGATATTAGGAAGCCACTGGAGCTATGCACTTTTAAATATAGATTGAAAACTAGAACTGCTTTTTATGTTTTGCTTGTCCTTCTCCCCCCCCCCACATCTGATTAGCATGGTTGGATACGTACGGTGCGAACGAAGTTCCACATACATACATAACACCTCATATCAAACATTTGAATAGCCTACGACGTTTCGATTGCAACACAAGCAATCATCATCAGGTATAAATGAAATGACAACAAAAAATTCTAACCAAAAAAACTATATCACCAAGATATCTGTCTGCTTATATGTCTGTCTATAGTTTTTCTGGTTAGAATTTTTTGTTGCTATTTCATTTATACCTGATGATGATTGCTTGTGTTGCGATTGAAACGTCGTATGCTATTATTTAATTTATTATTTTATCTTTATACATGACTTTACCGAAAGAACCAAGAGTAATTCCTGCAGTCACGAAAGCTCCAAAATTAAAATTAAGATTTGAATAGCTACTAACAGTGGCAGCTATACTTGTCTGGCACACGGGGACTCAGCACCGACCTGCATGCGAGCATTGGTCTGCCGGTAGGGGTCAATTAGTGCTTCGTGAAATCCCAGTCGAATATTTTCAGTATCAAGATGGCAAATTTGGACTGTGACACCGGCACACGATGATCTACTAATTTCAAATTGTCACGAGATTGTGAGCATCCGCGATGAAGTGGGTGGCATGTGTTGTTCGGGCAATATGCCACAGTATTAACCAAAATTGCTGGCCTTTTTGAAATCGAAAACCTCTGCAATGAATGATGAATGTGCTAACAATTGGGCTGTGTCACTGCCATAATAACGATTGTTTAAAAATGTGTAATTAGATATCTTTAGGGAGAAATCACAACCGTTTGCTGCGTCAAATATGTCTTCGTGCTCTCTAACTCAGGTCACGCACTCTCGAAAATATTTTTCAAATGTGAAATACTTTTGCCGATTTTGGCACGTGGCTCATCCTTTCATGACATTGGTTCTTGAGGTTTACGTGAAATGACGAACACGAATCTTTCAATAAAAATGGCAGTGTGTCATGAACGAAAACAATCAATTTTATGACAATGATAAAACAAACATTTGAATTCAGCTCACTGTCAAAATGTGTCCCTAGCGAGTAATCAATCAAACAATACATTAAACATTTTCATTCCACTCTCCAGATCAGGTCATGTACTCTGAAAATACAAACTTGCATATTTGAAAGGGGAAATTGTTTCCAGATGTTTTGTGCATGGCTCATATTTGTGCTACTCTAGTTTATCGAATGATAAGGAAAATGAGAAAGGTCAGTTTTTGTCATTCTCCCAGTTTTATCCTGATTGTACTATCAGCGTAAAGAGACAAATAATCTATTCGCAAATCTTTCAGAGGGCTGCTAAACTTTTGTGTTGGAGAATGACCCGCTGAAGTGGATATTACAGAGCTACCTCTAAGATCCCTTCTTAATGTTACCCTCACACAGACACAGCAGAGGGGAGCATTATCTCCACCCGCTCTGCATGTCAGAGTAACGTACAACGCATGACATACCAATATTTTAATTCTCAGCGCTGAAACTTTGACACGTTTGAGTGCAGAGCCACATTAAGTGCTGTTGTAGTGGCTGGCCATGTTACGGTGATGAAGAAGTTGTCACTATAATGAATGTGATTAGTTGACTGGACTTGAAAACTCGGATTTATCACGGGCAAGTGAAACCGAGATTTGAACCCAACATCTCAGCGGTGCCAAGCTCAAAGCTCTCGCCTCTGAACAACCCGGTCATTTTACTATCCATTTTGCTTTTTGTCCCAAATCTTGCGATGGCGAAAGTCGCAAAAAGGCATCGATTCTGCCGCCACTCTCACCGTTCAGAGTCACGACCTCCCACAGCTCATCGGTGCCGGGAGGCTTGTTGACCAATTGGAAGTAGAAAGGGGCCCCATGAGCAGGCGAGTCATCGTCGGTGGCCATGAGGGGAAGACCCTCAGAAGGCCTGGCCAGGCAGAGGTGTGGCGTTGAGGCCCCTGTTGCAAAAAGAGGCCCCGCGAGCTTGGGAGCATGGTCGTTGACGTCCACGATGTTCAGAACCACGGTTCCCGTGCAGGTGAAGTCCGGGCGACCTGAAGCAATCAAAGTTATCATCCATAATCAACGTTTTTGAATTTAGATCGCGTTATTTATAAATGTGTCGTAATCCTCCACCACCCGACACGGCCAATCAGTAAAAAAGTGTCACGTTGACAAAGGACAAATAGTTCACTGCTTTAGCCCACCGGTGTGTTATAAATAACGCGATCTAAACCCAAAAACGTTGATTATGAATAATATTGGTCGCGAAAGCCTACGTGTTAAACAAAGTTATCATCATCAGCTTTGATTTATCAACTTTTGAAAGAAGGTGTTTCCCAAACTGTCACCAGCTCTCATGATCACGTGATGCAACGATACATCCAGCACCTGCACTGATCACATCTCTCCAGCTCCTTTCTGATGCGTTCCATTCCTTGGCTGTCACTCCTTTACACTATGAGACCTCCTTTACCAGTGGCAAAATATAGTTATAGGTTTTTACCCTTTCAACTGGTACGCCTTTTGGCGTCGTCTGGTCCAACACCAATGGCGACTAGGCTCTAAGAAAAGCTGTCTCGGTTGTGGACCAATCAACTTCAAGGACAGTGCATATCATTATCATCATCAGAGTTGTTGCAAGTCAAACAACAACAACAACCACAAGACAACTTAGATTAAGGCCATCAGTCTAACTCCGTACTACAACAAACAAACATGGCTAAACCAATCAACTTTTCCAAATCACCAAAATAAAGCCATGAAAGCAATGAAACAGCGATCATAGGAACTGTGACGGAATTTTCACAATAAACGACATAAACAACATGTACTACCAAAAACCCTGCAGCCATAGCTGGCTGCATGAATCACTCCACAACAGCAGGAGCATCAATCGGAGTATTATAATTTTTCAATGCACCTTTAAGATCAGCACACTAAATCAAAACACAGGTCATACTTTGCAGCGATCATCCGAAGTGAAACATCTTATTTTAGGCCACTGAATAGCACTGGCAGCTAGGGGTGTACAACTCCTCTAGAGCAGTTTTGAGTCGACTAGTAGCCCCAGCCACAGCGAGAAGAAAACTGGATGGGGTGTGCTGGGTGTGCATATCTTTCCCTGGCTGGAATTAAGCCCTGGGTGATATGATGTGTCGCTTTCGAAGGAGGCCAATGTTGGCTTTTGGATATTTGATGACCCAAATCACCCTGATTGAGCCAGATCGCACCAGATCTCGGCAGCTAAAGCAGAGTCGTGCTGCCTTGCATAGCCCTCGGATGAGTGACCACCTGCATCGATGGCAATGACGGTCACGTTGTACTGCCCACTGCGGATGTACTCGGGGTCTTCATAGTCCACGTCCCCAGCCAAGCTGAGCGCTCCTGTGCTTGGGTCAATCGCCAGCCAGCCCGCCCTGTCTGACACGATCTTGTAGCTGTGGACAACCGGTCCATTCGGAGTTAACATCAGCATGCATAGACACAGCTCTAAGTCTTGAACCCATACACTCACCCTTACCACCTGCTTACCATCCCTGATACGGCCATTATGAACCCCCATGAGAAATGGAGAAAACCAAGCCCCAAGGGTTGAATGATAATTTTATAAATTTCGATTTAAAGCTTTCGTGACTGCAGGGATTCATCTTCTTGGTTCTTTCGGTAAAGTCACGTAGAAGGGAAATAATAAATAATAACAATAAAACATAATAAAATACAATTCTCACGACGTTTCGGCCACAACGCAAGCAGCCGTCCTCAGGTGAAGAACAGGTCTGTCGGAAAGACAGCGTCTGAATGAGCACCACCGAAAGAACCAAGAAGATAATTATATATATATATAGCTGAACCACCTTTGGGCAGGGCCATCTCAGAGCGCTTTACACGTGATAAGTGACTTACATCTCATCTCAACACAGTGGCAGCTGTTCATGCAGGACACAAGGTGACTCAGAACCTAGCCTGCAAGTGGGCATTGGTGTTTCCAGTAGCGGGCATTGATTGTCAAGTGTATTCCCATTGAGTCATTTGCCGTGTGCCATATTTGGGCCCTGACACCGGCACACCAGTGGCCAATTCAATTTGAATTACATGGGGTCGGTCTGTAACATCGGCTATAAAGCAAACGGGTGTGCGGTATCTTACGCTTGATACACACATGCCATCACCCTTGCCGTCACCTGTTACTGGACATCAGTGAAACAGAGCTTCGTACCTCATCTCAGCTTCCTCCAGGATTTTTTTCAATTCTGATTATGGACTTCTCACCATCCCTGACATGGTTATTACGAGCCTCCCCCGCCCCCCAGCCAGGCCTCGGCAAGGTAAGGTAATTTACCCTTTTTACCGGGTAAAAGGGTAAAGGGTAAAGGTATCGACATGCCAAGGGGTAAGGGTAAAGGGTAGGGTAAAGGTAGGCTCGTTGCTTTTTACCTTTTACCTTACCTGCTAAAGGGTAAAAGGTAGGGTAGAGTGATTGTATTGTGGTAGGGTAAAAGGTAGGCTCGTTGCTTTTTACACTGTTACCCTACCTGCTAAAGGGTAAAAGGTAGGGTAGAGTGATTGTATTGTGGTAGGGTAAAAGGTAGGCTCGTTGTTTTTTACACTTTTACCTTACCTTGCCGAGGCCTACCCCCAGCGCGACTTTATGCTCACGTGAAGTTGTGCGTTGTCCCAGTGTCGGGGTCCTGTGCGGAGAAGACCCCGAGCGACGATCCCAACGGCGACCCCTCGTCGCACTGCACCATGCGCACCGAAGGAACGAAAGCCGCGTCCTCGTTGACGTCCGTGACGCGCACGAGCACCGTGGCGGTGGACGACGACGATGCGACCACGCCGGGAAGGAGCTTCTCCTCGTTGGCCACCGTCACCACGAGAGGGACCGTCTTGTCAGCCGTTGTTATCGCTTCAAAGTTCAGTGGCTGCGGTGGTGAGAAATTCGGGCGGCGTTGAATCGACCAGCTAGGGTCAGCTCGTGCATCTCCGCGGCCTGGAACTCGTGGACCCCCAACTGTCCATGTTGTTGTGCTCCCTTGCCCTCTATCGTCTTTCCGCCAGAGGTCGCAAACGGGTTTTCATTCCTTACCCGTACCCGACCGCACCAGGGTCGAAAATAGGTACCCGTACCCGTACCCGGCCGGGTATGGGTACCCGTACGCTACCCGTACCCGTACCCTACCCAAAATGAGTGACAAACGGTTACTCACCGGTGACTCACGGCCTACCCATACCCGGCCGCACCAGGGTCGCAAACGGGTACCCGTACCCGTACCCGGCCGGGTACGGGTAGCCGGGTATCGGGTAGGGTACGGGTATCGGGTACCCGGTTGCGACCTCTGCTTTCCGCCCTTCTGCCCAACTGTTCAAGTCTCAGCTCAAGGACGTTTCTGTTTTTGATTCCCTATAGTTTGTGTTGGTAGGACTGTATCGTGATCGTGCTAAAGTGATGTTGTGAAACCCTCCGCCACCGACACAGTAGCGGATCTAAACGGGGCCGTTGACCTCTCCTCCCCCCCGCCCCCATGCTCCCTGCCCCCCTATCCCTATGATATATATTTTGATTTAACATGTAGGAGGCTTTCGCGACCAATATTATTCATAATATAGGTTTTTGGGTCAGATCGCGTTATTTATAAATGTGTCGTAACCCTCCACCACCCGACACGGCCAAATTCTTGCCCGATGAAGTTGATTGTAATTATCAGCGAAACGTCGTACTACTCAAATTAAAAATGCTGTTGATTCTCTCTTCAGCACACCGGTGGGCTAAAGAAGTGAATTATTTTGTCCTTTGAAAAACGTGACACTTTTTTACTATTTGGCCGTGTCGGGTGGTGGAGGGTTACGACACATTTATAAATAACGCGATCTGACCCAAAAACCTATATTATATTTTTATTGTCAAGTAGGACCTTATTTAAAATCTTTACATTTCAAGACAACCCGCACCACCACTTACCCCCAATTGGCCAGTCTTTACATCAACCTGTAATTCAACAAAGCCAAACAAATTACATTTGTCTGTTTCAGCTCACACCTGTCAGTCGAATGACAATTTTCACAACCAAATTTAGCGGCAATTAGACGTGAATTTAGCTTGAAAATATGACCGGCATATTCAGGAAGTCTTCTTCTTTGCATTACTGGTGTACCCCGATATGTATTCGATTGATAATGATTCGTTATAATGTTCATTGTAATTAAACAGCTTTTTTAGATTACGTCTCGTTTGACTCCCGAGTGGCGATGTCTACACCACCACACCAAAGTCCTCATTTGAGGCTGAGCCGACCTCGGAGAGGCCCAAGACCGGTTCAGATAATCGTCACTGTGTGTTGGTAGCCATGAAGCGATGATTGAACTCGGGTCGCCAGATTGCTTTTCGTAGCGTGCTAACCGCTGCACCACCGCTCCCACTGCACACACACATGCCCACACAAACCTTGACGACGGACAATACGCCCTGGTTGGTCTTGGCATCGGTGGCAATGGCGAAGTGCCCCGCCTCGTTGCCGCGAGTGACGGTGTAGACGGCGCGCCACGCCGGCAAGCCCGGAGCGTCCGCATCTCGAATGTCCAGCACGACCGCCTGGGTCACCAGCTCGTTCTCCCGCACCGTCCCCTCGTACTGCACAGCGAGGAGAGGCCGGGAGGGAGGCAGGGAGGGGAGCGGGGAAAGTTCGAGCCTCCTCTGTGATGGGCTCTGATTACAATCGCCAATTTCATCCCGATTCATCTTCTTGGTTCTTTCGGTAAAGTTACTCTCACTGTGAGAATTATTTTATTATGTTTTATTTTTATTATTTTATTACTTCCCTTCTACGTGACTTTACCGAAAGAACCAAGAAGATGAATCCCTGCAGTCACGAAAGCTTTAAATCGAAATTCATCCCGATTGTGCTGTCAGCATCATCATCGTCGCGAGACGAAGGACGCATTCGGATATCTCGGAGAGCAAAGCGATCCTTCCGTTTTGCAGAGCGGCCCACAGACGTGCAATATCCCTTCGAGTAACTTCTGGTTCACACACAGTGGAGGGCAGCACTTTCCCAATTGCTCGGGATGCATGGTTCAAGTTAATTTTGTTTTAACCAGGCGAGAGATTTTAAAGTGCCGGGAGAGTCTAATTTGCAAGATAGTGAGATAATGAGAGTGACGTTCATCGTTTGACAGTCAAATAAATGTTATAATTGTTAAAATTATAAACAAAAAATTAAAATATTTTTTATTTTACCAGGTAAAGCCTACTGAGCTATATAGCTCTTTTTTAGAAGCGACCATGCAACAAATGATAGTTCAACGAAGTGGCTTAGCACGTGGAAATGTATAGCAGCCAAATACTAAATGTGGAAGGGAAAACCAGAGAACCCTGAGAAAAATCCACGCACCTACCAGGAGAACATGCAAGACTCTAAATATACAACAAGCGTCAGGGTCAGGATCCCACGACAACTTGTCTATTAGGCGATGTAGTTAACATCTCGCCACCATGTTCGGCATGTTGATGATGATGATACTGATACTATTGTAGAGGAGTTCCCACAGACGCACCCGGAGAAGGAGGTAAGTTAAGGGCTTTCGCCAGGGTTTATTAAAACTTATCAATATTACACACACAGCAGGGTACACAACTCCCAGGGGCTAGGGGGGTCCTACTCTGAGTCTGGGTCCCTGCCGGCTAGCTCCGGTCTCTCTCTCTCGTGTCGGATCGTGGACTCTGCCGACTCCACCGAGCGGAGAGAGAAGCACCTCTACGGCTACCACCGGCTTCTCCCCAGACTCACCACTCGATCCCTCTCTCTACCCCTGGTTCCCACTTCACCCTGCTCACTCTACCCGTTCCCACAGTGACCCCGCTTACGTCACGGGGTCTCCCGTAAGTACCCTAGGAGACGTGACGTCATCGCACTGAACGGCACACCTGACGTCACGTCCCCATTTTACTCCTCTACACTATTGCTGTGGCTGCCGATGATCACTGTGCGACACTGGGAATTGTGTGCGCGCGAGACAAGACCTTGGGGGAGGTGAACTCTGGGGGGTTGTCGTTCGTGTCCCCCACGATGATGGTCACAGTGGTCGTGTTGCTGAGCCCTATGGGGGAGCCGTTGCAGTCCCTGGCGTTCACTTCCAGCAGGAACTGACTCACAGCCTGCACACACACACGCACGCACGTATCATCGTCAACATAGGCGACGGTCACTCCATTGCTGAATGAATGCTTCCACAGGCCACCATCAACGGTCTGCGCACAAACCAATATCGTCATCCTCTTCTTGGTTCTTTCGGTAAAGTCACGCAGAAGGGAAGTAATAAAGTAATAAAAATAAAACATAATAAAACAATTCTCACGACGTTTCGGCCACAACGCAAGCAGCCGTCCTCAGGTGAAAACCAGGTCTGTCGAGGCGACAGCGTCTGAATGAAACAGCACACGTGCTTGGAGCATATATATAAGCTGGGTTGGAAGGGGGGAAAAGGGCGCCTTGACAAAAGAATATGCATATCAAGAGGAATTTAGCATATTTATGGGAAATGCAGGTATGTGATTAGTACTACTTATGCCCGTGCATTATGCAGGATTAGCAGCATCAAAGGGAAGGGATATGGGAGATCGTCATCCTATCTCGCATACAAAGACCGCCTTTATGACCGTGTAGTGACTCTGAATGTCACTGTGCGGTGCCGGCCTTGCGAGGCCACGGCGGATAATCTGTTGTCATTATGTGCAGCCCGGTTACTGGGCGTAGTACCACCAGCCCTAGCGGGGCTTGGGTGTGCGCTGGTTAGCGCAGAGGCAACACGTACGGTGTGCGGTGCAGGCTCCCGGTGAGGGAGCGAGAGAGAGTGTCAGGCAGCCAGGGTTACGTTGGGGCATGATACGCTGGTTGACCTCCCAACACGTGACCGGATGATATTGGAGGGGGTCCACCGGTAGACGGGGGCTGCTGGGTGGTCACGTGGTATAGAGGAGCTCTCGGGAGCCGTTGGGAAAGAGCTCGAGAGATCTAGAAGGTGGGCGGGGTGAGAGGCGGAGCCGGAGAGATCTAGAAGGTGGGCGGGGTGAGGGAAGGATCCGGAGAGATCTAGAAGGTGGACGGGGTGAGAGGCGGAGCTGGAGAGATCTAAAAGGTGGGCGGGGCGAGGGGCGGAGCCGGAGAGATCTAGAAGGTGGGCGGGGTGAGGGAAGGATCCAGAGAGATCTAGAAGGTGGACGGGGTGAGAGGCGGAGCCGGAGAGATCTAGAAGGTGGACGGGGTGAGAGGCGGAGCCAGCCCCAGCCCGGGCCGATATAATGGGGGCCCCATGTGGGGCTCGCGGTTCTTGACTGTTGTTGAGTGAAGATCCACGTCGTGTTGAAGAAGCCTCTAGCCACGTGGTCCGGGACCCAGCTTGTGGTCCGGACCGGGATAGCGGGACCGTGTCTAGTTCTGCCGTAACGTGGTTAGATGGGCGTTCAACACCCGAGTGTAGGTTACGTTATGTTGCGTGTTGAGTTGATGTAATAAATAGTGTTGCTACCAAGACAACGTCTATGACTCAGTTGGACTCACTACAACCGTATCAGATGGGTTGGGGCAAGTGCTGTCCATGAGCACCTATTCAGGCGGCCGGCATGGCGCGCTAACACTTTTTCCCTCCTCCCAGACAGACTAAAAACAACCTGGATGCATCCAAGATCTAAACACTGACGTCTGATTGATTACACTGGTCAACACACTTTTTCTGGCATAAGGTATTCCAACGGTTTTAATGTAATTTTGGGGTGCTGATTCCAAATCTGGCATCAGTTTTTGTCTATCACATCAGGTTTTTGAGATATCAAATATTGCATTTTTAATAAAAACTGCAGAAGAAAAATATTTAATAAATGTGGATATCTACATAAAATGATATTATAAACACACTATCCTAAAAAATACAGCACCATATTTTAACACTAAAGCAGTCACTGACTCGCAACAACTTGCAATCATAAGTGACAGAGTTAATTTCGGGTAAAATCAATGAAAATGGGGTATGCCGATAGCATAAAATGAGATGTGATGGAGAAAATCTGAAATCAGATTTGGAATCAGCACCCTGAAATTAGTCTAAAACAGCTGCAAAAGTCCAGGCCAGAAAAAAATGTTTGTTTTTGTTGACCAGGCAGAGAGATGTTACGGAGGTCCTTGTCACCAGGGTGTTGCATGCAGTTGAGGTGGACACAGTGTTCTGGTACACACAAGGGCTCTCCCTTTCGATCCATCCTGAAAATCAAGAAGTCAATGTCAAACCTCCCAAAGAAACTCAACATTACCAAACTGGACCAAACTTGAAGAGACAATTACCCAGTTCCAGGAAGCCCTGACAACAACACGAGGGGAGCATATTTCTGAGCATTCCTCCTTAGATATGGAGGGTGGATATTCGCAGTTCCTCAGGGACAAAGTTCAGGAGGTGTCTATGAAGGTACTTGCAGAGCCGTCCGTAGGGGAGGTGCGGGGCCCGGGGCAAATGCCACCATATGGGCCTCCTGACACACCTTCAAACTAAAGTATTACATCTGACACCGTGAGGTTGAAGCGCAAGGGTTCAGGGTGGTCGCCCCGTTTCGCTATGCCCTATGGACGGCTTTGGGTACCTGATATCACCGGATGCAAGTGCCCACACTGGTTTTGACCAGAATAATGCCACCATTGACAGATTGCACGAGGTATAAAATGGCTGCACGTGCCCACACTCTTGCAGCGTGAGAAATGAAAAGAATGTTGGTGCGATGAAATTGTCAGCAGGTAAATTTTAAGGAACAGAAGCGCTTCTAAGAGTGCCATGAATGGAATATATGGTCCATCGGTGAATGGAGCAGCTTTCCTTAGGTTTAGCAGATGGGTCATATCTTGGCACAGACATCATCAAGACCCTCGATCACCGGAGGCTTGTTGGCTGGAATTCAGAAGGTCTTGGAGCATTACGTTGGTGACGGTCGAGGTAGTAACAATGATGATGGTGTAGGTGGTGACGATGGTGGTGGATTCACCTCTGTCCAGCACGATCAGTGTTGTGATGGTGCTAGTATTGGTGACGACGGAGATTGTAATCACATTATGCTGGCGATGATGGTGGAGGTAGTGACGATGGTGACCGTGGCCTCACCTCTCTGTCCAGTTTTATCAGGGTAGTGATGGTGCCACTGCTCCTGTCGATGGTGAACGCTTTGGGTATGGGTGGCTTCTGGGAGATGATGGTGTACATGATGATGACGTGGTCTGTAGCTGGATCATCTCCATCTGTCGCCTCTATATTTATCACGGTCGTGCCTGAACAGAAAAAAAAATCCGTGTTTGCGTCGTAGCGAACTAAATTCATAATGTCGGTAAACAACTCTAGCCATCAATTGATCATTTATTATCACAATGTAACACCAACAATTTCTTCAATCAACCTGTATCACAAATTCCTTATACAGATAGTCCCCGAGTTACGATGGTCCGACTTACGATATTTCGATCTTACGATGCGATAGCGATACAACAAAATTGTAAAATATTTTGAATTTCGCGTGGCAGGCAAACGCAGCAGCCTACGAGGTATGATACTGTACGTTGGGACGCTGCCGGGATGTACGCATCTCCTGCCTTGTGTGATGCAGATAGGATTGTTTCCTGAAAACACTTTCTATTAAATTGCAGTTCATATAGGTAGGCTTAGAATTTACCTTGTATTTTTTACTTTACATTTTACTGTGCAATACAGTATTGTAATTAATAAATACATAAAGTATATAGTTTATACATTACGGTACTGTAAATTGCTCTGTTTTGCTAAATTATCACCATTCTTTAAGACTCCTGGGTAGGCTAGGCCATCTTCGACTTACGATATTCTTGACTTACGATGGGGTCGTCGTAACGCATCTCCATCGTAAGTAGAGGACTACCTGTAGTGCCAATTCATAAAATTACAAACCGAGCCTATTAACCAATTAAGGCTTAACTAGAATCACAATAAGCATTACAACTCCAGATTCATTATTCACACAATGCACCGTAATATAATTAAGGGTGGCCAATTATCGCCAACCCCTAAATAGTAGTACACGAAGCTAACCTGCCAATCACAACCAATCAGCTACCAGCAATGAACCGTAGTTATTAAAATGGATGAAAAGATCTTCCACTACATGGAAAATGTGAGACACTTTCTCCATGAATGGAAAATTAACGAGAGTCCAGTTTGTGACTGGTTGTGCAACATCTCGGACCGTGCAACGTATATCGTGAACGGCGATCTGAAACAAATCCCACGCGGCTACTCCTGAAGCAATGGAATGGATATCAAAAATCTCGACATCAATTTGTAATCTGCTGCAATCTCCAAAAATGCCATACGAACGAAGAAGAAGATGAAAATGGATCGCGCGCGTGATCGTGCCAAAGATGCCTGGGCATCGAATTAAGGGCCCGGATCAGGAAGCTCTTTGATGGGAGAACTGAGCTCGTGTTAACACGTTCATGATGTCTTCTTGGTTCTTTTGGTAAAGTCACGTAGAAGGGAAATAATAAAATAATAATAAAACACAATAAAATATTATATAACATTATATATTATTTTATTTTATTATGTTTTATTTTTATTATTTTATTATTTCCCTTCTACGTGACTTTACCGAAAGAACCAAGAAGATGAATCCCTGCAGTCACGAAAGCTTTAAAACGTTGATGATGCTGGATGTATTCTCCAGTAATACGCCATATAAATACTGTATTGTGACAAAAAAAATGTGCCTGCTTTTCAATATTCTAGTTTGCTGAAAAACCAAATCAATTTGTATATTTGCCCACATGACAACTTGATTTGATTGGTTTTGTCGGGTCGTGGAGGGTAATAGGACAAAAGTCGGCATTGTACCCGCACTGTCCAACCCAAAATTAACCAATTATGAATCATCATATTGGTCGTGACAGCCTACGGATAAAGTATGCACACTTTGATGTTGTCGTCTTGTGGGTCTGTGGACATTAACTGTGTTAAAATAAGTACATCCCAATCACATCCCAATATAGGATCATGAAGCTTGGGCAATTGCTGGTGCTGGTTCTGCCTGCATTCCCGCTCTCTGCCATACAAAAAAACTTTGCACGCTACAAATAAAATTTCGATTTAAAGCTTTCGTGACTGCAGGGATTCATCTTCTTGGTTATTTCGGTAAAGTCACGTAGAAGAGAAATAATAAAATAATAAAAATAAAACATAATAAACAGGTCTGTCTTTCCGACAGACCTGTTCTTCACCTGAGGACGGCTGCTTGCGTTGTGGCCGAAACGTCGTGAGAATTATATTTTTTTATTATGTTTTTTTATTTTTATTTTATTATTTCCCTTCTACGTGACTTTACCGAAAGAACCAAGAAGACGTTACAAATTCTTCAGGCTTAAAAAAAATAAAAAATGTGCATGTATACAAATAACACATCGTTATTATTATTGCTGCACTGCACAGCTGAGGGAGTGACATGGCCCAGCAGTAGGCTGTTTTCTACTTATTGCAGAGGTTTACGATTAGGATACAGCCAGACATGCTGGTTATTACTGCAGGGGTATCAACTATACATATATATATTTGTAATCACAGTGGATCTTCAAACATCCCCTGCCATAATTTGAAACCAGTTGGCCATTTTATAACAGCATTATCGTGGTTCAAATTTGCCAATTTAAAGAAAATATATACAGCATATTGCTCAGGAGGGATGACACACAAAGCAGCAATTATCACCCCCTAAAATGCTTAAAGTGAGATGCAATGCACGTCACTTGTCATATACACCATTCTACACAACAAAGGCTCATTCCTAGCAGCGTGCTTCAGCCGCACCGAACCTCACAAACGTAATATCCAAGGCCTACCTTGGCTCCTCCCACCCTCAACCAGTATCTATACAAGGACTGTTTTCTTGGAATTTCTCTTCACTTGATACAGCAATCGTGCTGTGACGTTCCACCTGAAGACGGAAGCTTGTGTTGCCTCCGAAACGTCGTGATTTTTATTTTATTTTCATTTTACTTTTATTAATTTTAATTTAAAAATGTTTACCTACGTGACTTTACCGAAAAAACCTAAGAATATGAATCCTTGCAGTCACGAAAGCTTCAAATCTAGACCGTAAAGTAGTTTGAGAGACACGAAGGAGGGCAGCTCTTATAAAAAAATGTTTTTTATCATTCTCGTTTTCGTTAAATACGCTCACCGGCTGGCTGGTTCTCCAGCACCGTTCCCGTGAAGTTTTTCTCCACGAACTGCGGAGTCTCGTCATTGACATCGGTCACCAGCACCGTCATCATGGCAGGATTTTCGACTTCCTGGCCCTGTTCGTCATACGCGTGCACAAACATCTGCGGGAGCAATGAGTTCCGGCGTGAGCACCGTATTGGCTCCCACGGCTACAGACTCACGGTGGATGCTGCCACTGGGCTTGATGGGCGCGATCCCCGTGGCTACAATCATCTTTCTTCTCCATCCGATGCCACCTCCGATGCCACCTCCTCCATACACCACCATCCTCCTCCCCTCTCCATCTCTGCCCTCCTCCACCCATCCTCCGCACAAGATTGCTCAGCACCAGGTCTGCAAGCATGCATTAGTCTGCCAGTAGGGGGCAATGATTACTGTGTGTAATTATAATACTGGTCAACAAAAAAAAAAATTCTGGCCTGGACTTTTGCAGCTGTTCTAGACTAATTTCAGGGTGTTGATTCCAAATCTGATCTCAGATTTGCTCTATCACATCTCATTTTTATGCTATCGCCATACCCCATTTTCATTGATTTTTACCCGAAATTAACTCTGTCACTTATGATTGCAAGTTGTTGCGAGTCAGTGACTGCTTTAGTGTTAAAATATGGTGCTGTATTTTTAGGATAGTGTGTTTATAATATCATTTTATGTAGATATCCACACTAATTTAATATTTTTCTTCGGCAGTTTTTATTGAAAATGCAATATTTGATATCTCAAAAACCTGATGTGATAGACAAAAACTGATGGCAGATTTGGAATCAGCGCCCCAAAATTACCTTACAACCGTTGGAATACCTTATGCCAGAAACAGTGTGTTGACCAGTGTTATCCCGTGGAGTGAACCGTCTCTCACCGCGAGAGAAGATGCAGATGTTTGATAACAATGCACACTTATCATTTTAGCACTATGAGGAGCGCTGGCTGCCACAGTGGACTCGTTTATACCAAAATGTCAGCCTACCGCAGACGCAATCTCACGGGAGGGATTACTGCGAGACTGACAACAACATGGGCAGTCAAGGGGGGTGCCTGATCATTGCAGACAATTCTCGATTTAAAGCTTTCGTGACTGCAGGGATTCATCTTCTTGGTTCTTTCGGTAAAGTCACGTAGAAGGGAAGTAATTAAATAATAAAAATAAAACCTAATAAAATAATTCTCACGACGTTTCGTCCACCAAGCGTCTGAATGAACACCACCAAGCTTGGTGGTGTTCATTCAGACGCTGTCTTTCCGACAGACCTGTTCTTCACCTGAGGACGGCTGCTTGCGTTGTGGCCGAAACGTCATGAGAATTATTTTATTATGTTTTATTTTTATTATTTTATTATTTCCCTTCTACGTGACTTTACCGAAAGAACCAAGAAGACATTGCAGACAATTTTAAATGGAACAACATTCTGCGTCACCTTCCCAGTGTCGGTGGTCTGGCACGTTGTACGCTCGCGAATACTGGAGTCCGGCAGGTCGCGAATAATGAACTCGTATACGCTTAGTAACTCGCGAATATGCGAAACTCTTGAATCTAGAGCTCGTACACCGTGAGGGTTTACTGTAATTTGCAGTGTATTTTCATCTTCTTCGAATTCGACGCTGGCATTTAATGCCCCACTCATTTCAGATGGCATTGCGGGAACGCTTAGTGTTCAATCTTGAGTGAAGTGGACTGCGTGTAGCATTTCACGGTTAATACAAACCGAGGTATTAACTGGGACTTCCTTACGGAGTCAAACCGCAATTCTCTACAACAAGCAGGCGAACGTGTTACCGTTGGGGCTTTTCTGCCGCCCCGCTGCTTGACAGCTCTAATGTCGAGGGAGCGACAATACTTTTTGAAGGCCCGTGATTTCACACATCGTACTTGGTAATCTTTCAGCGTCTCGCGATCCACAGCTTCCTTCACGTATATCCGTCCATGGCCGTCCAGGTGGAACAGCCCCACGGGATCCTCATCCGCGCCGGGGCCCGTGAGCTTGTACTTGTGTGCCTTCGTTTGGTCCGATGTGTACTGCGGACACGCGCGCGTGTACGAAAACAAATAGCCAGTGGCGGTCCACTACGGTTGCCACCTCTGAGATGTATATATATAGATTTTAAAAATGGAGATATCAGGCAAAGAAGAATATCTCGCATGACGATGAGAGGGGAGGACAGCATGCGTGTGCATTGTCTCGAGCGAGTGCAGAATTATTATTACAATGTGGGGACCTTTAACATTCCTGGGAAGACTGAAAAATATCCCAGACACATCCCAGGACAGCGGCTACTTCATCTTTTTGGTTCTTTCGGTAAAGTCACGTAGAAGGGAAACAATTTAAAAAATTTAAATAGAATATAATAAAATACAATTCTCACGACGTTTCAGCCACAACGCAAGCAGCCGTCCTCAGGTGAAGAACAGGTCTGTCGGAAAGACAGCGTCTGAATGAACACCACCAGGCTTGGCAGCGTATATTTAAGCTGGGTTGGAGGGGAAAGAGCGCCTTGACAAAGGAATTTGCATATCAAGAGGAATTTAGCATATTTATGGGAAATGCAAATATGGGATTAGTCACTACTTGTGGAATGCGTAGGAGGTGGGCGGGGGGTTTCAAAGTCATATTATGCCCGTGCATTATGCAGGATTACCAGCATCAAACATCACCTCTCCAGCCACTTGCTCACCGGGGGTCTGTCTCACTGCGAGACACTTCCCCTCTCCACCACAACTCTCCAATCCACATATGACATGGGCCTCCAGTCAGAAAAAACTCAAATTTTGACCCACAGTTTGTGTGTCCATCCCCTTAATCCGTGAAGCAAGATGTCGGAATCAGAATCTTTATGCATAGCTGTCAACCCATATGGTTTGCCCGTGTTCTTGTACAGGGAAATTGAGTTTTCAGGTCCACACGGCAAACAGCCGTTTCGATATGGGCAAAAAAACCCGTAATTTTTGTCTGTGTTTCTCCCTTGTGATGGGACTTTGTAGGATGAACGTTGAGATTTAGAAGGGCACGGGGTGACCAATAAGGTCTGACTTCGTCTGTAATAAGGTCGACACCGATAGGTATGTTTATGCTGGAAGAATCCGATGACTTGTAAAGTGCCAGATGTCCAGTAGGGGCAGGCTGGAAGGTCACAACAACAATACAAAATACACAATAGGAGCGCAAAGCATTGGAAAGGTAAGCAAATCGCAAAAAATACAAAACACTAAACTGTTATACTATTGGTTCTTTCGGTAAAGTCACGTAGAAGGGAAATAATAAAATAATAAAAATATCAAACAATCATATTTTATTATTTCCCTTCTATGTGACTTTACCGAAAGAACCAAGAATATGAATCCCTGCAGTCACGGAAGCTTTAAATCAAAACTAAATTGTTACCTGTTTATTTTACCAGGTAAAGCCCACTGAGCAATTCGCTTATTTTTCAGAAGCGACCTGGCCACAAAACATAGCTCAACGAGGTAGCAAGTGAATATAAATAATCTCAACGCATCTCTCTACATGCGGAAAGAAAAAAAAACAGGACCCGTAGAAAAAAAGCCCACAACACCACGGGGAGAGAGACACGCAAACTCCAAATATACAAGAGGCCTCAGGGTTGGGGTCGAACCCCCGACCATCCTGCACACCAGGCGAGAGGGATAACATCTCTCCACCTTCGTGGCTCACAATTAGGCAGCGGCTCAGCTATCGAGTACACGGGCGGCGCAATCGTTACCGGCCCGGAGCGGCCTAGGCGCCAGAGGTCGCAACCGGGTACCCGATACCCGTACCCTACCCGAAACCCGGCTACCCGTACCCGGCCGGGTACGGGTAGCCGTTTGTGACCCTGGTGCGGCCGGGTACGGGTAGGCCGTGAGTCACTGGTGAGTAACTGTTTGTCACTTATTTCCCAACGTCTTGTCTCTTCTCACAATTCAAGTTCCTAGAATCAACCCACCCGCGCCTGCAACATGGCTTCATCCCAGAGGTCGCAATCAGATACCCGATACCCGTACCCTACCCGATACCCGGCCGGGTACGGGTAGGGTACGGCCGGGTGCGGGTACCCGTTTGTGACCCTGGTGCGGCCGGGTACGGGTACGGGTAAGGAATCAAAACCCGTTTGCGACCTCTGCTAGTAGGCGCAGATCACCGAATAGTGGCAGGGGAATTGGACAGGGGGACCCAGTTTCGTTCCTTCCTCGCATCAGGGCCTGTGCCCACCACTCTAGGCCGCTGTGTGCGTGCGTTACCATGGTGACGAAGGCCGGGTAGGGGCCGGGATCGTTCTCGTTGACGTAAGGTTTGGGAACTGTCCACTCTCGACGAACGCGGCTCGGGCACCGAGATGACGACGCACCATCCTGAGGACAAATGTGGGGAGCGAGGAAGGACAAACACAGAGAGAGAGAGAGAGAGACGGACGCACGGATGGAAAGATGGAAAAGCAGGCAAAGCAGGGGCGGTTTCTTCATTAGGGTGATTGGGCGACGCACCACCAATGTCATTCAACCACAGAGTCACGCTAGCCGTCACTGTGCCTCTGGATATAGTCCAATCAGCGTCATGCTACGTTCTGTGGAGTACCGCCTCTTTTTGGGCGATTTCCCTCCAGCTGAGAATCGCCCAGAGTGGTCGCATAGACTTACATTCAAAGATGTTTTTTTTCGAACGGGGGCGCTGCAATGCATTCTCTATGGCTTCCGGGCGGGCTCGCCCTAACGTGCTTACGCCATCATACGTAAGCACGTTTCATCCAACAATATAATTTGTCGCCACCTAGTGGAATCTTTAATAAAAGAAACTTGAGTGGTTTGTTTTAATAGTGAGTATAGAAACAAACAAGATGTATTGTAAGAGTCACTTTATTTTTCATTAATATTAAAGAAGTGAAGTTGCCTTTACATGCTTAAGCTGTTAATTTATCCATTGCATGGGTGGACCTTATCCTTATCAATCATCCAGACATTTGCCCCCCCTGAGAGATTTTGCAGGAGCCGCCACTGAGGCAAAGTGAATGGTAAAAAAAAATACAGTGATAGAAAGTGTTACGGATTGGTAGAGAGAGACGGGCAGACAGAGAGGCATAAAGACAGTCAGACGTAGTGCTAGATGTGACATATAGGAAGGTAGAGTGATGGATGGACAGGTAGAGTGACAGAGATAGTGACTGGCAGACGCAGTTATAGCCAGTGAGGAAGACATGAACAGACGCAAAAGATGGCCATAGAGATAGCGTGGCAGGCAGGCAGGTCGCCAGGCTAACACATGCAATGATGCGAAGACAAGAAGGGAGTGTGGCAGTAACTGATGTAAGACAGGCAGACAGAGCTGGTAGATCATTTAGACAGCATCTAAGTCAGGTACTCAGTGAGTGAACGAGGTGACTTCAAATACCCTTTCATGTCCTGTAATAAAATAAAACTATCAGGAAAGGCGGCCCCGCAGGAGTGTGGAATTTCCATCACTGGCCCTGGAGGGCTGTGCATGGGAGATGACCCCCCCCCCCACACCAAATTCCTGTTCATTTGAGCTAGGAAATTACTTCGACTTTTTTGTCTTTAGAATCAAGATAGCAAACTAACCTGCTTCCATTCCTCCCTTAAAACCACCTCTTCTCCCCTTGCCCATCCTGTTTCTGCTACTCCCCGCCCCCCAGCTATGACCTGACCCCACCCCAAACCCCATCATTACCCCAACCCCCTATCACGACCCCAACCCCCTATCACGACCCCAACCCCCTATCACTACCCCAACCCCTATCACTACCCCAACTCCCTATCAATACCCCTATCACTACACATATCAGTACCCCAAACCCTAATTCACCACTCTCACCTGTTCTCCTGTCACCATAATTACACCACCACTTTTAATAACAACAACCCCAGTTTTCATTATCTCAATGACTATCGTCTTGTGTACGATTTTTATCATTGTGTAGGGGTAATCGTCACTCACCACTCTGTGGGCTGGTAGCTTCCCCTTATCGTCAATAGGGAGCGGAAGCGCTATCACGCCAGGGCTAATGTCCATGGCCCAAGAAGGGGCCAACGACAAACCCTAGCAAACGGATCCTGGGACGCATTCCCCAGGGCCCCGAGAGGAGGGAAACAGGGGATGATGTTTACACCATTGGTACCTCATTTGCCAGTAAAAAATATGATAATTGGGTTTTTACCCTTTTATCTGGCAACAAAACTGACACCTTTTTTACGAGGAGTCATGTTTTCATAGACCACAATACCTGCAGTCATGTTATGTTTTTATTTGCATTATCACTGCAGGTATTGTGGTCTATGCAAACATGACTCCTCGTAAAAAAGGTGTCAGTTTTGTTGCCAGATAAAAGGGTAAAAAAGCAATTATCAGGGGATGATGTTACCTTCCAGAAAGTTCTAGAAGGGAGGCGTGGCTAGGGCGGAGCAAGCCACGAGCCAGTATATAAGCCGGACCTCTCAGAGGTCTGGCTCAGTCATCTGCAAGCTGAACAACGAAGACCTGGGCTGAAGGATAGGACCTTGGACCCCAAGCTCCATTGTCCTTCTAAGGGCCAGAGCTCAGTGTGGCCAGTGGTCAGGACCCACGGACCGGGTACGGTCGGGTCAGATAGCCTCCCCTAGGGCTCCAGCCAGAGGAGGGTACCGGGGTACCCAGTGATAGGGCCCGTATAGTCCGGAGGCCATACCTCCCCAGGTATCGGGTAAGGGGACCGATATACCCTTTATGTTAGGGACTTGTAAGAAAGACAATAAATATCGTGTTGCCTCATCAGAAGTTTATTCCTCAATTTATACCCACTACAACTGGGGTCAGAAGTGGCCAAAAATGGAAACAAGACGAACAACCCGCGTAAGAAGCCCAGAGTGTAGAGACAGTTCGGGTGTGGAGACAGTGCGGGTGCAAGGACAGTGCGTGGACTGGTCACAAAGGGGAACCATCAGGGAAGTTCGGGAATGGGCTAGAAAGTTCGAGAAAGGGGGCGTGGCCGGGAGCGGAGTGAGACCACGCCGGGGATAAAAGGGGGTGACCGGTGAGGCACGGGGCTGCCATGGGATCGGGGTCATCTGTCTTCACGCCGTCGCTGTCTTCGCATCGTCGCTGTCTTCGCATTGTCGCTGTCGTTGCTGTCTTACGTCGTCGCTACTTGCGTGCCAACCCTGGCCCAAGTTACCTGTGTGTCATCCCTGACCAAGTTATCTGCGTGAAGCGCCCTAATTAGGAAATGAAGCAACCCTCTACAGTTCCGGTTGTCAGAATCATCATTACAATCGTAAAGCGCCTTCAAATAAGGCGTTTTTCAGTATAAAAATATATACAACTTAACAATTTTTATTTTACCAGGTAAGGCCCACTGAGCTATATAGCTCTTTTTCAGAAGCGACCTGTCTACAAATGATAAATCAACAAAGTGGCTTATCACGTGGAAATGTATAGCAGCCAAACACTCTAAACGCGTGATGTTGATTCTAAATGTAAAGGGCAAAACCTGAGGACCCGTAAAAAAAGCCAAGCATCCACAGGGAGAGAGAGAGACACACGCAAACTCCAAATATACAGCAGCAGGCGTCAGGGTTGGAATCGAGCCCACGACTCCCTGTATACCAGGCGAGGTAGTTAACATCTCCGAGCCACCGTGGCGCTGTCCCATGAGATCGAAGTTGATGAGGAATTACCTCGAGGCGGTTGACAACAAACATCGCCGGGGGGGTTGGGTGCGAGAGACGTACCTGAGCGTGGCACCGCACAAGAACCCGCGCTGCACTCCTCCACGTTTTGCCACCGTGAATGCCGCGCGCCCTCACGGCCACGTGAAGTTCCGACCCCGCGGCCAGGGTCAGAGGTCGTGACGTCGTGAGCACCCCGCGAGAGGTCACGTGCAGAGAGCGCGGCCTCACTGCGAACGTCGGCGCCGGCATGCCGCCGCACGATCGGAACGGGACTGCAGGCCGAAGAGAGACGGAGAGAGAGGGTCCACAGTTGGGCTCTTGGGTCAGGTCACGCAAAGATGTGGCCAAAGTTTGTTCTTGAGGTCCTCCACCACTCGACGTAGCTGAGCGAGTGAATTGTTCACGGGCAGGAGCGTTCAACACGCCAATTATGGTTTCGGTTCGCTCGTGAGTTTAAGAACAATTCTCAAAATCTAATTTGGCGATTAGCCACAAACCGGCTCGCTTCAAACTGTGCAAAGCATCTTCAGGAGCATCCAGGAAGTCGGAATAACGGCGTCACCTGACCCAGATTCTTACATAGGGGAGATGATATCACGCGAACCACCAATCACATTTAAAACTAGCGTTCAACTATTATATATTTCATTCTACCTGGACATGCCGGCGGTACGATGTCACTCGGCTAGCCTGGGAACCCCTGGGAATTCCCCAGGAAGAGCTAGAGTCTGTGTATAGTAATGTATAGTAGTGCATAGTAATGTATAGTGTCGTGGTGCTGGAGTCAGTCGCCAAAGAGAGGTCTGAACGCCATACTCAACATGCTGCCACCGCAACCCTCAGGTCTGGAATTTTAGGCAAATTAGGGTTACAAAACACTGATTTTGTTTGTGCGCAGTTCACCGATGACTCTGGCTTAGGTCCATACACTTGAGAACCCGTTTTAAGCTTGGTACCGCAGCTACCTGGATGTAAACCTCGGTGGTTCAGGAGTCAAGAGCGCTGAGCTAGCACCACTGAGGTCCTGGGTTCGAATCCAAGTTTCAGCTACCGCCTGTAATTAAACTGTGATTACACTTTTTGGTGTGTTAGTTTGTTGTCCTTTCCCCTGCACCTCCGATTAGCACGGCTGGCTACGTACGGCGCGTAAGAAGTTCAACATACATGGACTCACACAGAGACCCATAGACTCACCACACAGAGACCCATAGACTCACACAAAGACCCATAGACTCACCACACAGAGACCCATAGACTCACACAGAGACCCATAGACTCACACAGAGAGCCATAGACTCACACAGAGAGCCATAGACTCAAACAGAGACCCATAGACTCACACAGAGACCCATAGACTCACAAAGAGACCCATAGACTCACACAAAGACCCATAGACTCACACAGAGAGCCATAGACTCACACAGAGAGCCATAGACTCAAACAGAGACCCATAGGCTCACACAGAGACCCATAGACTCACACAGAGACCCATAGACTCACAAAGAGACCCATAGACTCACACAGAGACCCATAGACTCACACAGAGACCCATATATTTGGATAGCGAGTAACCGACCGTGGCTTGCTCGCAGTGACTTGCATAGAGACCAATATATTTGCATAGAGACACAATGACTGCATAACCTAAGTTGTGGTAAGACGGGGGCTTTGCCAGTGTAATGGATTAATGTCTCGGCAGATCACCAATGACATAAAAAAACGACCACGCAATATGTCTTTTTTTATCCAGACTAAATTCCAGCGGTGACGTTTGACCTATGCCAAACACTCTGTGCATAGGAGGTAAGCCCACAGTGTGGGGACAACCATAGGTCTCTGCTAAGAGTCACTTAAGAAATAGTCCTGTGATCCTCTTCCATCGAATCCCACGTGGCAGGATTATTGAGTCATACAGCTATCGAGATTCATCACGACGAAGGCCATTCGCATCCTTCGCCTATATCTGTCCCGCCGCGTGAAACATCTCAAGTATTTTTTGACGCGTCCAATCAGTCACACGGGCCTTCTACAAGTGCATCATTTCAGCAAGATTTGTTCGACACCAAAGCAAACTGGACTGGTTTTGACATTCCGCGCGTCATTGACAGAGCCAGGCTTGCTTGAAACAATGCTGGTGAATTGCCAGACGACTATATCCAAGGGATAAGACGTGAATGCTCGTTTAACATTAAACTATGTTAAGGTTGGAAATAATAAAATAATAAAAATAAAACATAATAAAATTATTCTCAAGACGTTTCGGCCACAACGCAAGCAGCGTCAGACACTGTCTCCTCGACAGACCTGGTCTTCACCTGAGGACGGCTGCTTGCGTTGTGGCCGAAACGTCGTGAGAATTATTTTATTATGTTTTATTATTTTATTATTTCCATTCTACGTGACTTTACCGAAAGAACCAAGAAGATGAATCCCTGCAGTCACGAAAGCTTTAAATCGAAATATGTTAAGGTTAAGATGTTCTCGTGGCTTCCCCTTCCTTTGCGCTAGTGTTCTTGTTTTTTTGTGGCACCATAACTGGATGCAGTTGAACATCATGCCGAGGATAGAGTGTCGTTAATTCGAATAAAAGTTCTTGGGAAAATCGAGAGCATGAGTGCACGTGTTTTATACCCATTCCAAACAATCATACTCACCTTCTCACAACCAGGATAATAAGAAGCTCAACATACATACGGTATATATATGTATTATAGAAATGCATGGAGGTGCAGTGATGGCATTTGACGTTCAAATGAGGAACACGTGACGGATACCATCCAAGCACAGCCAATTACAATATAGGAACGGGTACATCGTTTTGGGAAGCATGTTTCGTGTGATACTGCGTAAGACACAAAAATCACCACACCCGTCAATAACACTGGACCATAGAACAGGCAGTGACCCAACTCAGGTGACTGGGTTTCAAAGTGCTGTGCGCTAATCACGCACCACTACTCCCCAGATGCGTATGCACATGCACAGAAACGCACAGAGACCAAGATGCCCCGTATAGCCTTTTTGAGAGGATTGTTTGTTGGGGGAAAGTGCTGTTTGCGAGCACCTATGGAGGACGGCACGGCACGCGAAGGGGTGTTACCCCAGTTGTGATGTGTTAGAAGATCCAATGGGTTATTCGTTGAAGGCTGAGTCAACCTAAGGGAGGCCCTGGACCGGAGCAGATGTTCATTATGCATGTTGCCCATGCACGAAGAACGTTCTCGGATCGCCGGGTTCATAGCACAGCGCGCTAACCACCACACTACCTCCCGACAAAGACAAAGATCCCCCGTATAGCCTTAACAGACGATTGGGGCAAGTGCTGTTCGCGAGCACCTATGAAGGCCGGTACGGCACACGAGGGGGTGGGTGGCCAGCACCACGCCAGGCCACCTTTGTCTCCCCAGTGGCGATGTTTATGCACCGCACCAGGTACTCATTTTAGGCTGAGTCGACCTAGGGGATATTCGTCACTGGTGTTGGCCGTGAGCGGGAATCGAACTCGGGTCGCCGGATTCGTAGCGCACCAATCCCAATACCCGCCATTCGCAACTAAGTGACGGTGACGTCACCACGGCGTCTGCGCCAGGCCAGGTGCACCTTGAGGCCACGTGACACCACCACTCCCCCACACTCATACTCACATTGCATTTTCGCCCAAAGGCCCTGCACACGTAGGCAGGGCAATAATATGCGAGAACGCTGCCGGCAATGTGGGCACGAGTGAGCACGTCGTGAACGCGGCACGGTACACAACACCGCGTTCTAAATACTAATGAGATGAGGTCTTTTAGAAATTCTCGGCAGTTCTTGCGATCGAGCGAGCCCAACTTTTTTGCCGATGAAGATGATGAATGTTTGCGTGTGTCGAACCACAACGCCGGCTGCAGTTGTGTACGCCCAGGAGGCTCTGTGTGTGTGCCTGATGGAATGTGTAAAATACATTTTTTTTTATCTTTGGAGAGACAACAGTAATGTTCAAGGAGGCGTTTTGACCGATGGTTCAATTTGTCACATTTCCCGCGATGATAATCATTGTCCGTGATGGATTACCTCTTGGCTCACGCTGTAAAGACGTTACCCCGGATGAATGACGGTATAATGTCGAAGTGCCGTATAATGCCATTCATCAATAATGCCATTAACACTGCTCTACAGCCAAAATGCTTCCGAAATAAACGTCGTCCAACATTACTAATTCTGGGTCACTGAGAATTTATATTATGCTTGAAATTGTTGATTGGCTCCAGTTTTCAAGATATGCTACTGGGTCAGTATATAGTTAGACTGATGGCCTTAATCTAAGTTGTCTTGTGGTTGTTGTTGGTTGTTTGACTTGCATCCCACTGGGATTTTTGCACACAGCGTTTGTGTACGGTGTTTTTTCTGCAATATTTTGATGTCTTTTCTTGGTTTTTCTGTTTGCACTCAGTCACATATTCACTTTAAGATATTTTTGTTCATGTTTTTGTTATTTGTTTGTTGCGGTTGCACCCGATTCAAGAGCCGAATGGCTCACAGAGCTATACCTAATAAATGAAATTGAACTTGAACTATACGACCCTTGACTTGGGAATGGCAGAGGATAAGTGAGTTATAAAGGTGTAGTGCGTTGTACAGAGGCACACGCTGGAGTTGGAGGCTACACGTTTATTTCAACACCCCAACAGGGCTAACTACATAAGCGTACACGGCTTCAACATCTCAGTGACATATTCTTAGGTTTTTTCGGTAAAGTCACGTAGGTAAAAAATTCAAATTAATAAAAGTAAAATAAAAATAAAATAAAAATCACGACGTTTCAGAAGCAACACAAGCTTCCGTCTTCAGGTGGAACCGTCACAGCACGATAGCTGCATCTGAAGACGGAAGCTTGTGTTGCTTCTGAAACGTCGTGATTTTTATTTTATTTTTATTTTACTTTTATTAATTTTATTTTTTTACCTACGTGACTTTACCGAAAAAACCTAAGAATATGAATCCTTGCAGTCACAAAAGCTTCAAATCTAGAATCTCAGTGACAACTACACGGTTACCTACGTGAGCAGCGGACTAACTCCATGAACGGGTCAGTCAGCGTCCACGCTGCCTGACCCACGATGCCGAGCGAAGACCGAAGACCCGGAGACGACGACGAGACGCGGGACCCCAGGATGATTTCACAGACGAGCCTCGAATGCACTCCGGACTGCCCCTTTATGCTCCTGAGCGTGGCCTTGCTCCCCCTTCGAGACCTTTCCCGAAGGATCTCGACGGAGCGTCACGTGTCCCTCAAGCCTCGCTTGCCCCCCCCCCCCCTCACTACCCTGTCCCGGTCACGTGCCCTCTCGGGTTCACCCAGACTACCATGTCCTGACTTGCCCTCTCTCAGGTCGCCACCAGGACTATGCCCCCCAGGGCCCGGCTCGCATGCCGTACTCACTCTGGCCCCAGACGCACAGTAGAACTCTTAGGACAGTGCCTGGCGCTACCACCATGGTGACACCCTTAACGTCACTACGAAGGGAAGGGATCTCAATTTAAACCAGAAATTACTAAAATACATCTTTGACTGGATCTATGAATAAATCTATGACCGGGTTTGGACAGTACAGTGGTACTCCGGAGATCCAACTTAATTCGTTCCAGAAGGCCATTCGAACACCGATTTGTTCGAACACCGAATTAATTTTCCCCATAAGAATGAATGTAAATGGCATTAATTGGTTCCAGACACAAGAAATCTCTCATTATAAAGCATTTTTACACGAAGTTTACAGGAATTACATGCATAAAATCATACAAAAAAACAAGAAACACAATAAATAAATGGAATAAATTGATAAATATATGGAATAAATGAAATAAATGAACATTGAACTTCACTTTACCTGTAGTAAGGAGAGCTGATGACTTGAGTAGAAGGTGGTGAGAAGGAGGAGGTGGTAAAACCTTTGCCTGGGCAAACGTCATGCACGCTGGCCATGCGAGTCTCAGCCATACAGCTTCTTTCAAGTCGTGATTGCCCGTTCGACCTCCGAATTTCGTTTGGTTTGGAAATATCTTTCGAACACCGATTTGTTCGAGTTCTGATGCGTTATATTTCCGAGGTTCTACTGTACTTGCTTTTTGAGCAAAACAATGAATGATGCAATCTGAACCTGGGATTGCATCATACATGATATTATTCCTAGAAGGCATTGGTAATGCAATAATAACTAGGCTTACATCCCTCTGCTGAAAAAAATATCCCTATATAAGCTCTAGAAATTATCCAGTGCCGTGCTCTCTTATTTGTCAGTGTTTGATTTTGTAACGGAACACATTTCTGTTTTGCCAAAGTGAGCAGAAATGCCTCGTACTTGTGTGAACAAAGCTGATAACTTCTGCTATGTTTGTGGTGAAGTGGATTTTGCATCACAAAGGCGCAATATAACCACTGTGGTTAAGAAAGCCTACCACCTTAATATTGGCTGCAAAATTTGAGATCAGGACAAGATGTGGGCCCCACACATATGCTGCAACACTTGTGCAACAAATCTTTGCCAGTGGTTGAACAGGAAAAGGAAATGCATGCCTTTTGCAGTGCCAATGATTTGGAGAAAGCCAACAGATCATATCAGCAATTGTTACCACTGCATGGTGCCTCAAGTTGGGGAAGGTGTGTCAAAGAATAAATCATGGACTGTGCATTATCAAAACATTCCATCAGCTATTCGCCCAGTACCCCACGGAGAAGGACTGCCGGTTCATGATGCACCAGAATCATTCTCACTTGAGTCAGATGAGGAAGAGGATGAAACTTCTGGTCCTGAACCATCAAGGTCACATGACCCAGATGTTCTCCCATCCTCCTCCTCTGAACCACACCTCATAACGCAAGGTGAACTGAAAGACCTTGTCAGGGATTTGGAACTTCCCAAAAGTAAGGCAGAGCTGTTGGGCTCCAGACTTCAGCAGTGGAATCTCCTGGCAGGTGATGTGAGGGTTTTATGTTCCATGACCATCAAAAAGATCTTGTCCCACTCTCCTTCATGGAAGGTGATCTTGTAGCCTGCAACAACATCGATGGTGGTATAGCAGCCCTCACCATCGTCACTGATCCAGACGAGTGGAGACTGTTCATTGATTAATCGAAGATGAATCTTAAAGCTGTTTTGCTTCATAATGGCAATGTTTCGCCATAAATTCCAGTAGGTCATGCAGTCCATATGAAGGAAACCTATGACATCATGAAACAACTTTTGAGGTGCATAAACTATTACCAACATCAGTGGCAGCTTTGTGGCGATTTGAAGGTTGTTGCTCTATTGCTTGGTCTGCAGACTGGATACACAAAGTACTGATGTTTTCTCTGCGACTGGGATAGTCGTGCGAGAGATTCCCACTACATCAAGATAGATTGGCCAATCTGACAGTCATTGGAGCCTGGGACGAAAAGTGTTCAGCATCCACCACTTGTTGAATCAAGGAAGATGTTGTTACCACCCTTACACATCAAGCTGGGTCTGATGAAGAACTTTGTCAAAGCCATGGACAAAACACAAGCAGCTTTCAAGTACCTCCGTGGAAATGTTCCAAGGTTAAGTGAAGCTAAGATAAAGGAAGGTGTCTTTGTTGGTCATCAGATTCGTGAACTTATTGGAGATTATGCATTTGACAGTGCACTTCGTGGCAAGGAAAAAAAGACGGCATGGAAAGCCTTCCAGTTAGTGGCAACACATTTTCTCGGAAACAACAAGGCAGACAACTACAGGGAGTTGGTGGAAAACCTCCTCAATGCATATAAAAGCCTTGGTTGCAACATGTCACTAAAGATAACAAATTTGCACTCTCATCTCGATTTTTTCCCACAAAACTGCGGAGCAATGAGCGACGAGCATGGCGAGCGATGTCACCGGGACATTGCGACAATGGAGAAACGCTATCAGGGCAAATGGAGCCCCATCAATGCTTGCAGACTATTGCTGGAGAGTGACAAGAGATGCTCCATTTAATGAATTCAAGAGACACGCCAAGAAGTGCCGAGTAGACACTGAATAAGGACTAAACTATGTACTTATATATACATAATAGTGTTTGGCCTTTTGCTTCATAATAAATTGTATTTATATAACCCCTTTGCTGATTTTTTAAGTGTTACATGAACAGCACAGGTGACATGTTATCATGTAAATCAACCATAAACACATTAAAAGACCTAGGTTTACAACTTATGAGTAAAACTCTATCTACACAATATACATAGACGTAAAATGTCAAAACTTTAATATCTTAGGAACAGTAGCAAATCAGTTGTTTTAATTGTCATATTTGAATTCAGCACATCAAACTCCACATTTCATCTCTGAAGCAGACGACGTCTAAAAAATGTATATCTCTGTTATTTGCCCAGGAAAAGCCTCACTAGGTCTCAAATTTCTACTGGACATCTATAAAACTACTGGACATCTGTCAACAAAAGCTTTGTAATTCATCGGATTCCTCCAGTATAAATACATATTCTGATATAGTAGTAGGGTTTTACCCTTTTAAACTGGTGCAAAACTGACACCTTTATTCAAGGCATCATGTTTGCAATGACCACAACACAAGTAGTCAAAAAAGCAAACAAAAAGAAGCAACTCTGATAATGATAATAATATGCACTGTCCTTGAAGTTGATTGGTCCACACCCGAGACGGCTTTCTTTAGAGCCTAGTCCCCATTGGTGTTGGACCAGATGGACCAATCAACTTCAAGGACAGTGCATATTATTATCATTATCAGAGTTGCTTCTTTTTGTTTGCTTTTTTGACTACTTGTGTTGTGATCATTGCAAACATGATGCCTTTGTACCAGTTTAAAAGGGTAAAAACCTACTACTATAATTTGCCACTGGTAAAAGAGATCTCATAGTGTAAACATATTCTGATTTTCAGCAGGTGATAACTCAGACTGCCGTGACAGCTAGAACTCAACACATTTAATAATAGCCCCACGGCCATACATGGGAACTAAACTATATAATAGGTGACGATTCAAGCAATACGCCTTGTTTTCATCTGAGAAAGATGCGTGATGCTTGATTAATGTTTTAGAGTTCTGGTTATCTGTGATTGTGCATCACTGGCAACACAAGATCACATGTGTTTATTTTTGTACTGTGACCGCAATGGGTAGATAAATCACCGTCATTCGACTTCCCCAACGAGCTAGAATCAATTCAACAGAAGGCTCAAGGGTAGTTTATTTAATTTGAATTAGCTACAAACAATGACCCGTGTCCATTTCCGTGGTGGCACGGCCGTGCAGTTGCCCATTCGCCGCTTGTTGCAGAGGTTCGTGGTTCGAATCCAACAGGCCACCCCGGTTATTACTGCAGTGTGTGCTGTGTTAACGATACAATTGTTGATTAATAAAAAAAATATTTGGTCAGATCATGTAGCTAAAAATGCGACTGTATGGATAGTAGATGTGAAACATCCTCCCCGATGTCATTCGCCCACCCCCTCCCAATCTTGTAGACTAATGACCACTTGCAGACCAGCGCTAAATCACTTGTGCAGCACAGGGACCAGCTGTCAATGTGGGGATTTCCTCCTGTTCAAATGCGTTCACGTGAGATGTAGGTCGCTTATCGCGTGCGACGGCGCTCGGAGATGCCCCGGGTTAATGGGGGACGGGAGGGGGGAGGGTGCGGGCTCTATCAAACACGAAGTCGGGTATCGATCGCCCCGGTAGATTTTCTGTCCGTACCACGTGTGTTGTTGGGTATGATGTCACGTGGTTTTGCTCCACATACTGGGGGCTTCTTTCCAGTACTGAAGCCCACTCCATGACCAGTTGCTGGCCCATGACTTTGCTGATGAAGCTTTGTCTGTTGCCATTCGCTCCACATACTGGGAGCTTCTTTCAGGTACTGAAGTCCACTGTAGGACCAGCTCCTGGCCCATGACTTCGCTGATGAAGGTTTGTCTGTCGCCATTCGCTCCACATACTGGGAGCTTCTTTCAGGTACTGAAGCCCACTCCAGGACCAGTTGCTGGCCCATGACTTCGCTGACAAAGCTTTGTCTGTCGCCGTTCGCTCCACATACTGGGAGCTTCTTTCAGGTACGGAAGTCCACTCCAGGACCAGTTGCTGGCCCATGACTTCGCTGATGAAGCTTTGTCTGTCGCCATTCGCTCCACATACTGGGAGTTTCTTTCAGGTACTGAAGTCCACTCCAGGACCAGCTCCTGACCCATGACTTCACCGACGAAGCTTTGGCTGAAGCTCTGTGATAGACGATGACCACCGGTCATCATCAAATCCCGTGACATGTCCCAGCCAAGCCCACTGGCTTTTTTTTTCAAAGTCAAAATCCTGCGTCTACTTTGTTCCAGTTTATTTTTCAATGTTCAATAGTTCTGATCCGTATGGCATAGAAGGTGGCATATCCTGGTTCAACTTTTTAAAGGAGGGTCCTGCTAAGTGTTTACGGGAGGGAGAAGGCAAGGTACATATGTGGAGTAATTTGCAGGTATATTTTTCATCATTGGGATATTTTGGTCAAAACCAGTTGTGTTGTTGTTGTTGTTTATAGCATATGGGAGGAAACCCCATGCAGAACAGACGAGAGAGAGACAACACACAAACTCCACACGCAGAACGGTGCCCGAGTCGGTTAATCGAACATAGGGCTCCATGCCGTGATACACGAGTGTTTAAACCACCCCGGCCGTCGAAGAAGGACCAGTCACGCGTCTCATGGTGTCGATCATGATCACAGCATCAGAGTTTGTGGCGAGATTAATGAATGTTGCTGCTCGTGTTGTCTCCCCTTTGTGACTGATGTAGTCCTTGAAAGATGACGTCATAGAAGGCTGCTTGCTCTGAGCACTGGATTTTTTGTCTAATGAAGTGATAAAAGGTAGGTTTTTAAAAAGCGTGTTTTTTTTGTATATATATCTTTTTTTTGGAAGCCAATCGTTTCTGAACTGACACTATATCAACTCGCTACACTTGAGAGTCTGGTTTTACCGTGGGTCGCGGTGTAAAGCAATCGATGTCAACCGAGACGGTCAGCGGTTGCCAGCACAGTGTGTACTGACGCGGCATTTAGCCGTGTGAACCACAACCGAACGTGGACCTCACATGACCGTCGTAGTTACCATTTTATTTATCCGGCCAGGCGGCTCAGAAGTACGGCGAATGGCTCGCAAGTAGAAGTATGCAAGTTCTAGTCCTGGTTGTGAGGGGGGGGGGGGGGGTGACTTAGCCCATCATTACTCCATGGTCGTTAAAACAAGTACCACCTTCTTTGTGGGGAATCCCAAAAGTGATTGTCCTATGGGAGAAAAAAAACGTGCCCCCGCCATAGGAATGTGGAATTTCCACCACTGGCTCTGCAGGGCTGTAAAGAGGAGATGAACACTATTCACTTCAATGGGTTACTGAGTGAGAGAGTAGGTATGTGAGTGAATGAGTGGGTGAGCGAGTGAGTTGATGTAACCTTTAGTGTAGAGGGTGGTGGTGGTTGAACAGTCAGTCTGGCAGACCGAGGCCTCAATAAGGAATCAATGAGTGCAGTTCACTGGAACAGTCACCGTAGTAGTAGTAGCAATATAAGTGTGATATCCAGACAACACTGCACAGATGGATGCAGTAATCCATGTACTGCAGTCTCCTTGCCAAGCCATAGTCCGATGTGTTCTTTTTGGTTAGTTTCACAAATCTGTGGGAACCACCACGCCCGCCCACGTCGGACATTATTTGTTGGCAGCCTTACACACGCGTCCCACCGCAGAAAATTACTTATTTGAGTTTTTGAGGTGAACAGTCACGTGCTGCGAGCAGCTGTAATTTGCACGCTTAATTGTGATCGCACGCGCTGCCGAAGGCTATGCACTCGGCGGTTTTTTTTTTGTTTAATATTTTTCGTTATTGTAATAACAATTAATGATGTAATAATAAATTAAGTTCACGTGAATGCGGTGTTCTTGGAAGAAGCTGTGACCCAGCCACTTCTTCGGAGATGAGGGCACCGAAGTGTTTTTTTGAAGGCGAAACGCCGTGCGAGGCTACAAGAGTTGGCGTCTGCATTTCTGTGCCAAACATGGAGCGTTCGGAAACCTACGAGCCAACCGAGCAGTGTTTTGTGTAACAAGCCATCGCTAAAATCACAACTAAAATCTACAAGACATCCTCTTCGGAGGCCGCTCGAAAGAAGAAAAATGCGTGGCTTACCAAGGTGTTCGAAAAACCTATTGGTCACTCGGCTGAGCCCAGCGGCTATAAGGGGGAATGCACCACACTGGTTCCGTCATTGGTTCGTGAAGAGGTCAAGGTTCAAAGTGCACGCATCACCCAGCACCCGATTGTTAGCCACCATCGAATTCAATTCCCACAGGGTTCACAGCTAGGCGTGCCGACCACAGCTACAGCGTGTTTAATTAAAAACGTTGTTGTGTGTTGCTTATATTGTAATTTATTTGGGCATTACGTTCCCACCTTCCCTGAGGTACGATGACGCTTTTGTTTGCATATCCCTCCCAGCCAAGAAGGCACTCCTCGTGTTTTTCGCCTCATAAATGACATCATGCCCCGAATCTGGTTTTCACTATGATCCCATCATTTCGATCGGGCGCTCTTTGCTCGTGACGTGTGATTAATCCAGCGGAGTTTGTTTAACCAACTTGACTTTGCCGATGAGATCCGGTAGGTCGAAACCGGTTCCAGAGTTGGCTTGCTTAAAAACTAACATCGATAATACTGGTCTGAAAAGCCTGATATTTTACAAAAAATATGTGTGTGTTTATGGGAGGAGACTAGTTACCAACTGCCCGGGTTTGACCTAAACAGTTCGGGTATTAGCAGTTGCGTTCGGGTGACAGGAATGATTTTTTACCAAGATCTGGGGGTTTGGGTTGAACTTTATTACTGTAAAAACACTGCACAGGTCTAGACTGATTGGCAAATATTGCTGTGGTTTGGTTTGTGGAAAAGGTGAAACACCCCACTCCTCACTCAGTCACCCACTCATCCACGGACTCTTTACATAAAAATGCCACTTAGTAACTCACTGACTCACTCACCCACTCAACCTCCCACGCACCCTATGGGTTCCACCTCTCCAGAGTTTCATTCTCCTGGACAATTTCCGAATGGGAATTCAGCATTCGGGTGTCAGGAAAAAACTTTCACTGAGATCCGGTAGCGACATCGCATGGGGTAAATGTATCATAAGGCGAACACTGGTCACCTTTTGGCGTTATCTGGTCTGGCACTCGTGAGACTAGGCCATAAAAATGGCTGCTGTCTCTAGTGTCGGCTAATCGGTTTCAAAGACAATGCATGAATTATCAGAGCATGTTTGCATGCTAACCACAAGCACGCGTGGTTATTGCAGACTTCAATCCTTGCAACAGCTATCTCTTTAGTGTTTAAACATCTGAACACCTCCTGTTTTTTTTGCCAGAAAGTGTAAAACCTATTCGAATTTTCCATACTTTGATACTGGCAAAAACGGTCCCATGATATGGGCGTGGGTGTGTTTGGTCTGTCGAAAAAGTGGCAGTCCTAGTCTGGAGACCGAATGATTTTTTCCCTACAACAGTGGATCTCAGAGTGTGGGCCACGGTACCACCGGTGGTCTCCGATGGTCCTAATGGTTAGCGGTCCCCAACCCTCTTTGGCACCAGGGACCGGTTTCGTGGAAGACAATTTTTTCACGGACCTGGGGGGGGGGGGGGTCATCATTAGGTCTTTCCCCCTTTTCAAAGAAGCTCTCCAGCGATTTATTTTTATTTTTATTATTTTATTACTTCCCTTCTATGTGACGTTACCGAAAGAACCAAGAAGACTCTCCAGCGATGTTTGTTTTTTACTCATATTGGCTAGGGTCAGCAGCTTGTGGGCTTAGCAAGACTGTGACTGAGACAAGTGCGCAGTGCGGGAAAGAGGCGTGGACGGAAGTGGTGAATAATAAAACAATGGGGGCGGGTTCCACGCACGGACTCACCGCTCACCACTATGCGGTGTGTAGAGTGTGTACACGAGCGGACTCACCGCTCTCACCTCCTGCTGCTGTACGGCTCGGTTCCTAACAGGCCACGGACCGGTACCGGTCCGCGGCCCAGGGGTTGGGGACCCCTGACCTAGGTGGTCCCACCAGTGGCCGTGATGCTGGGTTGATTCGGAAAAACGATGACAACGTTTATTATTCCTTTTGTTTGAGCCGTGAATTAATATTTTTCTCACGATATGAAAAAAATATGAAGCTAGCTAACCAGCCTAACCCTAAAAACGTAATGCGGCGTCAAACAAAAAAAGGAATGCTGCGGTAATATAAAAGTGTTGTATGGGTACTGCTATTTAGAGAGATAAGTGAATGCTTTCGTCACCAGGGGTGGGGGTTTGGGTGAGGGGTGGGGGGAGTTGTGTGGTCCGCAGAATGTTTGCATTCCCTGAGCGGTCCATGGGGCCTAAAAGTTTGAGAAACACCGCCTCCATTATCACCCATGGGGTTAGACTTACGGGTGGGGACCCATTATGCATGGATTAGTATCCATTATCCATGGGTTATCCATTATCCAAGGGTTATTATCCATTACCCGTGGGTTATTAACCATTATCCATTGCTTTAGATTCAGGGTAAGGAACCATTATCCATGGATTATCCATTTTGCATGGGTTATTATCCATTATCTATGGATTTAGACTCACGGGTGAGGATCCATGATCCATTATCCATGGGTTATTATCCATGATCCATGGGTTATCCATTATCTATGGGTTATTATCCATTATCAGTGGGTTATCCATTATCTATGGGTTATTATCCATTATCAATGGGTTATCCATTATATATGGGTTATTATCCATTATCAGTGGGTTATCCATTATCTATGGGTTATTATCCATTATCCATGGGTTATCCATTATCCATGGGTTATTATCCATGATCCATGGGTTATCCATTATCTATGGGTTATTATCCATTATCAATGGGTTATCCATTATCTATGGGTTATTATCCATTATCAATGGGTTATCCATTATATATGGGTTATTATCCATTATCCATGGGTTATTATCCATTATCCATGGGTTATCCACCATGTGTTCTTCATTATCCAAAGGTTATAGACTCACGGGTGAGAAGGCATTATCCATCATCCATGGGTTATCCATTATCTATGGGTTATTATCCATTATCCATGGGTTATCCATTATCTATGGGTTATCCACAATGTGTTCTTCATTATCCAAAGGTTATAGACTCACGGGTGATGAGGCATTATCCATTATCTATTGGTTATTATTCATTATCCATCGGCTATCCATTATCTATGGGTTATCCACCATGTGTTCTTCATTATCCAAAGGTTATAGACTCACGGGTGAGGATCACGTGGCCCGACGGAACACGCTTCGGGATGTCCGCACAGACGTGGCCCACGGCGAATCCCGGCCGGCAGCCGCCATCACGTGACGAGGCCTGCTGAGTGACGTCAGCAGAGGTTGTGGATCAGAGAAATGGACAGTGTACGGCAAAACAGAATTTACTCTTTGCATAACTTGTATCATAATAGAAGGGTTTTTCCCCTTTTTTATGGCAACAAAACTGACACTTTTTACAAGGAATCATGTGTGCATTAACCACAATACTTGTGGTCAAAATGCAAACAAAAATACTCTGATAGTATATGCATTGTCCTTGAAACTGATTGGTCCACACCAGAGACTGCTTTCTTTTGAGCCACGTCTCAATTGGTGCTCGACCAGATGACGCCAAAATGCGTACAGCTCAAAGACAACGCACTATGAAAGTAATGAGGGCTCGAGGTGAACATCTACATCATTAGACCTCCTTTGCCAGTACGAAAATATAATCATAGGGTTTTCCCCCTTTCTTTCTGGCAACAAAATAAAATAAACTCTGATAATATATGCATTGTCCTTGAAGAGTTTAACGTGCCAGCTGTTATTGTTTTTGGCTTACTCGCCGGTGAGTTACTTGGAGAACAATTATCACCACCTAATTCGGTGGTGAGATACGCGACGTTTAACTTTAAGTCGGCGATACGTGTTCACAAATAGCGACTGTGTGTGAGTGGCACGAGGGAATCCGTTGCGGCTATGAAGCAAAAGCCAGCAGTCAATCATCACCCTGTTTTAGAGAACAGCCCAGGATGAGTATGTTGTCACGGAACGACATCTGCAGTCACCTTCAGCTCTCACCCACTTTTTGGTTACACCTTTTTTATTTAAATCCTTTATATTAAGTTCGCTTGCTTGCTTGCTTGCGTGCTTGCTTGCTTGCTTAGGACCGTGCAAATCTTTCGGTCGTTTTTTAACCCACTTCCCGTGATCCAATCGAGCTGACATTTTCCACACAGACTCGTTGTGCCAGACAATTATTGTTCGTGAAAAAAATTCCCAAAATTTTACACTTTTTAGGCAAAAAAAAATTATTTTACATATATTCAAAGAGAACTCATTCATGGCTTTGGCTGAACGTCAGAGTGTAAGAGCCCAGAGCGTAACCCCTCCACAGGCCGTGGCGGAGTAGCGCAGTTGGTAGCGCCCTCGCTTCCCATGCCAAAGGTCGCGGGATCGATCCCCGCGTCCTCCACAGGCGAATATATTTTTAAATCCTTTATATTAAGTTCGCTTGCTTGCTTAGGACCGTGCAAATCATTCGCTCGTTTTTTAACCCACTTCCCGTGATCCAATCGAGCTGACATTTTCCACACAGACTCGTAGTGTGTGACAATTAATTTTCGTGAAAAAAAATCCAAAATTTTACACTGTTTAGGGAAAAGAAATTAAATATTTAATTACCAATTGCTTAATGGTGGCAGACAATCATCTGACCCATAAGTGGCAGCCATCTCAAGCCAGAGGACGAGAGGACTCTAGCCGCCACGCATATAAAGGATGTATAGTGAAAAACTTTATTTTTACGGGTTTACTTGTTTTAAAATCCTTTATATTAAGTTCACTTGCTTGCTTGCTTAGGACCGTGCAAATCTTTCGGTCGTTTTTTAACCCACTTCCCGTGATCCAATCGAGCTGACATTTTCCACACAGACTCGTTGTGCGTGACAATTAATGTTCGTGAAAATTTTTTCCCAAAATTTTACACTTTTTAGGACAAAAATATTATATTTAATTACCAATTGCTTAATGCTGCCATGCAATCATCTGACCCATAGGTGGCAGCCATCTCAAGCCAGAGGACGAGAGGACTCTAGCCGCCACGCATATAAAGGATTTATAGTGAAAAACTTTTTTTTACGGGTTATACTTGTTCAATATGTGCCCTGCCGACGGTGTTCATCACGCAGGCTATCAAACAAAATATCAATTGGTTACACTGGAGAACACGTATGAAAAAAATCCACATCTTAGTCTACGCCGACTCTATTTGGCCTGTGGGGTTTCTAAATCATTGTTAAGCGGGCAGAGACCATCAATTTATTACACTTGAGAAACCAGTTTAATCATAATTCAATCTCCGTATTGGTCTCTATGATTCTATGGGTCTTTGTGCGAGTCTGTTGGTCTCTATGTGAGCATAGGGTTTCAATGTAAGGTGACTTGGCTGAAAACATCGGTTAATCACGAAACCCTGATTCGAACCCAGGCTCTTAGTGGTGCCAGCTAAGCACTCTAAACTCTGAGCCACTCAGCACACAATTTGAACATGTAGCCAAATAGGGTGGAGTATAATTTATTTCATACATTTAAAGAAACAATACGTAATAAATCTGACGTCTCATTAACATGGTAGTGTGCTGGAGGGTTTAATTAGACTCACATAAATTTGAGCCGTGTTTTATTTTCTTTCTTTTAATTTGGAAATACGACGTAATCTCCGCTCTTAGTCCTTGACATTTCTCAAAGCCTTTGATCGTCTCTGGCATCACGCGCTCATGTGCTGGGGGCCTCCGTCAATCGGCATTCAGTCGAATCTGCCAGCCTGGATTTCCAGCTTTCCAACTGATAGGTCAGTATGCAGAGCAAAACCCTTGCTAATTCGGCACATAGGGGGCTCTGGCCTTGCCGGATTATCTGCCATGACCTCCTGCCCCGATACATTTGCTTTCCAAATTTCTAGATTTGAAGCTTTCGTGACTGCAAGGATTCATATTCTTAGGTTTTTTCGGTAAAGTCACGTAGGTAAAACATTAAAATTAATAAAAGTAAAATAAAATAAAAATCACGACGTTTCGGAGGCAACACAAGCTTCCGTCTTCAGGTGGAACCGTCACAGCCACGACAGCTAAACGGAGTGGTTTATATAATAAACGGAGTGGTAGCTCCTGCAATCTCTCATTTACTTGATACAGCTGTCGTGGCTGTGACGGTTCCACCTGAAGATGGAAGCTTGTGTTGCCTCCGAAACGTCGTGATTTTTATTTTATTTTACTTTTATTAATTTTAATGTTTTACCTACGTGAATATTCTTTCCAAATTTGTTTTCCAAACTCATCGCACACTATAAGCATTGACACACGCTGCATCAATTCTATCCAAAACTGTGGATTTGTCTCGCGGACTAAGGGGGCGTCCATAAATGACGTCACGAGATTTTGGACGATTTTTGACCCCCCTTCGTCACACGGCGTCACAAAAGTCAGACCCCCCCTAAAATATGACGTCACAAAGCTCTGCCCCCCCCCCCCAAAACCATATTTCCATTTTGAAAATAAAACTTGCTTCAAATCGCTTTAAACTATTGTCACTGTAGTGCGTATTTAATGTGGCGCTGCACTCTGATGTTGTAGGAGTGTTGTTATAACAATTAGTGTTCTTATAACAATTCGATATTTATTTAAAGTTGCGCATTTTGATGTGACGTCACATTTCTCACCCCCCCCCCCCTCGTCACGCATCGTCACAAATGTCTGACACCCCCCCCCCCCCCCCCAGGTGCGTGACGACATTTATGGACGGCCCCTAAGGGATTTATACTTCGGTATCTTCCTATTACTTCTTGATGTAGCTTTCGACGACATTTCTTTGATGATTGGCTTGCGCTGAGTGCACGAGCAAGGTCAAGTCGACAGCGACGGGTCTGAACACGCTCGCCACGTGCCTCGACATTGTTTTGGTCGTTGTGAGCGGCATGACTCCACGTGCTATACCGAAATTGGACCATTTGCTATGCCAATTCGGCTCATGGTGAACTAACAATACACCGTATATGCCGAAAGCGCAGTCGTGCAAAATTATCCCCAATTACGAATTATGAAATACCGAAATAACGAGGTATTCATATTCTTAGGTTTTCGGTAAATTCACGTAGGTAAAAAAATTAAAATTTATAAAAGAAAAATAAAATAAAAATCACGACGTTTCGGAGGCAACACAAGCTTCCGTCTTCAGGTGGAACCGTCACAGCACGATACAGCTAAAGAAATGGGTCTCTGTGTGGTGAGTCTATGGGTCTCTGTGTGAGTCTATGGGTCTCTGTGTGGTGAGTCTATGGGTCTCTGTGTGAGTCTATGGGTCTCTGTGTGGTGAGTCTATGGGTCTCTGTGTGAGTCTATGGGTCTCTGTGTGGTGAGTCTATGGGTCTCTGTGTCAGTCTATGGGTCTCTGTGTGGTGAGTCTATAGGTCTCTCTCAAAAAACACAACTCTGATAATGTATGCACTGTCCTTGAAATTGATTGGTCCACACCAATTTGATTGGTCGACACCGATTTCTAGGACAGTGCATACATTATCAGAGTTGTGTTTTTTGTTTGCATTCCGAACGCAGGTATTGTGGTCAATGCAAGCATGACTTCTTGTAAAAAAAAGTTGTCAGTTTTGTCGCCAGATAAAAGGGTAAAAAAAACAATTATCATATTTTGCTACTGGCAAAGGAGGTTCCAATGGTGGAAGAAGAGAGTTGTTGAGTGCGGAGCGGAAACTCTGCGAGCGAAGGTGACCGCTTAATGTGTAGGGCGAAGTTTGTTCCAGCGAAGGGGGTTGTCGAGAAGAGAGAGACTTTTTAGACTTTTTAAACAACGTTTATTGCCGCCAGCAGCAAAAAGCACTGGAGGCGATTTCAATATGAAACACACAAAGTCACCAGCAAACAAATGAAAATAAACGCTACAAATCGACGCGCCGTGGCGTTGAAAGCACCGCGCACAATACAAAACAAAAGTCACGTGGTTGTGGTGTCATCGCGCACGCCACGGAGAAGAGAGAGAGAAAGAGAGACAGAGCGACAGCGTGGACTGAGCAATAGGAGACGGAGGAACGGAGAGAGGCCGCAAAGATTGAGAACGTGGAGCGCGAGAAGGCGACGCCGAGAAATGAAAACAAGCGGTGGGGTAAGACCACGAAGGGATTCGCAAAAAAAAAATGGGGGGGTTAGGCCTAAGAATAATCTGGCTAAAATGCGCGTCGTGTAACCCCTCCACCACCCGACACAAACCAACAAATGGCAGTTGTCACCTGGGTGGTGTGCACGCCGAATCGACCGCGTGACAATTAATGGGGGTGAGGGGAGCGATCATCGCGACCGAATTGTGTAACAAAATTTGCGTATCGCTTGCCACTGAGCCAAGCATCGGGCGAGAGACCAGGCATTCAGAATGACCGACACAAAAAAAAAACCTCAAAGAACCCCGCGGTGTATGGCATAAAATTCAACATGACGAAGCGAACCATAATAAGGTTTTTTTTATTTGAGTTCAAACCCGTAAATATAAATGTGTCGTAAAACCCGCCACCACCCGACACAGCCAACTAGTAAGGGTGTGTCACGTCAATCAAACGTGGCTATTCATTCCTAGCTCAGCACACCGGTGTGTTGGAGAGTAAACCCACGACATCGACAATTCGAGTACGACGTCTCGCCGGCAATTTACAACCGGCATCATCAGGCGACAGCCAGAGTTGTGGATAAATGCGATGTCGTAACCTGTGAGTCAAGCAGGTTCAACAAAAAAAAAACCCTCTACGCGTTACACAAGGCAAACAATGCCTTTAATTGCTGCAGGAAAATCCTCGCCGAGACTCAAAGACTATTCTTGCGTGCAGGAGAGAGCAGTGCAACAAAAAAAAATCATCCACCGCACTTCCACGTTACCCCCACCCCCTCCCAGCCCTTCACCAAACCCTCTATGACCAGCGTGGCGAAGTATTGAGAAATTTACCCCCGAAAAACTGCACGGCGTGGAGTGGCCGTCACCCATCAGCGGACTGGACAGGGAGTCTTTGTACACGGACGCAGCGGAGTAGCTGGCCAAAGCAAAAGACCAGGTCCCTAAGCAGCCGATGAGTCACGGGGAAAGAGGGGTGCTTAAAACGCCAGCTCAAATCCTCATCCTGTCGAACACCAGCCAGACTACATTAACGATTCATAAAATCTCACTAAACTTGCCTGATTAAAAGTTTTCGTGACTGCAGGGATTCATCTTCTTGGTTCTTTCGGTAAAGTCACGTAGAAGGGAAATAATAAAATAATAAAAATAAAACATAATAAAATAATTCTCACGACGTTTCGGCCACAACGCAAGCAGCCGTCCTCAGGTGAAGAACAGGTCTGTCTTCCCGAGAATTATTTTATTATGGAAAGACAGCGTCTTTCCGACAGACCTGTTCTTCACTTGAGGACGGCTGCTTGCGTTGTGGCCGAAACGTTGTGAGATTTGTATTTTATTATGTTTTATTTTTTTCATTTTATGATTTCCCTTCTACGTGACTTTACCGAAAGAACCAAGAAGATAGTTCATCTCATCCATACGATGTTCAACCACCACAATAAAGGTTACAGCAACACACTCACTCGCTCTTAGACTGTTGGGATGACTCCTGTTAGCGAGCAGCACCTATGAAGGCCGGCAAGACACAAGTGGGGGTAAGGTGGCCAGCACCACGCCCGACCGCCCTTGTCTCCCTCGTGGCGATGTTTATACATCGGTACTCATTTGTAGGCTGAGTCGACCTAGGGGAGGCCCAGAACCGCTTCGAATATTCGCCACTGTTATTGGTCGTGAGCAGCGGGAATTGAACTCGGGTGGCCGGGGTTTATAGCGCAGCGCGCTTAACACTGCCCGATTAAACGCACAAAGACAAAAATCACCCTTATAGCCTTTACAGACTGTTGGGGCAAGTGCTGTTAGCGAGCAGCTATAAAGGCCGGCACGGCACACGAGGGGGTGGGTGGCCAGCACCACATCCCCAGTGGCGATGTTTACACACCGCACCAGGTACTCATGTGTAGGCTGAGTCGACCTAGGGGGAGGCCCAGGACCGGGTTCAAATAATCGTCACCGGTGTCGGCCGTGAGCGTGAATCGAACGCCTGGTCGCCGGGTTCGCAGCGCAGCGCTAACCGCCCCACCACCGCTCCCCCCCCCCACACGCGCGCGCACGCACGCACGCGCACACGCGCGCGACCCGGAGAAAGCCGTGCACGCGCTCACCTGGGCAAGCGGAGTTGAGGAGGCGGCAATGACGATAGCGGCGCTAGCCACGCACAGCGCAACTATCGCTCTCCCGGCAGGAGTCATGGTCGCCGGATACAATCCCAGCCACTCCCGCCGCAGCAGCAGAAGCAGCAGCAGCAGGCAGACCAAGAAGAAGCCTCGATCGAGCAAGCTGTGGCTCCTGAGATGTCGATTAATGCGGATGGCGCCAGGGGCGGGCGATCGAACGAGAGAGAGAGAGAGTTCGATCGCCGTGAGGCAATGCAGAGGTGCGGTGGGGTTCTTTTTAGTTTTAAAGCTTCGAGGCAGCGACGCGTTGTCCCACCTACCCACGCACCAACGCACTCTTCCCCCCCCCACACCCCTTCCTTCATTCTCTCGCGAGCACCCAGCGATAGGAAGTTCTATTCTTGAGTTTTTTCGATAAAGTCACGTAGGTAAAAAACATATTAAAATATGTTTTATTTAAATTTTACTTTTATTATTTTTTTTTACCTACGTGACTTTACCGAAAAAAACCAAGAATATGAATCCTTGCAGTCACGAACGCTTCAAATCTGGATAGGAACTTCTCTTTTTTTTACGATCAGAGGAAACAAGAAGATGCTCGGTGTAGTCGGCATTTTACTTCGTTCATCCTTTTTTGTTCCAATGCGTTGCTTTATGTGCCCCCTTCTTTTTTAATGAAAGATTTCACGAAAGATTATCTCTCTTCTCTCTCTCTCCCCATCTCTCTCCTCCCTCTTTTTATTTTACTTTGAAGTGTTTTATTTCCATACTTAAAGGTTCAGAAGGTGGCAGCCAAGGCATGGGAACGCATCCACCGGGAAAGATGGGGAGATGAAATCAGTTCGGGCGCGCGAGCTGGGTAGGAATTTTTTGTTGTTGTTACCACATCGCAAAAATTGTACGAAGAGACGATGACCGAGGCTTGGGGGAAGGCCTTCATCCAACCTCTTTATTTTCTTTTTACGAACAGTGGAAACAAGAAGATGCTCGGTGTAGTCGGCACTTTGCTTCGTTCATCATTTCGTAATTTTCTTTTTTTAAATAACTTTGCTTTATGTAAACCCCCACCTCTCGCTCACTCTCTCGTTCACTCTCTCGCTCTCTCTCTCGCTCACTCTCTCGCTCAATCTCTCGGTCACTCTCTCGGTCACTCTCTCGCTCACTCTCTCGCTCACTCTCTCGGTCACTCTCTCGCTCACTCTCTCGGTCACTCTCTCGCTCACTCTCTCGGTCACTCTCTCGGTCACTCTCTCGGTCACTCTCTCGCTCTCTCTCTCGCTCACTCTCTCGGTCACTCTCTCGGTCACTCTCTCGGTCACTCTCTCGCTCAATCTCTCGGTCACTCTCTCAGTCACGCTCTCGCTCACTCTCTCGCTCACTCTCTCGGTCACTCTCTCGGTCACTCTCTCGGTCACTCTCTCGGTCACTCTCTCGGTCACTCTCTCGCTCTCTCTCTCGCTCACTCTCTCGCTCAATCTCTCGGTCACTCTCTCGGTCACTCTCTCGCTCACTCTCTCGCTCACTCTCTCGCTCACTCTCGTTCTGCACGCAGCCCTTCTTGCAGTCCGACGGCCTCCGACGGGTAGCTCACATCAGCACGCAGAGCTCCCCGTCATCTGCCACCGAGCACACGGCCTCCTCCATCGCCCACTGCTCCTTGAAGGCCGGCACGGCGTGGGTCAGCCGCGCATGGCGGAACTCCAGCCCACACACCCTGGCTCCGAGCAGAGCGCGGAAGATGACCCAGGCTGCTGGCCGGACGTTTCCCCTCCAGGGCCACCTTCCTCGCCCTGTAAATGGCGAGCTTGGCGTAGCCGATGACCAGCCCCTGAAGATGTTGGGGTCCGTCGCCCTTTTGGTATCCAAAGATGAGGACCGTCGGGGAGAAGTGGAGGCTGAACTTTAGGAGGATGTTTTTGAGGACCTTGAACAACAAGTCCAGGCTCTTGCACTCCACGTATTGGTGTTGTGCGCGGTGCTTTTAGCGCCACGGCGCGTGGATTTGTAGCGTTGATTTTCTTTTGTTTGCTGGTGACTTCGTGTGTTTCATTTTCGAAATCGCCTCCAGTGCTGTTGCTGCTGGCGACAAACACGTTCCTTCTGAGTGGGCAGGTAGGAACTTGGTTGGACAGCGCATTCGTGCACGACAGACAGACAAATAATCCCTGGTGGGCAGTGTGGAACCTGTTGTTCCTACCTGTATGTATAAAAGATAACTTGACTTTAGGTAGCCAGGCAGACAGCCCCCTTAACTATCGCCCCCCCCTCCCTTAGGCCCCTCCTTCCTTAGGCCCCTCCCCTGACCCCCTTTCCCTTAGGTCCCTCCCCTGACCACCCCCCCCCCCCCATATCCTCAGGCCCCTCCCCTGACCCCCCTTCCTTAGGCCCCTCCCCTGACCCTCCTCCCTTAGGCACCTCCCCTCTCCGTACCCGGCAGTAGGTCTCCACCAATCAAAGAGCTGTTTGTAAGGTCTCCACCAATCAAAGAGCTGTGTGTATTATATATTTATTTATGCACGACAGACATACAGTCAGACAGACAGCTAAATAATCCCTGGTGGGCAGTGTGGAACATTGTTCCTCCCTGTATAAAAGTTGTTTAAAAGTCAAAAGACTCCTCCCTCTCTCTCTCCCCTCTCTCTTCTCTCTGCCCTCCCTCTCTCTCCCTCCCCCCCTCTCATCTCCCCTGCACCCCCCTCGCCGCCCCTCCTCCATCTCTATAAGAGCCGTACACACAGGCTGTGTGGATGAGCCGCTGGCGATGGGGGCAGGATTGTTCGTGAACATTAGCGAAGGGTCATGGTGAGTTTTTTTTTATTTTTTAGTCGTTGAGCACAGGGCCAAAAGGGTCGAAACGTGATGCGGCCAGCCACAAACACTCACCGTCAAGAGTTGTGATAGATGAGGATGCACACGTTTCTCGAATTGAGCAAGGGCTATTACGACGGCCTGGCGATGCTGGGAGGGAATTCCAAAGCGGACCAGTGCGAGGGAAGATGCCAAAATAGCAGTGTAGTGACCTGCAGTGTGGTGAGTGGGTGAGTGAGTGAGTGGGTGCATGAGTGAGTGAGTGGGTGAGTGAGTGGGTAAGTGAGTGAGTGGATGGGTGGGTGAGTGAGTAAGTGGGTGAGTGAGTGGGTGGGTGAGTAGGTAACGATGTGTGACGAGGTGGGAGGGTTTGAGAAATGTGACGTCGTATCAAAATGCGCAACTTAAAATAAATATAGACAACACGTTCTACTTAATTAATTCGACTTTTTAATAAATGTTTTATCCTACAACATCAGAGTGCAGCGCCACATTAAAACGCACTACAATGACAATAGTTTAAAGCGATTTGAAGCATGTTTGATTTTGGGGGGGGGCAGAGCTTTATGACGTCATATTTGAGGGGGGGGGGTCTGACTTTTTGTGACGTCGTGTGACGAAGGGGGGGGGGGGGTCAAAAATCGTCCAAAATCGCGTGACATCATTTATGGACGGCCCCTTGTCGCGATCGGGAGGCGCACAGAGCTCCTCCCTCCTGCAGAGGTCCTTCCGCCAGCAGTGGCACGAGTGCGCAATCAGGTAAAGAACAAACTTGCAATCGATAATTGTTTTTTTACCCTTCTATCTGGCAACAAAACTGACACCTTTTTTACAAGGAGTCATGTTTGCATAGACCACAATACCTGCAGCCATAATGCAAACAAAAACATGACTCTGATAATGTATGCACTGTCCTTGTAGTTGATTGGTCCACACCCGAGACAGCTTTCCTTAGAGCCTAGTCTCACATGGGTTGGACCAGATGACGCCAAAAGGCGCACAACTAAAAGACAATGCACCATCAGAGTAGGAGAGCTCGGGGTAAGCATTTACACCATTGGAACCTCATTTGCCAGTAAAAAATATGATAATTGGGTTTTTACCCTTCTTTCTGGCAACAAAACTGACGCCTTTTTTTTACAAGGAGTCATGTTTGCATAGACCACAATACCTGCAGTCATAATGCAAACAAAAAACACAACTCTGATAATGTATGCACTGTCCTTGAAGTTGATTGGTCCACACCCGAGACAGCTTTCCTTAGAACCTAGTCTCACATGGGTTGGACCAGATGACGCCAAAAGGCGCAAACTGGTGTAACAGTAACAATGGTTTTAGGGAGAATAAAATAAAACGCACGGTAAATTAATTTGTATACATACTCTTAGTTTTTTTGATAAAGTCACGTAGGTAAAAAATGAAATTAAAATGAATAAAAATGAAATATCGATTTAAAGCTTTCGTGACTGCAGGGATTAATCTTCTTGGTTCTTTCGGTAAAGTCACATAGAAGGGAAATATTAAAATAATAAAAATAAAACATAATAAAATAATTCTCACGACGTTTCGGCCACAACGCACAACGCAAGCAGCCGTCCTCAGATGCTGTCTCCCCGACAGACCTGTTCTTCACCTGAGGACGGCTGCTTGCGTTGTGGCCGAAACGTCGTGAGAATTATTTTATTATGTTTTATTTGTATTATTTTATTATTTCCCTTCTACGTGACTTTTACCGAAAGAACCAAGAAGAAAAATAAAATAATAAAAAATCACGACGTTTCGGAGGCATTTTGTGATATTTTTATTTTTTTATTTTTTTTTATTTTAATTTCATTTTTTTACCTACGTGACTTTACCAAAAAAACTAAGAGTATGGATCCTTGCAGTCACGAAACTTTCAAATCTAGAATTAATTTGTATACCTCACCGAAAGGGATTGGGAGGGGTTTTTCTTCCTTTAGTTTGTTGCATTAGTATTACTCTTTGCGGCAAAGAACAGAATGCACTATTTGCGATGTATAGCCGCTGGCTGTGGCAGGGTGGAGTGGTTTGTGCCCTAGGGCGGCTGTGAAAACGGAGAAGACAACTTCGTCCCAGTTGTTGACTCAGTTTTAATTTCACGACTTAGGAGTGGGCTCACAGGTCGGGGGGTCGTTAACTTGGTGGGAGTTTTTTTAGTTTGGCCATGTTTGTTTGTTGTAGTACAGAGTTAGACTGATGGCCTTAATCTAAGTTGTCTTGTGGTTGTTGTTGTTGTTGCTTGACTTGCATCCCACTGGGATATTTGCACACAGCGTTGGTGTACGGTGATTTTTCTGCAATATTTTGCTGTCCTTTCTTAGATTTTCTGTTTGCACTTAGTCACTTTAAGATGTTATTTTGTTCATGTTTTTGTTTTTTGTTTGTTGCGGTTGCACCCGATTCAAGAGCCGAATGGCTCACAGGGCTATACCTAATAAATGAACTTTGGCATTACCGGTAAGGGGCCGTCTATAAATGACGTCACGCAACTAGAGGAGGGGGGGGGGTCAGACATTTGTGACGATGTGTGACGAGGGCGGGGGGGGTTGAGAAATGTGACGTCACATCAAAATGCACAACTTTAAATAAATATAGACAACACGTTTTACTTAATAAAATATACTTTTAATACATGTTTTCTCCTACAACATCAGAGTGCAGCGCCACATTAAATACGCACTACAATGACAATAGTTTAAAGCGATTTGAAGCATGTTTTATTTTTTTCGGGGGGGGGGGGGGGGCAGAACTTTGTGACGTCATATTTGAGGGGGGGTCTGACTTTTTGTGACGCCGTGTGACGAGGGGGGGGGTCAAAAATCGTCCAAAATCGCGTGACGTCATTTATGGACGGCCCCTAACCACATGGTATATACAGGTTTTGCCGCGCACACATTATCAATTATAGTATAGGCTTTTTTGGTGGGGGGGGGGGGTAGATCGCGTAAATATATAAATGTGTTGTTAAACCCGCCACCACCCGACACAGCCAACTAGTAAGGGTTGTCACGTAAACAGAACGTGGACAATTCGTTACTAGTACAGCACCAGTGTATAGTGTAGTGTATAGTGAAGTGTATAGTAGTGTATAGTGTAGTGTATAGTAGTGTATACCAGAGGTGTGGACTCGAGTCATGTGACTTGGACTCGAGTCAGACTCGAGTCATGAATTTGATGACTTGCGACTCGACTTGGACTTGCATAACAATGACTTTGTCCCACCTCTGGTGTATACTGTAGTGTATAGTGTAGTGTATAGCAGTGTAGTGTATAGTGAAGTGTATAGTGTAGTGTATAGTGTGTAGTGTATAGTGTAGTGTATAGTAGTGTATATTGTAGTGTATAATAGTGTAGTGTATAGTGTAGTGTATAGTAGTGTAGTGTATAGTAGTGTGTAGTGTATAGTGTAGTGTAGTGTGTAGTGTATAGTGTAGTGTATAGTGTAGTGTATAGTGTAGTGTATAGTAGTGTAGTGTATAGTGTAGTGTATAGTAGTGTATAGTGTAGTGTATTGTATAGTGTAGTGTATAGTAGTGTAGTGTATAGTAGTGTATAGTGTAGTGTATAGTAGTGTAGTGTATAGTAGTGTAGTGTGTAGTGTATAGTGTAGTGTTTAGTAGTGTAGTGTATAGTGTAGTGTATAGTAGTGTATAGTGTAGTGTATAGTAGTGTATAGTGTAGTGTAGTATACTAGTACAGCAACACCGGTGTGTTGGAGAGCAAATCCACAAGTTTTACAATCGGAGTACGACTTTTTAAACCGACTACATTACATGTTTTTAAATAAATTTTATGTCAGGGTGTTGCAATGTACAATGCGAGGATGTGTAATAAAACATGTTTTACAACATTATACACTGCCAGTACGCTCACTCAGTTTAATAACCATTGCTACAGTCTACATAACAGACTGCCAGTACGCTCACCAGCTTAAAAACCAGGCTACAGTCTACATTATAGACTGCCAGTACACTCACCCAGCTTAATAACCAGGCTACAGTCTACATCATAGACTGCCAGTACACTCACCAAACTTAATAACCAGGCTACAGTCTACATTATAGACTGCCAGTACACTCACCGAGGTTAATAACCAGGCTACAGTCTACATTATAAACTGCCAGTACACTCACCCAGCTTAATAACCAGGCTACAGTCTACATTAAAGACTGCCAGTACACTCACCCAGCATAATAACCAGGCTACAGTCTACATTATAGACTGTCAGTACACTCACCTATCTTAATAACCATTGCTACAGTCTACATTATAGACTGCCAGTATACTCACCAAACGTAATAACTAGGCTACAGTCTACATTATAGACTGCCAGTATACTCACTCCGATTTAGAACCAGACTACAGTATACATTAGTGTTTTTTGGTTTTGTTATTGTTTTTTATATAAAAAAATATTTTATTATTTTTATTTACTTAATTTTTCTTATTATTTTTCTATCTACGTGACTTTACCGAAAGAACCAAAGAATATAATTTCCTGCAGTCACGAAAGTTTTAAGTCAAAATTTAATACTGCGGTGCTGATTAATTATTGATGATGATGATTATACTGGTAGGAACCTCCTGGTTACACCAGCCCACAGGGGATTATTGTGTCCGTCCGTCCGTCGTGCAGGGAGGGGCTGGGTGGGGAGGGTGGGGCTGGGTGGGGAGGGGAGGGTGGGGAGGGGCTGGGTGGGGCTGGGTGGGGAGGGTGGGGCTGGGTGGAGGGTGGGAGGGGTGGGGCTAGGTGGGGCTGGTCACCCCGTGGTGCCCTTATAAAACTCAACGTTTAACCTACTCACGCCGGCTTGTGCCCGCCCTCACAGTCGGCCATATTTGCGGAATACACCACGCCGCCGTTGACCCTGGCCATTGACCGAGCAACCCAACGTTCCTATCAGCTCCCTCCGCAGGGATGTGTTTAATTACTACTATTACGGAGATGACTAAATATGACGCTCTGCGTTTTGTGGAACACACAGCTGCTTATAAGAAAGACAAAACACTCTCCCCCTCCCCCCCAGCACGGACAAATAGTTTTTATTGCTGGTGTCGTCAATGAGTCATTGCCCAACTTGTTCGGGTTACCCGCCCCCCATCCCCCGCCCCCCCATCCCCCGCCCCCCATGTATAGGTACATGCATGCTTGCGGTAAACCATACGAACAAGCTTTTGATGTTTGATTTAAAGCTTTCGTGACTGCAGGGATTCATATTATTTGTTCTTTCGGTAAAGTCACGTAGAAGGGAAATAATACAATAATATAAATCAATAAAATTCTCACGACGTTTCGACTGCAACACAAGCAATCATCATCATTAGGTGTGAAATCCACAGAAAGAAAATTTGAAAAAAAACAAGAATAAGCTTTTGATTATTATTATAATAACACGAGCGGGAAATACCCGGCGTTGCTCGGGCGAAAAAAGACAGACACACACATCGACTTACACACACAGACATCGACCCACACACATAGAAACACATCGACTTGCACACACACACGTATGGACTTACACACAGACATCGATAACGTATGCAATAGTAATAGGGTTTTACCCTTTTAACTGGTACAAAAAACTGACACCTTTATACAAGGCATCATGTTTGCAATAACCACAACACAAGCAGTCAAAATGCAAACAAAAATGAACATCTCTGCGCAGTTTCAGAGACAATGCCGTCTATTACACTGGTCAACACACTTTTTCTAGCACAAGGTATTCCAACGGGTTTAAGGTAATTTTGGGGTGCTGATTCCAAATCTGGCATCAGTTTTTGTCTATCACATCAGGTTTTTGAAATATAAAATATTGCATTTTCAATAAAAACTGCGGAAGAAAAATATTAAATAAATGTGGATATCTACATAAAATGATATCATAAACACACTATCCTAAAAATACAGCACCATATTTTAATACTAAAGCAGTCACTGACTCGCAACAACTTGCAATCATAAGTGACAGAGTTAATTTCTGGTAAAATCAATGAAAATGGGGTATGCCAATAGCATAAAATTAGATGTGATAGAGCAAATCTGACATCAGATTTGGAATCAGCACCCTGAAATTAGTCTAAAACAGCTGTAAAAGTCCAGGCCAGAAAAAAACGATTTTTTTCTATTGACCAGTGTTATCAGAGCATGTTTTTGTCTGCATGTTGTACACATGTACGTGCGGTTAATGCCGTAGCCATTGAGTCAACATTGGGGGGGGGGGGGCAAATCTTCCAGGGGGTCTGGGGGTCACCCCCAGAAAAAAATATCTAAATTTGAAAACTCATTTCCTGCCATTTCCTGCCTAAAATATTAAAACATTCACTAGCACATGGTATGGACTTTTTTATTTATTTTTGACAACAATGTCTAATAGTGTATTATATTACACTGCTCTGTTTTTTTACTTTTTCTTGTTTCATTGTATGTAATGGCAGAGATTAGGGATTAATAAAGTACAACCATAACCACAATCATATAAACATAAATCTATGCATTGTTATATGAAGACAAGTCCAGATATTGTGGCCAAGGTTTAGCAAATTGTTGTTTTTATTTAAATAGCATAGCAATTTTTTATATATATTTATAGCAATATATTGGGTGGGGGGGGGCATTTTGAGTATATTTGAATATTGGGGGAGATGTGTCCCCCAATATATATTATAATTAATATATTATAATTAATATATTATAATTAAGGCCTTGCGTGTGGTCAATGCAGACATTCGAACACATTAACTCCTCCTGTTTTATTGCCAGAGAGGGTTATTAAACCTATTCTTATTTTTTCATATCAAGTGATGAATAGCTCGGGGTTGAGTAGTTATATCAATGGGACGCCTTTTGTTCCGTGAATGAAGATGCCTTACAATAGGTGTGTCTATTTGGTCTTTGTACACCGTTAACACCTCCTGTGTTATTTGCCGGAAAGGGTAGAACGCCTCTGTATTATTTCATCATCTTGATACCGGCAAAAAAAAAAATCTTCCCCAAAGCAAACAACGCGATGACTCTTGTTACAAAAAAACTGGCTCAGACTCAATGACGGCTGCCTGCCGGTCACCGGGTAAATCCGGATCGTCCGGTCGGAAGACGCCGGGTGAGATACTGCGGCGGTCGTGTCGCTGAACAGGGGTAGCAGCAGCAGCAGTAGGAGCAGCAGCTGTAGTAGTTGTAGCATCAGCGGCTGTGGGAGCTGCAGCAGCAGCTGTAGCAGCAGTAGCTGTGGTTGTGTAGCTGCAGCAGCAGCAGCAGTAGTAGCAGCAGCTGTAGGAGTTGTAGCATCAGCAGCTGTGGGAGCTGCAGCAGCAGCTGTAGCAGCAGTAGCTGTGGTTGCTGTAGCTGTAGGAGCTGTTGCAGCAGTAGCAGCAGCTATAGGAGCAGTAGCAGCAGCGGCTGCAGGAGCTGTAACAGCAGCTGTAGCAGCAATAGCTGTGGTTGCTGTAGCAGCAGCTGTAGCAGCAGTATCATCAGCGGCTGTAGCAGCAATAACAGCAGCTGCAGGAGTTGTAGCAGCAGCTGTGTGGGCTGTAGCATCAGCGGCTGTAGCAGCAGTAGCAGCAGCTGTAGGAGTTGTAGCAGCAGCGCTGTAGGGGCTGTAGCTGCAGCTGCAGCAGCAGCTGTAGGAGTTGTAGCATCAGCAGATGTCGCAACAGTAGGAGCTGTAGCAGCAGCTGGAGCTGTAGCAGCAGCAGCTGTAGCAGCAGTTGGAGCAGCAGCTGTAGCAGCATCAGCAGCAACAGCAGCTAGAGCAGCAGCAGCAACAGCAGCGGGAAACTGACCAAACGAGACTATCCCTGGAACAAACTCAAACATGTTCTCGTGACTCTGCTGATGAGACGCTGAATATCAAAACCAGCATGGAACTTTGCTTATTTTGAACCAATGCCGCTGAAATTAGACAGCCCCAGAAGACGGAAAGGCTGATGGAATGTGTTAAACATGTTTTGCGTGGACATAGTTGGGTGGCTTTGCGAGAGTTTGAAACTCATAATTAATGGGTTCCCTGCAGCCAGTTGTGTTTGAAACTTGCTCACCCACCTTCAGCTACCCCAACCACTCCCCCCCAACCACTCCCCCAACCTCCCCCCAACTACCCCCCTCCCCCCAACCCCCCCCCAACCACCCCCTCCCCCCAACCACTCCCCAACAACCCCCTCCCCCAACCACCCCCCAACCTCCCCCCAACCACCCCCCTCCCCCCAACCTCCCCCAACCACTCCCCCCCAACCACTCCCCCAACCTCCCCCCAACTACCCCCCTCCCCCCAACCCCCCCCCAACCACCCCCTCCCCCCAACCACTCCCCAACAACCCCCTCCCCCAACCACCCCCCAACCTCCCCCCAACCACCCCCCTCCCCCCAACCTCCCCCAACCACTCCCCCCCAACCACTCCTCCAACCTCCCTCCAACCACCCCCCTCCCCCCAACCACTCCCCAACAACCCCCTCCCCCAACCACCCCCCAACCTCCCCTCAACCTCCCCCCAACCACCCCACACCCACCCCCCACACCCACCCCCCTCCCCCAACCACTCGCCCCCAACCACCAAACACTGCTGGTTCTGGTTCTAGTTCTTACCTTGCCCAGATGCACTTTTAAAATCCCTCCCATCCTTTCTTTCACCCGAGCATAGGCCCAGAGGTCAACGCAACATTTTAATTTTAACAAACGTCTATCAATTACAACTCTGATAGTGATGTCGATTGTTAGCCTCCCGGCATTTGTTTGACCTTCGGGCCTGTGCTTAGGAACCTCGTTTATACAAACAAATACGAAGTTAAATACTTATCAATAATTCAACAACAATGGCCTGTGTTAATTCAGGAAAGCCTCACAGAGTATCAAGACGTTTCACAAGGGGCCTGTCACATTGGGATATTTGGCCATTTTTTGTTTTATTAATGAGGTTTGGCTACGCGTTGGGCACAGTTTCATGTATTAGGTATAGCCCTGTGAGCCATGCGGCTCTTGAGTCGGGCGCAACCGCAACAAACAAAATATAAACAGAGAAACATCTTAAAGCGACGACGCGTAACAGAAACATCCTGGATAGACCAGCAAATCTTCCAGAACAAAAACAAACTTATTACAACGCTGTGTGCAAAAATCCCAGTGTGATGCAAGTCAAACAATAACAACCATAAGACAATTTAGATTAAAGTTATCAGGCCAATTCCGCACTTCCGCAAGAGACATGGCTTAACCATATGTTTTCGAAATCACCAAAATACAGCCATGAAATACAATGTAACAATAGTAATCGTAGGAACTTTGATTAAAATTTAACAAACCCCGCTGTGCGTTGCAGGATGAAAGCACTCGGAGATGCACGCAAATGTGGAGTCGTCTCCACTGCTGCCTTTCCATTTCCTCGCCACATCACAGCGAGGCCGGGTTTAGGAGTTTCACAAATGTGCGTGACCCGCGCCAATGCTCGCCTCAACAGCGCCGTCTCCTTGCAGTGGAACCAGTTCTACTGCAGTTCAAACACATTCCTGCGGAGCGAGCTGGTAGGAACGTTGGGTTGCTCGGTCAATGGCCAGGGTCAACGGCGGCGTGGTGTATTCCGCAAATATGGCCGACTGTGAGGGCGGACACAAGCCGGCGTGAGTAGGTTAAACGTTGAGTTTTATAAGGGCACCCCGGGGTGGCCAGCCCCTCCCCACCCAGCCCCACCCCTCCCACCCCCCTCCCCACCCAGCCCCTCCCCACCCTCCCCTCCGCACCCAGCCCTTCCCTCCCCACCCAGCCCCTCCCTGCACGACGGACACAATAATCCCCCGTGGGCTGGTGTAACCAGAAGGTTCCTACCAGTATCATCATCATCATCATTATTCATACAATGTCGCCACCTCGTGCCAACTGCCAGTATATCCCTCGGATTCGCCGAGCCACAAATCGGCAGAGGTGGGACAAAGTCATTGTTATGCAAGTCCAAGTCGAGTCGCAAGTCATCAAATTCATGACTCGAGTCTGACTCGAGTCCAAGTCACATGACTCGAGTCCACATCTCATAGGTGGGACAAAGTCATTGTTATGCAAGTCCAAGTCGAGTCGCAAGTCATCAAATTCATGACTCGAGTCTGACTCGAGTCCAAGTCACATGACTCGAGTCCACATCTCATAGGTGGGACAAAGTCATTGTTATGCAAGTCCAAGTCGAGTCGCAAGTCATCAAATTCATGACTCGAGTCTGACTCGAGTCCAAGTCACATGACTCGAGTCCACATCTCATAGGTGGGACAAAGTCATTGTTATGCAAGTCCAAGTCGAGTCGCAAGTCATCAAATTCATGACTCGAGTCTGACTCGAGTCCAAGTCACATGACTCGAGTCCACATCTCATAGGTGGGACAAAGTCATTGTTATGCAAGTCCAAGTCGAGTCGCAAGTCATCAAATTCATGACTCGAGTCTGACTCGAGTCCAAGTCACATGACTCGAGTCCACATCTCATAGGTGGGACAAAGTCATTGTTATGCAAGTCCAAGTCGAGTCGCAAGTCATCAAATTCATGACTCGAGTCTGACTCGAGTCCAAGTCACATGACTCGAGTCCACATCTCATAGGTGGGACAAAGTCATTGTTATGCAAGTCCAAGTCGAGTCGCAAGTCATCAAATTCATGACTCGAGTCTGACTCGAGTCCAAGTCACATGACTCGAGTCCACATCTCATAGGTGGGACAAAGTCATTGTTATGCAAGTCCAAGTCGAGTCGCAAGTCATCAAATTCATGACTCGAGTCTGACTCGAGTCCAAGTCACATGACTCGAGTCCACATCTCATAGGTGGGACAAAGTCATTGTTATGCAAGTCCAAGTCGAGTCGCAAGTCATCAAATTCATGACTCGAGTCTGACTCGAGTCCAAGTCACATGACTCGAGTCCACACCTCTGCAAATCGGTGGACCTGCTCATGGATTCGCGATTCGCACACACTTCATAACGGTGGCTGCAAACACGAGACGCAATGGGAAATAATGCAAACGAGACAACAACAACAGCAACAACAACGAATCGGTTCTTTAATCGCAATCGAATCGTGCAGAGAATTGGATCGTGGGAAACCCACGAGTGGCGGGCAGGAACCGCGCAGATTTATTCATGAGCCCCAAGCGTCCCCTGGGATTTGCGGCCACGGTACAATCGTCATCTTCTTCTTCTTAGACATAATATAAAAGAAAACGACACAGTTTTAGAAACTCCTGCCTTTCTTACACGTGACTAGGGTACTCTTATGAGCTACACATTCTTGTTTTGGGTGCAGCCGCAATTGCGTTTGCATATACCAGTTTGCCATTTGCTTTTAAAATGCTTGCCACAATAACTGCTGATGCCTCACCCATGTTGCAAGCAATTTTCTATTTTTAAACATATGCCGGGCTCAACTTCAAACCGGTTTTTTTTCTTCTACTGCCCTGCAATACTATGCAGCATTACCCGTCAATCTAGATAAAATTGTATAATTAATAAAACAAATTCGATTTTCCTCCATCCACGACAGTAGATGTGGAGCACTAGGTCGACCAAGTTTACTGCTGTGTCTCGCCCACGCTGTGTTCACGCCACCATAATCAAGGTCAACCCCCGATTAGCACGGTTGGCTACGTACGGTGAGAAAGAAGTTGAAGATGCAGACAACATACTCTCTCTGCGTTTCCCCTCACACTGCTGCACTTTGAAATTCCCTGCCACCATCGTATATTTTCCCCAAGCCTTGAATCCACGGTGGCTAGGAGATGTTAACGACCTCGCCTGGTGTGCAGGAGGTCGTGGGTTCGACCCCGACCCTGACGCCTGCTGTCTGTATGTTTGGAGTTTGCGTGTCTCTCTCTCTCATCATCATCACGGTGGCTATGAGATGTTAACTACCTCGCCTGGTATACAGGAGGTTCGTGGGTTCGATCCCGACCCTGACGCCTGCTGTATATTTGGAGTGTGCGTGTCTCTCTCTCTCATCATCATCACGGTGGTTAGGAGATGTTAACTACCTCGCCTGGTATACAGGAGGGTCGTGGGTTCGATCCCGACCCTGACGCCTGCTGTCTGTATATTTGGAGTGTGCGTGTCTCTCTCTCTCATCATCATCACGGTGGCTATGAGATGTTAACTACCTCGCTTGGTATACAGGAGGTCGTGGGTTCGATCCCGACCCTGACGCCTGCTGTCTGTATGTTTGGAGTTTGCGTGTCTCTCTCATCATCATCACGGTGGCTAGGAGATGTTAACTACCTCGCCTGGTATACAGGAGGGTCGTGGGTTCGATCCCGACCCTGACGCCTGCTGTATATTTTGAGTTTGCGTGTCTCTCTCTCTCATCATCATCACCGTGGTTAGGAGATGTTAACTACCTCGCCTGGTATACAGGAGGTTCTTGGGTTCGATCCCGACCCTGACGCCTGCTGCTGTATATTTGGAGTCTGCGTCTCTCTCTCTCATCATCATCACGGTGGTTAGGAGATGTTAACTACCTCGCCTGGTATACAGGAGGTCGTGAGTTCGATCCCGACCCTGACGCCTGCTGTCTGTATGTTTGGAGTTTGCGTGTCTCTCTCTCTCATCATCATCACGGTGGCTAGGAGATGTTAACTACCTCGCCTGGTGTGCAGGAGGTCCTGGCTTCGATCCCGACCCTGACGCCTGCTGCTGTATATTTGGAGTTTGCGTGTCTCTCTCTCATCATCATCACGGTGGCTAGGATATGTTAACTACCTCGCCTGGTATACAGGAGGGTCGCGGGTTCGATCCTGTACTGTCCTGCAATACTATGCAGCATTACCCGTCAATCGAGATAACATTTTATAATTAATAAAAAAATTAGATTTTCCTTCATCCACGCCTGACCCCCCCCCCAGGTGCGTGACGTCATTTTTAGACGGCCCCTAACCTCAATAAAAGTTGAAGGCGGTACAGTACTAATGTAATAGAGCAAGTGCAGAATCACCGAACCGGAATTGATAGCTTGAAAGCATTTAGCGCGGGCACCCGTAGCATATACAGCTAAATTTCGATTTAAAGCTTTCGTGACTGCAGGGATTCATCTTCTTGGTTCTTTCGGAAAAGTCACGTAGAAGGGAAATAATAAAATAATACAAACAAAAATAATAAATTAATTCTCACAATTATTTTATTTTGTTTTATTTTTATTATATAAACATAAAACATAATAAAATAATTCTCACAATTATTTTATCATGTTTTATTTTTATTATTTTATTATTTCCCTTCTACGTGACTTTACCGAAAGAACCAAGAAGACATATGTAGCTACTTTTGCTACTACGCCACTGCTCCATGAACAACCTGAACACACACAGAGGGCAATGTCGAAATACGACAAAGGGGGTGAGGTGGGGGGGTGGAGAATGGTAGCGACGAATCGCTTGTCGGATCGCTCTTTGCAATTTGGGAGCGTCGCTTTGCGCCCACGGCCACGTCACGTTTCGTGACACGGCTGACTGCCTCTCTCTGACCGCCTTTCCGAGAAACTACGTTGCCCCCCTTCGGGTGACGCGAATATAAATAAAGCCGGCAAAAGCGCCGCTCCGCGTTCAGCCTCGCCCAGCTGAACCAGAGGGCATCCGTTGATGCTGGTGAGTGATCAGTGTTTCACTATGACCACCGTTTCATTGCTTTTATGGCTTAATTTGGTGATTTTTGAAAAGTTTTTCGGTTTGGCCATGTTTGTTTGTTGTAGTACAGAGTTAGACTGATGGCCTTAATCTAAGTTGTCTTGTGGTTGTTGTTCTTGTTGTTTGACTTGCATCCCACTGGGATTTTTCAGTCCCTCCAGAAAAACGCGTAGTTTTTTGGTGATTGTTGCGGGCAAAAATCGTTGATTATGCGGCACGTTTTCTTAAAAAATGCGATGGAATATGCGGGATATTTATGCAATTTTATGCGATTAAATTGCGGGAACTTGCAAAAATTGCGGGAACTTGCAAAAACTGCGGTTTGATGAAAAAGAGAAAAAAAAGTGATTCCCCCAACACCCTATTCACTAGGCTACTACTTTAATGTAAAGAGTCATTTCTTATTACTTCCTATGATAAGCAAGCATACTACATCACAGAAAGTGCTGGGAATATTTAAGTTCTCATCTTGTTTTATTTCAGACCTTAACAAACAGATGGCTCAAACTTACAAAACATTGAGTCGAACAAGTTCTGTAGCTTTACAAAATGAATATGCTACAACTTCTGTAAAAATGAATAAATAAAATATTAAAAAATAAAATGTGTGCTTCCTGTTTTACAGAGGTAGCTATGCAAAATAATTTGCCCCCACTGTCATGTAACACACTGGGGAACTGCTTTGCGCGGTCTTTTGCGCTTATGTTTGTTGGCAAATGAGAAAGATTTGCGGGCTTCATCATGGTGTCATTGGCATCGCGGGGTTTGCAGCTTTTCAATGATGTCGCGTAATGAGTGACGTCACTTCATAACGTTCCCATGGCAACAGGGGAAATGGCTGCGCTTGTGTGAAGTAAACGCAACATTTTTCAACTTTCTGCTAAGATATATGTGACTTTTTGCAACGAAAATGCGGGGATTATGAAATCATGCAAGCCCGCATATTTTGCGCGCGGAAATCTGCAATTTATGCGGCGAAAGTGCGGCGTATTTGAAAAAACGCGCCCCCCGCATAAATATGCGGACTTTGGCTGATTTTGCGTGAAATCTTGCGATCGCATAATCGCGTTTTTCTGGAGGGACTGATTTTTGCACACAGTGTTGGTGTACGGTGCTTTTTCTGCAATATTTTGCTGTCTTTTCTTGGATTTTCTGTTTGCACATAGTCACTTTAAGATGTTTTCTTGTTCATGTTTTAGTTTTTTCTGCTTGTTGCGGTTGCACTCGATTCAAGAGCCGAATGGCTTACAGGGCTATACGAATATAAGCATCCTTTCGATTTAAAGCTTTCGTGACTGCAGGGATTCATCTTCTTGGTTCTTTCGGTAAAGTCACGTAGAATGGAAATAATAAAATAATAAAAGTATAAACATAAAACGTCGTGAGAATTAGTTAATTATGTTTTATTTTTATTATTGTATTATTTCCATTCTACGTGACTTTACCGAAAGAACTAAGAAGATATAAGCATCCTGTTTTGGTTTTTTTTAAAGTTACCGCATTCACTGCACCGTGCTTCAATCTCGAAGACTTGGGGGTGATGTTTTTCCATGCAGTAATTTTGATTAAGTTGTATGTATGTGGTGTGTAACGTCGTGTATGTAAAATTTGACACTGGAATCAAGCGGAGCGACTTTTCTTTTTTGTCACGCTCGAAGACTGGCTTACAGATTGGTAACACATTGCCATGTTCTGTTCACGTGACAGCCCTTACTAATTGGCTGTAGTGAGTTTCACGACGCGTTTATATGTGTACGCAATATAACCCATAAACCTCTACTATGGATGGTATTGGTCGCGAAAGCCTACGTGTTAAACTGAGTCGTTCTCGTCTCCACGACGTGCCACGTATAACCCATCCGATGTCGCGATGGTGGCTGTTGGCAGTTCCTGAAGAAGAAAAAGAAAGAGGAAGTGAGTGAAAAAAACGTTTTGGTCACTAACGATTCACAGCGATCATTGCGCGTCATTGTGTGGAATGTAAGTAAACACCTAACCCTCATTTTACAGGGAAGAGTATGCAGATTGGTGATTTAACTATATATTGCCGCCCACCCCCTCCCCGATATGTGATATTGCAGATAACAGGAAGATATTTCTTCCCAGCTCCTGTGTGTGGATACACGCCCCGGTATGTTATACGACTCCTCACACATCTCAATTTACACCATTGGAACCTCATTTGCCAGTTGCAAAATATGATAATTGTTTTTTTGCCGTTTTATCTGGCAACAAAACTGACACCTTTTTTTACAAGGAGTCATGTTTGCATTAGCCACAATACCTGCGGTCAGAATTCTTACCCCGAGCTCTCATACTCTGATAGTGCATTGTCCTTGAGTTGTGCGCCTTTTGGTGTCATCTGGTCCAACACCATGTGAGACTAGGCTCTAAAGAAAGCTGTCTCGGGTGTGGACCAATCAATTTCAAGGACAGTGCATACATTATCAGAGTTGTGTTTTTTGTTTGCATTCTGACTGCAGGTATTGTGGTTAATGCAAACATGACTCCTTGTAAAAAAAATGTGTCAGTTTTGTTGCCAGATAAAAGGGTAAAAAAAAACAAATATCACATCTCAATTTGTGTGTGTGCCTCCTGTATTGTGAAATAAAAAGCATCTTAGGGAACGTTGCAAAATCATCTCTGCTGCCAACATTGCAGATGGCTCGTCGTTTGTACCGTACAGTATTTCTATTCATGGACGCAGTAGTCGCAGCCAGTGAGTAAACGTCCGGGTTTGATGAACATTGACCCGTCGACCAAAGGTCCAGGAGCCGGTAATCCATCTCGGTGGAATGTCAGCAGGGGTGGCGGATCGAGACTCTCTGCTGCGAGCAACTTTGGGGACCATTTTGCGAACCGTTCAATCGACGCCGCCACCACCAACCCCAAGGGCAGATCTCGGCTGAAGTTTTGGGTAAACTGGGAAACATTTAGTCCCCCAATTTTCCGTTTTAATGTTTTTTTTAAACAGACGCAGAATTTCGATTTAAAGCTTTCGTGACTGCAGGGATTCATCTTCTTGGTTCTTTCGGTAAAGTCACGTAGAATGGAAATAATAAAATAATAAAAAATAAAACATAATAAATTATTTTAATAAAATAATCAAAATAAAGCATAATAAATTATTTTATAATGTTTTATTTTTATTATTTTATTATTTCCATTCTACGTGACTTTACCGAAAGAAGCAAGAAGAAGAGGCAGAATTATTCGGTTTTACATAATAGGGGTTTTTGTGTTTTTATAAATGTGTCGTTAAACCCGGCACCACCCGCCACAGCCAATTAGAAAGCGTTGTCACGTAAACAGAACATGCCAATTCGTTACTAGTCCAGCACAGCAGTGTGTTAGAGAGCAGATCCACAACATTTACAATTGGAGTTCGACGTTCCGCCAGTAATTACAACTAGCCTCATCAGGTGACAGCTGGTTTGTCCATCCGTCCGTCTGTCCAACCAATACATTCTCAGAAATGTTGAGAAACTAATTAACACATTCCTGCGGAGGGAGCTGGTCGGAACGTTGGGTTGCTCGGTCAATGGCCAGGGTCAACGGCGGCGTGGTGTATTCCGCAAATATGCTCGACTGTGAGGGCGGGCACAAGCCGGCGTGAGTAGGTTAAACGTTGAGTTTTATAAGGGCACCACGGGGTGACCAGCCCCTCCCCACCCAGCCCCACCACTCCCACCCCCCATCCAGCCCCTCCCCACCCAGCCCCTCCCTCCCCATCCAGCCCCTCCCCTCCCCACCCAGCCCCTCCCTCCCATCTTCACCCAGCCTCTCCCTCCCCACCCAGCCCCTCCCTGCACGACGGACGGACGGACACAATAATCCCCTGTGGGCCGGTGTTACCAATATGTTCCTACCAGTATAAATGTATGAATAATGAACATCAATATTTCAACCAATTGCCCTAACTAGCTAGTAACTGGAAGCGGATAAAACTACAAATTAATGAACGCTCTATTTTATTATTTCCCTTCTACGTGACTTTACCGAAAGAACCAAGAAGATGAATCCCTGCAGTCACGAAAGCTTTAAATCGAAATGCAATCGGTAATGTTTATCACGTGAACAGAAGGTGCCAATTGGTTACTACTTCAGCACCAGCGGTATGTGTGTTGGAGAGTGAACTCACGACACATTTACAATTTGAGTCAAAGGGCGTTTGGCTGGTGTTTACAAGAACAACAACAACAACCTGCATCATCATGCGATTGCCAGAATTGTGAATGAGTCTTCCACTTTTCCGCTCTTAAAGCCTAACGTGTTAAAACTATTTTTGAAAAAGAAACAGGGTGCGTTTGTTGTTGCCAGTCATTTTTGTACGTGCGGCGAAAAATGTTAACCGGCTTCTAACCGCTTTTATAAAAAATAGAATACTGCTCTGAAAGGAATGTCGTTCGTCGTCGTCGTCATAACATAGACAGCTTACAATTTATATTCTTGGTTCTTTCGGTAAAGTCACGTAGAAGGGAAACAATAAAATAATACAAATATAAAACAAAACAAATTCTCACGACGTTTCGTCTGCAACAAAAGCAATCATCATCAAGGTGTGAAATCCACAGCAAGAAATTTTTCAAATTAATAAAATAATAAAAATATAAAACAATAAAAATTCTCACGACGTTTCGACTGCAACAAAAGCAATCATCATCAAGGTGTGAAATCCACAGCAAGAAATTTTTCAAATTAATAAAATAATAAAAATATAAAACAATACAAATTCTCACGACGTTTCGACTGCAACACAAGCAATCATCATCAGGTGTGAAATCCACAGCAAGATTTCACACGTGATGATGATTGCTTGTCTTGCAGTCGAAACGTCGTGAGAATTTTTTTTTATTGTTTAATATTTGTATTATTTTATTGTTTCCCTTCTACGTGACTTTACCGAAAACAACAAGAATATGAATCCCTGCAGTCACGAAAGCTTTAAATCGAAGCTTACAATTTGCCCATCGTGGTAAAAAGGGGCAGAGCCATTTGTTTTCTCCCCACAGTTTTTGGACAGCGAGGGGCGATGCTAATGGGTGTGAGTGGCGCTTCGCCGTTTTCTCTCCGTCACGATTATAAAATCATTTTATTGTTGCCACGTCTTACAACTAGTAAGGTGGCGAATGAGGAAATAGACTCACCATGTGACGATGCCCTTATCTAACCCTCGCCTACTATCATGTTTTTGTATCGTCTGTTGTTGTAGCGTTCGTACCTGAAAAAAAATCCACGCGACCACGGAGAGAAAGACATCGCAAACTGCAAACACACATCAGACATCAGGGACGAGATCGAACCCACGACCTACTGCATACCAGGCGAGGTAGTTACCACCAAAAACATCAAATAAAACGGTGAATTTGATGACTGCCTCGACACTTTGCCCAGTGACAGTGGTGGATTTCTCCCTGTGCCTGGCAACTGTCCAATGCAGCCTCGGGACAAATAAGTTAAAAAAAAACACCTTAAGTAAAGGGTCAGATTCATGAATAGAAACATGCATACGTGGTGAGCAAAGGTGCTCGGCATCTGCACATGTGAAATGAGTGGCTCCGACACGGTAGAAATTCAAGTTGTTTATTCAATTCTTCGGTAAAGTCTTCTTGGTTCTTTCGGTAAAGTCACGTAGAAGGGAAATAATAAAATAATAAAAATAAAACATAATAAAATACAATTCTCACGACGTTTCGGCCACAACGCAAGCAGCCGTCCTCACCTGAGGACCGAGCAACCCAACGTTCCTACCTGAGGACGGACACAATAATCCCCTGTGGGCTGGTGTAACCAGGAGGTTCCTACCAGTATAATCTCTACTCGAGAAAAGCCGTAGCTGTATAACCAATGAGCGCCCCGCAATATTACAGGGGACGGCGCTCACATCACACATGTGTTTACCTTTGTTGCACTTTGCACTGCTATCGTGTTTTTGTACTGTTTGTTGCGGTAACGTCCTTATCCGCCCCCGACTGGACATCTGTGAGAAAAAAAAGCTTTATATCTCATCTGATTGCTCCAGGAAAATAAATATTACGACACTGTTTCCACCCACCACGAACCTTACACAAACCCCAAGCATTACCCCCCCTCCCCTCCCCCCACTCGCACTGTCTCACACAAAGCAACTTTTTAGCTTTTGAGCCCAGAGTTGACAAGTTGTAAAACACAAGACAAGTGGCCAGAGGGAAGGGTAACACTCCAGTATACGGGAGGAGCGCTTCGACCACGAACCCTTTCTGTTTTCTGGAAACGAAAGCAAACAGCGATCAAATTCATGTTCTTGGTTCTTTCGGTAAAGTCACGTAGAAGGGAAATAATAAAATAATAAAAATAAAACATAATAAAATACAATTCTCATGACGTTTCGGCCACAACGCAAGCAACCGTCCTCAGGTGCTGCTTGCGTTCTGGCCGAAACGTCGTGAGAATTATTTTATTATGTTAAATTTTTATTATTTTATTATTTCCCTTCTACGTGACTTTACCGAAAGAACCAAGAACATGAATCCCTGCAGTCACGAAAGCTTTAAATCGAAATTTGAAGCGATCAAATTATTGCTGCGGGCAGCAACAGCAAAATGTAATGTTGTAAATGCGGCCGCAGGCCTAATGCGGATGTCATCGACATTGCCATTTAGGTCCGTCATGCGTCAAGGAGAGTTTAATTTCGAGCTAGTGATTTCATTTCAATCAAGTGCAGAGCCAAATGTAATGTGATGAGCCTTTTGCGTATTGATTGGTGACTGGGCCGAGATCATCACTTCACAACACTTAAGAAGCCCACTTGTAATCACACGTTAAAAAAAAAAAACTCGCATTCATCAATAGCACTGTCATAAATATTTATTAGGTAATGTTTCAAGAAATGGCCCTTCTTTGAATGGCAATTGCCCAAAATGTGGCTTATTAAATACATTAATTTAACAGTCATTTTGTTTCTTGCTGTGGTTGTCCCACCTGATGACGGAAGCTTGTGTTGCTTCCGAAACGTCGTAATTTAATTTAGTTATTATAAAAAAAAATCTTATTTAAAAAAAAAAATTCACCTAAGTGACTTTACCGAAAGAACCAAAGCGTATGGATCCTTGCAGTCACAAAAACTTCAAAATCTAGAATATTAAATACATGTTAAGGCAGTGTTATTGTTACTTTTCTGCTAATTATGCTGTTGCGCCACTGCAAACGCACCATCACAAAATAATGTATATCACGGAACTGAGGGTCTTTGCACTCTGACCTGGGGGCACCCCCTGGCGACCAGAGTAATGTTGAATTTGGCCTGCAGCTAAGGTGCAGATGGCATTGCAAAAATGATGAGGATTTTTTGGCCTGTGAAGTAATAAGGATACATTCCATTATTGATCAGAGGCAGATTTTGCATGTTCAGCAGTACAGAATCAGAATATGCATTTGTCCTGGAGGAATCCGATGAGCTATTAAGCTATTTTCACAGATTTCCAGTAGGGGCAGGTCAGAACGTTGCAAGGCTCTGTCACATCTGTGATGGGGTCTACCCCGTCCTTAATTAAAATGCAATCTAAAAAAACTAAAATGCGAGGGTGGTGTGTAATGCTCAACATTATGTCATTATATACTGTATATAATAATGCTTATTCTTGGTTATTTCGGTAAAGTCACGTAGAAGGGAAATAATAAAATAATATAAATATAAAACAATAAAAAATATGAATCCCTGCAGTCACGAAAGCTTTAAATCAAAATAATAATGCTTGTTAGGAATCACAAAAGTCAATACATTTGAGGTAAACTTTTAACGGTTAACAGTAATTAACAAAAAAAATTGTGTTGCAGTGAACTACTCCGACAATGGCGTCTGGCACCGATCATCTGGACGAACTTAATAAATTCTACAAAAAGAAAGTTGAATTCCCACCTAAACAGCTCGAAGGCCACATCAACACTGCTAATCGAGAGGTGAGGAAACTTCTGCAAGAGATGAGAAAAATTCAACAGCCAGGCTTGGAACCCGTCATTGCAGATGATTTCATTCCCACCGGCAGCTCTTACGAAGGACTCAAAGTTCGGGGAGATATGGAACTGGATTTTATGATTCCTCTCTCTCACCCTGAATTCAACTTTGTCCCAATCTCACATGCCAGTGTACCAGGTGGCTATCGTCAATTAAAAGTCGAGCGACACAAACAATTGCAAAGGCCCGAGAAAGTATCAACACCACCAAGTCAATTTGAAAATAAATTCACCGAAGGCGGATACCTGATCCCATCAAAGGTATATCATTGGTTTCAGTCATTAGTAGACCAAGCAATGAACAACATACGACCTCTGGTTAGATTTGATGTGAAGTTTACAGGCTACCAACCAGCCCGTACGCTCGTCATAACTCTCAGCCCTGACAATGAAATCCACGTGGACCTGGTTCTTGCGGTCTACATTGGGGATGGTCTCTACGTGGTGGCCAAGCCTTTGAAGATTGTCCCAGAACAGCTTCTCTGGAGGCTGTCGTTCTCGGTCTTCGAGAAAGACATCCTGAATAAGCTTCCAAGCTCTTCCTGCCACCTGAAGACCCTGAAGATCCTCAAGTACCTGCGGGAGCACGACACTCGGCTGGAGGAGACGTCGCAGTTCGCGAGTGGAATCTGCTCGTACCACCTGAAGACGGCCTTCCTCCACCTGCTCACGCGCACGAACCCGACGCAGTGGGAAGACACCGCAACGAACCTGAATGCCCGCCTTGACGACCTCATGGATCTCCTGATTCAGGGCATGGAGAAAGGGGAGCTCAACCACTTCTTCCTGGGAAATAAATCGAGCCTGGCAAAAAAGGTGGGCGCACGGAGCATGAAGAGTGAGGGTGTTTTCAATCTCTTTGACGCAAAATTTATGAATGAAACCACCCTCAAACAGGCCAAGGCGAGACTCGTCATCATTAAATGCTCTCTGCCTGCCATACTCAATAAACATTAATCCGTTTGTGTAGCTAAACTAAGGCCCACTGATCAATGTAGCTCTTCTTCATAAGTGGCCTGGCCACAAATGATAACTCAACGACGTGGTTCATCATGTGCAAATTTATAGCAGCCAAATACTCTAAACGTATGTTGATTCTAAAAACCACGCGACCACAGGGAGAACATGTGTAGTAGTGACTTAACTCGGAGACACTAAGAGTTGGAGGCCCTTCTTTTATTTAACCGAGCACCCTCGGCACAATACACAGCCTACGCTGGTAGACACTCTTCTGTCGCGAGTTGTTTATAAACAACTCTACGTGGGTTGCTAGCCTATACACAACACGAGCCTTTTAACACTGACGGTGCTGAACCGAGACAGCCAACTACCGTCTAGGAGCAAATTATCGAGTGAAGACGACAGCGACAATGGCGACGATCTTCAACAACACAACGGGGCTCCCACTCCAAACGACAGCCCCGAGCTCTCGCTCAGGGCCCCCTTTTATACTCCCGGTGTGGCCTTGCTCTGCCCCAACCACGTCCCCTCTCTAGAACCTACTAACGGGTTCCTGGGCTTCACCCAAGTGCCCCTTCTGTAACCTTTACCCCAAATATTCTGTCTGGTGGGTCACGTGGTCTGCTGACATCAGGGCTGCTGTAAGCCGCAGATCCCCTTCCCCGCCAGCAGCCAGCGCTATGCTGCTACATTACTTATTCTATGCCACTACACATGTAAACTCCAAATATACGATCTCCTATATACCAGGCGAGGTAGTATGTTGGAGAGTGGATTTACTCTCCAACGTACGGGTGGGCTGAAGTAGTATCTAATTTGGTCCTGTTTACGGGACAAATCCGAATGATGGAAAATTATTTAAAACATAGAGATTTTATACGATTACGCGTGAAAAATAATATCTTGTAAACGACCGCCTGCATTGCGTTGCCAAATCCGTGCTCTTTCACCGGCATTTTCCGTCACTCTCCTCAAAACTTGTGGCGAAGTCGGAGATCGACCCGGTTCGAGGTCTGCCAACAACGCTTTGCGTCCGCCGTTGTTTCTGATTCCCGAAATCGGGACATCAACGCCCGAAAACGGTGCGGAGTTGGGAGCTGTTCAGCTCTTAGAATATCTGCGATAGTCTCTCCGTGTTGAAATAATTGGAAAAAAAATCTGAAAATTAATTTCAACTGTTATTGCATGCTGCTGAGGTGTGTAACCGATGCCTCATAAACTCCCAGGCTTCTACTTTATTTCTGCAAAAAAAAATGGTTTAATACAAAATACCGCTTTTTCAAATCAGGAAGTTAATTATGGACAACCCTATAGAAATGCCATGAAGATTTGGTTAAATAAATCCGTGATAATAAGCATGTTGAACATTGGGTTTGCAAATGATTTTGGGATTGGGTGTTTGCTTACAGAAATAAAAACGTTATTCCAAATTGATTGCCTCTGCTATTTATTAAATCAACGTGTTGTAACACTTAGTCACGGTTTCAACCCCAACAACAGTGCCTCGCCAGATTACAGTCTAGTAAAATTTTAATTTCATTAATAGTTGAAGTGCATGGCACTCTTAACTTACATTTGTAATGACAGTGGAGTCTACATGCAGTGTGAGTGGACTAGTGGTCACGGGTGGTAATGACAGGGGAGTCAGCTGTGAGTGTGAAGCGACTGGTGGCCACGGGAGGTAATGCCAGGGGAGTCAGTTGTGATTACGAAGGGACTGGTGGCTACGGGAGGTAATGACAGGGGAGTCAGTTGTGAGTGCGAAGGGACTGGTGGCCACGGGAGGTAATGACAGTGGTATCAGTTGTGAGTGCGAAGGGACTGGTGGCCACGGGAGGTAATGAAAGGGGAGTCAGTTGTGAGTGCGAAGGGACTGGTGGCCACGGGAGGTAATGACAGGAGAGTCAGTTGTGAGTGCGAAGGGACTGGTGGCTATGGGAGGTAATGACAGGGGTATCAGCTGTGAGTGTGAAGGGACTGGTGGCCACGGGAGGTAATGACAGGGGAGTCAGCTGTGAGTGTGAAGGGACTGGTGGCCATGGGAGGTAATGACAGGGGAGTCAGCTGTGAGTGTGAAGGGACTGGTGGCCACGGGAGGTAATGACAGGAGAGTCAGCTGTGAGTGCGAAGGGACTGGTGGCTACGGGAATGATTGAGAAGGAAGCGCGGTCAGGTGACGGAAGAGGACGGTGGAGTCTGCCGGTGGAGCGAGCGTCCAGAGTCAGCAAGAAGGTTCGGGAAGGGGGGTCGTGGCCTCGTGTTGGTATATAAGGGGGAGATGTGCGGGAGACTTGGGGCTGTTGCAGTGGGGGTCTCCGCCTGATGTCAAGTGAGCGTGTCTTCAATAAACAGCCATCTCAAGAGAAGTTTGTAAAGTCTTTACACATTTGAAGATAGAAAAAATAGATGTTTATGCAGCCTCGTACACACGCTAAAGTGTAATTTAGCACTGAACAAAAGATATGTGCCAAGGTCGGTCTTGGATATCATCTCTGGAGGACATCCCAATGAGACACAGACTAGATTTCCTGTAAAAGGAGTTTGAAAGCGTGAACGCATTGCTGTGTCCGCCTGTGCATGTGTAATGTGAGGATATATCCAGCTCACTGACGTATCACAACTCGTCATGATGATTGGCTCTGCCGGTCCTGGTCTATAGCCAATGGGGGGAAGCCTAGGGGCGTGGCCCTGACGTAACGGAAAGGTGACAGCTGGAAATAGAGGATTGGTTCTGCTGGCTTTGGCCACAGCCAATGGGGAGATGAGTCAGGGGCGTGGTCCCGGGAACTTACGAGGGAGCCTGGAATATTCCATGGAGGCTAACCAGGATTGGTGGAAACGTACCACGTGACCCGGGTATTAAATAGTGGTGGAGACGAACGACACGTGGTCAGAACGGAAACGAACGGAGGAAGGGGGCCACGCGGGAGCGGGGCTCTGGGTTGCCACGTGGCGGTGCGTCTCTATCTATCCCTCTCACGCTGCCTGTCAGCAGCGTGAAGGAAAGCTGCAATGCAAGTTGAATAAAAGACCGGATTTCAGAAGTCGCCTCAACGACCTTTATTACACATGTGTTTTATGATGCAATGTGAATTCAACGTTCGTGTGCTAAGTTGCGTTGCCATTAGAGACGTTACACTCGACCAAAAACCCGGAGAGAAAGACAAAGATAAAAGCAGCGCTACAAAGGATTCAACAAAAGCTTCACCGCCCACTCTCGTCACCGGATAAGAAGTTGCGTGCGACTGCATCCCACTACGTCATCACGTCACCCAACACGAGGAGATAATATTCCCGCAATGATTTGATGTTCAGGCACCAAATTGACACTTTTTTTTGTTGCACGGCATCAAGTTTGCACTAACCACACGTGATTTCTTTAGGGGACGTCCATAAATGACGTCACGCGATTTTTGACGATTTTTGACCCCCCTCCCCCCCCCTAGTCACACGGCGTCACAAAAAGTCAGACCCCCCCCCCTCGAATATGACGTCACAAAGCTCTGCCCCCCATCCCAAAATAAAACATGCTTCAAATCGCTTTAAACTATTGTCATTGAAGTGCGTATTTAATGTGGCGCTGCACTCTGATGTTGTAGGAGAAAACATTAATAAAAAAGTCTATTTAATTAAGTAGAACGTGTTGTTTGTATTTATTTAAAGTTGCGCATTTTGATGTGACGTCACATTTCTCAAACAACCCCCCCCCCTTTCGTCACACATCGTCACACATGTCTGACCCCCCCCCCCCCCTAGGTGCGTGACGTCTTTTATGGACGGCCCCGAACCTTAAACACCCAGTCGTTCATAAAAGTTGAAGGCGGTACAGTACTATAGTAATAGAGCAAGTGCAGAATCACCGAAGCGGAACCCCCCCCCCCCACCCTTCGTCACACATCGTCACAAATGTCTGACCCCACCCCCCAATAGGTGTGTGACGTCATTTATGGACGGCCCCTTAGAACTGCGTGTTCTGTCCTCCACAACAGCTGAGAACCAGGGTGTGGTGATTGTGAAACGGCAAAAACTTGATTTCAAAGTTTCGATGTAAAGCTTTCGTGACTGCAGGGATTCATCTTCTTGGTTCTTTCGGTAAAGTCACGTAGAAGGGAAATAATAAAATAAATTTAACATAATAAAATACAATTCTCACGACGTTTCGGCTACAACGCAAGCAGCCTTCCTCAGGTGAAGAATGAAACACCACCAAGCTTGGAGCGTATATTTAAGCTGGGTTGGAGGGGGAAGGAGAGCGCCTTGACAAAATAATTTGCATATCAAGAGGAATTTAGCATATTTATTGGAAATACTCTGTGGTTCTGCGTGTTCTTCAGAAAGGCACACCTGCCAACCCACACGGTTTACCCCGTATTCTTGTACATGGAAATTGAATTTTCAGGTTCACACGGCGTAACAGCCGTTTCAAATATTTTTTTTCTCCCCCTCCCCACCCTCCCCACCCAGCCCCTCCCTCCCCACCCTCCCCACCCAGCCCCACCCTCCCCACCCAGCCCCTCCCCACCCTCCCCACCTAGCCCATCCCTCCCCACCCTCCCCACCCAGCCCTTCCCCACCCCACCCTCCCCACCCAGCCCCTCCCCACCCTCCCCACCCCACCCACCCCACCCTCCCCACCCAGCCCCTCCCCACCCTCCCCACCCAGCCCCTCCCTCCCCACCATCCCCTCCCCACCCTCCCCACCCAGCCCCTCCCCACCCTCCCCACCCAGCCCCTCCCCACCCAGCCCCTCCCCACCCTCCCCACCCAGCCCCTCCCCACCCTCCCCACCCAGCCCCTCCCCACCCTCCCCACCCAGCCCCTCCCCACCCTCCCCACCCAGCCCCTCCCCACCTAGCCCCTCCCCAGCCAGCCCCTCCCTGCACGACGGACGGACACAATAATCCCCTGTGGGCTGGTGTAACCAGGAGGTTCCTACCAGTATAATACCCGCACATGGGCTTGCCTGTGGCTATCAGCAGTGCACATTTTGAACGTGGTTGGTAACAGCAGCAGGAGTTGGGATAGAAACCGCGAACCTCCTGCGTACCTGGTGAGGTGGTTAACATCTCGCACACGATGGATTCCAAATACATCCCCGTTGCCCGTGACCTGTGTTTTGGATTAGTGTGCTGATCTTAAAGGTGCATTGAAAAATTATAATACTCCGACTGATGCTCCTGCTGTTGTGGAGTGACTCATGCAGCCAGCTATGGCTGCAGGGTTTTTGGTAGTACATGTTGTTTATTGTGAAAATTCCGTCACAGTTCCTATTAACACTGTTTCATTGCTTTCATGGCTTTATTTTGGTGATTTCGAAAAGTGTATAGGTTTGGCCATGTTTGTTTGTTGTAGTACAGAGTAAGACTGATGGCCTTAATCTAAGTTGTCTTGTGGTTGTTGTTGTTGTTGTTGCTTGACTTGCATCCCACTGGGATATTTGCACACAGCGTTGGTGTACGGTGATTTTTCTGCAATATTTTGCTGTCCTTTCTTAGATTTTCTGTTTGCACTTAGTCACTTTAAGATGTTTTTTGTTCATGTTTTTGTTTGTTGCGGTTGCACCCGATTCAAGAGCCGAATGGCTCACAGGGCTATACCTAATACATGAACTTGAACTTGATCATGGAATTTAAATCGTAATCGTTTTTTAATTTAATTAAAGGTATGTACTGCAAACTGCTGTTGGAGACATCATTTTTCGTGCGAATTGGTTATTGTGAACAGTTGTCAGCTACGATTATTCGGTTTTATTTTTGCCCTTAAAGATTTGAATTGCTATTATTAATTGGTTCGTTTACTTTATGTAAATACATATTTTTAGTTTAAATTGTGATATCGTAATGTAAGTATCCTAAAGTATTTGATTCACATTCAGCAACCACAAAATATTCGGAACCTTCAGTTAATGTTTTGTTTTGTTTCTGTACGTAGTTTTTATTTATGATCAGCTCAGTCTTTAGTATTTGCCCAACAATAAGCCGTTCTTAAAACACAATAGAAAGGCTGGAATCTAAATCGAATCCGTCAAATCATGGAAAGCGAATCGATTATGGAATCAACTCCATTCTTTCAATGGGAATCGCCCATCCGCGGTAGTGAACGCGCCACTCGGAATCGCCTTAAGCGATTAACAAAAAACGCCGCGACAGCCGGAGTCGATTCCGATTTGTACCGCTTCGCGGACGGCGAGAGAATCGAAGGGCGGGAATCGGAAGCTCTAACTGGTGACTGAATCGATTAGCTCAGGCGAAAGCTGTGATTTTGCGGCGTGGTCAGATACACAGAGACAGAAACACAGAGAGACAGAGACACAGAGACACAGGGACACGGGGACAGAGACACAGGGACACGGGGACAGAGACACAGGGACACGGGGACAGAGACACAGGGACAGAAACACAGAAACACAGAGACACAGAGACACGGGGACAGAGACACAGAGACAGAAACAGAGAGACAGAGACACGGAGACAGACACAGAGACACAGGTACAGAGACAGAGACACGGGGACAGACAAGAGGACACGGAGACACGGGGACACGGGGCTCCAAACGAGAGACTCAACGGACTGAATGGTGGTAAGTCTCTAGTCACTGTCCCACTGTACACTGTCTCACTGTACACGGTCTCACTGTACACTGTCTCACTGTACACGGTCTGACTGTCCCACTGTCTCACTGTACACTGTCTCACTGTACACTGTCTCACTGTCTCACTGTCCCACTGTCCCACTGTCTCACTGTCTCTAGTCCCTGTCTCACTGTCTCACTGTCTCTAGTCACTGTCTCACTACACTGTCTCACTGTCTGACTGACTGTCTCACTGTCTCACTGTCTCACTGTCCCACTGTCCCACTGTCTCTAGTCACTGTCTCACTACACTGTCTCACTGTCCCACTGTCCCACTGTCTCACTGTCTCTAGTCCCTGTCTCACTGTCTCACTGTCTCTAGTCACTGTCTCACTACACTGTCTCACTGTCTCACTGTCTCACTGTCCCACTGTCCCACTGTCTCACTGTCCCACTGTCTCACTGTCTCTAGTCCCTGTCTCACTGTCTCACTGTCTCTAGTCACTGTCTCACTACACTGTCTCACTGTCTCACTGTACACTCTCACTGTCTCTAGTCACTGTCTCACTACACTGTCTCACTGTCTGACTGTTTGACTGTCTCACTGTCTCTAGTCACTGTCTCACTGTACACTGTCTCACTGTCTGACTGTCTGACTGTCTGACTGTCTCACTGTCTCTAGTCACTGTCTCACTGTACACTGTCTCACTGTCTCACTGTCTGACTGTCTCTAGTCACTGTCTCACTGTACACTGTCCCACTGTCTCACTGTACCACTGTCTCACGTCACTGTCCCACTGTCTCACTGTACACTGTCTCACTGTACTACTGTTTCACTGTCCCACTGTCTCACTGTCTCTAGTCACTGTCTCACTGTCTCACTGTACCACTGTCTCACTATACCACTGTATCACTGTCTCGTCACTGTCTCACTGTACCACTGTCTCACTGTACCACTGTCTCTAGTCATTGTCTCACTGTCCCACTGTCTCACTGTACACTGTCTCACTGTCCCACTGTCTCACTGTCCCACTGTCTCACTGTCCCACTGTCTCAATGTCTCACTGTCTCACTGTCTCACTGTCCCACTGTCTCACTGTCCCACTGTCTCACTGTCCCACTATCACACTGTCCCACTGTCTCACTGTCCCACTGTCTCACTATCCCACTGTCTCACTGTCCCACTGTCTCACTATCCCACTGTCTCTCTGTCCCACTGTCTCACTGTCCCACTGTCTCACTGTCCCACTGTCTCACTGCCCCACTGTCTCACTGTCCCACTGTCTCACTGTCCCACTGTTTCACTGTCTCACTGTCCCACTATCACACTGTCCCACTGTCTCACTGTCCCACTGTCTCACTATCCCACTGTCTCACTGTCCCACTGTCTTACTATCCCACTGTCTCACTGTCTCACTGTCCCACTGTCTCACTGTCCCACTGTCTCACTATCCCACTCTCACTGTCCCACTGTCTCACTATCCCACTGTCTCACTGTACACTGTCTCACTGTCTCTAGTCACTGTCCCACTGTACACTGTCTCCCTGTCTCCACAGACGCCGCTGGCAGTGTGAGGATGAAGCTGCCGCTCCGCGTGGCCCTGGCGGGCTGCGTCCTGGCGCTGTGCGGGGCGCTCTACGCCCTGGGCTGGAGCTCTACTCTCCTCTTCGAGTTCAAGGGAGGAGGAGGTGGAGGAGGTGGTGGTGGAGGAGATGGAGGAGGAGGTGGAGGGGTCAAGGTGTTGAGCCGCGACCTTCACCTGCACGGTGCCGGGGCTCAGCCGCCCGTCTTGGGCGTCAGGTACCAGACGGAGTCCGTGCGAGGTGGTGGCCATTTTATTTTTGTTACTGCTGCTACTGCACGCGTTCATTTAGCTCACTCGGTCTGTCGTCGTTGTTGTTGTCGTATCCTCAAATCTTGTAACTCAATTTGAACCCACTTCCCAATGTGGTATCGACTGCAAACTTGGTATACTTATGTCATACTGGTGACAATACTATATTATATCATAATAAATCCAAGACATATTTTTAAAACATTTTTACACGCTTTTATTTAACTTACTATGTGTGTTGTCGTATCCTCAAATCTTGTAACTCAATTTCAACCGTATTCCCAATGTCGTATCGACTGCAAACTTGGTATAGGTATGTCATACTGATGACAATACTATATTCTATCATTAAAAAATAAAAAATATATATTTTTAAACAATCTTTTTAACGGCTCTAATTGTCCACGATCAACTGACGTTGCCTGTAAATCACCACGTGGTCCCTGACGTCATGGCAAGCCTCGGGGAGCCACGCCCAGGGGCGGGGGGTGTGGAAGGAGGGGAGGGGCGATGGGGGAAGGGGGCAGGGGGAGGGGCAGCTCGGACAGTACATTTCATTAATGCGTGTTTTTAAAAAGTATTTTTAAATATTTTTTATTATTACATGCTTTCATTTGACTCACTCCGTCTGTTATTGTTGTTGTTGTATCCGCAAATCTTGTAACTCAATTTTAACCCACTTCCCAATGTGGTATCGACTACAAACTTGGTATACTTATGCCATACTGTTGACAATACAATATTCTATCATGGAAAAAAAAATTAAACAATCTTTTTTTACATGTTATGTTTCGGCTTGGGTCTAATTGTCCACGCTCAACTGACGTTGGCTGTAAATCACCACGGGCCCCTTACGTTATGGCAAGCTTCGGGGCCACTTCCTGGAGTCGTGGAGTTCTGCCATTACTAGTACGGTACATTTCATGAAAGCGTGTTTTTAAAAAGTATTTATTAATATTACTTAAAAATGTTTATACAAATAACGAAGACGTCATTATTTTAATTCCTGTGCGTGTGCAGAGGGAATACGAATTATACTGGTAGGAACCTCCTGGTTACACCAGCCCACAGGAGATTATTGTGTCCGTCGTGCAGGGAGTGGCTGGGTTTAGGAGGGGAGGGTGGGGAGGGGCTGGGTGGGGAGGGTGGGGAGGGGCTGGGTGGGGAGGGAGGGGCTGGGTGAGGGGTGGGAGGGGTAGGCTGGGTGGGGAGGGGCTGGTCACCCCGTGGTGCCCTTATAAAATTCAACGTTTAACCTTCTCACGCCGGCTTGTGCCCGCCCTCACAGTCGGGCATATTTGCGGAATACACCACGCCGCCGTTGACCCTGGCCATTGACCGAGCAACTCAACGTTCCTACCAGCTCCCTCCGCAGGAATGTGTTTGACATGTAAAACGGTTTTTTTATTTAATTTAACGTAGAAATTCGATACGCGCTCGTACATGCACGCGCGTTGCGCACGCCGGACTTATTTCGCGCCGTACGTAGCCAACCGCGCACAGCCGGACGGAACCTTAAATACTCTTAGGTTTTTTCGGTAAAGTCACGTAGGTTAAACTTTTTTTAAAATAAAAATTAATGAAAGTAACATAAAAATCATGACGTTTCAGAGGCAACACAAGCTTCTGTCTTCAGGTGGAACCGTCACAGCACGCTCGTTGCGGCTGAAGCTGCTGCTAGTCTACATAACAAACGACTAAGCCTTTGTTATGTAGACCGGTTGAGAGGGGGAGGTGCCAGAGTTGTTAAGGTGCGGTTAAATTTCGATTTAAAGCTTTCGTGACTGCAGGGATTCATCTTGGTTCTTTCGGTAAAGTCACGTAGAAGGGAAATAATAAAATAATAAAAATAAAACATAATAAAATAATTCTCACCACGTTTCGGCTGCTTGCGTTGTGGCCGAAACGTCGTGAGAATAATTTTATTATGTTTAATTTTTATTATTTTATTATTTCCCTTCTACGTGACTTTACCGAAAGAACCAAGAAGAAGGTGCGGTTACTTTTTTTTAACCTACGTGACTTTACCCGAAAAAACCCTAAGAGTATGAATCCTTGCAGTCACGAAAGCTTCAAATCTGGAACCTTAAATGTCGCCCGCCGTTTCGCAGCGAGCGCTTGCGGCAGCAGCAGCGGCGGCGGCGCGCGTCCGAGACGATGCACGTGGCAGTGGTGGCGTGCGGCCAGCGGGTGAACGAGACGCTGGTCATGGCCAAGTCGGCCGTGCTCTTCAGCCGCAAGCACCTGCACTTCCACATTTTCGCCGAGCTGCAACTCCACCGCAGTTTCGCCGAAAGCGTACGTTGCACGATGCCCCCCCCCCCCCTCCACCACCACCACCACGCCCGTTGATCCGGCTCCTGCCCCGGCAGTCTGGCTACGGCTCTGCGGGGTGACGAGACGTTGAACTGCCTCGCCTGGTACAGTACAACCTCTGGTCACGACCATAATTCGTTCCATAACTTTGGTCGTAACCCGATTTGGTCGTGGTCAGAAGCGTTCGTGACCAGAAGTTCTACTGTATACGGTTTGAGGTCGTGCGGTTTGATCCCCACCCCAGAGGTCGCAAACGGGTTTTGATTCCTTACCCGTACCCGTACCCGGCCGCACCAGGGTCGCAAATGGGTACCCGTACCCGTACCCGGCCGGGTACAGGTAGCCGTATCCTACCCGTACCCGTAACCTACCCGAAATGAGTGACAAACGGTGACTCACCAGTGACTCACGGCCTACCCGTATCCGGCCGCACCAGGGTCGCAAACGGCTACCCGTACACGGCCGGGTACGGGTAGCCGGGTATCGGGTAGGGTACGGGTATCGGGTACCCGATTGCGACCTCTGCCCCACCCTGACCCCCGCTGTATATTTGGAGTTTGAGTGTTCTACCCGCGGTCGCGTGGATTCTTATACGTGTCCTCCGGAATTTACCTACACATTTAGCAACGTGCATTGAGGTTATTGAGATTATTTTGGTCCTATAGATGCCCAAATGATGGGCCGCTTTGTGGCCGATATCCATCTCCGCGTGATGATCCCCCTATAATATGAGGCCAGGTCGCTTCTAAAAAACGAGCGAATAGCCCCCCAAATTCCTTTGTCAAGGCGCTCTTCCCCCCCTAACCCAGCTTAAATATACGCTGCCAAGCTTGGCGGTGTTCATTCAGACGCTGTCTTTCCGACAGATCTTCGTCTTGATCGTGTCGCGGGAGTGAGGAAACGGCTCGTCGCTCGTGTCTCCCCCCAGCTCGACTCGTGGCCGGACGAGTATCGGAGGAAGTACAACTTCTCCGTGTACCCCATCACGTTTCCCAAGGAGTACGCCGAAGAGTGGCGACAGCTGTTCAAGCCCTGCGCCTCCCAGCGCCTCTTCCTGCCTGTGAGAGACCACCGTGTCCGCACTCGCAACATTTAGTGCACTGATCTTAAAGGTGCATTGAAAAATGTTGATACTCCGACTGATGCTCCTGCTCTATGGGAACCTCATTTGCCAGTAAAAATATGATAATTGGTTCTTTACCCTTCTATCTGGCAACAAAACTGACACCTTTTTACAAGGAGTCATGTTTGCATAGACCGCAATACCTGCAGTCATAATACAAACGAAAGAACATAATCTTCTTGGTTCTTTCGGTAAAGTCACGGGTTGGACCAGATGACGCCAAAAGGCGCCTTTTGGTGTCATCTGGTCCAACCCATGTGAGACTAGGCTCTAAGGAAAGCTGTCTCGGGTGTGGACCAATCAACTTTAAGGACAGTGCACATTATCAGAGTTATGTTCTTTCGTTTGTATTATGACTGCAGGTATTGCGGTCTATGCAAACATGACTCCTTGTAAAAAGGTGTCAGTTTTGTTGCCAGATAGAAGGGTAAAGAACTAATTATGATGCTCCTGCTGTTGTGGAGTGACTCATGCAGTCAGCTATGGCTGCAGGGTTTTTGGTAGTACATGTTGTTTATGTTGGTTATTGTGAAAATTCGGTCACAGTTCCTATGACCACTGTTTCATTGCTTTTATGGCTTTAGTTTGGTGATTTTCGAAAAGTTTTTTGGTTTGGCCATGTTTGTTTGTTGTAGTACAGAGTTAGACTGATGGCCTTAATCTAAGTTGTCTTGTGGTTGTTGTTGTTGTTTGACTTGCATCCCACTGAGATTTTTGCACACAGCGTTGGTGTACGGTGTTTTTTCTGCGATATTTTGCTGTCTTTTCTTGGATTATCTGTTTGCACTTAGTCACATATTCACTATAAGATATTGTCTTGTTCATGTTTTAGTTTTTTTGTTTGTTGCCGTTGCACCCGATTCAAGAGCCCAATGGCTCACAGGGCTATACCTAATACACGAACTTGAACCACTTGCCCGGCTCAGACTCTGCTGACCGACGTGGACTCTCTCCTCTACGTGGACACGGACATCCTGTTCCTGCGCGCCGTGGACGACCTGTGGGCCATGCTGCCGGAGTTCACCGCGGCGCAGGCGGCCGCCGTCGCTCCTGAGCACGAGGAGCCGCGCGTCGGCTGGTACAGCCGCTTCGCCCGGCACCCCTACTACGGCGCCACGGGCATCAACTCCGGCGTCATGCTGTTCAACCTGACGCGCGTGCGGGCCGCCACGTACAAGGTGCGCCGTGTTGACTGCCTCGCCTGGTACACGGGAGGTCGTGGGTTCGTAGAAGGTGTACGGTGTTGACTACCTCACCTGGTATACGGGGGGTCGTACAAGGGGCACGGTGTTGACTGCCTCGCCTGGTGTATGGGGGGTCGTGGGTTCGTACAAGGTGCACGGTGTTGACTACTTCGCCTGGTGCACGGGGGTTTGTAGAAGGTGCGCCGTGTTGACTGCCTCGCCTGGTGTATGGGGGGTCGTGGGTTCGTAGAAGGTGCACGGTGTTGACTACTTCGCCTGGTACACGGGAGGTCGTGGGTTTGTACAAGGTGCACGGTGTTGACTGCCTCGCCTGGTATACGGGAGATCGTAGAAGGTGCACGGTGTTGACTACGTCGCCTGGTATACAGGGGTTGGTACAAGGTGCATGGTGTTGACTACCTCACCTGGTACACGGCACGACAGCGCTCGCAGTACGATAGCGCGCAAGGCACTGTGTGTGCACGCACGTTGAACTTCTTTTGCACCGTACATAGCCAACCGTTCTCTTCGGAGGTGCTCGTATTGCCGTGCGTGCCGCTGCTGTTTGTATTTGCCGCTGCCGCTGATTTGTCTAAAGCTAAAGCCAAGCGGGGGGGGGGGGTGTGCGCCGTCCGTGTTTTCTGTCGACGCAGAACGACATGAGCCCCGTGGAACTGCAGTGGGAAGAGATGCTCCTGCCGCTGTACAAGAAGTACAAACTGAACATCACCTGGGGGGACCAGGACCTCCTGAACATCATCTTCCACCACAATCCCGGTGAACAGCTGCTCAGAGCTCTTCGGAGGAGGGCGTCGAGAGGGAGACATGGTTTCAGTATTGCCTCGTCATTCACGAACTTGGCCATATCTATACTCTTAGTTCTTTCGGTAAAGTCACCGTGTAGGTAAAAAATGAAATTAAAATTAATAAAAATAAAACACTTGATGCAGCAAATCTGGCTGTGACGGTCCCACCTGATGACGGAGACTTGTGTTGCCTCCGAAACGTCGTGATTTTATTGTTTTATTTTTATTAATTTTTACTTCATTTTTTACCTACGTGACTTTACCGAAAGAACTAAGAGTATGAATCCTTGCAGTCACGAAAGCTTCAAATCTAGAATTGGCCATATCTGCTGCATCTATAGAGAGAGCGAGAACGAGAGTGATGGTATTAAAGCAACGAGAGAGAATGTGATGCGATAAAGTGATGGGATCACGGTCATCATCATCGTTGTTGTCAGAATCATCGTTACTGCATCCTTCGACTGTGCAGCATCATGATTTAGCGTAAGTTAATTTACAAACGTTTATTTAATACTTTCATATTTATAGATTTTTTACTTTAGGTTTATTATTACCAATTTAAAAACGTTTGCGTTGTGATAATATACGCTGCCAAGCTTGGTGGTGTTCATTCAGACGCTGTCTTTCCGACAGACCTGTTCTTCACCTGAGGACGGCTGCTTGCGTTGTGGCCGAAACGTCGTGAGAATTGTATTTTATTATGTTTTATTTATTTTATTTTATTATTTCCCTTCTACGTGACTTTTACCGAAAGAACCAAGAAGATGAATCCCTGCAGTCACGAAAGCTTTAAATCGAAATTTGTCATGTATTTATATAGGTAATTAATTTCGTAGGCCAATATCATCCGCGAATTTTATTTTGCTTTTCACGAGCATCTCCGGGGATACGTACCTCTAGCGGATAACGAGGGAATGCTCCACTCATTTACCCAGGAAAGCCTCGCTGGGACCGGGGGACTTGTTTCAAAAGGCTCCCGCTATCTTTGTCTTCATCATTTTACTTTTTTAAATCCTTTATATTAAGTTCGCTTGCTTGCTTAGGACCGTGCAAATCTTTCGGTCGTTTTTTAACCCACTTCCCGTGATCCAATCGAGCTGACATTTCCCACACAGACTCGTTGTGCGTGACAATTAATGTTCGTGAAAAAATTTTCCCAAAATGTTACACTTTTTAGGACAAAAATATTATATTTAATTACCAATTGCTTAATGGTGCAATGCAATCATCTGACCCATAGGTGGCAGCCATCTCAAGCCAGAGGACGAGAGGACTCTAGCCGCCACACATATAAAGGATTTATAGTGAAAAACTTTGTTTTTACTGGTTATACTTGTTCTTTCTTCTGTCGTTGCTTTTATCAATTTCGTTGACCCGTGGCCACTTTTTTTTACGCGAACGGAACTCTCCCTTGTCTCTGATTTATTCCTTTATTGCATTTTCAACATGAGCCCGGCACTGAGCACAAACCGCGCAGCAGAGAGGAGTGACAGAAACTTGCGCGGACGAATGTCCCGAACTCTCTGCTTGCCTGGGTTCAGAGGAGAGAGCAGGGGATTGGTCCCACAGCTCCCCCTCTCTCCTCGTGTCTCTCGCCGTCGCTCACACCCCTGGCGAAGCGAAACTTTAACTTTTTTTTTACGTTTGGCGCTACCGCAGAAATGCTCCGCGTGTTTCCGTGCGAGTGGAACTACCGACCGGACCACCGCATGTTCGGCAGCAGCTGACGAAGGTCCCGAACTCTCTGCTTGCCTGGGTTCAGAGGAGGGAGCAGGGGATTGGCTCACAGCTCCCTCTCCTCGTGTCTCTCGCCGTCGCTCACACCCCTGGCGAAGCGAAACTTTAACTTTTTTTTTACGTTTGGCGCTACTGCAGAAATGCTCCACGTGTTTCCGTGCCGGACCACTGGATGTACGGCAGCGAAGCAAAACTTTATCTTTTTTTTTACGTTTTTACGTTTTGGCGCTACCGCAGAAATGCTCCGCGTGTTTCCGTGCGAGTGGAACTACCGACCGGACCACTGCATGTACGGCAGCAGCTGCAAGGGCGCCGACGCGCACGGGGTCTACGTCCTCCACGGGAACCGCGGAGTCTACCACGACGACAAGCAGCCGGCCTTCCGTGCCGTCTACGACGCCATCCACAACGTACGCGACACGCCAGTTCGCGTTTTGAAAGCGACGTCGCGAGCGCGTTTCGTTTGTCGTTTCGATTTTTTTTTGCGGCCGTGAATTTCTCGCGCCTCGGGTACGTTATGGCGGCGTACACCGGACGTCAAGCGGGATTGGGTGTTTGGCTGCTGATATAAATTTACACGTGGTGATGATGGTGATGATGATGAGCCGTTTCGTTGTTTTAGCTCATTAGACTTTACCTGATAAGATAGAAAAAATATATATATATTTTTTTAAATATTTTTTTTTAAGTGATTTGTTTACATTTCCTCAATTTTGCACTCTTATTGTGAAAAAAAAGCTTGATAGCTCATAGAATTACTCCCGGATAAATAAACACATATTCAGAATATGACGCAATGGCAACGCAGCCTAATAAACAAGCAGGGAATGTGCCGCCTTCACATCTCCACCCCTCTGAGCTAAGGAGGCATTGGAGAAGCTTGGTCTTTAATTATTTAACTAAAACTAAACCACTTTTTATTTTATCAGCTAAGGCCCACTGAGCTATTTAGCTCGTTTTACCGACTTTGCGCAGGAATTGGTTACCGGTTCCCGAATTTCGGAAGCAATCACCGATTCTGAAAATGGTTTACCGGTTACCGTTTGACAACCATAGTTTTCAATTGAACATCGGGACAGGGTGTCATTCGAGATCTGAGTCGGCTCGGTGATATTCTATCAAGTTTTAATGCTGCCCAGATAGGACATTTCTTAACTGGATGTGAAATTGGTTGTCGTTATTTCTAAACTATTTTTTTATACCATTGGAGCCTCATTTGCCAGTAAAAAATATGGTAATTGGTTTTTTACCATTCTATCTGGCAACAAAACTGACGCCTTTTTACAAGGAGTCATGTTTGCATAGACCACAATACCTGCAGCCATAATGCAAACAAAAAACATAACTCTGATAATGTATGCACTGTCCTTAAAGTTGATTGGTCCACACCCGAGACAGCTTTCCTTAGAGCCTAGTCTCACATGGTGTTGGACCAGATGATGCCAAAAGGCGCACAACTCAAAAAAGACAATGCACCATCAGAGTATGAGAGCTCGGGGTAAGCATTTACACCATTGGAACCTCATATTTTTTACTGGCAAATAAGGTTCCAATGGTATATGGCCTCTTGTCACGGCAGCCCTTTGGCCCACTTCAGCAATTGTTTCTTGCTGTAGTTGTCCCACCTGATGGCGGACGCTTGTGTTGCGCCCGAAACGTCATGATTTATTTCACTTTAGTAATAGGTTTTTACCCTTTCAACTGGTACAAAAACTGACACCTTTATACAAGGCATCATGTTTGCAATAACCACAACACAAGCAGTCAAAATGCAAACAAAAAGAAACGACTCTGATGATCTTCTTGGTTCTTTCGGTAAAGTCACGTAGAAGGGAAGTAATAAAATAATAAAAATAAAACATTATATTATTTTATTACTTCCCTTCTACGTGACTTTACCGAAAGAACCAAGAAGATGAATCCCTGCAGTCACGAAAGCTTTAAATCGAAACTCTGATGATGATGATGATGATAATGATATGCACTGTCCTTGAAGTTGATTGGTCCACACCCGAGACAGCTTTTCTTAGAGCCTAGTCTCCATTGGTGTTGGACCAGATGGCGCCAAAAGGCGCACAACTCAAAGACAGCGCACCATCAGAGTATTGAGAGCTCGGGGTAAGCATTTACACTATGAGACATCTCCTTTACCAGTGGCAAAATATAGTAATAGGTTTTTACCCTTTCAACTGGTACAAAAACTGACACCTTTATACAAGGCATCATGTTTGCAATAACCACAACACAAGCAGTCAAAATGCAAACAAAAAATCATCATCGTGCAATTTTGTTTATTATTTGTTGTTGTTGTTGTATCCTCTGCCCCCCGCCCATTCACAGTTCCCGTTTGACGAGAACCTCTTCCAGTCTCTGCTCTATCCCCTGGAGCGCGAGCTGCTCGCCACAGTGCACACTCACTGCGGACGCTCCTCACACCTCTTCACGCGCCAGCTGCAGCGCACCATGCGGGCGGTGTACGACAAGATGGGGCTGGCCTCCTAGGCGGCGCCGGCAGGGACCCGTGCCGCGTTCTGTGTAAGCGCCGTGGGTGCGTGCGCGTGTTGGGCAGTGTGTGCGTGCGTGTGTGTGCTGTTGTGTGGGGAGTGGTAGTGTAGCGGTTAGCGCTACGCCGCGCTACGAAGCTGGCGACCCGGGTTCGATTCCCGCTCACGGCGAACACCGCTGACGATTATTTGAACCGGTCCTGGGCCTCCCTTAGGTCGACTCAGCCTTAAATGAGTACCTGGTGCGGTGTGTAAACATCGCCACTGGGGAGACCAAGGCGGTCGGGCGTGGTGCTGGCCACCCACCCCCTAGTGTACCGTTCCGGCCTTCATAGGTGCTTGCTAACAGCACTTGCCCCTACAGTCTGTTAAGGCTATACGGGGGATCTTTGTTATCTTTGTGCTGTTGTGTGTGCTGTTGTTGGTAGTGTAGCGGTTAGCGCTACGCCGCGCTACGAACCCGGCCACCCGAGTTCGATTCCCGCTCACGGCCAACACCGGTGACGATTATTTGAACCGGTCCTGGGCCTCCCCTAGGTCGACTCGGCCTCATGAGTACCTGGTGCGGTGTGTAAACAAAGGCGGGTCGGGCGTGGTGCTGGCCACCCACCCCGTCGTGTACCGTTCCAGCCTTCATAGGTGCTTGCTAACAGAACTTGCCCCGACAGTCTGTTAAGGCTATACAGGGGATATTTGTTTGTGTACCGTACTGTTGTGTGCACTGTGTTGTGTGTACTGTGCTGTGTGTCCAGGGCTGTGTCTGTGCAGTATGCGTGGGGCCGTGTGTTGATGTGTGTGTGTGTGTGTTGGGCTGTCTAGCACGGAGAGAAGAGTGCACTTTTCGTTTTTCGTCCCAATTACATTATTTTTTTTTAATCTGCGCCATCGGAACTTCGTCGCGAGGAAGAGACACGCGGCCGTTCGGTACCCTCGGACCGGGTCGGAGTAACAGCAGCCCCTGGATGATGACGTCACCGGCGACGTGTCCAGTCGTCCGAGGTGCCCTCCCCACGCGAGCCAGAGGCAGCGGCATCGCGGGTCGAAGCGGCGTCGCCGTTTGCGAGAGAAGAAGAAACACATCGTGGGGGGGGGGGGGGTGTGGGGTGGTTGAGATCGCCAACAGGAGACATCGTGGACCAGAGGTCGCAAACGGGTTTTAATTCCTTACCCGTACCCGGCCGCACCAGGGTCGCAAATGGGTACCCGTACCCGGGTACTCGTTCCCTACCCGTACCCTACCCGAAATGAGTGACAAACGGTTACTCACCAGTGACTCATGGCCTACCCGTACCCGGCCGCACCAGGGTCGCAAACGGGTACCCGTACCCGGCCGGGTACGGATACCCGTTCCCTACCCGTACCCTACCCGAAATGAGTGAAGCCATGTTGCAGGCGCGGGTGGGTTGATTCTAGGAACTTGAATTGTGAGAAGAGACAAGATGTTGGGAAATGAGTGCCAAACATTTACTCACCAGTGACTCACGGCCTACCCGTATCCGGCCGCACCAGGGTTGCAAACGGCTACCCGTACCCGTACCTGGCCGGGTAGCCGGGTATCGGGTAGGGTACGGGTATCGGGTACCCGGTTGCGACCTCTGTCGTGGACTACGTTTACAAAACCTTTTTTGCCTGTTTCCCAGCCGCTGCACGGAGATGCATCCGTCTGCTTTTTAAATGCCCGCCGGGTTCAAATAAGGCGGCAAAGACGCCCACCTCCGCATGTCTGTTGTGCCTCGCGTATGTGAAGGCGGGCGACTTGTCGTCTTATTTATTCCGTCAATTATCTTCTCAGCAGCTACGCTCGTGAATAGTTTGCGTTGTGCGTTGTGTTTAGTCTCGTGTGCAGAGCTCGGAACCATGTCTAACAGAGAGGGGTGGTTCTTGGCTAGAAACATTGCCTGGCATTTCATCAGCATCGGCTCAAGCGCAAGCCTTGCTGATGAGACATTTAATGTCGAAATACCAGCCCAGAGCTTTGCTTGTGTTGAACCAATGCTGCTAAAATGATGCCCTCCCAGAAGGCCGTGCGGCTGATAGAATGTGTAAAATACTTTTAGATTATTTTTTTACGTGGAGGGACAGATATATATATATATTTGTAATATAAATGGGCACATGTAAGTTCATCGAAATGTGTGTCACGTGAAAATATTCCACATTGCCTTCATAGCATATCGATTGAGTTGCTGTTGCGTATGCCACCTGCCTGGGTTTATTCCCTGCCAAGTCAGTAAGTTGGTGTCTGTGTTTGGGTGGCAGCAAATGATTTGTACGGAGATCTGGTACCAGTATTGTGTTGAACTTTATGACGGTAAACTGCACGGTTTTCACAGACCAGGGCTGTCTACCGTGAAACGCCACGGTGGCTAGGAGATGTTTACTCCCTCGCCTAGTATGCAGGAGGTCGTGGGTTCGATCCCGACCCTGATGCCTGTTGTATATTTGGAGTTTGCATATTCCCTCTCCCTGTGGTCGTGTAGATTTTTTTTCCTCCGGACGCCTCCGGTTTTAACCTCCAGATTTAGAAACATGCGTTTAAGAGTATCTGGCGGCTATAAATGTCCACGCGATAAGCCGTCACCTCGTTCGGCTATGAGTTGTGATGATAGCCAGGTCATAATCAGGTCGCTCAGTGGGCCTTACCTGGTCAAAACACATTCCTGCTGCGGAGGGAGCTGGTAGGAACGTTGGGTTGCTCGGTCAATGGCCAGGGTCAACGGTGGTGTGGTGTATTCCGCAAATATGGCCGACTGAGGGTGGGCACAAGCCGGCGTGAGTAGGTTAAACGTTGAGTTTTATAAGGGCACTACGGGGTGACCAGCCCCTCCCCACCCAGCCCCACCCCCCACCCAGCCCCACCCTCCCCACCCAGCCCCGCCCCACCCTCCCCACCCAGCCCCTCCCCACCCTCCCCACCCAGCCCCTCCCCACCCTCCCCACCCAGCCCCTCCCTCCCCACCCAGCCCCTCCCTGCACGACGGACGGACACAATAATCCCCTGTGGGCTTGTGTAACCAGGAGGTTCCTACCAGTAAAATAGCTACGTAGCTCAGTGGGCCTTACCTGGTCAAATAAATAGTTGTGTAAGTATGTTTGGCGATGGTCTGTGCATCGCAGCAGCCATTGGCATTTGCGTGTGATCACGCGGTGGCTCGGTGTGCCACACACTGCTCCAGGGACTCTTCTACTTACGCACATTCAACTTACGAACTTCCAGAGATACGAACAAACCTGTCCCCGTATGTCCAGTTGCCTCTGCTGCACAATAGATGGCGGTGGTGGCATCTACATCTGCGGACAGAACATGAATCGAGTGGCATCTACAGGAGATTATAGAACTTTTAAAGCCATTCCTCGTGTTTATTGTACACGCCGTACAACGTGTTTGTAATCGACAGGAGTGAAGTTTGGACTTACGAACACATCGACGCACGAACTTACCTCTGGAATTTCGATTTAAAGCTTTCGTGACTGCAGGATTCATCTTCTTGGTTCTTTCGGTAAAGTCACGCAGAAGGGAAATAATAAAATTATAATAAAACATTATAAAATAATTCTCACAAATTATTTGATTATGTTTTATTAACAAAATAATTCTCACAAATTACTTTATTATGTTTTATTTTTATTAATAAAATAATTCTCACAAATTATTTGATTGTTTTATTTTTATTAATAAAATAATTCTCACAAATTATTTGATTATGTTTACTTTTTATTAATAAAATAATTCTCACAAATTATTTTATTATGTTTTATTTTTATTATTTCCCTTCGGTGTGACTTTACCGAAAGAACCAAGAAGATTACCTCTGGAACCTAACCAGTTCGTAAGTAAAGGAGTCCCCTGTATAGGTCCAATGCATTTCTGTTCTGATGGTCGAGTGCCTTACGTTGTTGTTCAGGCTGTTACAGTGTTATCGTTACACAAGGTATGACTGCCCTCTGTCGAGAGAGAGATCGATGCCGCTGTCAGAGAGAACTTGAGCACAGGGCGTTCCAAATGCCGAGAGCTCAATTGGGGATTCAGCCACTCCCGGATCAACCCTCGTTCGACGTCGCAGCCTGGTCATTGTCGGCTGCGACAAAAGACACACACCATTGGAACCTCATTTGCCCGTAAAAAATATGATAATTGGTTTTTTTACCCTTCTATCTGGCAACAAAACTGACACCTTTTTTACAAGGAGTCATGTTTGCATAGACCACAATACCTGCAGCCGTAATGCAAAAAAAAAACATAACTTTGAAGTTGATTGGTCCACACCCATAGCAGCTTTCCTTAGAGCCTAGTCTCACATGCGCCTTTTGGCGTCATCTGGTCCAACCCATGTGAGACTAGGCTCTAAGGAAAGCTGTCTCGGGTGTGGACCAATCAACTTCAAGGACAGTGCATACATTATCAGAGTGTTTTTTTTGTTTGCATTATGGCTGCAGGTATTGTGGTCTGTGCAAACATGACTCCTCGTAAAAAAAAGTGTCAGTTTTGTTGCCAGATAGAAGGGTAAAAAACCAATTATCATACTTTTTTACTGGCAAATGAGGTTCAAATGGTGAAGATTGTATTGTTTTTTTTGCAGCCATGGGACATGAAACGGATGGTTGTTTTGTTGTTGTAAATTGCTACGTAACGTAGTAATCTTGACATTCCAAAACGTACGTGGCCTTTGATCAGCTCTTTGCTGTGTCGTCTTTTAAATTGTCTTGCAAATACCATCGTCCTCAAGTTGGCCAAAACATCCCAATATAGGACCACAGATCTTGGGCAACTTGCGCGTTCAAAACGCCGCGGTGTGTTTATTTTTTTCCTGTCCGCAAATTCGCATGCATTACGCTTTATCAAAAAAATAAAACATTACAGTGTTATTACAATACGCAAGACCGGCTCTGCTTGGAGTTCGTCCGTGTTCGACGCTGGGCGCAGCCGTTGTGGAGGCAGCGGCGATGGTTTGGTTGATCGGGACGACTGTTGGCCAGAGGTCGCAAACGGGTTTTGATTCCTTACCCGTACCCGGCCGCACCAGGGTCACAAACGGGTACCCGTACCCTACCCGATACCCGGCTACCCGTACCCGGCCGGGTATCGGGTAGGATACGGGTACCCGATTGCGACCTCTGGGATGAAGCCATGTTGCAGGCGCGGGTGGGTTGATTCTAGGAACTTGAATTGTGAGAAGAGACAAGACGTTGGGAAATGAGTGACAAACGGTTACTCACCAGTGACTCACGGCCTACCCGTACCCGGCCGCATCAGGGTCGCAAACGGGTACCCGTACCCTACCCGGCAGGGTATCGGGTAGGGTACGGGTATCGAGTACCCGGTTACGACCTCTGCCACCGTCTCATCCGTATGGGATCGAGGATGACCCCCTCGCACGTGCGTGGGTTGAACTTCTTTGGCACCGTACGTAGCTAACCGTGGGTGCTCATGGGGGTTGGGAAGGACGACAACTCATTAATTTACCGAAAATATGTATAGAGTGACTCTACTTACGAACGTCCGACTTACGACCTTTCAGAGATGCGAACAAACCTGCCTGTTGAGACCGAGAGTCGCAAGCTCAACCGCCGCGCAATAGATGGCGGTGGTGGCATGAAGAACCAGTGGCATCTACATCTGCAGAACGTGAAGAACCAGTGGCATCTACATCTGCAGAACGTGAAGAACCAGTGGCATCTACATCTGCAGAACGTGAAGAACCAGTGGCATCTACATCTGCAGAACGCGAAGAACCAGTGGCATCTACATCTGCAGAACGTGAAGAACCAGTGGCATCTACATCTGCAGAATGTGAAGAACCAGTGGCATCTGCAGAACGTGAAGAACCAGTGGCATCTACATCTGCAGAACGTGAAGAACCAATGGCATCTACATCTCCAGAACGTGAAGAACCAGTGGCATCTACATTTGCAGAACATGAAGAACCAGTGGCATCTACATTTGCAGAACGTGAAGAGCCAGTGGCATCTACATCTGCAGAACGTGAAGAACCAGTGGCATCTACATCTGCAGAACGCGAAGAACCAGTGGCATCTACATCTGCAGAACGTGAAGAACCAGTGGCATCTACATCTGCAGAATGTGAAGAACCAGTGGCATCTGCAGAACGTGAAGAACCAGTAGCATCTACATCTGCAGAACGTGAAGAACCAGTGGCATCTACATCTCCAGAACGTGAAGAACCAGTGGCATCTACATTTGCAGAACATGAAGAACCAGTGGCATCTGCATCTGCATAACGTGAAAAGCCAGTGGCATCTACATCTGCAGAACATGAAGAACCAGTGGCATATACATTTGCAGAACATGAAGAACATGTGGCATCTACATTTGCAGAACGTGAAGAACCAGTGGCATCTACATCTGCAGAACGTGAAGAACCAGTGGCATCTACATCTCCAGAACGTGAAGAACCAGTGGCATCTACATTTTCAGATCATGAAGAACCAGTGGCATCTACATCTGCAGAACGTGAAGAACCAGTGGCATCCACATCTGCAGAACGTGAAGAACCAGCGGCATCCACATCTGCAGAACGTGAAGAACCAGTGGCATCCGCAGAACGTGAAGAACCAGTGGCACCTGCAGAACGTGAAGAACCAGTGGCATCTACATCTGCAGAACGTGAAGAACCAGTGGCATCTGCATCTGCAGAACGTGAAGAACCAGTGGCATCTACATCTGCAGAACACGAAGAACCAGTGGCATCTACATCTGCAGAACGTGAAGAACCAGTGGCATCTACATCTGCAGAACGTGAAGAACCAGTGGCATCTGCAGAACGTGAATAACCAGTGGCATCTACATCTACAGAACGTAAATAACCAGTGGCATCTACATCTATAGAACGTGAAGAACCAGTGGCATCTACATCTGCAGAACGTGAAGAACCAGTGGCATCTACATCTGCAGAACGTGAAGAACCAGTGGCATCTACATCTGCAGAACGTGAAGAACCAGTGGCATCTACATCTGCAGAACATGAAGAACCAGTGGCATCTACATCTGCAGAACGTGAAGAACCAGTGGCATCTACATCTGCAGAACGTGAAGAACCAGTGGCATCTGCAGAACGTGAATAACCAGTGGCATCTACATCTACAGAACGTGAATAACCAGTGGCATCTACATCTGCAGAACGTGAAGAACCAGTGGCATCTGCAGAACGTGAATAACCAGTGGCATCTACAGAACGTGAAGAACCAGTGGCATCTACATCTGCAGAATGTGAAGAACCAGTGGCATCTACATATGCAGAATGTGAAGAACCAGTGGCATCTACATCTGCAGAACGTGAAGAACCAGTGGCATCTGCAGAACGTGAATAACCAGTGGCATCTACAGAACGTGAAGAACCAGTGGCATCTACATCTGCAGAATGTGAAGAACCAGTGGCATCTACATCTGCAGAACGTGAAGAACCAGTGGCATCTACATCTGCAGAATGTGAAGAACCAGTGGCATCTACATCTGCAGAACGTGAAGAACCAGTGGCATATACATCTGCAGAACGTGAAGAACCAGTGGCATCTGCATAACGTGAAGAACCAGTGGAATCGACATCTGCAGAACGTGAAGAACCAGTGGCATCTACATCTACAGAACGTTAAGAACCAGTGGCATCTGCAGAACGTGAAGAACCAGTAGCACCTACATCTACAGAACGCGAATAACCAGTGGCATCTACAGAACGTGAAGAACCAGTGGCATCTACATCTGCAGAACGTGAAGAACCAGTGGCATCTACATCTACAGAACGTGAATAACCAGTGGCATCTACAGAACGTGAAGAACCAGTTGCATCTACATGTACAGAATTTGAAAAACCAGTGGCATCTACAGAACGTGAAGAACCAGTGGCATCTACATCTGCAGAACGTGAAGAACCAGTGACATCTACATCTGCATAACGTGAAGAACCAGTGGAATCGACATCTGCAGAACGTGAAGAACCAGTGGCATCTACATCTACAGAACGTTAAGAACCAGTGGCATCTGCAGAACGTGAAGAACCAGTAGCACCTACATCTACAGAACGCGAATAACCAGTGGCATCTACAGAACGTGAAGAACCAGTGGCATCTACATCTGCAGAACGTGAAGAACCAGTGGCATCTACATCTACAGAACGTGAATAACCAGTGGCATCTACAGAACGTGAAGAACCAGTTGCATCTACATGTACAGAATTTGAAAAACCAGTGGCATCTACAGAACGTGAAGAACCAGTGGCATCTACATCTGCAGAACGTGAAGAACCAGTGTCATCTACATCTGCAGAATGTGAAGAACCAGTGGCATCTACATCTCCAGAACGTGTATACACGCCATGCACCGTGTTTGAAATCGACAGGAATAAAGTTGGACTTGCAAACAAATTGACTTATGAACAGACCTCTGGAACCGAACTCGTTCGTAAGTAGAATCGTCCCTGTCGACGTTTACACGCCTCCCGCGTGTTGTGGATTAGCGTGGTGAGATGCAGTTTAAATGAAGGATGCCAACTGCAGCGTGTAAAAAAGCTCATTGCTTAAAACAGCTCACGCATTTTGTATGTTATATAAACAGCTTTGACAAATATACAACCTTTTGTAAACGTACACTGCATGTCTGGAGGTTGATTAACGTTCAAATATTTGTTTTAGATTCCTCGCGTGACGTTTGGTTTTGTTAAAACTTCAAAATTAGTTGTAACTTTATATTTTGTTTGTCATTTTGGTGCCGTAAATCACTCGCAAATTACCAGATCGTTTTTACCACCCCCTCCACATTTTCGAAATCAGAAACGACCTGGCCATAATTGATCGCTAAAGCATGTGGGACTCTTCGTGCGGACATTGACGGCAGAAACAAAATACTTCTTGAACTCGTGACGCCGATTCTCAATGTGTGATTAGTTGGAAAAAAAACGGAGGACCCGGAGACAAATCCACGCGACCACATGGAGCGACAGAGAACACGCAAACTCCAAATGTACAAAAGGCGTCAAGGTCGGGATTGAACCCATGACCTCCCGTACACCAGGCGAGGTGGTTAACATCTCGCCACCGTGTTGCCATTAACCACACTGGCCTTAAAGGAAACATATATAATGAGTGACGTTTCGGGCAATGACCCTTCTTCAGAGTTCGCGAATGGAGAGGCCAGTAGAGAGACGGAGTGGGTGATGCGTGTCGGTCACTGCACCTGTTTACACCATGGGGAGCTGGATGATGAGAATTTGATTGCAGAAATGAGTTGGTTTTTAAACAGGAATAGCTTACCTATATTTGGGGTGCTGTTTGCATCAAGTTACCTATTCTAAGTCGCGATTATCACCACTACCACTGCCACCACTGCCACCGCGATTATTACCACCACTACCATCGCTACCACTGCCACCACTGCCACCACCACCGCGATTATCACCACCACTACCATCGCTACCACTGCCACCACTACTATCGCCACCACTGCCACCACCACCGCGATTATCACCACCACTACCATCACCACCACTACCACCACCGCCGTCATTATGATCACCCCCACCACCACCGCAGACCAAAGCGCGGGTGACCGCGGCGAGGTGACGCTACGAATGTGAATGACGACGCCTCGTTTCGCAAACAGGTCGTCGCTTTATTAGTAACACCGCGACCCCATTGGCGTTGCCTCGACCCCATGCTCGCGTCGCTGACAGCCTTGTCCGTCGCCTCTCGGCCTTTGCCTCCACCACCACCGACCACCGACCACCGACCACCGACCACCGACCACCGACCACCGACCACCGACCACCGACTACGACTACTACTCCTGCTCTATAAATCGCTTTGATCGACGTCGTTGTGATATCCGTCGTCGCACCTTCCAAGAACGCGTCCCCCGCTTAAACCGCGGTATCACCGTACCGCTCATTGTATTGATCCCTGAGTGACGGCGATGATGACGACGGAGATGATGACGACGATGATGATGATGATGACGATGACGACGACATTGACGGTAATGGTAATTTGTTTTTTACCCTCTTATCTGGCAACAAAACTGACACCTTTTTTACGAGGAGTCATGTTTGCATTGAACACAATACCTGCGGTCATAATGCAAACAAAAAACATAACTCTGATAATGTTTGCACTGTCCTTGAAGTTGATTGGTCCACACCCGAGACAGCTTTCCTTAGAGCCTAGTCTCACATGGTGTTGGACCAGATGACGTGGGTTGGACCAGATGCGCCTTTTGGCGTCATCTGGTCCAACACCACGTGAGACTAGGCTCTAAGGAAAGCTGTCTCGGGTGTGGACCAATCAACTTCAAGGACAGTGTATACATTTGTAGTGTTGTACAGACGGACTCTTCAACGTCTTTTGTAGCACACACTTTTATTCGTCTTATGAACACAGTCCCTATGCACTGAGGGGTATACGGTCCCCTCACCCGTTACACTCAGAACGTACAAGCCTCCGCACCCTACAGGCTACTTAATATCCCGCTCTTTCAATGTCCTCTGACTGGACCTAGGGAGATGTCTCCCCGACCACTTGTTACTCTGAACCCTAGCCCTTATAAGGGCTGGAGGGCTTGGTCCAGGGTCCTAGGCTTCTTCCGCCGTCTTGGGTCTTCGTGTAGTCGAACTCCCCGAGAGCTCTGAGCGCTCTGGCTTTATACTTGTTCGTGGCCGGGTTGTCCAATCCCCGGCCACCTTGTGGAACCCTGTGATTGGTCGTTCCCAATCTGCTTTTCGATCCCAATTCACCCTATCTGACCCTGACCGTTTGGTCACGCGGGAAAACCTTGTTTACAGTCAGCTCTCACAGCTTGTGAGACCCTGACCGTTAGTTTGAGCGGGAAAACCTTGTTAACGATTTGCTCTCCCAGTTTGTGAACATCGAGTAGTTAACTCTACTACACATTATCAGAGTTATGTTTTTTGTTTGCATTCCGACTGCAGGTATTGTGGTCTATGCAAACATGACTCCTTGTAAAAAAGGTGTCAGTTTTGTTGCCAGATAAGAGGGTAAAAAATCAATGATCATATTTTTTACTGGGAAATGAGGTTCCAGTGGTGTAAATGATTGACGGCAATGTTGATGACGACGTTGAGGACGATGTCGATGACGATGTTGAACTTCTTTCGGACCGTACGTAGCCAACGGTGCTAATCAGAGGTGGGGGGCCAGCGGACCGCTTGGTGAAATCCGACAGCAGCATTCACCCGCCCCCCCGCCCCCCCCCCCCCCCCTCTCCGGGGAGGTCAACGTTCAACATCCGACAGCGGCACGTCGGATTAAATGACGCTTTTGCTGCGATTACTCAGCATTTCTTCCTCTGGCTTTGCCGATGAGCCAAATTGCATATGTGCTCATGTGACGAGATGGCCCGGATTTGATTGGCTATGCCGTGGTCGGGTGGTGGAGGGCTATGAGTTACGACACATCAGAGGTGGGACAAAGTCATTGTTATGCAAGTCCAAGTCGAGTCGCAAGTCATCAAATTCATGACTCGAGTCTGACTCGAGTCCAAGTCACATGACTCGAGTCCACATCTCATAGGTGGGACAAAGTCATTGTTATGCAAGTCCAAGTCGAGTCGCAAGTCATCAAATTCATGACTCGAGTCTGACTCGAGTCCAAGTCACATGACTCGAGTCCACACCTCTGCGACACATTACATTGCCACGGACACTGCGATCGAACCTAAAATAAACTCGCAATGAATCAACGCGCCTCCCGATTTCCCACAGTGTGCGACTTCAACAAAATTCAACATCGCATTCGTTTGTGAACTACTTTTCGTGTTCAGTTCGTCGTCCTTGTCTCGCACACCTCCGATTAGCACGGTTGGCTACGTACGGTGCGAAAGAAGTTCAACGTACATGCGTACATACCAGAGGTCGCAAACGGGTTTTGAATCCTTACCCGTACCCATACCCGGCCGCACCAGGGTCGCAAACGGGTACCCGTACCCTACCGGATACCCGGCTACCCGTACCAGGCCGGGTATCGGGTAGGGTACGGGTATCGGGTACCTTATTGCGACCTCTGGGATGAAGCCATGTTGCAGGCGCGGGTGGGTTGATTCTAGGAACTTGAATTGTGAGAAGAGACAAGACGTTGGGAAATGAGTGACACACGGTTACTCACCAGTGACTCATGGCCTATCCGTACCTGGCCGCACCAGGGTCGCAAACGGGTACCCGTACCCATACCCTACCCGATTCCCGGCGACCCGTACCCCGCCGGGTACGGGTCGCCGGGTATCGGGTACCCGATTGCGACCTCTGGTACATACATATGATATATATATACATCAACTCGAAGGTTCTTCCACACAGGGATAGCTGCCATCGATTAAAGAAATGCGCTTGGGAGACCTGTGCTACCGTTGTTGTAAACCATCGCCTTCTATAGATTAACACCGTCGGCTTTCGCCACCAATTTTACCCACAGTTCATGTTTTGAAGGTCAAAGCAGGAAGACTCTTTCACAATTCTGGCTGAACGCCCGATGGAAGCTGCTTGCTGCTGTTGTTGTTGTAATAATCGCCAGCGAAACGTCTTACACAGCTGCTCGGGAAAATAGTAAATGTTTTCATCTTCTTGGTTCTTTCGGTAAAGTCACGTAGAATGGAAATAATAAAATAATAAAAATAAAACATAATAAAATAATTCTCACGACGTTTCGGACGCTGTCTTTCTGACAGAACTGTTCTTCACCTGAGGACGGCTGCTTGCGTTGTGGCCGAAACGTCGTGAGAATTATTTTATTATGTTTTATTTTTATTATTGTATTATTTCCCTTCTACGTGACTTTACCGAAGGAACCAAGAAGATGAATCCCTGCAGTCACGAAAGCTTTAAATGAAAATTTAGTAAATGTTTGTCGTGGTTTTACTCTCCCAACGCACGCAACTGGTCAGTGATGAAGTGGTCACGAATTGGCACACACCTTCTGTGTACGTGACACAACCTCTACCGATTGGGATGTGGCGGGTTTAACGACACATTTACATCTCACCAAATTAGACTCTTTGGTGTTTTTTCCGGTAAAAGTCACGTAGGTAGTAAAAACATTAAAATGAATTAAATCGCGACGTTTCGGGCGCAACACAAGCATCCTTCTGCAGGTGAGGACAACTTAGCGAAAGCACAACACCGCTTAAGTGTGTCTAACGCTTGTTTTCACGCCAAGATACGTCGTGATTTTATTAAATTAATTTTTTTTACCTACGTGACTTTACCGAAAAAAACACCAAAGTGTCTAATTTGGTGAGATGTAAATGTGTCGTTAAACCCGCCACATCCCAATGGGTAAAGGTTGTGTCACGTAAACACAAGGTGTGCACCAATTCGTGACCATCTTCTTGGTTCTTTCGGTAAAGTCACGTAGAAGGGAAATAATAAAATAATAAAAATAAAACATAATAAAATAATTCTCACGACGTTTCGGCCACAACGCAAACAGCCGTCCTCAGGTGAAGAACAGGTCTGTCGATCAGACTCTGTCTTATCGACAGACCTGTTCTTCACCTGATCGACAGACCTGTTCTTCACCTTAGGACGGCTGCTTGCGTTGTGGCCGAAACGTCGTGAGAATTATTTTATGATGTTTTATTTTTGTTATTTTATTATTTCCCTTCCACGTGACTTTACCGAAAGAACCAAGAAGATGAATCCCTGCAGTCACGAAAGCTTTAAATCGAAATTTAATTCGTGACCACTTCAGCTCTGACCCGTATGAATCCTTGCAGTCACGAAAACTTCAAATCTAGTCTCACCAAATTAGTATTTTTTTATACTTTCTAACAATGTCCAAATTATTAGTATGATTCTGTTCGTTTACCCAGGAAAGCCTCGCTAAGTCTCAAGACTCGTTTTAGTAGAGGGGGGTTGGAGACCGGGGGGGGTGGGGGGTGGCGATGATCGCTGGCTGCTGCTGCTGTAATCACAGTCGAGCCATCTGTGGTGTTAGTTTTCATTGACATTTTTTGGCTAATTTGGACCACAAGGGCCCACTCTTGCACGCACGCACGCCTGCCTTGCCTGCCTGCGTGGTCGTGCGAGATCATCCGCTAAGCGGCCGCAGTATTAAAAGGGGGCCGGCCCCGCTGGATCCAAAACCGTCGTCGAAAAAGGTCGGGTTGCCCCCCGGCGCGCTAACCACAACGTATATGCCCGGCCATAGCGAGCGACGTTGTACTGTACTACGGGGGGGGGGGGGGGGGGGCAGTTCGCGGTTTCAGAGCCGAGAGGGCGAGGCGCCGGGCTCGGTCCGTGCGCTCCGCACAGCGTTCTCGTAGCAGAGCTTGGCGAAAATGGGCTCCACCTGGCGCGGCGAGAGAAAAAAAAACGACGGCTTAACAACGACGAATGTGCTCACTTTGACACGCAGGCTTTCGAAAAGCGATTTTTATCATGGTAAAGGTTTTACTTGGGTTGGATCGCGTGGGTGTAAATTCGTCGTTAACCCACGACAATTCTAGCAAAATTGCTGGATGACACTGGATGTAATCACCGGGGAAACGGCACGGTACTCAAATTGTAAACGTTGTTGGATTTACTCTCCAACACACTACCGGTAGCAGCCTATTGGCGCGTTTTGTTTACGTGGCAAACCTTACTCAGTGGCGCTTAGCTGGCAAAGTCAAAATTGGTTAATAACAGTTTAATAGTTTATACGTGGACGTCTATGTTTCTCCGAGTCTCGACGGGTTTCTTTGTGTCCGATTTCTATAGATCACAATGGGTCCCTACTACAACAAAACGACGTTCGACGCGCGGGCAGGGCGGGTAGGGTGGGGGGGGTGGGCGGGGTGGGTGGGCGGGGTGGGTAGGGTGGGGGTGGGTGGGTAGGGTGGGGGTGGGTGGGTGGGTGGGTAGGGTGGGCAGGGTGAGGTAGGGTGGGGTGGGTGGGCTGGTTGGGCGGGGTGGGCGGGGTGGGTAGGGTGTTCAGGGTGTTCAGGGTGTTCAGGACGGGCAGGGCGTGGTCAGGGCGTGGCGGTGCGCCCGGCAGGGCACCGACCTGCACGGTGACGAACTTGTGGTGCAGGGGCCTCTCGTCGGGGAACTCCTCGCCGAAGCAGAGCACGACGGTGAAGCGCGGCTCGGGCCCACGGCCTTCCTTGAAGGCCCTCAGCTCTATGTGCACCAACGACAGCGTGCGGGGGGCAGGTGACGGACGGTCATCGGCACGGACGAACATCTCAAGTTTAAGTTCATTTATTAGGTATAGCCCTGTGAGCCATTCGGCTCTTGAATCGGGTGCAACCGCAACAAACAAAAACATGAACAAAAAACATCTTATAGTGAATATGTGACTAAGTGCAAACAGAAAATCCAAGAAAAGACAGCATAATATTGCAGAAAAATCACCGTACACCAACGCTGTGTGCAAAAATCCCAGTGGGATGCGAGTCAAACAACAACAACAACCACAAGACAACTTAGATCAAGGCCATCAGTCTAACTCTGTACTACAACAAACAAACATGGCTAAACCAATACACTTTTCGAAATCACCAAAATAAAGCCATGAAAGCAATGGAACAGTGATCATAGGAACTGTGACGGAATTTTCACAATAAATGGCATAAACAACATGTACTACCAAAACCCTGCAGCCATATCTGCCTGCCCCCCCCACTCCCGCCCCCCGCGCCCCGCCGTGTAGCCGTAACGGACCGTCGGGGGTGGGTTGGCACGTGTATGCTGCTATTCGTGTGCCTCCGAAACGTCGTGATTTTTATTATTTTATTTTTTATTAATTTTAATTTTAATTTTTAACCTACGTGACTTTCCTCTTGGTTCTTTCGGTAAAGTCACGTAGAAGGGAAGTAATAAAATAATAAAAAGAAAACATAATAAAATAATATAATATTATATTATTTTATTATAATAAAATAATATTTTATTATATTATATTATTATGTTTTATTTGAAGGGAAGTAATAAAATAATAAAAAGAAAACATAATAAAATAATATAATATTATATTATTTTATTATAATAAAATAATATTTTATTATATTATATTATTATGTTTTATTTGTATTATTTTATTACTTCCCTTCTACGGGACTTTACCGAAAGAACCAAGAGGATGGATCCCTGCAGTCACGAAAGCTTCAAATCTAGAATCAGCACCTATAAGACTAAAAATTGGAACTGTTTTTATTTTGATAATTGGTTTTTTACCCTTCTATCTGGCAACAAAACTGACACCTTTTTTACAAGGAGTCATGTTTGCATAGACCACAATACCTGCGGTCATAATGCAAACAAAAAACATAACTCTGATAATGTATGCATTGTCCATGAAGTTGATTGGTTCACACCCGAGACAGCTTTCCTTAGAGCCTAGTCTAACATGGTGTTGGACCAGATGACGCCAAAAGGCGCAACAACTCAAAGACTTTTATTTTTATCATAAAAATGTTTTGGTAAATCTCAGTGGCCCCGTCCGTCGCCCCGCCCGCCCGCCCCCCCGCCCGCCGTTCACCCACCGTCCCAGAAGCGGCGCACGTCGAACATGGTCACCACCTCCCTCTTCTCGAGCTTGTTGGGCACCGGGGGCGGGACCGGCGGCGGCGGTGGCGCGCAAGGCCCGTCCCAGAAGACGCGGCCGCGGCACAGCCGCTGGGCCTGCAGGCCGCGGCGCGGGTCCAGGCGCAGCAGCAGGCCCCGGCGGGCGTGCCACACGGCCGCGCTCGCAAAGTCCTCGTGGAGGGGACGCGCCAGCGAGCGGACGCGCGCCGTCGGTGGGAACGCCAGCAGCTGCAGCGGGGGCGACGGCGGTGGGGATGGAGCGCGGCGTGGTTGTGGCGGTGGTTGTTGTCGTGGTGCTGGTGAACGTGCTGGTGGTGGTACTTGTGGTGGTTGTGATGATGAGGAGGAGGAGTACGGTCGTGGTGGTTCTGGTGGTGGTGAACGTGGTAGTGATAGTGGTGATGATGATGAGTGTGGTGGTAGTGGTGAACGTGGTAGTGTTAGTGGTAATGATGATGAGTGTGGTGGTAGTGGTAATGATGATGGTGGTGGTGGTAGTGGTGATGATGATGAGTGTGGTGGTAGTGGTGATGATGATGAGTGTGGTGGTAGTGGTGATGATGAGTGTGGTGGTAGTGGTGATGATGATGAGTGTGGTGGTGGTAGTGGTGATGATGAGTGTGGTAGTGGTGGTTGTGATGATGATGAGTGTGGTGGTGGTTGTGATGATGATGAGTATGGTGGTGGTTGTGATGATGATGAGTGTGGTGGTGGTGGTTGTGATGATGATGATGATGAGTGTGGTGTTGGGGATGGTTGTGATGATGAGTGTGGTGGTGGTTGTGATGATGAGTATGGTGGTGGTTGTGATGATGAGTATGGTCTTGGTGGTGGTGGTAGTGGTTGTGATGATGAGTGCGGTGGTGGTTGTGATGATGATGAGTATGGTGGTGGTTGTGATGATGAGTATGGTCTTGGTGGTGGTGGTAGTGGTTGTGATGATGAGTGCGGTGGTGGTTGTGATGATGATGAGGATTGTGGTGGTGGTAGTTGTGATGATGAGTGTGGTGGTGGTGGTTGTTGTGATGATGAGTGTGGTGGTGGTGATGATGAGTGTGGTGGTTGTGGTGATGAGTATGGTCTTGGTGGTGGTGGTAGTGGTTGTGATGATTGTGGTTGTGGTGGTTGTGGTGGTTGTGGTGATGAGTATGGTCTTGGTGGTGGTGGTAGTGGCTGTGATGATTGTGGTGGTGGTGGTTGTGATGATGAGTGTGGTGGTGGTGGTTGTGATGAAAATGATTGTGGTGGTAGTGGTGATGATGATGATGAGTGTGGTGGTGGTGGTGGTTGTGATGAAAATGATTGTGGTGGTAGTGGTGATGATGATGAGTGTGGTGGTGGTTGTGATGATGATGATGAGTATGGTCTTGGTGGTGGTGGTAGTGATGAACGTGGTAGTGCTAGTGATAGCGGTGATGATGATGATGGTGGTGGTGGTGATGTTAATAGTTGTGATGGTGTTTGCGATTGTGGTTGCATCGTTGATGGTGGCGCTGGTAACTGCAGTTGTGATGATGGCGGTGGTGTTGGTAGTATTGGCCGTGGTGATGATGATGATGAGGGTGGCCATGGGACTGGTAGCAGAAGTCCTGATAATGATGGCGTTGTTGATAGTAACAATCGGGGTGATGATGACGACGACGACGACAACGATGATGATGATGATGATGACGATGATTGTAGTGGTAGCAGTAGTAATGATGACGATGGCGGCGGTGGAGGTGGTGGTGGTTGTGATGCCGACTGTAGCAACACCAGTTGTACCGATTGTGGTCGCGGCGCTTGTGATTGCAACGATGGCAATGGCGAGGATGACGATGACAATGATGATGGTGGGGGCGGGAGTTGCAATGCCCGCGGTTGTTGTGGTTGTGGTTGCAATGAGGACCGTGGTAGTGCGAGCGATAGTGGCTGTGGTGACGATGATGACGGTGGTGGTGGTGATGATGACCACGATGATCGTGGTGGTAGTGATTGTGATGACGATATTGACAATGTTGAAGCTGACGATTGTGGTGGTGGTGGTGGTGTTAGTGATCGTGATGATGATATCGACAATGACTGTGGTGATTGTGTTGATGCTGATCGTCGTGGTGGTGGTGGTGATTGTGATGATGGTATTGATGCTGCTGCTGATGTTCGTGGTGGTAGTGTTGACGCTGTTGCTGCAGCTGCTGCTGCTGCTGATCGTGGTGGTGGTGGTGGTGGCTGTGGTGGCGATGATGATGGTGGTGGTGGCGGTGATTGGCGGTGAGCCGAGTGCTGGGAGCCGGGTTGGCGGTTGGGGGAGGGAGCGATGCGGTATCCATGGGGGTTGGAGACCCGGACCCGTTTCACCACCAAACCCCGGTAGCGGAACGTCACCTCCAGTTCTGGGGACCGGAGGAACAGCGGGGGAACAGCCACGGAACAGCGGGGGAACAATGGGGGAACAACAGGGGAACAGCGGGGAACAGCGGGGGAATGGGGGAACAACAGGGGAACAGCGGGGAACAGCAGGGAACAGCGGGGGAACAATGGGGGAACAGCCGTGGAACAGCGGGGCAACAATGGGGGAACAGCGGGGGAACAGCAGGGGAACAATGGGGGAACAGCAGGGGAACAATGGGGGAACAGCAGGGGAACAATGGGGGAACAGCAGGGGAACAATGGGGGAACAGCGGAGGAACAATGGGGGAACAACAGGGGAACAATGGGGGAACAACAGGGGAACAGCGGGGGAACAATGGGGGAACAGCCGTGGAACAGCGGGGGAACAATGGGGGAACAGCGGGGGAACAGCAGGGGAACAATGGGGAAACAGCAGGGGAACAATGGGGGAACAGCAGGGGAACAATGGGGGAAAAGCAGGGGAACAATGGGGGAACAGCGGGGGAACAATGGGGGAACAACAGGGGAACAACGGGGGAACAGCGGGGGAACAATGGGGGAACAGCCGTGGAACAGTGGGGGAACAATGGGGGAACAGCGGGGGAACAGCAGGGGAACAATGGGGGAACAGCAGGGGAACAATGGGGGAACAGCAGGGGAACAATGGGGGAACAGCAGGGGAACAATGGGGGAACAACAGGGGAACAGCCGCGGAACAGCGGGGGAACAATGGGGGAACAGCCGTGGAACAGCGGGGGAACAATGGGGGAACAGCGGGGGAACAATGGGGGAACAATGAGGGAACAGCAGGGGAACAATGGGGGAACAACAGGGGAACAATGGGGGAACAATGGGGGAACGGCGGGGGAACAATGGGGGAACAACAGGGGAACAGCCGTGGAACAGCGGGGGAACAATGGGGGAACAGCGGGGGAACAATGGCGGAACAGCCGTGGAACAGCAGGGGAACAGCGGGGGAACAGCAGGGGAACAATGGGGGAACAGCGGGGGAACAATGGGGGAACAGCCGTGGAACAGCAGGGGAACAATGGGGGAACAGCGGGGGAACAATGGGGGAACAATGAGGGAACAGCAGGGGAACAATGGGGGAACAGCGGTGGAAGAGCGGGGGAACAGCGGTACGAACGGTTTAACAATGGGGGAACAACGGGGAGAGAAAGACGCAATTGGAAACATTTAGGCTGGCCTGCCTACGATCCATCCTGGGTTTAACCAGGCTGGATTGTGTGAGGAGCTCACAAATCCTTAAAAGATCTGGGCAAAGTCCCATCGGTGAGCTCCTCCGGCAGGCAAGGCTGCGGTGGCTGGATCATGTAGCCCGCATGCCCAGCCACCGCATGCCGAAACAGCTTTTGTTCGGCCGGATCGAGGGGGCAAAACGGGCGCGGCACGGGCTGGAGAAGAGATGGAGTGAGAGATGGAGTGATGTGGTACAGGAGGACGTGGAGCTGAGTGGACTTGCCGATGACTGGTACCAGCGGTGTCAAGATCGGCCTCAGTGGAGGAGGCTCGTAAAGGACCCTACTGGGCAGTTGGAGGCAGTCGCCCTCCAACAACAACGGAGGGCGGAGGAGCGACGCTCACAACAACGAGCGGAGCGCCGGGTGGCTAAAGCACAGCAAGTTGGCACAGTAGGGGGCACAGGTGGTGCATCAGCCAGTCATCTCGGTCATCTCGGTCAGTCGACCCGTGGCACATGGGTCTGCCCCGTGACCTCCTGCCAGCGGGCGTTCGACACTTCACATGGCCTCAGGGTGCACATGGCCTGGCACAAGCGTCGTGGTGACGTCACCGCCACTTAGTGGCGAATGGCGGTTGTTGTTGTTGTTGTGTGTATGTGTGTGTGTGCGAGTGTGTGTGTATGTGTATATTTGTGTGTGTGAGTGTGTGTGTGTATGTGTGAGTGTATGTGTGTGTGTATGTGTGTGTGTATGTGTGTGTGTGTATGTGTGCCTGTGTGTATGTGTGTGTGAGTGTGTGCGTGTGTGTGTGTGCGTGTGTGCGTGTGTGTGTGTGCGTGTGTGTGTGTGCGTGTGTGCGTGTGTGTGTGTGTGCGTGTGTGTGTATGTGTGTGTGAGTGTGTGTGCGTGTTAAGCATCGCTGAGCGAACGTCGATGTTTGTGGCACTGTGAACTAACTCAAGTTACCGGATCGGAGCAGAGCTCTCCACTCGTCTTGGTTCATGAACGAGATGGCCTGCCCCAGCAGGACAGAGGACACTGCCAACACAGTCAGACGGACAACATCACTGACATTGTCGACATCATCGACATCATTGCCACCATCTACATCATCTCCATCATCATAATCATCATCGCCACCATCTACATCATCGCCATCATCATCATCATCGCCACCATCTTCATCATCTCCATCATCATCATCATCATCGCCACCATCTACATCATCTCCATCATCATCGCCACCATCTACATCATCTCCATCATCATCATCATCGCCACCATCTACATAATCTCCATAATCGCCACACCATCTACATCATCTCCATCATCATCGCTACCATCTACATCATCTCCATCATCATCATCGCCACCATCTACATCATCTCCACCATCACCACCATCGCCACCATCTACATCATCTCCATCATCATCATCGCCACCATCTCCACCATCGCCACCATCGCCACCATCGCCACCATCGCCATACCATCGCCATCACCGCGATACGAGCCGATTCCATGGCCCCTTACCATCAGTTGCGTGCACCCCCTCTTGGGAGAGGGCTCTGGAAAACTTCACCTGCACGGTCGCCACGCTGCAGGCTGAACCCCTCCACCCCTTATCCCCCCCGCTCCCCCTCCCCCGCAAAGTAGGATATTATTTTTTTGTATATTTGTATGTCTATGGCGATTTCATATAGTAAACAAACTTAAAACACTAAAGAAATAACACATTCCTGCGGAGGGAGCTGGTAGGAACGTTGGGTTGCTCGGTCAATGGCCAGGGTCAACGGCGGCGTGGTGTATTCCGCAAATATGGCCGACTGTGAGGACGGGCACAAGCCGGCGTGAGTAGGTTAAACGTTGAGTTTTATAAGGGCACCACGGGGGTGACTAGCCCCTCCCCACCCCTCCCACCCCCACCCATGATGACGACGATGATGACGACGATGATGACGACGATGATGACGACGATGACGACGATGACGACTATGATGATGACGACGACGATGACGATGACGACGACGACGACGACGACGATGACAATGATGATGACGACGACGACAATGACGACGACGATGATGATGACTAGGATGATGATGACAACGACGATGACGACGATGATGACGACGACGAAGACAATGACGACAATGACGACGATGACAATGATGATGACGATGATGACGACGATGATGACAACAGTGACGATGACGACGACGATGATGACTATGATGACGACGACAATGATGACGACGATGACGACGACGACGACGACATTGATGATGATGACTATGATAACTATGATGACAACGACGATGATGACAACAATGACGATGATGACGACGACGATGACGACGACAATGACAACGACTCACCGGCCAGGGGGGAGGGCAGGCGACTCATGTGTGATGTGAAGTAATCAAATCCCGGGGAAGAGGAAAGCGAAGAGGACGACTCGTAGCAGTAGGAGGTGTTGGTGCTGGTGGACGCAGCGTCGGAGCTCGTCTCGAACTGCACTCGCAGAGACCCACAGCACCCCCGCTCACACCCACAGCACCCTCGCTCACACCCACAGAGACACACACAGAGACACCCACAGAGACACCCACAGAGACACCCACAGAGACACCCACAGAGACCCACAGCACCCCCGCTCACACCCACAGAGACACCCACAGAGACACCCACAGAAACACCCACAGAGACACCCACAGAGACCCACAGCACCCCCGCTCACACCCACAGAGACACCCACAGAGACACCCACAGAAACACCCACAGAGACACCCACAGAGACCCACAGCACCCCCGCTCACACCCACAGAGACCCACAGAGACACACACAGAGACACCCACAGAGACACCCACAGAGACACCCACAGAGACACCCACAGAGACCCACAGCACCCCCGCTCACACCCACAGAGACACCCACAGAGACACCCACAGAAACACCCACAGAGACACCCACAGAGACCCACAGCACCCCCGCTCACACCCACAGAGACACCCACAGAGACACCCACAGAGACACCCACAGAAACACCCACAGAGACACCCACAGAGACCCACAGCACCCCCGCTCACACCCACAGAGACCGACAGAGACACCCACAGAGACACCCACAGAGACACCCACAGAAACACCCACAGAGACCCACAGCACCCCCGCTCACACCCACAGAGACCCACAGAGACACCCACAGAGACACCCACAGAAACACCCACAGAGACCCACAGCACCCCCGCTCACACCCACAGAGACCCACAGAGACACCCACAGAGACCCACAGAGACCCATAGAGACCCACAGAGACCCACAGAGACACTCACAGAAACCCACAGAGACACCCACAGAGACACCCACAGAAACCCACAGAGACCCACAGAGACCCACAGAGACACCCACAGAGACCCACAGAGACCCACAAAGACCCACAGCACCCCCGCTCACACCCACAGAGACACCCACAGAAACCCACAGAGACACCCACAGAGACACCCACAGAGACACCCACAGACACCCACAGAGACCCACAGAGACCCACAGAAACCCAAAGAGACCCACAGAGACCCACAAAGACCCACAGCACCCCCGCTCACACCCACAGAGACACCCACAGAAACCCACAAAGACACCCACAGAGACACCCACAGAGACCCACAGAGACCCATACAGAGACCCAGAGACCCACAGCACCCCCGCTCACACCCACAGAGACCCACAGAGACACCCACAGAGACCCACAGAGACACCCACAGAGACCCACAGAGACCCACAGAGACCCACAGAGAGACCCACAGAGACCCACAGATACCCACAGAGACCCACAGAGACCCATACTCACAGAGACCCACAGAGACACCCACAGAGACCCACAGCACTCCCACTCACACCCACAGAGACTCACAGAGACACCCACAGAAACCCATACTCACAGAGACCCACAGAGACCCACAGAGACCCACAGAGACCCATACTCACAGAGACCCACACTCCCACTCACACCCACAGAGACTCACAGAGACACCCACAGAGACCCACAGAGACCCATACTCACAGAGACCCACAGAGACCCACAGAGACCCACAGAGACCCATACAGAGACCCATACTCACAGAGACCCACAGAGACCCACAGAGACACCCACAGAGACCCACAGAGACCCATACTCACAGATACCCACAGAGACCCATACTCACAGAGACCCACAGAGACCCACAGAGACCCACAGAGACACCCACAGAGACCCACAGAGACCCACAGAGACCCACAGAGACCCATAGAGACCCACAGAGACCCATACTCACAGAGACCCACAGAGACCCACAGAGACCCATAGAGACCCACAGAGACCCATATTCACAGAGACCCACAGAGACCCACAGAGACACCCACAGAGACCCACAGAGACCCATACTCACAGAGACCCACAGAGACCCATACTCACAGAGACCCACAGAGACCCACAGAGACACCCACAGAGACCCACAGAGACCCATAGAGACCCACAGAGACCCATACTCACAGAGACCCATACTCAGAGACCCATACAGAGACCCATACAAAGACCCACACTCACAGAGACCCACAGAGACCCATACTCAGAGACCCACAAAAACCCATACTCCTAGAGACTCACAGAGACCCACAGAGACCTATACAGAGACCCAGACTCATAGAGACCCATATTCAAAGAGACCCATACTAAGAGACCCACAGAGACCCATACTAAGAGACCCACAAAGACCCATACTCCTAGAGACTCCTAGAGACTCACAGAGACCCATACAGAGACCCATACTCAAAGAGACCCATACCAAGAGACCCACAGAGACCCATACTAAAACTAAACTAGTTTTATTGTACCAGGTAAGGCCCAGTGAGTTGTACAGCTCTGTTTTAGAATAGCTATACAGCCATGGTGACGAGATGTTAACTACCTCGCTTGGAATACAGGAGGTCGTGGGATTTGATCCCGTCCCCGACGCCTGCTGTGTATTTAGAGTTTCCGTGTCTCTCCCTCCACATTTAGAATCAACGTCACGCGTCCAGAGTGTTTGGCTCCTGCTGTAAATCCCCACGTCATGATGGTGACAATCCAATTCGTTGAGCTATCATTTGAAAAACAGAGCTAAGTAGCTCAGTGAGCCTTACCTGGTAAAATAAAAAGTTGTTTTGTTTAATCATTTAAAAACAAGCTTCTCCAATGCCTCCTTAGCAGAGGTCGCAACCGGGTACCCGATACCCGTACCCTACCCAATACCCGGCTACCCGTACCCGGCCGGGTACGGGTACGGATACCCGTTTGTGACCCTGGTGCGGCCGGGTACGGGGTACGGGTAGGCCGTGAGTCACTGGTGAGTCACCGTTTGTGACTCATTTTCCAACGTCTTGTCTCTTCTCACAATTCAAGATCCTAGAATCAACACACCCGCGCCTGCAACATGGCTTCATCCCAGTGGTCGCAATCGGGTACCCGATACCCGTACTCTACCCGATACCCGGCCGGGTACGGGTAGCCGGGTATCGGGTAGGGTACGGGTAAGGAATCAAAACCCGTTTGCGACCTCTGCTCCTTAACTAAGAGGGGTGGAGATGTGAAGGCGGCACATTTCCCGCTTGTTTATTAGGTTGCGTTTCAATTGTGTGAGAATCTGAGTATTCATTTATCCTGGAGTAATCCAATGAGCTGTAAGCTTATCGTAAAAAAAAATAGCCGATCGTTTTCGCGTCCCATCCCCTAGCTGCCGCTCCGCGATTCGTCTCGAACAAAACCACGAGACCCAGATAGGTTGACGGTCCGAGATGACTGGCTGATGCACCACCTGTGCCCCCTACTGTGCCAATTTGCTGTACTTTAGCCACCCGGCGCTCCGCTCGTTGTTGTGAGCGTCGCTCCTCCACCCTCCATTGTTGTTGGAGGGTGACTGCCTCCAACTGCCCAGTAGCGTCCTTCACGAGCCTCCTCCACAGAGGCCGATCTTGACACCGCTGGTACCAGTCATCGGCAAGTCCACTCAGCTCCACGTCCTCCCGTACCACGTCACTCCATCTCTTCTCTAGCCCGTGCCGCGCCCGTTTAGCCCCCTCGATCCGGCTGAACAAAAGCTGTTTAGGCACGCGGTAGCTGGGCATGCGGGCTACATGACCCAGCCAACGCAGCGGGTGTCAGGGACTCCGAAAGCACGAAGTACAACCCAGAGCCCAGGCCTACACACACACACACCCACCTTGATCTCCAGAGCGGGGCCTTCAGGCTTCACCCCGGCCTGCTTCTCGTAGAAGGCGTGCCCCTCGTAGTCGTGGTCCATGCGCCTGCGTTTCTCTGCGGCGGCGGAACGCGACGACAAAGGGCAGAGGTTACGATCACCCCCCCCCCCGTGTGTAGCCCACACAGCGGCACCTATAAAGGCCGTCGGCACGGAGCCCGGCCGCCTTGGTCTCCCACGGCGCCGATGTTTTTACGCGCCGTGCCGGCTAGCCATTTAAGACTGAGTGGATCCAGGGGAGGACCCGCCACCACGTAGTTAAGTCGCCGAACTTTGGCTGCGAGCGGGAATCGAACTCGGGGTGTATGAGTCTGCAGTGATCCACTACCACTCCTCATAACCATGGCCTATACCACATTCACCACCACCACCACACCCACCACCGCACTCGCCACACCCACCGCCACTCACCAACACCATCACCACTCTCATCACCGTCACCACACTCACCGCCACCACTACCCATCACGACCACCGCACTCACTCTTTCCTCCTCCTCCTCCGTCGGCGCCGATGCTGCCCGAGGAGCTTCCGGTGTCTTCCGGCAGCACGCGGTAGACCTTGTAGGGCTCGGGGATGTCGAGCTGGCTGCGCTGGGACACCTCCTGGAAGTCGGTGCTCTTGTTGAGGGCGCAGCGCAGACGAGTCTTCATGGCAGACGGCTCGGCCTGCTCCTTGATGCTGAACTTGCCCCGGTTCTGGGCCCATGCCTAGGCCGGTGGTGGCGGTGGCGGTAAACCGTCGTCATCGGCAAGAACGCACGCCGATGGGGAGAAGCGGCGACGGCAAACGGCGACAAATGGACGCGAACGCCAACAACAAAAAGTCCACGGCAACAACAAAAAGTCAACGGCAACAACAAAAAGTCAACGGCAACAACAAAACGTCCACGTCGACCATTGACGGCAAGCGTCGACAAACGGACGCGAACGTCAACAACGCACGCCGATGGCCGACGTCGGCAAACGTCAATGGCAAACCATCAACGACAGGTGTTGACAAATGAATACAAACGTCAATGGCGGCAACAGCAAACGTAAACAGTGACAACGGAAAATGTCATAAACGTCGACACACGAACTGCAAGCGTCGACAACCAGGCTCATAGGAGGTGCGGGCGAAGGACAACAAACTAAACACAACAACATGTCTACGGCCTTGCAACAAACTAAACACAAAACAAGTGTTCTAAATGAGTCTCTGTGCCAGTCTATGGGTCTCTGTGTGTGTGAGTCTATGGGTGTCTGTGTGAGTCTATGGGTCTCCTCTGTGTGAGTCTATGGGTCTCTGTGTGAGTCTATGGGTCTCCTCTGTGTGAGTCTATGAGTCTCTGTGCGAGTCTATGGGTCTCTGTGTGAGTCTATGGGTCTCTGTGTGAGTCTACGAGTCTCTGTGTGAGTCTACGGGTCTCTGTGTGAGTCTATGTGTCTCTGTGTGAGTCTATATGTCTCTGTGTGAGTCTATATGTCTCTGTGTGAGTCTATGGGTCTCTGTGTGAGTCTATGGGTCTCTGTGTGAGTCTATGGGTCTCTGTGTGAGTCTACGGGTCTCTGTGTGAGTCTATGGGTCTCTGTGTGAGTCTATGTGTCTCTGTGTGAGTCTATATGTCTCTGTGTGAGTCTATGGGTCTCTGTGTGAGTCTATGGGTCTCTGTGTGAGTCTATGGGTCTCTGTGTGAGTCTATGGGTCTCCTCTGTGTGAGTCTATGAGTCTCTGTGCGAGTCTATGGGTCTCTGTGTGAGTCTATGGGTCTCTGTGTGAGTCTACGAGTCTCTGTGTGAGTCTACGGGTCTCTGTGTGAGTCTATGTGTCTCTGTGTGAGTCTATATGTCTCTGTGTGAGTCTATATGTCTCTGTGTGAGTCTATGGGTCTCTGTGTGAGTCTATGGGTCTCTGTGTGAGTCTATGGGTCTCTGTGTGAGTCTACGGGTCTCTGTGTGAGTCTATGGGTCTCTGTGTGAGTCTATGTGTCTCTGTATGAGTCTATATGTCTCTGTGTGAGTCTATGGGTCTCTGTGTGAGTCTATGGGTCTCTGTGTGAGTCTATGGGTCTCTGTGTGAGTCTATGGGTCTCTGTGTGAGTCTATGAGTCTCTGTGTGAGTCTATAGGTCTCTGTGTGAGTCTATGGGTCTCTGTGTGAGTCTATGGGTCTCTGTGTGAGTCTATGGGTCTCTGTGTGAGTCTATGGGTCTCTGTGCGAGTCTACGGGTCTCTGTGTGAGTCTATGGGTCTCTGTGTGAGTCTATGGGTCTCTGTGTGAGTCTACGTGTCTCTGTGTGAGTCTACGGGTCTCTGTGTGAGTCTATGGGTCTCTGTGTGAGTCTATGGGTATCTGTGTGAGTCTATGGGTCTCTGTGTGAGTCTATGGGTCTCTGTGTGAGTCTGTGGGTCTCTATGTGAGTCTCTGTATGCATGTTGAACTCTTTCGTACCATACGTAGCCTACCGTGCTAATCGGAGGTGCCGGGAGTGGAAGGGGGGTGAGGACAACTAACTAAACACAACACGAAGCAGTTCGAAAGAAACGAGTTTGTCAATCCTAGACGACAATTTTAAAGTGCCATAGCTCCCAGCGGGAAAGGAAGAGCTTTCCATTCTAGATTTGAAGCTTTCGTGACTGCAAGGATTCATACTCTTAGGTTTTTTGGTAAAGTCACGTAGGCAAAAAAATAAATAAATAGATAGTAATATAAATAATAGAAGAAATAAGATAAATAAAATATGCATTATTATTATTATTTTATTTCTATTATTTCTTCTATAATTTTTTTTACTTGACTTTACCGAAAAAACCTAAGAGTAAGAGCCAGAGGTCGCAACCGGGTACCCGATACCCGTACCCTACCCGATACCTGGCTACCCGTACCCGGCCGGGTACAGGTACGGGTACGGGTACCCATTTGCGACCCTGGTGCGGCCGGGTACGGGTACGGGTAAGGAATCAAAACCCGTTTGCGACCTCTGGTAAGAGCAATCCAGCGGGAAAGGGAGAGCTTTTCAGCGGTAAAGGAAGAGCAATCCAGCGGGAAAGGGAGAGCTTTCCAGACGGCCGCCGAGGAAGTTTGGGCGTGCGCAGCGAACCCTGAAGATGGCGCCGTGCATCCCCCGCGAGTAGTCGTGTTTGGCCGCGTGCTTCCAGGGGATGCGGAACGTGGCCTTGCTGTCGTCCTCCCAGCAGAGGCCCGGGTAGAGGCCGCTCTCGATCTGCTCCAGCAGCCAGGGCCTCAGGCGAGCCTTGCTGTGCGCGACGTCTGCGGCGGCAGCAGCAGCAGCAGGAGGAGAAGCAGGAGCAGCAGCAGGAGTAGTAGCAGCAGCAGCAGCAGCAGGAGGAGAAGCAGGAGCAGCAGCAGCAGCAGTAGCAGCAGCAGCAGCAGCAGCAGGAGGAGAAGCAGGAGCAGCAGCAGCAGCAGTAGCAGCAGCAGCAGCAGCAGCAGCAGCAGCAGCAGGAGGAGAAGCAGGAGCAGCAGCAGCAGCAGCAGCAGCAAGAGGAGAAGCAGCAGCAGCAGTAGCAGCAGCAGCAGCAGCAGCAAGAGGAGAAGCAGCAGCAGCAGCAGCAGTAGTAGCAGCAGCAGTAGCAGCAGCAGGAGCAGCAGCAGCAGTAGTAGCAGCAGCAGTAGTAGAAGTAGCAGCAGCAGCAGGAGCAGCAGCAGTAGCAGCAGCAGGAGGTGGAGGCAAAGGTGGAATCATCATCGTTATCCACGGAGTTGCCTGCGTCGTCAAGAAAACGAAACGACTAAAACCATTTTTGTTTTACTTTACCGGGTAAGGACCCCCCCTCTCATTCAGAAGCGACTTCTTCATCACAGATGATAGCATCCCAACGAAAGTGACGGATCATCATCGATCGTGCGAAAATTTAGAGCAGCCAAATTGCAAGACTCGAAACGAAAGCGTTGATGCCGATTTCGAATGCGGAGGGGGGAGGCCGGAGAAAATCCGAGCGACCACGGGGAGAGAGAAACACGCAAACTCCAAAGAAACTGAGATACATTTCCACATAATGAGCAACTTCGTTAACACACTAACACTATACACCTCACTATACACTACTATACACTACTATACACTACACTATACACTAGACTATACACTACACACTACTATATACTACTATACACTACACTATACACTACACTACTATACACTACACTATACACTACACTACCATACACTACACTATACACTACACTACTATACACTACACTATACACTACACTACTGTACACTACACTATACACTACACTACACACTAGTGCTGTACTAGTGACGAATTGGCCACGTTCTGTTTACGTGACACAACCCTTACTAGTTGGCTGTGTCGGGTGGTAGCGGGTTTAACGACACATTCATATATTTACGCGATCAACCAAACAAAACCTCTATTATGGATGTTTCAAGTTTGTTTACTCTACGAAATTGGCATCAACATACAAATAGACAAACACAAATACATCCTAATTGCGGGGTAGGAGGGGGGATCAGGGGGAGTTGAGTTTAGACTGCGATGACTGGCAGATGGCACCACGCGTGTGCCCCCACGACCACCACCAACACCACCAACTCCACCACCAACTCCACCACCACGACCACCACCACCACCAACTCCACCACCAACTCCACCACCACCACCAACTCCACCACCAACTCCACCACCACCACCACCAACTCCTCCACAACTGCCGCACGGCGAAGTTGTTGTGGCAGTCAAAGCCTCACGAAAACACATTGTCCTGCTGCGGAGGGAGCTGGTAGGAACGTTGGGTTGCTCGGTCAATGGCCTGCAGGGTCAACGGCGGCGTGGTGTATTCCGCAAATATGGCCGACTGTGAGGGCGGGCACAAGCCGGCGTGAGTAGGTTAAACGTTGAGTTTTATAAGGGCACCACGGGGTGACCAGCCCCTCTCCACCCAGCCCCACCCTACCCACCCAGCCCCTCCCCACCCTCCCCTCCCCACCCAGCCCCACCCCTCCCACCCGCCACCCAGCCCCACCCTCCCCTCCCCACCCAGCCCCACCCTCCCCACCCAGCCCCTCCCTCCACACCCAGCCCCTCCCCACCCTCCCCACCCAGCCCCTCCCCTCCCCACCCCCTCCCTGCACGACGGACGGACACAATAATCCCCTGTGGGCTGGTGTAACCAGGAGGTTCCTACCAGTATTCAACGAAAGCAAATCTCGAGCCGCCGTCGGCAGTCTAAGCGGAGCCGGCCGTGCCGCCGGATTTTGTGTTTTTTTATTTTATTTTTGTCGCTTCTCTGAGCCCAGGTGGAATGTTGCGAGCGAGAGCGCCTGCCAAGGGCGCAGCCCCTGCAAGTGCCGACTTCGTCGCACTGCTATCAGAGGTGGGGGGGGGGCCTTTAAGGGGGGGGGGGGGCCTTGGCTCTCAGTCTCTCACTTCACCACCCCCCAAAAAAAAGACAAAGACAAAGATTTCCATACCACCCGTATAGCCTTCACAGACTGTTGGGGCAAGTGCTGTTAGCGAGCAGCAGCACCCTGTGAAGGCCGGGGGGGTGAGTGGGGGGTCGGGGTCGGTGGGACTGGGGGGGGTGAGTGGGGGGTGGGGGGAGGGGTGAGTGGGGGGTCGGTGGGACTGGGGGGGGTGAGTGGGGGGAGGGGTGAGTGGGGGGTCGGTGGGACTGGGGGGGGTGAGTGGGGGGTGGGGGGAGGGGTGAGTGGGGGGTGGGGTTTACACGCTTTCTATGAACTCACTGTCTGTTGTATCCTCAAATCTTGTAACTCAATTTGAACCCACTTCCCAATATGGTATCGACTGCAAACTTGGTATACTTATGTCATACTGTTGAGAGTACTATATTATATCATTAAAAAAAAGTTAAATATTTTTTATCGATCTTTTTTATACGTTATGTTTCGGCTTGGGTCTAATTGTCCACGCTCAACTCACGTTGGCTGTAAATCACCACAGTTCCTTACGCTATGGCAAGCCTCGGGGCCACTTCCTGGGGTCGTGGAGTTCTGCCATTACTAGTACGGTACATTTCATTAAAGCGTGTCTTTTAAAAAGTATTTTTAAATATTACGACTTCTTGTGTGTGCGTTGTTATTTGCTGCTGGAACTTTCTGACCCTGTGCCCCCTTTCGCGGGACCATCTGCGAGAGAGAGCACTTTATAGCTCATCGGATTTCCTAAATAAATATTCTGATTCTGGAACGGGCACAAGCCACGTCCCTTGTCCCCCCCCCCCCCCCCCCCGGGAGACGGATCGATTTATTTCGGGGCGATCCTTTTATTGATACCCCACTAAAATAAACCGTTCACAATTTTGCTTATTTCACCAGCTAAGGCCCACTAAGTTATTGGCTTCTTCTTTTTTCAGAAGCAACAAACGCCGTTCACCACCTTAGTGGTGGTGACGTCAACACGGCACTTGTGCCAGGCTAGGTGCACTTTGAGGCCACTTGGAGTGGTCAAAGGCTGGCACGTCACGGGCACACCCATGTGTTGACTGACTGAGATCACTTGTGCCACCACTGATCCAACTCGCTGTTTTATCCGTCCGGCGCTCCGCTCGTTGTTGTGAGCGTGACTCCTCTGCCCTCTGTTGTTGCTGGAGGGCGACTGCCTCCAACTGCCCAGCAGCGTCCTTCACGAGCCTCCTCCTCCACAGAGGGCGACCTTTACACCGCTGATACCGATTATCAGCAAGTCCACTCAGCTCCACGTCCTCCTGCTCCTCATAGGCCCATCCCCTCTCTAGCCCATACTGTGCCCGTTTAGCCCCCTCTATCCGGCCAAACAGAAGATGCTTGGGCAGGCGGTGGCTGGGCACCCCTTGATATACACAAACACGAGTGCACCCACACACTCACCTGTACACACACTCACCTGTACACACATACACCCACACTCACCTGTACACACACTCACCTGTACACACACTCACCTGTACACTCACACACTCACCTGTACACGCACACACTCACCTGTACACACAAACACGCGTACACCAATACACTCACCGACACACTCGCCTGTACACACACTCACCTGTACACACACTCACCTGTACACACAAACACGAGTGCACATATACACTCACCGACACACTCACCTCCACACTCACCTGTACACACACTCACCTGTACACACATACACGTACACCCACACACTCACCTGTAACACACACTCACATGTGCACACATACGCGTACACCCACACACTCACCTGTAACACACACTCACATGTGCACACATACGCGTACACCCACACACTCACCTGTAACACACACCTGTACACTCACACACTCACCTGCACACACAAACACGCGTACACCAATACACTCACCGACACACTCACCTGTACACACACACGCATACACCCACACTCACCTGTACACACACTCACCTGTACACACACTCACCTGTACACACAAACACGAATGCACCTCCACACTCACCTGTACACACACTCACCTGTACACACACTCACCTGTACACACACTCACCTGTACACACAAACACGCGTACACCAATACACTCACCGACACACTCACCTGTACACACACTCACCTGTACACACACTCACCTGTACACACACTCACCTGTACACACAAACACGAATGCACCTCCACACTCACCTGTACACACACTCACCTGTACACACACTCACCTGTACACACAAACACGCGTACACCAATACACTCACCGACACACTCACCTGTACACACACTCACCTGTACACACACTCACCTGTACACACACTCACCTGTGCACACATACGCGTACAACCCACACATTCGCCTGCACACACACACACACACACCTGTACGTACACACGCGTGTACACCCACACACTCGCCAACATTCCACAACAAAGCCAGATTTGCTTGAACCAACAGCTGGCTTAAAGCCCGGCGCTCTCGACAAAGGCCATCTCTCTCTCTCTCTTGAAGATGTCGGTCTTAAGTTGGACAGGGGAGGAGGGGGGTGGAGGCAATGAGTTACATAACATAACACGAAAGAATGACATAACACCAAAGAAGTTTTGAGCGCCCTTGGGAGAAGTTGTGTGAGTGACGAACGTACGATCGAGTTGGACCGCCTTGCAAGCCAGGGGATGTTCACCTTCCCTGCGCCCTACACCCCATTCGGGGATTCTCGTGCCCTGAACCCCCACGTGAGTGTGTGGGGGTTCAGGCGATGTGAGTGTGTGGGGGTTGAGGTCACGTGGTGGGAGTTCAGGTCACGTGTAGGGGTTCAGATCACGTGTAGGGGTTGAGGTCACGTGTTGGGGGTTCAGGTCACGTGTTGGGGGTTCAGGTCACGTGAGTGAGTGGGGGTTCAGGTCACGTGATGGGGGTTCAGGTCACGTGTTGGGGGTTCAGGTTCAGGTCAAGTGGTGGGGGTTCTGGTCACGTGTTGGGGGTTCAGGTAACGTGAGTGAGTGGGGGTTCAGGTCACGTGACGGTTCAGATAATCGTCACTGTGGTGTTGGCCGTGAGCGGGAATCGAACCCGGGTCACCGGGTTCGTAGCGCAGCGTAGCGCTAACCACTACACCACCGCTCCCCACCCATACAACCACACATATCTATACATACAACAACAACCGCCATTCGCCACTAAGTGGCGGTGACGTCACCACGACGCTTGTGCCAGGCCATGTGCACCTTGAGGCCACGTGAAGTGTCGAACGCCCGCTGGCAGGAGGTCACGGGGCAGACCCAGTTGCCACGGGTCGACTGACTGAGATGACCGAGATGACTGGCTGATGCACCACCTGTGCCCCCTACTGTACCAACTTGCTGTGCTTTAGCCACCCGGCGCTCCCCTCGTTGTTGTGAGCGTCGCTCCTCCGACCTCTGTTGTTGTTGGAGGGCGACTGCCTCCAACTGCCCAGTAGCGTCCTTCACGAGCCTCCTCCACAGAGGCCGATCTTGACACCGCTGGTACCAGTCATCGGCAAGTCCACTCAGCTCCACGTCCTCCTGTACCACATCACTCCATCTCTTCTCTAGCCCGTGCCGCGCCCGTTTAGCCCCCTCGATCCGGCCGAACAAAAGCTGTTTAGGCATGCGGTGGCTGGGCATGCGGGCTACATGACCCAGCATACACACCCCCCGATACACACAAACCCACATGCCCCTATACACACGGACACTTCTATGACCAGGCCCACGCCCATCACTGTATACCGTCACTTCAATTCACTCACTTCCTTCACTACACTCTCACATTCACTTGTTAACACACACACACACACTCACATTCACTTGTTAACACACACACACACACTCACATTCACTTGTTAACACACACACTCACATTCACTTAACACACACTCACAGGTACACACACTCACATGTACGCACACGAACAAAGATTTCCCCCTGACAACCTGTAACAGACTGTGGGGGCAAGTGCTGTGAGTGAGCACCTATGAAGGCCGGAACAGCACACGAGGGGGTGGGTGGCAAACACCACGCCCGACCGCCTTTGTCTCCCCAGTGGCGATGTTTACACATAGCACCAGGTACTCATTTGAGGCTGAGTCGACCTAGGGGAGGAGGCCCAGGACCGGTTCAGATAATCGTCACCGGTGTTGCCCTATGAATCTGGTGAACCCGGGTCACCAGATTCATAGGGCAGTGCTCACACTCACCTGTACACACACTCACCTGTACTCACAACAACAACAACCGCCATTCGCCACTAAGTGGCGGTGACGTCACCACGACGCTTGTGCCAGGCCATGTGCACCTTGAGGCCACGTGAAGTGTCGAACGCCCGCTGGCAGGAGGTCACGGGGCAGACCCAGGTGCCACGGGTCGACTGACCGAGATGACCGAGATGACTGGCTGATGCACCACCTGTGCCCCCTACTGTGCCAACTTGCTGTGCTTTAGCCACCCGGCGCTCCGCTCGTTGTTGTGAGCGTCGCTCCTCCGCCCTCCGTTGTTGTTGGAGGGCGACTGCCTCCAACTGCCCAGTAGCGTCCTTCACGAGCCTCCTCCACTGAGGCCGATCTTGACACCGCTGGTACCAGTCATCGGCAAGTCCACTCAGCTCCACGTCCTCCTGTACCACATCACTCCATCTCTTCTCTAGCCCGTGCCGCGCCCGTTTAGCCCCCTCGATCCGGCCGAACAAAAGCTGTTTAGGCATGCGGTGGCTGGGCATGCGGGCTACATGACCCAGCCAACGCAGCCTTGCCTGCCGGAGGAGCTCACTGATGGGACTTTGCCCAGATCTTTCAAGGACTTGTGAGCTCCTCACACAATCCAGCCTGGTTAAACCCAGGATGGATCGTAGGCAGGCCAGCCTAAATGTTTCCAACCGGCGAAGATGCTCCACTAGGGGGGTCCACGTTTCGCAAGCATAGAGAAGGGAGGGAATGACCGTGGCCGAGAAGACCTGAAGCTTCGTGCGGAGCGACAGACCAGGTAGCTTCCACACAGCGTTACGCAACCGATGAAAAGATATTGCCGCTCGACTGATTCGGAGTGAGACCTCTGCTGATAAACTGGAGCCGGTCATGAGCACACTGCCCAGGTATGGGAAACTCTCTACTCTCTCCACAACTGCCCCATCACCGATTGGGAGTTGTGGGGGCGGAGTGCCCGATGGTACAAAATACCCAGGCAGGTGCTTAGTTTTGGTGGGGCTGATGGTAAGGCCCCACCTCTTAGTGGCACGCTCCAGTCTCAGCAGCAGCGTCTCCAACTCCTCTTCTGAATGAGCAGCTATTACCAAATCATCGGCATACATAACGTGGTTGACCAATAGGGAGCCATCCCTTGATCGCACCCGGGCGTCGATCAGCCTCCCATTGTATCTGTACCAAATGGTAATTCCCCCGGTACAGCTATTGAAGGCTTCACGAACTACGCAGTCGAAATAGATGTTAAATAATGTGGGAGCCAGAGGACATCCCTGTCGCACCCCAAGGTGTACAGGGAAAGGCTCCGACTCCCGGCCACGTAGTTTTACCCGGGCCCGCTCACCATCATGAAGGTCCTTAATGATCGTGAGCAGAGGGTCAGGGACTCCGAAAGCACGAAGAACAACCCAGAGCCCAGTCCTACTGATGGTATCATAGGCCTTGACCAGGTCAATAAAGCAGAGATGTAGGTCTTTTTGGAATTCCCTACACCTCTGCTGTAGCAGACGGACAGAAAATATGGCATCTGTGCAGGACCGCCCTTTCCTGAAACCACATTGGGGCTCCGCAAGCCTCTCCTCAGCATGCCTAGCAAGGCGATGTTGAATAATCCTTGCCAGGACCTTACCCGGCACACTGAGGAGTGAGATGCCCCTGTAGTTGTTACAGTCGGTACGGTCCCCCTTCTTAAAGAGGGGGACCACCAGGGCATCCTTCCAGTCCTGCGGAACCCGTCCAGTGGTCCAGACTGTTGTTATGATGTCATATAGGGCAGTCTGTGCACAAACGCCACCCTCCCTCAGCATTTCGCCTGGGAGATCATCTCTGCCCGGTGCCTTCCCTGGTCTCAGACTCCGGATCGCCCTCAGTACTTCCTCAACAGCCGGTACCTCAGCCAGCCACTCACAGGGGGTGACCTCTTCCAATATTTGAGGCACCGCAGCCTCAGCAGGGTTATCCCCACTTTGTGCCATGATGTTTTCCTGGCTGAGAGATTTTCCCTCCCCCAGGACCTCACAGAAATGCTCAGCAAATCTGCAAACCTGTTCCTGGGGGTCGGAGATTGGATCACCGTTTTTTCCTCTAATGATGGTAATAGGTGTGGCGCTGCAGGTTACTTTTTTGATGGAGTTAAATAGTGATTTGTGATCGCGGGCCACTGAGGCAGACTCCATCTCCTCAGCAACCCGCGACCACCACCCATCCTTACAGCGCCTCACGGCTCTCCGAACCTCCGAGCGAAGACTGCGGTAAACCTCCTCATTCTCTGACGTGGGATGCTGTAGGCGATGAGAGTGGGCCTGTCGCTTTTTCTCAATTAACCTGAACACCTCCTCCGTCAGCCAGGGTTCCCGGGGAGGTCTGGACCGCGTACCCAAAGCAGCCATTGCAGCTGCATGAGTCACAGTCTTAAACCTCGCCCATTTACCCTCGACATCAGGTGGAGTGGGGGACGATGCCAACCCCAGCTGCAAGCGATGATGAAATTCTCGCTTGCAACTTTCATCAGCTAACTTAGACCAGGCCACTTTTGGTTGGAATGGGATCCTGGGTGTACACCCACCACCGGAGTGGAAGAATGGCAGGCGCATCTTACAGATGACTAGTCGATGGTCAGAGGGCAGATCAGCTCCACGGTAGGTCCTGGTGTCAAGGACATGGGCTCGCATCCGCTGGTCCGTCACTACGTAGTCCAGCAGATGTTCTTGCTTGGACCCGGCATGCATCCATGATGTTGTGTGGATGCGCCGATGCCGGAAGAGCGTGTTAGTAATTACAAGCCCATGGGCTGCACAAAAATCTAGCAGCCTCCTACCGTTATTATTGAGCTGATCTGGCCCATGCCTTCCAATCACTCCAGACCAGGTGCCAGTATCATGACCAACTCGGGCATTGAAGTCACCCAACAAGATGACTCTGTCCCGAGTGGCCACTTTAGCCAGCACCTGTGACAGGAGGTCATAGAAAGCGTCCGACTCATCGGCTTTGCCTGCATCCCTCCACAGATGTTCGTCTTCGGTGGGGGCATAAGTAACCACGACCACCACTCCTCGCCTCTGGTTGATGGGAAGGCGAGCCCAAAGTAGCCTGGGGCTTACAGCTTCCCACACCTCACCGCCACGCTCCCACGCCCCCTTCATTCTTTTGTTCAGAAGAAGAGCCACACCCTGTTGTTTGGCAGTCTCCTGCCCCGAGTAGAGGACTGTCCACCCCTCATGGTGGCAGGAGCCAGAACCGGTCCACCGGACCTCCTGAATGCCACAGAGATCCAGGCGGTACCGGTCCAGCTCCCGACAGAGGAGTGGCAGCCTCTCCTCTGCAGTGAGCGTTCGAACATTCCACGTGGCCATCCGCAATGGTTTTTCGTTGTTTCTGGAGGAGCCCCGAGGGTTAAAATTCAATCTCCTGGCTCCGCCAAATGGGGTTTGGCCAGGAGACGTCATAAAAGCCTGACCCCCCGGGGCCTCCGGCACAAGCTTATTAATTACAGGTTTATGTTTACTTCGTAGTTTAGTGGTGGTTAATTGAAGGTGGAGGGGTTACCAGCCCCTCGCACCCGTCCAGAGCCCCCGTTTAGCCACTGTGGTGGTCACAGACGCCATGAGGGGAGAGGCCAATGGGCATTGGCCCTCCCCCCACAGCACTGCCCACGACAATGTTGCCCGTCCGGCACCGCGAGGAGGTAGGAGGTTGTTTTGCCGGACCTGTACTCACACACACCTGTACACACTCACCTGTACTCACACACACCTGTACACACACTCACCTGTACTCACACTCACCTGTACACACACTCACCCGTACACACACTCACCTTTACACACTCACCTGTACTCACACTCACCTGTACACACACTCACCTGTACACACTCACCTGTACTCACACACACTTGTACACACACTCACCTGTACTCACACACACCTGTACTCACACTCACCTGTACTCACACACACCTGTACACACACTCACCTGTACACACACTCACCTGTACTCACACACACCTGTACACACTCACCTGTACTCACACACACCTGTACACACACTCACCTGTACACACACACACCTGTACACACACTCACCTGTACTCACACACACCTGTACACACACTCACCTGTACACACTCACCTGTACTCACACACACTTGTACACACACTCACCTGTACTCACACACACCTGTACTCACTCACCTGTACTCACACACACCTGTACACACACTCACCTGTACACACACTCACCTGTACTCACACACACCTGTACACACTCACCTGTACTCACACACACATGTACACACACTCACCTGTACACACACTCACCTGTACACACACTCACCTGTACTCACACACACACCTGTACACCCACTCACCTGTACACACTCACCTGTACTCACACACACTTGTACACACACTCACCTGTACTCACACACACCTGTACACACACTCACCTGTACTCCCACACACCTGTACACACACTCACCTGTACACACACTCACCTGTACTCACGCTCACCTGTACTCACACTCACCTGTACACACACTCACCTGTACTCACACTCACCTGTACACACACTCACCTGTACTCACACTCACCTGTACACACACTCACCTGCACACACACTCACCTGCACACACACTCACCTGTACACTCACCTGTACTCACACTCACCTGTACTCACACTCACCTGTACACACACTCACCTGTACACATACACCTGTACACACACCTGTACACATTCACCCGTACTCACACTCACCCGTACTCACACTCATCCGTACACACACTCATCTGTAAACTCACCTGTACACTCACCTGTACTCACACTCACCTGTACACACACTCACCTGTACACACACTCACCTTTACACACACTCACCTTTACACACTCACACCTGCACTCACACTCACACCTGTACACACACTCACCTGTACACACACTCACCTGTACACATTCACCCATACTCACCTGTACTCACACTCACCTGTACACTCACCTGTACACACACTCACCTGTACACACACTCACCTTTACACACTCACCTGTACACACACTCACCTGTACACACACTCGCCTGTACACACACTCACCCGTACACACACTCACCCGTACACACACTCACCTGTACTCACACACACCTGTACACACACTCACCTTTACACACTCACCTGTACACACTCACCTGTACACACACTCGCCTGTACACACACTCACCCGTACACACACACACCTGTACTCACACACACCTGTACTCACACTCACCTGTACACACACTCACACCTGTACACACACTCACCTTTACACACTCACCTGTACACACTCACCTGTACACACACTCACCCGTACACACACTCACCCGTACACACACACACCTGTACTCACACTCACCTGTACACACACTCACCTGTACTCACACTCACATATACACACACTCACCTGTACACACACTCACCTGTACACACTCACCTGTACTCACACTCACCTGTACACACACTCACAGATACACACACTCACTCGTATGCCCGATGTACACACACGCACCTGTACACACACACACCTGTACACACACTCACCTGTACACACACTCACAGATACACACACTCACTCGTATGCCCGATGTACACACACGCACCTGTACACACACACACACCTGTACACACACTCACCTGTACACACACTCACAGATACACACACTCACTCGAATGCCCGATGTACACACATGCACCTGTACACACACACACCTGTACACACACTCACCTGTACACACACTCACAGATACACACACTCACTCGTATGCCCGATGTACACACACGCACCTGTACACACACACACACCTGTACACACACTCACCTGTACACACACTCACAGATACACACACTCACTCGAATGCCCGATGTACACACATGCACCTGTACACACACACACCTGTACACACACTCACCTGTACACACACTCACAGATACACACACTCACTCGTATGCCGCATGTACACACACGCACCTGTACACACACACACCTGTACACACACTCACCTGTACACACACACACCTGTACACACACTCACAGATACACACACTCACTCGTATGCCCGATGTACACACACGCACCTGTACACACACACACCTGTACACACACTCACCTGTACACACACTCACAGATACACACACTCACTCGTATGCCCGATGTACACACACGCACCTGTACACACACACACACCTGTACACACACTCACCTGTACACACACTCACAGATACACACATTCACTCGTATGCCGCATGTACACACGCACCTCACCTACCACATCACGCAACAGCCGCCATTTGCCAACAAGATGACACCACCACAGCACCTGTGCCAGGCTAGGTGCACCTTGAGGCTATCACGTTGAGTGATGGAGGCTCGCCGCTGACAAGAGGTCACGGGACAGACCCAGGTCGACTGACTGAGATGACCGGCAGATGCGTCACATGCGCTCCCCTACTGTCACAACTTTCTGCGTTTTATCCGCCCGGCGCTCCGCTCGTTGTTGTGAGCGTCGCTCCTCCGCCGTTGCTGGAGGGCGACTGCCTCCAAACGAAATTTGAAGTTTTCGTGACTTCAGGAATCCATACTCTTCGGTTCTTTCGCTAAAGTCACGTAGGTATCGCGCCCGAAACGTCGTGATTTATTTTATTTTCTACCTACTTGACTTTACCGAAAGAATCAAAGATTATGCCTCGAAACTGCCCAGTAACAAGCAGCGTCCTTCACGAGCCTCCTCCTCCTTCAGCCTCCTCCACAGAGGCCGATCTTGACACCGCTGGTACCGCTCATCGGCAAGTCCACTCAGCTCCACGTCTTCCTGTAACCACATCGCTCCATCTCTTCTCGAGCCCGTGCCGTGCCCGTATAGCCCCCTCGATCCGGTAGAACGAAAGCCGTCGGGGGTATGCGGTGGTGGGGCATCGATGGGATTTCGCCCAGATATCTCAAGGATCCGTGAGCCCCTCGTACAATCCATCCCCGGTTAAATCCAGGATGAAAGCGAAGGAGTGACTCATGCAGCCAGCTATGGCTGCAGGGTTTTGGTGGTACATGTTTTGTTTATGTCGTTTATTGTGAAATTTCGGTCACAGTTCCTATGATCACTGTTTCATTGCTTTTATGGCTTTATTTTGGCGATTTCGAAAAGTTTTTTGGGTTGGGCCATGTTTTTTGTTGTAGTACGGGGTTTGACTGATGGCTTTAATCTAAGTTGTCTTGTGGTTGTTGTTGTTGTTGTTGTTTGACTTGCATCCCACTGGGATTTTTGCACACAGCGTTGGTATACGGTGCTTTTTCTAGAAGAATTTGCAGTTTTTTCCTGGATTTTCTGTTTGCCCATAGTCACTTTAAGATCTTATTGGTTCTTTCAGTAAAGTCACGTAGAAGGGAATTAATAAAATAATACAACTAAAACATAATAAAATAAAATTCTCACGACGTTTCGGCCACAATGCAAGCAGCCGTCCTCAGGTGAAGAACAGGGCTGTCGGAAAGACAGCGTCCGAATGAACACCACCAAGCTTGGCAGCGTATATTTAAGCTGGGTTAGAGGAAGGACGCCTTGACAAATGAATTTACATATCAACAGAGGAATTTAGCATATTTATGGCAAATGCAGATATGGGATTAGTCACTACTTGTGGAATGTGTGAGTGGTGGGGGGGTCTCAAAGTCATATTATGCTCGTGCATTATGTAGGATTAGCAGTAATAAAGGGAGGAAGTAGGATTAGCAGTAATAAAGGGAGATAGATTTTAATAGTAAGGAGCTGCAGCAGCCAAACCACCACGTAAAAAACTAACGATGTTGTCTCGTTCATGTTTTTGTTTTTTGTTTGTTGCGGTTGCACCCGATTTAAGAGCCCAATGGCTCACGGGGCTATACCTAATACATGAAATGAAAATGAAAAACACACACCCACCACCCACACACACCCACACACCCACACACACACCCACACACACACACCCACACACACACACACACCCCCACACACACCCCCCCACACCCCCACACACACTCCCACACACACACACACCCACACACACACCCACACACACACCCCCCCACACACACCCCCCCACACCCCCACACACACTCCCACACACACACCCACACACGCACACACCCCCACACACCCACACATACACCCACACACACACCCACCCACCCACACACCCACACACACCCACACACACCCATCACCGGACGACCCCTCATCCCGATCGCATCGCCAACACCTTCTTCAAGAGCCCAATGGCTCACAGGGCTATACCAAATACATGAAACTGAAAATGAAACTGAGGTCATTTGAGGGATGGGGAGTGGGGGAGGGGGGGTCCACGTTTTGCAAGGCTACGTTAGAGAAGGTTTTGAAGACTTTGCAGTTTTTTCCTGGATTTTTCTGTTTGCGCGGAAGTCAATTTAAATTTCCATCACAGTTCCTATGATTGCTTTTTCATTGCTTTCATGGCTTTATTTTGGTGATTTCGAAAAGTGTATTGGTTTAGCCATGTTTGTTTGTTGTAGTACGGAGTTAGACTGATGGCCTTAATCTAAGTTGTCTTGTGGTTGTTGTTGTTGTTGTTGTTTGACTTGCATCCCACTGGGATTTTTGCACACAGCGTTGGTGTACGGTGCTTTTTCTGCAATATTTTGCTGTCTTTTCTTGGATTTTCTGTTTGCACTTAGTCACATATTCACTATAAGATGTTTTTTGTTCATGTTTTTTTTGTTTGTTGCGGTTGCACCCGATTCAAGAGCCGAATGGCTCACTGGGGCTATTACCTAATGAATGAAACTCAAACTGAATGACCGTGGCCGAGAAGACCCAAAAGCTTCGTGCGGAGCGACAGACCCAGGTAACCTTCCATGCAGGTGACCACAGATATATAGAATGCCGCTCGACTGATTCGTCGGAGTTGAGACCTCTGCTGTCAACCCTGCTTATGAGAATGCTGCCCATGTCAAAGTAAACGCAAAGACAAAGATCCCCCGTGTAGCCTTGACCACACTGTTAGGGCAAGTGCTGTGAACGAGCAGCAGCACCTATGGAGGTCGGCACGTCACACGAGGGGGTGGGCGGTGACCAGCCGCTGGGTGACACATCACAGCAGGGAGTGACTTGAGGCTGAGTCGACCTAGGGTAGGCCCAGTACCGCGACAAATAATTATATAATGATCGTTACCGGTGTCGGGAATTGGATTGTGAGCGCAGTGCGCGAACTACTGCGCCACCGCTCCCCACTTACAACAACCACGTACTGTACAAACAGCAACAAACTGTACAAACAACACCAACATACTGTACAAACAACAACACACTGTACAAACAACAATATACTGTACAAACAACAACAAGTCAATCGCCACGAGGTGGCGGTGATATCACGACGGTGCTTGTGCCAGGCTAGGTGAACTTTGAGGCCACCACGTGACAGACCCTGGTGCCGTCCGTGGGTTGACACTCACCCCACACACCCCGACACTCACTCCACACACTCACTCACCCCCCACTCACTCACCCCCCACTCACTCACCCCCCACTCACTCACCCGCCACACACACTCACTCACCCCCACACTCACTCACTCACTCACCCACTCACCCCACACACTCACCCCACACACTCACCCCCCCCCCCCCCCACTCACTCACCCCCCACTCACTCACCCCCACACTCACTCACTCACCCCACACACTCACCCCCACACTCACCCACACTCGCCACCACACTCACCCCCACACACTCACCCCCACATACTCACCCACACACACCCCGACACTCACCCCCACACTCACCCACACTCGCCACCACACTCACCCCCACACACTCACCCCCACATACTCACCCACACACGCCCCCACTCACTCACCCCCACACTCACTCACTCACTCACCCGCCACACACACTCACTCACCCCACACACTCACTCACCCCACACACTCACCCCCACACTCACCCCCACACACTCACTCACCCCCCACTCACTCACCCGCCACACACACTCACCCCCACACTCACTCACTCACCCCACACACTCACTCACCCCCACACACTTACTCACTCACCCTCCACTCACTCACCCGCCACACACACTCACTCACCCCCACTCACCCCACACACTCACTCACCCCCCACACTCACCCCCACACTCACTCACTCACCACACACACCCCCACACACTCACCAACACACTCACCCCACACACCCACCCCCCACACCCCCCCCACCCACCACACACTCACCCACACACTCACCTCCCACTCACCCACCCCACTCACCCCCACACTCACTCACTCACTCACCCCCCCACACTCACCCCCACACTCACTCACTCACTCACCCGCCACACACACTCACTCACCCCACACACTCACTCACCTCACACACCAGAGGTGTGGACTCGAGTCATGTGACTTGGACTCGAGTCAGACTCGAGTCATGAATTTGATGACTTGCGACTCGACTTGGACTTGCATAACAATGACTTTGTCCCACCTATGCCACACACTCACCCCCACACTCACCCCCACACACTCACTCACCCCCCACTCACTCACCCGCCACACACACTCACTCACCCCCACACTCACTCACTCACCCCCACACTCACTCACTCACCCCACACACTCACTCACCCCCACACACTTACTCACTCACCCTCCACTCACCCGCCACACACACTCACTCACCCCCACACTCACTCACCCCACACACTCACTCACCCCCCACACTCACCCCCACACTCACTCACTCACTCACCACACACACCCCCACACACTCACCAACACACTCACCCCACACACTCCCACACACTCACCCCCACACTCACTCACTCACTCACCCCACACACCCACCCCACACACCCCCCCCACCCACCACACACTCACCCACACACTCACCTCCCACTCACCCACCCCACTCACCCCCACACTCACTCACTCCCCCACACTCACCCCCACACTCACTCACTCACCACACACACCCCCACACACTCACCAACACACTCACCCCACACACCCCCACACACTCACCCCCACACTCACTCACTCACCCCACACACCCACCCCACACACCCCCCCCCCACCCACCACACACTCACCCACACACTCACCTCCCACTCACCCACCCCACTCACCCCCACACTCACTCACTCACCCCCCCTCACTCACTCACCACACACACCCCCCCACCCCCCACACTCTCACCCCCACACACTCACCCCCACACACTCACCCCACACACTCACCCCCCACTCACCTTCAATCACATCGTTCACCCCCACCACGGGCTGGGCCGACCCCACGCCGCCCAGAGCCACCGCCGTTCGCTCCATGCCACACGGTCCGATGGGGAACCACAAAACACGGGGGGAGACTTCTTTCACACCGTACGTGTCCAACCGCCCTAATCCATCGTCGCGACGTCCACGGGTAGAAAATCCTCTTTGGCAGCCCGCTTACAACACACTTTGGTCCAAACGCAGCGATAGTTAAGAGCGAGGCAACCTCCCTCCTCCTCCCCCCGTGTGTTGTTATCGAAGTGCTACTACTACTGCTGCTACTGCTGCCGTGATCTTGACAGTCGAGGAAGACTTCTCCAGCTCGCTCGCCCTTCTCTCCTCGTGATCCGTGAGCCAACAACACACCAGCAAGTAGCACAAGCACCCTCCACCCCCCGGTCATCCACGAAAGAGGCTACGCCAAGCGAAAGCTCTCTTTGAGGAAGTGAAACATGTCGCAGGCGAGAGAGAGAGAGACACTGTGGGTCCCTGCCATTGGCTGCCTTTCTGAAGCGTCGGACGAGGAGGAAGTTGAGTTTCTGCTTTCGCTTTTGCGGAACGAGTCGTGGTGGTTGGTAGTGTCGTGTGTGTGGTGGTGGTGGTGATGTCGCTGCTATTGGCAGTAGATGTCAACCCATAGTACGGGTTTGCACCGTATTTTTGTTACAGGAGGAAATTGATCTTCTTGGTTTCATTCGGTAAAGTCACGTAGAAGGGAAAAAAAAAATAAACCATAATAAAATAATCAAAATAAAACATAATAAAATAATACCAAGAATATGAATCCCTGCAGTCACGAAAGCTTTAAATCGAAAAAGGGGGAATTGAGTTATGGGGTCAATGTAATGCAGTACCCGTCTACCGGGTATCGGGTAGGGTACGGGTATTGGGTAGGGTACGGGTAGGGTACGGGTATCGTGTAGGGTACGGGTAGGGTATCGGGTAGGGTACGGGTATCGGGTAGGGTACGGGTATCGGGTAGGGTACAGGTATCGGGTAGGGTACGGGTAGGGTACGGGTATCGGGTAGGGTACGGGTAGGGTAGGGTACGGGTAGGGTAGGGTACAGGTATCGGGTAGGGTACGGGTAGGGTACGGGTATCGTGTAGGGTACGGGTAGGGTACGTGTAGGGTACGGGTAGGGTACGGGTAGGGTACGTGTAGGGTACGGGTAGGGTACGGGTATCGGGTACCCGGTTGCGACCTCTGACTGTGACGAGCGCGCGGTGCGGCAAAGAGGCGCGGACGGAATTGGTAAATAATAAAATAATAGTTTGTTAAACTTTTTTTAAAACACGCTTCAATGAAATGTACCGTACTAGTGATGGAAGAACTCCACGACTCAAGGAAGTGGCCCTGAAGCTTGCCACAACGTAAGGGGCGGTGATTTACAGCCAACGTTAGTTGAGCGTGGACAATTAGACCCAAGCCGAAACATAACATATTAAAAAAAATGTTTAAAATATATTTTTTTAAATGATATAATATAGTATTGTCATCAGTATGACATAAGTATACCACGTCTGCAGCCGATAACACATTGGGAAGTGTGTTTTAATTGAGTTACAAGACTTGAGGATACAACAGAGTGAGTTAATAGAAAGCGTGGATTCATATTCTTGGTTCTTTCGGTAAAGTCACGTAGAAGGGAAATAATAACATAATAAAAATATAAAACAATAAAATTCTCACGACGTTTCGATTGCAACACGAGTAATCATCATCAGGTGTGAAAACCACAGCAATTTTTCTTTTTAAAAGTGGCGTTTTTTTTCCTTGATTTTTTCCTTGCTGTGGGTTTCACACCTGATGATGATGATTGCTTGTGTTGCAATCGAAACGTCGTGAGAATTTTATTACTTTATTATTTTATTATTTCCCTTCTACGTGTCTTTACCAAAAGAACCAATAATATGAATCCCTGCAGTCACGAAAGCTTTAAATCGAAGAAGAAAGCGTGGAATAAAATAATGGAGGCGGGCCACGCGCAGTCTCTGTGTGAGTCTGAGTCTCTGTGTGAGTCTGAGTCTCTGTGTGAGTCTGAGTCTCTGTGTGAGTGAGTCTGAGTCTCTGTGTGAGTCTGAGTCTCTGTGTGAGTCTGAGTCTCTGTGTGAGTCTGAATCTCTGTGAGTCTGAGTCTCTGTGTGAGTCTGAGTCTCTGTGTGAGTCTGAGTCTCTGTGTGAGTGAGTCTGAGTCTCTGTGTGAGTCTGAGTCTCTGTGTGAGTCTGAATCTCTGTGAGTCTGAGTCTCTGTGTGAGTCTGAATCTCTGTGAGCTCAAAATGCCCCCCCCCCCAATATATTGCTATAAAATAGATTTATGTTTATATGATTGTAGTTATGGTTGTACTTTATTAATCCCTAATATCTGCCATTACATACGATGAAACAAGAAAAGGTAAAAAAACAGAGCAATGCAATACAATACACTATTAGACATTGTAAGTCCATCCGATGTGTTAGTGAATTTTTTTAAATTTAGGCAGGAAATTAGTTTTCAAATTTAGATTTTTTTTTTCTGGGTTGGGGCCCCAAGACCCCCTGGAAGATTTGCTCCCCCCCAAAGTTGACTCCATGTCTACGGCCTTGCAACAAACTAAACACAAAACAAGTGTTCTAAATGAGTCTCTGTGCGAGTCTATGGGTCTCTGTGTGTGAGTCTATGTGTCTCTGTGTGAGTCTATGCGTCTCTGTGTGAGTCTATGGGTCTCTGTGTGTGAGTCTATGGGTCTCTGTGTGAGTCTATGGGTCTCTGTGTGTGAGTCTATGGGTCTCTGTGTGTGAGTCTATGGGTCTCTGTGTGAGTCTATGGGTCTCTGTGTGAGTCTATGGGTCTCTGTGTGTGAGTCTATGGGTCTCTGTGTGAGTCTATGGGTCTCTGTGTGTGAGTCTATGGGTCTCTGTGTGAGTCTATGGGTCTCTGTGTGTGAGTCTATGGGTCTCTGTGTGCGAGTCTATGGGTCTCTGTGTGAGTCTATGGGTCTCTGTGTGTGAGTCTATGGGTCTCTGTGTGCGAGTCTATGGGTCTCTGTGTGAGTCTATGGGTCTCTGTGTGAGTCTATGGGTCTCTGTGTGCGAGTCTATGGGTCTCTGTGTGAGTCTATGGGTCTCCGTGTGGCGAGTCTATGGGTCTCTGTGTGAGTCTATGGGTCTCTGTGTGTGAGTCTATGGGTCTCTGTGCGAGTCTATGGGTCTCTGTGTGTGAGTCTATGGGTCTCTGTGTGAGTCTATGGGTCTCTGTGTGTGAGTCTATGGGTCTCTGTGTGCGAGTCTATGGGTCTCTGTGTGAGTCTATGGGTCTCTGTGTGTGAGTCTATGGGTCTCTGTGTGAGTCTATGGGTCTCTGTGTGCGAGTCTATGGGTCTCTGTGTGTGAGTCTATGGGTCTCTGTGTGAGTCTATGGGTCTCTGTGTGCGAGTCTATGGGTCTCTGTGTGCGAGTTTATGGGTCTCTGTGTGCGAGTTTATGGGTCTCTGTGTGTGAGTCTATGGGTCTCTGTGTGAGTCTATGGGTCTCTGTGTGCGAGTTTATAGGTCTCTGTGTGTGAGTCTATGGGTCTCTGTGTGAGTCTATGGGTCTCTGTGTGCGAGTCTATGGGTCTCTGTGTGCGAGTTTATGGGTCTCTGTGTGCGAGTTTATGGGTCTCTGTGTGTGAGTCTATGGGTCTCTGTGTGAGTCTATGGGTCTCTGTGTGCGAGTTTATAGGTCTCTGTGTGTGAGTCTATGGGTCTCTGTGTGAGTCTATGGGTCTCTGTGTGAGTCTATGGGTCTCTGTGTGCGAGTCTATGGGTCTCTGTGTGAGTCTATGGGTCTCTGTGTGAGTCTATGGGTCTCTGTGTGAGTCTATGGGTCTCTGTGTGAGTCTATGGGTCTCTGTGTGTGAGTCTATGGGTCTCTGTGTGTGAGTCTATGGGTCTCTGTGTGCGAGTCTATGGGTCTCTGTGCGATGAGTCTATGAGTCTCTGTGCGAGTCTATGGGTCTCTGTGTGAGTCTATGGGTCTCTGTGTGTGAGTCTATGGGTCTCTGTGTGCGAGTTTATGGGTCTGTGTGAGTCTATGGGTCTCTGTGTGAGTCTATGGGTCTCTGTGTGAGTCTATGGGTCTCTGTGTGCGAGTCTATGGGTCTCTGTGTGAGTCTATGGGTCTCTGTGTGAGTCTATGGGTCTCTGTGTGAGTCTATGGGTCTCTGTGTGAGTCTATGGGTCTCTGTGTGAGTCTATGGGTCTCTGTGTGAGTCTATGGGTCTCTGTGTGAGTCTATGGGTCTCTGTGTGAGTCTATGGGTCTCTGTGTGCGAGTCTATGGGTCTCTGTGCGATGAGTCTATGAGTCTCTGTGCGAGTCTATGGGTCTCTGTGTGAGTCTATGGGTCTCTGTGTGTGAGTCTATGGGTCTCTGTGTGCGAGTTTATGGGTCTCTGTGTGTGAGTCTATGGGCCTCTGTGTGAGTCTATGGGTCTCTGTGTGTGAGTCTATGGGTCTCTGTGTGCGAGTTTATGGGTCTCTGTGTGTGAGTCTATGGGTCTCTGTGTGAGTCTATGGGTCTCTGTGTGCGAGTTTATGGGTCTCTGTGTGTGAGTCTATGGGTCTCTGTGTGAGTCTATGGGTCTCTGTGTGCGAGTTTATGGGTCTCTGTGTGTGAGTCTATGGGTCTCTGTGTGAGTCTATGGGTCTCTGTGTGAGTCTATGGGTCTCTGTGTGCGAGTCTATGGGTCTCTGTGTGAGTCTATGGGTCTCTGTGTGAGTCTATGGGTCTCTGTGTGAGTCTATGGGTCTCTGTGTGAGTCTATGGGTCTCTGTGTGTGAGTCTATGGGTCTCTGTGTGTGAGTCTATGGGTCTCTGTGTGCGAGTCTATGGGTCTCTGTGCGATGAGTCTATGAGTCTCTGTGCGAGTCTATGGGTCTCTGTGTGAGTCTATGGGTCTCTGTGTGTGAGTCTATGGGTCTCTGTGTGCGAGTCTATGGGTCTCTGTGCGATGAGTCTATGAGTCTCTGTGCGAGTCTATGGGTCTCTGTGTGAGTCTATGGGTCTGTGTGTGTGTCTATGGGTCTGTGTGCGAGTCTATGGGTCTGTGTGTGTGTCTATGGGTCTGTGTGCGAGTCTATGGGTCTGTGTGTGTGTGTGTCTATGGGTCTGTGTGCGAGTCTATGGGTCTGTGTGTGATGAGTCTATGGGTCTGTGTGTGTGTGTGAGTCTATGGGTCTCTGTGTGTGCGAGTCTATGGGTCTGTGTGTGTCTATGAGTCTATGGGTCTCTGTGTGAGTCTATGGGTCTCTGTGTGTGCGAGTCTATGAGTCTGTGTGTGTGTGTCTATGGGTCTCTGTGTGTGTGTGTGTCTATGAGTCTCTGTGTGTGTGTGTGTCTATGAGTCTCTGTGTGTGTGTGTGTGAGTCTATGGGTCTCTGTGTGTGTCGATGGGTCTGTGTGTCTATGGGTCTCTGTGTGTGCGAGTCTATGAGTCTCTGTGTGTGTGTGTGTCTATGAGTCTCTGTGTGTGTGTGTGTGAGTCTATGGGTCTCTGTGTGTGTCGATGGGTCTGTGTGTGTCTATGGGTCTCTGTGTGTGCGAGTCTATGAGTCTCTGTGTGTGTGTCTATGGGTCTCTGTGTGTGTGTGCGAGTCTATGAGTCTCTGTGTGTGTGTGTCTATGGGTCTGTGTGTGTGTCTATGGGTCTCTGTGTGTGCGAGTCTATGGGTCTCTGTGTGTGTGTGTGTCTATGGGTCTCTGTGTGTGTGTGTGAGTCTATGAGTCTCTGTGTGTGTGTGTGAGTCTATGGGTCTCTGTGTGTGTCGATGGGTCTGTGTGTGTCTATGGGTCTCTGTGTGTGTCTATGGGTCTCTGTGTGTGCGCGAGTCTATGAGTCTCTGTGTGTGTGTGTCTATGGGTCTCTGTGTGTGTGTGCGAGTCTATGAGTCTCTGTGTGTGTGTGTCTATGGGTCTGTGCGTGTGTCTATGGGTCTCTGTGTGTGCGAGTCTATGGGTCTCTGTGTGTGTGTGTGAGTCTATGAGTCTCTGTGTGTGCGAGTCTATGAATGTTGAACGTATTTCGCGCACCGTGTGTAGCCCAACCGTTCTAATCGGAGGTGCTGGGGAAGGACAGAAGACGAAACACAAAACCTTCAGCAGATTTCAACAACTGACCTTTGTTGGGACCTCCGCCATAAAAATCGAGAAGACATTTGAACGCAACGCGGGATGGCACACACGGACACCACAAGGGGGTGAAAGTTTTTCTTTTACAAGCTGGTTTTATTGGACCGTATATTGGTTTTTTTTTTACTTCGAAATGTAAAATCTCACTCCGGCACTTCTTTAAAAAACAAACTCACGTCGCCACTTTGGGTCGAATTGAAATAAAAAACATCCGTGGTGGATAACAAAAAAATTTTAGACGGCGAAAAAAAATAACGCCAGAGCACTGCTTCTTAAAAAAGATCGTTTTTGCACTAAACAAAGACGATATTTAGATTTAAAGCTTTCGTGACTGCAGGGATTCATATTCTTGGTTCTTTCGGTAAAGTCACGTAGAAGGGAAACAATAAAATATATAAAACAATAAAATTCTCACGACGGTTCGACAGCAAGAAATGTACTTGCAGTTTTTTTCACACCTGATGACGATTGCTTGTGTTGCAGTCGAAACGTCGTGAGAATGTAATTTTTTATTTTTATTATTTTATTATTTCCCTTCTACGCGACTTTACCGAAAGAGCCAATAATATATTTTTCATATTTTTCACCTCTTTTTTTTGTTTCGATTTAAAGCTTAAATATACGCTGCCAAGCCTGGTGGTGTTTCATTCAGACGCTGTCTTTCCGACAGACCTGTTCTTCACCCGAGGACGGCAGCTTGCGTTGTGGCCGAAACGTCGTGAAAATTGTATTTTATTATGTTTTATTTTTATTATTTTATTATTTCCCTTCTACGTGACTTTACCGAAAGAACCAAGAAGATGAATATTTTTTTGTTTTTAAACACGGGTCTCGCGTGGTGGCCTAGAGAGAGTGGGTAACTGCAGTCCACACGTGGAAGAGTAAGGCCAAAATTGCGCTCGAGAGAGAGGAGGGGGGGGGCGCGTCTCCTCCGGAGTTTCCTCGAGTTGGAGAGAGACACCTTCTGCAGGCAGTGGCTTGAGAAGGTAATTGCACGATAATTGGTTTTTTACCCTTCTATCTGGCAACAAAACTGACACCTTTTTTACAAGGAGTCATGTTTGCATAGACCACAATACCTGCAGTCATAATTCAAACAAAAAAACACAACTCTGATAATGTATGCACTGTCCTTGAAGTTGATTGGTCCACACCCGAGACAGCTTTCCTTAGAGCCAAGTCTCACATGGGTTGGACCAATCTTTTGGCGTCATCTGGTCCAACCCATGTGAGACTAGGCTCTAAGAAAAGCTGTCTCGGGTGTGGACCAATCAACATCAAGGACAGTGCACATTATCAGAGTTATGTTTTTTGTTTGCATTATGGCTGCAGGTATTGTGGTCTATGCAAACATGACTCCTTGTAAAAAAGGTGTCAGTTTTGTTGCCAGATAGAAGGGTAAAAAACCAATTATATTTTTTACTGGCAAATGAGGTTCCAATAAGGTAATTGCAGCGCTGCACCTTTTTAACCTTGGTGGTCAACTCGGCACATCATCACCATCTTCAACTCTCTGGGAGTGGGGGGAAGATAAAATAAGGTGCCGAAATGATCTCGATTTTTCTTTCGCACGCGACTTATTCCGGTCGCGCCGCTGCGTTGTTCAGAGCGACGTCCCGACGTTTCGCAGCCGCGCCTTTTTCAGGATGCGACTTCAAATCACGTGACGTCGCGTGGCGTCACTCTGGGCATTACGGAGATCGACATTAATACATCGTAGACATCCAAGCATCTGATACATTGATCTGAAATAGTACACAAAAAATCTGTACTAAATGTTCAAGTCTAAAATTCATGCCAAGTTAATATATATCCGATATCCGTACTTTAAAACGACATTTGCAGTTTGTAAAAAAAAACAAAATTGCCGGCAATTTTACAAATGAAGATTAAACTGCCACTCCCTTAAAAGGGCGCTGCTATTCCATCGCTTGTTAATTCATTTAAAACGCACCACTGGGAAAAAATATATATATTAATTGCATAAAATAATAACCCGAATTACAAACAAAATAAAACACCATTCATAATTCGTGAAGTAAACAAGTTAATAATCGTAGCAATATACATACACCCTTTTTCCAATGGCAAGATCTCAGACAAGCCAGCATGGGTCCAGTACGGTAAGCGTCGTTTTTCCACTGGCAACATTCGAGCCAACGTGGGTCCAGTACGGTACGGGTCGTTTTTCCACTGGCAACATTTGAGCCAGCGTGGGGCTAGCACGGTACGGGTCGTTTTTCCACTGGCAACATTCGAGCCAGCGTGGGTCCAGCACGGTACGGGTCGTTTTTCCACTGGCAACATTCAAGCCAGCGTGGGGCCAGCACGGTACGCGTCGTTTTTCCACTGGCAACATTCGAGCCAGCGTGGGTCCAGTACGGTACGCGTCGTTTTTCCACTGGCAACATTCGAGCCAGCATGGGTCCAGTACGGTACGGGTCGTTTTTCCACTGGCAACATTTGCCAAGCTACGCCGGAACCAAATGTGATACGCTGCTGGCATCGCAAGACAATCTGAATCGAGCTCGGAGCCAATCGGGTACGTCAAACTTCTTTCGCGCCGTACGCGGCCAACCGTCGGTACGACATGTTAAGCGACACACACACACACAGCGTCACCGCCGGCGGTCGTCCCCGCACGACGTGAGCACGGCGTGGCACGACTCAGTTGTGCAGTGGGAAAAAGGGGCGATAATTCGTTCCTTCACCAAAGGAAAGCCTCACTGACAGTTTCCGCATCTAGACTGACAAATTCATTTCTTGAAAACTGCTTTTTGCGTTTAGTTTGTTGTCCCTCCCCCGCACCTCCTATTGCCGCGGTTGGCTACGTACGGTGCGAAAAACATGCGCCTTTTGGCGTCATCTGGTCCAACACCATGTGAGACTAGGCTCTAAGAAAAGCTGTCTCGGGTGTGGACCAATCAACTTCAAGGACAGTGCATATCATCAGAGTTGTGTTTTTTGTTTGCATTCCGACCGCAGGTATTGTGGTCACTGCAAACATGACTCCTTGTAAAAACGGTGTCAGTTTTGTTGCCAGATAAAAGGGTAAAAAAAACAATTGTCATATTTTGCTACTGGCAAAGGAGGTTCCAATGGTGCAAAAGAAGTTTAACATGCATACATTTTTGGCTCACCATGGAACAAAGATTGTAACCGCAATGCGCGCGCACTTTCGGATGCGCTTCTGTGTCCGTCTGGAACGCTCTTCCTTACCGATAGCAGGAAGTCACTGGGAGCTTTGATGCACTTTTAAATCATCTAGGATTGACAAATGGATTTCTTTAAAACTGCTTAGTTGTGTGTTTCGTTTGTTGGTCTTTCCCCCGCGCCTCCGATTAGCGCCGTTGGCGATGTACGGTGGTCCGAAAGAAATGCCACGATAGAAACCCACGCGGAATGATGAGAGAGGGGGGGGGGGGGGCAAGGGGAACAGCGCTCAGCAATCCGTACAGACAGGTCAGCAAAACCAAATTTGGAGTTTGAATATCGTCTCTCCCCCCACGTACTGCCGTGGGTTTCCTCCGGGTTTCTCCGGTTTCCTCCCGCAGCTAAAACAAACACACACACACAACACACAGCACGCGCCCACATGCGTGCGCAGACCGTGACGGAAAGTGGCCAACAAAACGTCCCGATGCTGAAAAACGTACCTGCAAATTACTCAACGTGGGATATAAATAACGTAACACCGCCCCAGCCCCACCGCCACCGCCACTCCTGCGAACACTTGGCAGGAGCCTCCTGCAAGGGAGTCCTGAGACTCGGCGATGCTTTGCTGGGGGGTGTGTGGGAGCAAAGTCGCCGTGTTATTTAATCCCGATTGAGTTCGTTTGTGGGTACGTTGACCAAAAACTTGGGGAATTTGTAATCATGCTCTTAGCTTTTTCGGTAAAGTCACGTAGGTAAAAAATGAAATTAAAATTAATAGAAATAAAATAATAAAAATCACGACGTTTCCGAGGCAACACAGATTTACTGTATCAAGTGATACAGCAAACCTGGCTGTGACGGTCCCACCTGATGACTTGTGTTGCGTCCGAAACGTCGTGATTTTTATTATTTTATTTTTATTAATTTTTATTTCATTTTATACCTACGTGACTTTACCGAAAAAAGTAAGAGTATGAATCCTTGCAGTCACGAAAGCTTCAAATCTAGACATTTGTAATCGAAGCATCGCAGGCAGACCGAGTGTATTCTTGGTTAATAAAACTTCAGTATTAACCATGGTTAATAAAACCTTCAGTATTTACATGGGTTAATATTCCTTCAGTATTAACCAGGGTTAATAAAGCCTTCAGTAAACTAATAGGGGTTTTCCCCTCTTTTCTGGCAACAAAACTGACACCTTTTGCAAGGAATCATGCTCACATTAACCACAATACTTGCAGTCAAATGCAAACAAAAAACAATACTCTGATAATTTATGCATTGTCCTTGAAACGGATTGGTCCACACCAGAGACAGCTTTCTTTAGAGCCTAGTCTCATATGGAGTATTAACCTTCAGATCGCTTCTTATTCAAGTAACACTCGGGTCCGTACAGAACGGCACGCGGAAGTGGATATGGCAGAGCTACTGCCGAGTTCCCTTCTTCACCAAGCGACCCCTGGTGCCCACAGTAGGGGGGCATCACTGTCCCCACCCGCTCTCTCTCCTACGAGGTTCGTCGTCGCGATTCTCATGGCCAGAGTAGAGCCAAATGAAGCACAGAACCGAACTTTCACGTGAAGGGTTAATTGGCGTTTTAATGTTCACTCGAATCGGAATTCGAGCCAATATTTGGTGCAATTCCCATATCTGTGTTTTTTTTTTCTGTGTGAATCTGGTGTCCCTTGGATTGCTTGGGACTCCTTAAGCTTCTGCTTGGCTTCCTCTACAGAGCGCAAACACTGGCCCCTTTACCCCTAACTCCTGTCCAGGCTCAAGACATTCTCCTCTGCCCGGGTCCGACTGCCTCTCTCTCTGTCTCTCTATATACGTAACATAAACACAATCACCGTTCCTGAACTGCATCTTGAGATACGGTTGCATTTCGACGGTACATAGACTCACACGGAGACCCACGGACTCGCACCGACTCGCACGGAGACCCAGGGACTCGCATGGAGACCCAGGGACTCGCACGGAGACCCACGGACTCACACCGACTTGCACGGACTCACACCGACTTGCACGGAGACCCATGGACTTGCACGGAGACCCAGGGACTCGCACGGAGACCCAGGGACTTGCACAGATACCCACAGACTCACACGGACACCCACACACTCGCACAGAGATCTATACCTTGACTGCCCCTGTCTGTAAAGGAATGAAGCCCCGATATTTTTGAGTCGAGATCCCACTCCGGTGCTGCGTAAACCCGCATGGTTTCAGTGTTTGTATTGGGACCGTCGTAAACTTAACTCGGGCCAAATTTTATTTCCCCTTCCCCCTGGTGGACAGCCGTGGAATTAATCGAATCGGCCCAACGCGGATTTCGCCGCAACCCAGAGGTCGCAACCGGGTACCCGATACCCGTACCCTACCCGATACCTGGCTACCCGTACCCGGCCGGGTACGGGTACCCATTTGCGACCCTGGTGCGGCCGGGTACGGGTACGGGTAAGGAATCAAAACCCGTTTGCGACCTCTGCCTCAACCTCCACCCCGTCACGTGGCCATCGGAGAGACAAACGCACACCCAATATGTCGGTCGCCCACTCGTCCTTAAATTGTCACCCGCCGCGTCACCCCCACGTGTCACCCCCCTACCCCTGGTGCCCGTCACAGGAATGTGTCATTTCTACGGCTGGTTCATGGACGCTGGAGATTTTTTTTTTGAGCGAGGACACGGCTATGGCTTCAACTTGTACTGGCCAAAAGTGGTCGTTTTCTGGATGGACAGGCGCCCGTCATAGGCATGTGGAATTGTTACCGTTGCCTAAGCGCCGACTTTACGTTGAACGTCTTTAGCAGCGTACGTAGCCAACCATGTTCTTAGGTTTTTTCGGTAAAGTCACGTAGGTCAATTTTTTTCAAAAAATTAATAAAAGTAAAATAAATAAAAAAAATCACGACGTTTCGGAGGCAACACAAGCTTCCGTTGCCTACGTGACTTTACCGAAAAAACCTAAGAATATGAATCCTTGCAGTCACGAAAGCTTCAAATCTAGAATTAGCAACCATGTTACTCGGAGGTGCGGGGGATGAGCAAGGTTCGTTTCTTGTCGATTCCCCCTCCCCCCACCTACGTACAGCTGCTTGCAACCGGTTGCACGCAGCTGCTCACAACCGGTTGCAACTCGCTTGCTCGCAGAGTAGCATTGCGATTTGCAGCGACGCGTTTCATCGCCACGTGATGAAACGTTTGCGCACTCCCGAATTGTCCGTTGCGATATTTGAACGCGCCCGTTTAACAGTCACTGTTACGCAAACACTTGCTCGGATGGGAAGAACAAAGCGGCTGCGGTTGATCGAGTTGTGCGATTGCGGGGAGCCAGCGTTAGGGCGTGGTGGGGCTGGTGGGGGTGGGGGTGGGACCCCCGCTTCCTTCCCACGGGACGAGCAGGACTGATGGAAGCTGTACACGGGTGGCCGTCGCGAGAGCGAGGTCCACTCGCGTCTTTGCGCAAAGTCAATTCTGCCCTCGCTTGCGTCTGCTGAGGTTTCTGCGTGTCTGCGTGCATGTTGCCCGCGTGCGTGCCCGCGTGCGTGCCCGCGTGCGTGTGTGCGTGCACGTTGAGCTTCACTGGCACCGTGCGTATCCGACCGCGCTCACCAATGTCGCCCGGTGTTCCCTCTCTACGGTGAAGTCCCGGGGCAGCAGTGACGCGGCGGCTCGGTAACTAAACGTTTTTATTCGCACTGCATCGGACTCTACGAGACTCGTCCTGAACACCCCCCCCCCCCCTCGTTTCAAGAAAGACAAGACGGACGGACAACGCGGACGGAAAAGACGCACGGACGGACAAGCTTTGGGCAACGCCTTCACGGATCTGGACGGTTTTCTCCGGGGCCCGAGTCCCGACGAGCAACCAACGCAGCGCTGCCGTCAAAAGTTTTGTTCACACCGGACCTTCTCAGTGAGAGTAGCCCAGCTGCATTCAAAACTACTCAACTATTCTTCTTGGTTCTTTCGGTAAAGTCACGTAGAAGGGAAATAATAAAATAATAAAAATAAAACATAAAATAATTCTCACGTTTCGGCCACAACTGCAAGCAGCCGTCCTCAGGTGAAGAACAGGTCTGTCGGAAAGACAGCGTCTGAATGAACACCACCAAGCTTGGCAGCGTATATTTAAGCTGGGTTGGTGTTCATTCAGACGCTGTCTTTCCGACAGACCTGTTCTTCACATGAGGACGGCTGCTTGCGTTGTGGCCGAAACGTCGTGAGAATTATTTTATTATGTTTTATTTTATTATTTCCCTTCTACGTGGCTTTACCGAAAGAACCAAGAAGATGAATCCCTGCAGTCACGAAAGCTTTAAATCGAAAACTACCTAACTATTTTTGTATTTTAACCAGGCAAGGCCTTCTCCGTGAGAGTAGCCCACCCACATTAAAAACTACTCAACTATTTTTTATATTTTAACCAGGCAAGGCCGCACTGAGCTATGCAGCTTCTTATTCAGAGGCCATCTGACCATCGCAAATGACAGCCCAACGAAGAGGCTTACCATCATCACGTGGAAATTGTACAGCGGCCAAATAACTCTATAAACGCACGTCGATTCTAATCTGAACGTGGAGGGAAAAACCCGGAGGACCCGGAGAAAAATCCACGCCACCACGGGGAGAGAGACGCGCAAGCTCCAAATATACAGCAGCAGCAGGCGTCAGGGTCGGGATTGAGCCCGCGACCTCCTGTATACCAGGCGAGGTAGTTAACATCTCCTAGCCAGCGTGGCGCCCCGTTCACACTTGGACCCAACCTCAAGGGGACCCAACACCGAACAGGGGGTTAAGTAGGGAGTGGGTAGCACGGCAGGGGTAGGGGATACACACACGGAACCACGCACACACGGAACCACAGGGCGACACACGAACCAACAGGCACCCACGCAGACCCACACACGACCCAGAGGAACCCACAGACAGACCCACCCACACGGACCCACACGAACGTCCATACAGACCCACCCACACGGACTCACACGGACCCACACGAACGTCCACACAGACCCACCCACACGGACGCACACACGGCCCACAGGAACCCACAGGAACCCACAGGGACCCACACGGACGCAGAGACGGACCCACATGGACGCAGAGACGGACCCACCCACACGGACCCACACACAGATCCACCCGCACACACCCACACGGACCCACCCACACGGACCCACACACAGATCCACCCACACACACCCACAGGGACACACAGGGACGGACCCACGCGCGTCAAACCCCCCCCATCCGCACCCCCACCTCGCCCGCCCCACCGGCCCCGCTAGCGGAAGCCGTCGCTGTCTGGCTGCGAGGAGGAGCCGAGGTGGTGCAGCGAGTACGATGGCTGTCCCCTCGGCGGCCAGTGCGCCCCGTCCCGGGTGTCGCGGTGCTCCTGCTGCTGCTCGTGCCGGGCGAGGAGAGCGCGGGCCTCCAGCTCGTCGTCCGGGGACGGCTCCCCAAACTCCGCGCGCAGCCACTGGCGCGTCTACACACGCAGGCAAAGACGAAGGGGAAGTACGTCAGGGGTAGGGGCGCACACACGGACCCACGTGAATGCACACACGGACACACGTGGCCGCATACACGGACCCACACGGACCAACACAGACACACACGGACCCACGTGGATGCACACACAGACACACACAGACGTACACACGGACCCATGTGGATGCACACACGGACCCACACGGACGCACACACGGACCCATGTGGATGCACACACGGACCCACACGGACGCACACACAGACCCATGTGGATGCACACACGGACCCACACGGACGCACACACGGACCCACGTGGATGCACACACGGACCCACGTGGATGCACACACGGACCCACGTGGATGCACACACGGACCCACGTGGATGCACACACGGACCCACACAGACGTACACACGGATACACACCAACCAACACAGACACACACGGACCCACGTGGATACACACACAGACCCACACAGACACACACACGGACCCAAGTGGATGCATGCGCGGACCAACGCACGCCCGGACACGCGCACAGACGAACACGGACCCTCGCACAGACGAACACGGACGCACGCAGACCCTGGCTACACACGGAGTGGAGTTTGTGTGTCCTCCCCTGTCCTGCAGAGCGAGTGAGTGAATGTGCGAGTGTGAGTGGAGATTGTATTCTCTCCCCCTGCTCTGCATGGCTTTCCTCCGCTTTCTCTGCCTCCTTCCCATAACCACAAAACAAAATAACCGTGCAACGTAACTGATACTGTGGCCCAAAACACCCCAGTGCTGGGAGTTTAGATGCCAATGACTTGCTTTATATTACAAATAGCAACTTCACATTCTCCTGCAAAAACGTAATGAATGACGCCGCGGGGTTTTATATCGCGCCCTTCACTTCCAGCGGGGGGGGCAGCCACATTTGTAAAGGGCACCCCCAGTAACAGCTGCCCCTGTGCGGGACAGCGAGACTGAGCACCTGGCCTGCAAAGCGGCCATCAGTTTGCCAGTAGGAGGAGATAAAACGAAAACTATTTTCTCTTTTACCAGGTAAGGCCCACTTTTTTACCAGGTAAGGCCCAACTTTTTCAGAAGTGACCCAGCCATCACAGATGAGAGCTCAACGAAGCGGCTTATCATCATCACCACCACGTGGAAATGTGTCAATACTCTGAACGTGTGACGCCGATTCAAAATGTGGAGGGAAAAATTGGAGGACCCGAAGAAAATTCCACGCTGCCGCAGGGAGAGAGCTAAAGAGAGGACACGCTAAATATAGAAGAGGCGTCAGGGTCCGGATCGAACTCACGACAACCGCCTGTATACCAGCCGAGGGAGATAACATCTCCACGGGGAGAGAGAGAGGCGACAGACTCCAAATATACAGCAGGCGTCAAGGTCGGGATCGAACCCACTACCTCCTGTAGACCAGGCGAGGTAGTTAACATCTCACCACGGAGAGAGAGAGAGAGAGACACGAAAACTCCAAATATACAGCAGGCATCAGGGTCGGGATCGAACTCACGACGGGCCGCCTGTAGACCAGGCGAGGTAGTTAACATCTCACCACGGAGAGAGAGAGAGAGACACACGCAAACTCCAAATATACAGCAGCAGGCGTCAGGGTCGGGATCGAACCCACGATGGACCGCCTCCCCCCCCCCGTGTCTCTGCCCACCTCCGTGAGCTGCTCGTTCTGGAACATCTGCAGCTGCTGCTGGAAGCCGAGGTTGGGGTTGGCGCAGGTCCTGGCCGTCTTCACCGCCACGAGGGCCTCCTCCCAGCCCAGCGACGTCACCGTCATGATGTAGGCCACCACCATGGTGACGCTCCGGGACACGCCCGCCAGGCTGGGGACACAGCAGCGACGAAGATGACGACGACGACGACGACTCAACGGCGATCGCAGCCTCGCGTCGATTGTTGATTCGCACACAAGCCATGCGTGACAACCGACGAGGTTGGTTTGCAAAGAGTGGCGTGGGTGGGTGAGTGGGTGGGTGGCTGAGTTGGTAGGAGAATTTGTGGGTGGGTGGGTGGGTGAGTGGGTGAGCGGATGAGGTGGTAGGAGAATTTGTGGGTGGGTGAGTGAGTGGGTGGGTGAGCGGGTGAGTTGGTAGGAGAATTTGTGGGTGGGTGGGTGAGTGGGTGAGTTGGTAGGAGAATTTGTGGGTGGGTGGGTGAGTGGGTGCGTGAGCAGGTGAGTTGGTAGGAGAATTTGTGGGTGAGTGAGTGAGTGGGTGAGCGGGTGAGTTGGTAGGAGAATTTGTGGGTGAGTGAGTGAGTGGGTGAATGAGTGGGTGGGTGAATGAGTGGGTGGGTGAGTAGGTGAATGAGTGGATGGGTGAGTGGGTAGGAGAATGAGTAGGTGGGCGAGTAGGTGAGTGAGTAGGTAAATGAGTGGGTGGGTGAGTAGTTATACGAGTGGTGAGTGGGTATGAAAATTAGTGGGTGAGTAGGCGAGTGAGTAGGTGAATGAGTGGGTGGGTGAGTAGGGGAGCGAGTAGGTGAATGAGTGGATGGTGTGAGTGGGTAGGAGAATGAGTGAGTAGGTGAGTGAGTGGGTGAGTAGGTGAGTGAGTAGGTAATTGAGTGGTGAGTGGGTATGAAAATAAGTGGGTGCGTGAGTAGGAGAGCGAGTAGGTGAATGAGTGGGTAAAAGAATGGGTGGGTGGGTGAGTGGGTAGAAGAATGGGTGGGTGGGTGAGTGAGTGGGTGGGCAGGTGAGTAGGTGAATGAGTGAGTGGGTCACCGTGTGAGTGGATGATTGTGTGGATGATTGTGTGGATGAGTGTGCGAGTGAATGAGTGGGTAGGTGGCGAGTGTACAGTATCACAAAGCAGCATTCAATAAAGTCACAAAAACCACATGCGTAACGAACAACAAACAGTATATCAGTGACAGCATGCTAGTGGTAGGACCGTCATTGGGACCACAAGGGAATGCAGAAGTGAAAGAAAGACCTGCTTGGGTTTCCCCGCAGATACAAGTCGACAACCACGAGGGTGAGAGTGACAGAGAAGAATGCATACAGAGAGAGAGAGTCCGCATGAAGCCCAGGGGTGGTTAAGTGAAACCGCGGCATGCGTATACGTCACGTACATTAGTTGAACTTCGTTCGCACTGCACGTAGCAAACCGTGCTAATCAGAGGTACGGAGGGAAGGACAACAAACTAAAGAAATGAGTTTGTCAATCTAGATGATTTAATAGCTCCAGTGGCTTCCTGATATCAGACGGAAGAGCGTTCCAGACGGCCGCAGAAGCAGCGCATCTCGAAGTGCCGCGCGATGCGGTAACCACCATCTTTGTTGTCCTTCCCCCGCACCTCCGATCAGCGCGGTCGGCTACGTACGAGGGCGAAATAGTTTAACGTACGTGCATGGAGAGAGACGCTGAAAAGTTCTGAACTCATGATGATAAACGCAAATTGCCATGTTGACGGTGCACGTCCCTTTGTAACTGCGGTGGAAATGAACGCAAGCCCATTTCGATTTCGCTGCCTTCACCGTGTTGAGCGCGGCAGTTGTGTTACGTGTACAGTTTACGCATGCCGTCCTAAATGTTTCACAATTTAATTATGATGAACGCAGTTGTGCAACTGTGTGATGCAATCTTCTCATGTAGATGTAGAGCAACGACTACAAATTCACGTTCAAGTAGTCAAGCACATCTTCTTGGTTCTTTCGGTAAAGTCACGTAGAAGGGAAATAATAAAATAATAAAAATACAACACAATAAAATACAATTCTCACGACGTTTCGGCCACAACGCAAGCAGCCGTCCTCAGGTGAAGAAACAGGTCTGTCGGGAAGACTGTGAGAATTATTTTATTATGTTTTATTTTTATTATTTTATTACTTCCCTTCTACGCGACTTTACCGAAAGAACCAAGAAGATGAATCCCTGCAGTCACGAAAGCTTTAAATCGAAATTTGAACTCACATCGTTGAAGGTTAAGGCTGCAGTACGCCAATACCAACACCCGCCATTCGCCACTAAGTGATGGTGACGTCACCACGGCACCTGTGCAAGGCCTGATGCACTTTGAGGCTGCCACGTGAAGTGTCGAAGGCTCGCTGCTGGCAGGAGGTCACGGGACAGACCCAGCAGGTGCCATGGGTTGACCGAGATGATATAGATCATTGTAAACACAGAGCGAACGGGGAGTTACTTGATTATCGTACTTGATTATCGTACAGCGCCGCTGTTTTACGTGGAGTTTCAGCAGCTCCAACGGTGAACCGGAAAAAGGCCGAGAGGTGGGAAATAAACCCAACGGAGAGGGGGGCACTTACCAGTGAACAAGGCAGCCCTTCTTTTCCAAGCGGCACTTGTGGATGAACTGGATGCAATCTTTAAAATGCTGCGTCCTGACGGAAGAGAGAAAAAGATGAGCGCGCCTGAAACACACGCAACACGTTTTCACGACAACGCCGGTCTTCCGTGAATGAACACTTATGGCTAGGAGATGTTAACTACCTCGCCTGGTGTACTCTCTCTCTCTCATCATCATCACGTTGGCTAGGAAATGTTAACTACCTCGCCTGGTGTACAGGAGGTCGTGGGTTCGATCCCAACCTTGACGCCTGCTGCTGTGCATTTGGAGTTTGCGTGTCTCTCTCTCATCATCATCACGCTGGTTAGGAGATGTTAACTACCTCGCCTGGTGTACAGAAGGTTGTGGGTTCAATCCCAACCCTGACACCGCCTGCTGCTGTGTATTTGGAATTTGCTTGTTCTCCTCGTGGCCACGTAGATTTTTCTCCGGGTCCTCCGGTTTTCCCCTCCACTCGCAGAGTATTTGGCTGCTATAAATGTCCACGTGATAAGCCACTTCGTTGAGCTATCGATTGTGGCCAGGTCGCTTCTGAGGAAGAGCTACATCGCTTAGTGGGCCTTTCCTGGCCAAATAAAACAAAGTAAATCTTAAATTTCGATTTAAAGCTTTCGTGACTGCAGGGATTCATCTTCTTGGTTCTTTCGGTAAAGTCACGTAGAAGGGAAGTAATCAAATAATAAAAATAAAACATAATAAAATAATTCTCAGATGCTGTCTCGCCGACAGCCCTGTTCTTCACCTGAGGACGGCTGCTTGCGTTGTAGCCGAAATGTCGTGAGAATTATTTTATTATGTTTTATTTTCATTATTTTATTACTACCCTTCTACGTGACTTTACCGAAAGAACCAAGAAGATGAAAGTGAATCTTAGTTTATCTGAAAGCGCGTGCGATGCTGTGACCGTCTTTGTTCGATGGCCAGCCAAGAATGGTTTCTGGTCTCCCCGGTTCTCACCCGGTTCGACAAAATCGCCGTGCAAACTCAAAACGTCGTCTTAAAAAACCGGGGGGTTGGGGGCGTGCATGTGCGCAAGGGATTACAGGCGGTGGAACTCACAGGTTCTGCGAAGGCGTGTCGGACACTTGGATGCAGAGGTAGGTCATTTCCTACGCGAGAGAAACGGCGCACGCAGAAGGAAGCGAAAACACAAGGCGTTGGGGGGGGGGTCATCGTGAGTGGTTCGTAATGGGCCCAGGTCAGGGACACTTTGCACGTCCCGAGTTCGAGCTCTGGGTCACCAAGCCTAACCGTTAAACTTTGGGAACCTATTCAAGTTCATTGATTAGGTATAGCCCTGTGAGCCGTTCGGCTCTTGAATCGGGTGCAACCGCAACAAACAAAAAACATGAACAAGAAAACATCTTAAAGTGACTAAGTGCAAACAGAAAATCCAAGAAAACACAGCAAAATATTGCAGAAAAAGCACCATACACCAATGCTGTGTGCAAAAATCCCAGTGGGATGCAAGTCAAACAACAACAACCACAAGACAACTTAGATTAAGGCAATCAGTCTTACTCTGTACTACAACAAACAAACATGGCCAAACCAAAAAACTTTTCGAAAATCACCAAAATAAAGCCATAAAAGCAATGAAACAGTGGTCATAGGAACTGTAACCGAATTTTCACAATAAACAACGTAAACAACATGTATTACCAAAAACCCTGCAGCCATAGCTGTCTGCATGAGTCACTCCACAACAGCAGGAGCATCAGTCGGAGTATCAACATTTTTCAATGCACCTTTAAGATCAGCACACTAAATCAAAACACAGATCATACTTTGTGTTGAAGCGCTAGCGTTGGGTGACTCACGACCCGTAGGTCGACAAAGGCAAAGTCAGAGAGTCAGTGCACATCAAGTTGTGTGCTGGGTTTGACCCAGAGGTTGCAATCGGGTACCCGATACCCGTACCCTACCCGATACCCGGCTACCCGTACCCGGCCGGGTACGGGTAGGCCGTGAGTCACTGGTGAGTCACCGTTTGTCACTCATTTCCTAACGTCTTGTCTCTTCTCACAATTCAAGTTCCTAGAATCAACCCACCCGCGCCTGCAACATGGCTTCATCCCAGAGGTCGCAATCGGGTACCCGATACCCGTACCCTACCCAATACCCGGCCGGGTACGGGTAGGGTACGGGTACCCGTTTGCGACCCTGGTGCGGCCGGGTACGGGTAAGGAATCAAAACCCGTTTGCGACCTCTGGCTTGACCTCTGGCACGTGGAGCTACAGGGCCCCACCCCTCCCCCACCCCTCCCCCACCCCTCCCCCACCCCTCCCCCACCCCTCCCCCACCCCTCCCCCACCCCTCCCCCACCCCTCCCCCACCCCTCCCCCACCCCTCCCCCACCCCTCCCCCACCCCCTCGTGGTGGTGCCCCACACCTCCAGAGCCTCCCTGGCCGCGTCGTGCACCGACAGGATGTGGCTGATGTTGTGATCCCGCAGCTGCTTCAAGTCGGCGGAATCTGGCGAGGTGGGGGAGGGTCAAAGTAAACAGCTGCATGGCAGATCTCACACAAACACAACAGCAGACAAAGATCTCCTCCCGTGCAGCCCCGCCCCCCCCTTCCAATGCGTTATCATGCGCACCAACAGGGACTTGCGCACACCACCCGGCCAAATCTCTCTGGGGTCGATCAAAGGAGCCGCCACCCTTGTGGAAAGTCAGCCATGGTACCATCCTGTGGATATACTCGTCCTCGCCCATGGGAACGTGGAATTTCCACGACCGACACAAGAGGGACGCGAAATCAGATGTTTGTTTTGAGCCGAGAGATCATTCGGCTTTCTTTCAAAGTTTATTGAAAGAATTTTCCAAATTTCTGGTGTAAATGCTTCACCCCGAGCTCTCATACTCTGATGGTGCATTGTCTTTGAGTTGTGCGCCTTTTGGCGTCATCTGGTCCAACACCAATGGAGACTAGGCTCTAAGAAAAGCTGTCTCGGGTGTGGACCAATCAACTTCAAGGACAGTGCATATCATTACCATTATCAGAGTTGTTTCTTTTTGTTTGCATTTTGACTGCTTGTGTTGCGGTTATTGCAAACATGATGCCTTGTATAAAGGTGTCAGTTTTTGTACCAGTTGAAAGGGTAAAAACCTATTACTATATTTTGCCACTGGTAAAGGAGATGTCTCATAGTGTAAATGCTTACCCCGAGCTCTCAATACTCTGATAGTGCACTGTCTTTGAGTTGTACGCCTTTTGGCGTCATCTGGCCCAACACCAATGGAGACTAGGCTCTAAGGAAAGCTGTCTCAGGTGTGGACCAATCAACTTCAAGGACAGTGCATATCATTACCATTATCAGAGTTGTTTCTTTTTGTTTGCATTTTGACTGCTTGTGTTGCGGTTATTGCAAACATGATGCCTTGTATAAAGGTGTCAGTTTTTGTACCAGTTGAAAGGGTAAAAACCTATCACTATATTTTGCCACTGCTAAAGGAGATGTCTCATAGTGCTGCTAGACATGTTCACGTGGTCCCGATATCCACCAAAAAGTAGCAACAGAACTCAGTGGGGCCTTGCACCGGGTAAAATACAAATAGATATCATTGACCAGAAAACCAGAAATAAGATATTACGATTTAAAATGCATTTTAAATACTGCACCTTTAATGTTGCCCAGGTACAAGCCTTCCAACACCTGCAAATACACACAAAAAGCATGCAATTTAATGTTGAGCACAACATTTTTTTTTCTCAATACAAAACAAACCGATTTAAATATTCTTTGGTTCTTTCGGTAAAGTCCCGTAGGCAGAAAATAAATTAAATCGCGACGTTTCGGACGCTTGTGTTGCGTCCGAAACGCAACACAAGCGTAGTGCATAGTAGTGTAGTGTATAGTAGTGTATAGTAGTGTATAGTAGTGTAGTGTATTGTAGTGTATAGTAGTGTAGTGTATAGTGTAGTCACTACACTATACACTACTATATACTACACTGTAGTGTATAGTAATGTAGTGTATAGTGTATAGTAGTGTATAGTAGTGTAGTGTATAGTGTCTTGTATTGTAGTGTATAGTAGTGTAGTGTATAGTGTAGTGTATAGTGTAGTGACTACACTATACACTACACTACTATACACTACACTGTAGTGTATAGTAGTGTAGTGTATAGTGTAGTGTATAGTAGTGTAGTGTATAGTAGTGTATAGTAGTGTATAGTGTAGTGTATAGCAGTGTCGACGGGGGATCTTTGCTTGGCAATGATGGCAACTTTTCGTGTCGTGAGATATGGAGGCGACCCCCCCTTTGGTTGATGGTCTTCATTCAGCAGCGGATAGACCATGTCTGATGGCTGTTGCGGTGAGCGCGAACGATTCCCGCTCACGGCCACCACCACGATCATTAGAACCGGTTCTGAGCCTTCTCCAGGTTGACTCAGCCTCAAATGAGTATCTGGCGCGCTGTGTAGGAAACGTCGCCACTTGGGGGGGAGACAAAGGCGGCCGGGCGTGGTGTTCTGGCCACGCCACCCACCCCCTCGTGTGCCACAGTGCCGGCCTTCATAGGTGCTGCTGCTCGCTAACAACACTGTTACAGGCTACACGGGGGAGGGGGGGTTCTTTGTTTTGGGTGTCTTTGTGTTGGCGCCTTGCAATGAAGAACCCGACAAACCGGATTGTTGTGGACGGCAAGGCTGGACTAGCCGCTCACTCCAACCCCAGCGTGGTTCTGCCCACAACACCCACCACGTGGTGCTAGCCACAACACCCACCACGTGGTGCTAGCCACAACACCCCCCACGTGACCCTGGCCACAACACCCACAACGTGACCCTGGCCACAACACCCACCACGTGACCCTGGCCACAACACCCACCACGTGACTCTGGCCACAACACCCACCACGTGACCCTGGCAACAACACCCACCACGTGACCCTGGCCACAACACCCACCACGTGACCCTGGCCACAACACCCACCACGTGACTGGCCACAACATCCACCACGTGACCCTGGCCACAACACCCACCACGTGACCCTGGCCACAACACCCACCACGTGACCCTGTCCACAACACCCACCACGTGACCCTGGCCACAATCACCCACCACGTGACCCTGGCCACAACACCCACCACGTGACCCTGGCCACAACACCCACCACGTGACCCTGTCCACAACACCCACCACGTGACCCTGTCCACAACACCCACCACGTGACCCTGGCCACAACACCCACCACGTGACCCTGGCCACAACACCCACCACGTGGTTCTAGCCACAACATCCACCACGTGGTGGTGCCACAACCACCCCCATGTGACCCTAACCACAACCACCCACCACGTGATCTTGCCACACCCCCCCCCCCACGTGACGTTGGCCACAGCCACCCCCCACGTGGTCTGGCCACAACCACCACCACGTGGTCTGACCACAACCACCACCACGTGGTCTGGCCACAACCACCACCACGTGGTCTGACCACAACACCCCCACGGGAGGAGGGGGGGGGGGCTTTACCTGTTGCTTGCGCATGCACTCGGGGGAACGGTGGGGCAGCGGTTAGCGCGCTGCGCTACGAACCTGGGCGACCCGAACTCCATCTCCGCTCGCGGCCACCACCACCACCAACAACAACACCACCACCACCACCAACAACACCACCACCACCAACAACAACAACACCACCACCACCAACAACAACACCACCACCACCAACAACAATACCAACAACACCACCACCAACACCACCACCAACAACACCACCACTAACACCACCACCAACAACACCACCACTAACACCACCACCAACACCACCACCAACAACACCACCACCAACACCACCACCACCAACAACACCACCAACAACACCACCAACACCACCACCAACAACACCACCACCAACGCCACCACCAACAACACCACCACTAACACCACCAACACCACCACCAACAACACCAACAACACCACCACTAACACCACCACCACCACCAACAACACCACCACCAACACCACCACCAACAACACCACCAACACCACCAACACCACCACGAACAACAACACCACCACCACCACCAACAACACCACCACCAACACCACCACCAACAACAACACCACCAACAACACCACCAACAACACCACCAACAACACCACCATCAGTAGTGGTGGGGGGGTGGTGGGGGGTGGTGGTGGGTGGTGGGTGGGGGTGGTGGGGGGGAGACCCCCCCGGGGAGACCCCCCCTGTCAATGTGAAACAGGCGAACTGGTCTCGCTCTTACCTTGTTCATGCCGTTCCCCATCGCGCGCGACGCCTTTGGGACGGTTTAAACGGAACAGCAAATTGGCGAGTGGTGGTGGGGGTGGTGATGGTGGTGATGGGGGTGATGGTGGATGTGGTGTTGGGATTGGTGGTCGTCTTTGTAAACACGGCGCCTGGGTAGCTCTTCGGATTGAGGGAAGGAGGGATGGATGGAGGGGGCGGTTCTTTTAAAAGTTGTTACGAACACGGCGAAACGACGCAGGCTTCGAGATCACCACTCGCTAACGCGCAGCGCACTGTACCCACTGTACCGCCGTGCCCACGGCTACCGCTTCCTTCTGCGCGGGTGACGTCATCGGTGTCTACCGTGACGTCACGGTGACGATTCGTTTTGAGGTGACGTCACTTTTCATGATGTCATCAGCATTTTCACTTCCGCGTCTTCACTTCCGTGACGTTCCTCTGCGATTTTCACTTCCGTGACGTCATCCGTGTCTTCGCTTCCGCTGCGTCGACGTGTCTTCAATTCCATGACGTCATCCGCGTCTTCAACTTCCGTGACGTCACGTGTTGTTCGCGATACCCGCTGTGTCCTCACTTCCGTGACGTTTTCCGCGTCTTCACTTCCGTGACGTAATCCGTGTCTTCCACTACCATGACGTCATCCACATATTACCCTCTGTGACGTCACTCCACATTTTATCTTCCGTGACGTCACGCTATCACGTCCGTGACGTCACGCACATAATTTGTATCATAACTTACACACATCATGGGACCTCCTTTGCCAGTAACAAAATATGTGAAGAGGTGTTCACCATCACTCTGATAGTGGCTGAGTCTTTGTGCTGTGTACGCCTTTTGGCGTCCTCTGGTCTAAGGGGCCGTCCATAAATGACGTCACGCACCTGAGGGGGTCAGACATTTGTGACGATGTGTGACGAGAGGGGGGGGGGTTGAGAAATGTGACGTCACATCAAAATGCGCAACTTTAAATAAATATAGACAACACGTTCTACTTAATTAAATAGACTTTTCAATAAATGTTTTCTCCTACAACATCAGAGTGCAGCGGCACATTAAATACGCACTACAATGACAATAGTTTAAAGCGATTTGAAGCACTCACTCACTGGCCCACTCACTGGTGCTGGCGTGTGATTGGCTGGTGTGGTGTGTTAATGACTGGTGCTGGCGTGTGATTGGCTGGTGTTGGTGTGTTAATGACTGGTGCTGGCGTGTGATTGGCTGGTGTGGTGTGTTAATGACTGGTGCTGGCGTGTGATTGGCTGGTGTTGGTGTGTTAATGACTGGTGCTGGCGTGTGATTGGCTAGCGTGTGATTGGCTGATGTTGGTGCGTTAATGACTGGTGCTGGCGTGTGATTGGCTGGTGTGGTGTGTTAATGACTGGTGCTGGCGTGTGATTGGCTGATGTGTTAGTCTGGTGCTAGCGTGTGATTGGCTGGTGTTGGTGCGTTAATGACTGGTGCTGGCGTGTGATTGGCTGATGTGTTAGTCTGGTGCTAGCGTGTGATTGGCTGGTGTGGTGTGTTAATGACTGGTGCTGGCGTGTGATTGGCTGATGTGTTAGTCTGGTGCTAGCGTGTGATTGGCTGGTGTGGTGTGTTAATGACTGGTGCTGGCGTGTGATTGGCTGATGTGTTAGTCTGGTGCTAGCGTGTGATTGGCTGGTGTGGTGTGTTAATGACTGGTGCTGGCGTGTGATTGGCTGATGTGTTAGTCTGGTGCTAGCGTGTGATTGGCTGGTGTTGGTGCGTTAATGACTGGTGCTGGCTTGTGATTGGCTGGCATGTGATTGGCTGGTGTTGTTGCGTTAATGCCTGTTGCTGGCTTGTGATTGGTCCTTCCCGCTGCAGTGCCAAGATTACCCCGCCCCCCCAGCCAGCCAATAATGAACGAGCCCGCTGTTGCCCCGGCAACGCCGAGTGTGTGTGTACAAGAGAGTTAGTCGCTGTGTCTACAACCCGCGTTGATTAAACGGCGTAAACCCACCGCGTTGTAAACAACACGTGATATTATTATTATTAATATTGGTTAAGTTAACCAGGAGCGGCGGTGGTGGTAAAGCCTCTGAAAGAAAGACCCTGAACGTCACCTGACTTGAGTCAGATAACCAACACGTTCGTCCACGTTCGGCGCGAAAGAAGTTCAACACATTCTAGATTTGAAGCTTTCGTGACTGCAAGGATTCATATTCCTAGTTTTTTTCGGTAAAGTCACGTAGGTAAAAAAACTTTAAAATTAATCACTTGATACAGCGAGCGTGCTGTGACGGTTCCACCTGAAGACGGAAGCTTGTGTTGCCTCCGAAACGTCGTGATTTTTATTTTATTTTTTATTTTACTTTTATTCATTTTTTTTTTACCTACGTGACTTTACCGAAAAAAAATTAAAATAAGTTCAACACACACTCACATTACACACGTGCAGGTACTGCTGCTACTGCTGCTGCTGCGTCTGCGTCGTTACTAACTCGCACAGCTTCTTGTGAGCGAGAACCTTTTAGAATCAGAATCTGCATTGATACTGGGGGAAATCCGATGAGCCGTAAAGCTCTTTGACAGATTTACAGAAAAGGGGCACGTGGTCAGAACGTAACAACAACAACAACAAACAATTTTAAAAAAATACCACCAAAGGAATGCAAAGTAGAGGAAAGGTAAAACACATCGCTTTGAAAGAAAAAAAAAATGCAAATAAAACTAAAACTTTATTTTGAGTTTTACTGAAACCGTTGGCATCTTTGTTAGAAGCGACCTGTGCACAAATGATGAATGATCAGCCGAGTGGGTGAGTTTGTGTGGTTGTAAGCGCGCCTGGCCGACTGTCTGTGTCTCCTTACACCAAGGTCATCTTTATGGTTCTTTCGGTAAAGTCACGTAGAAGGGAAATAATTAAAAAATATAAATAAAACATAATAAAAGACATGTATTTTATTATGTTTTATTTATTATTATTTTATTCTGATGCATGCATCCTTAATTAATTCAGGCTGTATTTTAAACCAAAGAAAATGTATTTTTTTAAATTAATTTTACCATCTTCTTGGTTCTTTCGGTAAAGTCACATAGAAGGGAAATAATAAAATAATATAAATAAGACAGCGTCTGTCTTTCCGACAGCCCTGTTCTTCACCTGCGGACGGCTGCTTGCGTTGTGGCCGAAACGTCGTGAGAATTGTATTTTATTATGTTTTATTTTTATTATTTTATTATTTCCCTTCTACTTGACTTTACCGAAAGAACCAAGAAGATGGTAAAATTAATTAAAAAAAATACATTTCTTTGGTTTAAGATACAGCCTGAATTAATTAAGGATGCATGCATCAGAATAAAATAATAAAAGTAAAACATAATAAAATACATGTCTTTTATTATGTTTTATTTCTATTATTTTATTATTTCCCTTCTACGTGACTTTACCGAAAGAACCAAGAAGATGAATCCCTGCAGTCACGAAAGCTTTAAATCGAAAATTCCTGCCTAAAATATTAAAAAATTCAGTAACACATGGGATGGAATATTTATTAGATTTTTTACAATAATGTTGAATAGTGTATTGTATTACATTGCTCTGTTTTTACTTTTTTTACCATTTCTTGTTTCATTGTATGCTATTAATGGCAGAGATTATGGATTAATAAAGTACAACCATAACCACAATATATTGGGGGGGGGGGGGGACATTTTGAGCATATTTGAATATTTGGGGGGGGGCTGATATGTCCCCCCCCCACCGTGTAGCATATTATTAGGTGCCAGGGACTCCATGAGATGATGGGACAATAGTCGAAAGAAGTTCAACATATGTACAGCCCATAAGACGAGCAACCCCGGTTGAGAAAAAAAACATTGACTCTGGTATTGGCCGCGTAAACAAAGCGGTGCTTCTAAAATCTTGCTGCTTGAGTGTAGGTAGTGTGGTATCTGTGTGTGGGTGTGTCTGTGTGTGTGGGTGTGTGTGTGTCCCATAGGACGTTCACATGTTTGTGTGCGCACGCGTGTAGAGGAGCAGGAGTGGTGTGGTTAGTGCACTGGCTGTGTGGGTCGGTGAGTGGGTGAGTGGTTGTGTGGGTCGGTGTGTGAGTGGGTGGGTGAGTGTGTGGCTGTGTGGATGTGTGGGTGGCTATGTGGATGGGTGAGTGTGTGGGTGGGTGAGTGTGTGGGTGGGTGAGTGTGTGGCTGTGTGGATGTGTGGGTGGCTATGTGGGTGGGTGGGTGAGTGTGTGAGTGGGTGGGTGGGTGAGTGTGTGGCTGTGTGGATGTGTGGGTGGCTATGTGGGTGGGTGAGTGTGTGGGTGGGTGAGTGTGTGGGTGGGTGTGTGTGTGGCTGTGTGGGTGGCTGTGTGAGTGAGTGTGACTGTGTGGGGAGGAGCGGAGGGGGGGATGGGGGTCTTTGTGCGTGTCCCGCAGGAGGTAGTTGCCTGACTACGGCCCCCTATTCGGTGCCCCCCCGCCCCCCCCCCCCCAGGCTTGGAGGACTGTGAGGAGGACTGTGAGGGCCTTTTGTGTGCCACCGTGAGACGCCGTCTTTCTGACGCGCGTCGCCCGGGGCAACGTGACGTAGAGCAGCACACACGCACACACTCACCTGTGTGTGTGCGTGTGTGCGCGGCTTCCGACTCGCTCGCGCACACGCAGGTAACCACACACAGGTACACACGCACACACACACAGGTACACACGCACACTCACCTGTGTGTGTGTGTGTGTGCGCGGCTTCCGACTCGCTCGCGCACACGCAGGTACACACACAGGTATACACACAGGTACACACACGCACAGGTACACGCACAGGTACACACACAGGTACACACACAGGTACACACACAGGTACACACACGAGCCCACTAAGACGACCGCCTCTCCCTTGTGCTCCGCAGGTGACAGCAGGCGACGGTGCGCGACCTCCCGCGTGGCGCTGCCACCACCACCAGCACCGCCACCACCACCGCCACCACCACCGCCATGTCCAGGTTCCGCCAGGTGAAGCCGTCTCTGCCCACGCCGGAGCGACCGCCGCCACGGCCACCACCAACGCCACCATCACCATCGCCGGCATCGTCGTCGTCGTCGGCATCGTCGCCGGCCGTGGTGGGGCTGGAGGTGGTGGCGAGCCGCTACGAGGTGCAGCGCAGGCTGGGAGCCGGCAGCTTCGGCAGCGTCTACCTGGTGCGGGATCTCAAGGCCGCTGCTGCTGCTGGTGGTGGTGAGGCCATGTGAGTATTGTTACTCTGAGGTTTTTTCGGTAAAGTCACGTAGGTGACTCACCCGTTCACTCGCGCACCTGCCCACTTACTCGCTCGCCCACCCGCCCACTCGCTCACTCAGCGCTCGGTTATTCACTCGCTCGCTCACACAACTGTCTGCCAAGGCCGCTGCTGATGCTGCAGGTGTGTGCTGATGCTGCAGGTGTGTGCTGATGCTGCAGGTGTGGGCTGATGCTGCAGGTGTGTGCTGTTGCTGCAGGTGTGTGCTGATGCTGCAGGTGTGTGCTGATGCTGCAGGTGTGTGCTGATGCTGCAGGTGTGTGCTGATGCTGCAGGTGTGTGCTCATGCTGATGCAGGTGTGTGCTGCTGCTGCAGGTGTGTGCTGAAGACGGTGTGTGCTGCTGCTGATGCAGGTGTGTGCTGCTGCTGCAGGTGTGTGCTGCTGCTGATGCAGGTGTGTGCTGCTGCTGCTGCAGGTGTGTGCTGCTGCTGCTGCAGGTGTGTGCTGCTGCTGCTGCAGGTGTGTGCTGCTGTTGCTGCAGGTGTGCTGCTGCTGCTGCAGATGTGTGCTGCTGCTGATGCAGGTGTGTGCTGCTGCTGCAGGTGTGTGCTGAAGACGGTGCCCGTCGGGGAGCTGCGCGCGGACGAGACGGTGCACGCGCACACCGAGGCGCGGCTGCTGGCGCGTCTGCGCCACCCGTGCATCGTGCGGCTCCACGCCAGCTTCCTGGAGCGCGACCTGCTGTGCATCGTCACCGAGCTGTGCGAGGTGACAGAGCGGTGGTGGTGGCGGTGGTGGTGGTGGTGGTGATGATGGTGCCGATGTTGACGATGGAGGTGATGATGATGATGGTGCCGATGATGGAGGTGATGATGATATTGATGATGACGATATTGATGATGACGATATTGATGATGACGAATATGATGATGACGATGTTGACGATGGAGGTGATGATGATGATGATGGTGCCGATGATGATGATGATGATGATGGTGCCGATGATGATGGTGCCGATGATGGCGATGGAGGTGATGATGATGATGGTGCCGATGATGACGATGGAGTGATGATGATGATGGTGCCGATGATGACGATGGAGTGATGATGATGATGGAGGTGATGATGATGATGGTGCCGATGATGATGATGGTGCCGATGATGATGGTGCCGATGATGGCGATGGAGGTGATGATGATGATGGTGCCGATGATGACGATGGAGTGATGATGATGGAGGTGATGATGATGATGGTGCCGATGATGGTGCCGATGATGATGATGATGGTGCCGATGATGATGGTGCCGATGATGACGATGGAGGTGATGATGATGATGATGGTGCAGATGATGATGGTGCAGATGATGACGATGGAGTGATGATGATGATGGAGGTGATGATGATGATGGTGCCGATGATGATGATGATGGTGCCGATGATGATGGTGCAGATGATGACGATGGAGTGATGATGATGGAGGTGATGATGATGATGGTGCCGATGATGATGATGGTGCCGATGATGATGGTGCCGATGGTGATGATGGAGGTGATGTTGATGATGGTGCCGATGATGATGATGGTGCCGATGATGATGGTGCCGATGGTGATGATGGAGGTGATGTTGATGATGGTGCCGATGATGATGATGGTGCCGATGGTGATGATGGAGGTGATGTTGATGATGGTGCCGATGATGACGATGGAGGTGATGATGATGCTGAGTGTGATAAAGAAGGTGATGATGATGACGATGATGATGGTGACGATGGAGGTGATGATGATGATGGTGTCGACGATGATGATGGTGTCGACGATGTTGATGGAGACGATGTTGATGTTGACGACTATGTTGACGACGATATTGACGATGTTGATGATGACGATGATGACGAGGATGTTGATGAGGATGTTGATGATGACGATGATGACGATGTTGATGACAAGGATGTTGACGATGATGTTGATGACGATGTTGATGTCGGCGTGTGCACAGGGTGGAGACCTGGACGCGAGGCTGGAGCAGTGTCGCTCCAGTCGAGGAGGGGCAGGAGAAGCGCTTCCTTATGACCTGCTGCTCGACTGGCTGCTGCAGCTGCTGTTCGGGGTGCACTACATGCACAGCAGGTAGGCGCAGAGATAGCATCACCACCAATAGCAGCACCACCAATAGCATCACCACCAACACCACCAACAGCATCACCACCAATAGCAGCACCACCAACAGCATCACCACCAACACCACCAACAGCATCACCACCAATAGCAGCACCACCACCACCAATAGCAGCACCACCAACAGCATCACCACCAACACCACCAATAGCAGCACCACCACCACCAATAGCAGCACCACCAACAGCATCACCACCAACACCACCAATAGCATCACCACCATCACCACCAACACCATCACCACCAACAGCATCACCATCAACAGCATCACCACCAACACCGCCAACACCATCACCACCAACAGCATCACCACCAACAGCATCACCACCATCAGCATCACCACCAACAGCATCACCACCATCAGCATCACCACCAACACCATCACCACCATCAGCATCACCACCATCAGCATCACCACCATCACCACCATCAGCATCACCACCATCAGCATCACCACCAACAGCATCACCACCAACAGCATCACCACCAACAGCATCACCACCATCAGCATCACCACCAACAGCATCACCACCAACACCACCAACAGCATCACCACCATCAGCATCACCACCAACACCACCAACAGCATCACCACCAACAGCATCACCACCATCACCACCAACAGCATCACCACCATCACCACCATCAGCATCACCACCAACAGCATCACCACCATCAGCATCACCACCAACACCATCACCACCATCAGCATCACCACCAACACCACCAACAGCATCACCACCATCAGCATCACCACCATCAGCATCACCACCAACACCACCAACAGCATCACCACCATCAGCATCACCACCATCAGCATCACCACCAACAGCATCACCACCAACAGCATCACCACCATCACCACCAACAGCATCACCACCAACAGCATCACCACCATCACCACCATCAGCATCACCACCAACAGCATCACCACCAACAGCATCACCACCAACACCATCACCACCATCAGCATCACCACCATCAGCATCACCACCAACAGCATCACCACCAACAGCATCACCACCATCACCATCACCACCATCAGCATCACCACCAACACCATCACCACCATCAGCATCACCACCATCAGCATCACCACCAACAGCATCACCACCAACAGCATCACCACCATCACCATCACCACCATCAGCATCACCACCAACACCATCACCACCAACAGCATCACCACCAACAGCATCACCACCATCACCATCACCACCATCAGCATCACCACCAACACCATCACCACCATCAGCATCACCACCATCAGCATCACCACCATCACCACCAACAGCATCACCACCATCAGCATCACCACCAACACCATCACCACCAACAGCATCACCACCATCAGCATCACCACCAACAGCATCACCACCATCACCACCATCAGCATCACCACCAACAGCATCACCACCAACACCATCACCACCAACAGCATCACCACCAATAGCGTCACCGCCAACAGCATCACCACCATCAGCATCACCACCATCAGCATCACCACCAACAGCATCACCACCAACACCATCACCACCATCAGCATCACCACCATCAGCATCACCACCAACAGCATCACCACCAACACCAACAGCATCACCACCAACACCATCACCACCAACACCATCACCACCAACACCACACACAGCGTCACCACCATCAGCATCACCACCAACACCATCACCACCATCAGCATCACCACCACCAGCATCACCACCATCACCACCAACAGCATCACCACCATCAGCATCACCACCATCAGCATCACCACCAACACCATCACCACCATCAGCATCACCACCAACAGCATCACCACCATCAGCATCACCACCATCAGCATCACCACCATCAGCATCACCACCATCAGCATCACCACCAACACCATCACCACACACACCATCACCACCAACACCATCACCGCCAACACCATCACCACCATCAGCATCACCACCAACAGCATCACCACCAACACCATCACCACACACACCATCACCACCAACACCATCACCACCAACACCATCACCGCCAACACCATCACCGCCAATAGCATCACCACCAACACCATCACCACACACACCATCACCACCAACACCATCACCACCAACACCATCACCGCCAACACCATCACCGCCAATAGCATCACCACCATCAGCATCACCACCAACAGCATCACCACCATCAGCATCACCACCAACACCATCACCGCCAACACCATCACCACCATCAGCATCACCACCATCAGCATCACCACCAACACCATCACCACACACACCATCACCACACACACCATCACCGCCAACACCATCACCACCAACAGCATCACCGCCAACACCATCACCACCAACACCATCACCACCATCAGCATCACCACCATCAGCATCACCACCAACACCATCACCACCAACAGCATCACCACCATCAGCATCACCGCCAACACCATCACCACCAACACCATCACCACCATCAGCATCACCACCAACACCATCACCACCAACAGCATCACCACCATCAGCATCACCACCAACAGCATCACCACCAACACCAACAGCATCACCACCAACACCATCACCACCAACACCATCACCACCAACACCATCACCACCAACACCATCACCACCAATAGCATCACCACCATCAGCATCACCACCAACAGCATCACCACCAACACCATCACCACCAACACCATCACCACCAACACCATCACCGCCAACAGCATCACCACCATCAGCATCACCACCAACAGCATCACCACCAACACCATCACCACCAACACCATCACCACCAACACCATCACCACCAACAGCATCACCACCATCAGCATCACCACCAACACCATCACCACCAACACCATCACCACCAACACCATCACCACCAACAGCATCACCACCAACAGCATCACCACCAACACCATCACCACCAACACCATCACCACCAACACCATCACCACCAACACCATCACCACCATCAGCATCACCACCAACACCATCACCACCAACAGCATCACCACCAACAGCATCACCACCAACACCATCACCACCAACAGCATCACCACCAACACCATCACCACCAACACCATCACCACCATCAGCATCACCACCAACACCATCACCACCAACAGCATCACCACCAACACCATCACCACCAACACCATCACCACCAACAGCATCACCACCAACACCATCACCACCAACAGCATCACCACCAACACCATCACCACCAACACCATCACCACCAACACCATCACCACCATCAGCATCACCACCAACACCATCACCACCAACAGCATCACCACCAACACCATCACCACCAACAGCATCACCACCAACAGCATCACCACCAACACCATCACCACCAACAGCATCACCACCAACACCATCACCACCAACACCATCACCACCAACACCATCACCACCATCAGCATCACCACCCAACACCATCACCACCATCAGCATCACCACCAACACCATCACCACCAACAGCATCACCACCAACACCATCACCACCAACACCATCACCACCAACACCATCACCACCATCAGCATCACCACCAACACCATCACCACCAACAGCATCACCACCAACACCATCACCACCAACACCATCACCACCAACACCATCACCACCATCAGCATCACCACCAACACCATCACCACCAACACCATCACCACCAACAGCATCACCACCATCAGCATCACCACCAACAGCATCACCACCAACACCATCACCACCAACACCATCACCACCAACAGCATCACCACCAACACCATCACCACCAACAGCATCACCACCAACACCATCACCACCAACAGCATCACCACCATCACCACCAACACCATCACCACCAACAGCATCACCACCATCAGCATCACCACCAACACCATCACCACCAACAGCATCACCACCAACACCATCACCACCAACACCATCACCACCAACACCATCACCACCAACAGCATCACCACCAACACCATCACCACCAACACCATCACCACCAACAGCATCACCACCAACAGCATCACCACCAACAGCATCACCACCAACACCATCACCACCAACACCATCACCACCAACACCATCACCACCAACACCATCACCACCAACACCATCACCACCAACACCATCACCACCAACAGCATCACCACCAACAGCATCACCACCAACAGCATCACCACCAACACCATCACCACCAACACCATCACCACCAACAGCATCACCACCAACAGCATCACCACCAACACCATCACCACCAACAGCATCACCACCATCAGCATCACCACCAACAGCATCACCACCATCAGCATCACCACCAACACCATCACCACCAACACCATCACCACCATCAGCATCACCACCAACAGCATCACCACCAACAGCATCACCACCATCAGCATCACCACCAACAGCATCACCACCAACACCATCACCACCAACACCATCACCACCAACACCATCACCACCAACAGCATCACCACCAACACCATCACCACCAACACCATCACCACCAACACCATCACCACCAACAGCATCACCACCATCAGCATCACCACCAACACCATCACCACCAACAGCATCACCACCATCAGCATCACCACCAACAGCATCACCACCAACAGCATCACCACCATCAGCATCACCACCATCAGCATCACCACCAACAGCATCACCACCAACACCATCACCACCAACAGCATCACCACCATCAGCATCACCACCAACACCATCACCACCAACAGCATCACCACCATCAGCATCACCACCAACAGCATCACCACCAACACCATCACCACCAACAGCATCACCACCAACACCATCACCACCAACACCATCACCACCAACACCATCACCACCAACAGCATCACCACCAACACCATCACCACCAACAGCATCACCACCAACACCATCACCACCATCAGCATCACCACCAACACCATCACCACCAACACCATCACCACCAACACCATCACCACCAACACCATCACCACCAACACCATCACCACCATCAGCATCACCACCAACACCATCACCACCAACAGCATCACCACCAACAGCATCACCACCAACACCATCACCACCAACACCATCACCACCATCAGCATCACCACCAACACCATCACCACCAACACCATCACCACCATCAGCATCACCACCAACACCATCACCACCAACACCATCACCACCAACACCATCACCACCAACACCATCACCACCATCAGCATCACCACCAACACCATCACCACCAACAGCATCACCACCAACAGCATCACCACCAACACCATCACCACCAACAGCATCACCACCATCACCATCACCACCAACACCATCACCACCATCACCATCACCACCAACACCATCACCACCAACAGCATCACCACCATCACCATCACCACCATCACCATCACCACCAACACCATCACCACCATCACCATCACCACCAACACCATCACCACCAACACCATCACCACCATCAGCATCACCACCAACACCATCACCACCAACACCATCACCACCATCAGCATCACCACCAACACCATCACCACCAACAGCATCACCACCAACAGCATCACCACCAATAGCATCACCACCAACAGCATCACCACCATCACCATCACCACCAACACCATCACCACCAACACCATCACCACCAACACCATCACCACCATCACCACCATCAGCATCACCACCAACAGCATCACCACCAACACCATCACCACCATCAGCATCACCACCAACACCATCACCACCAACAGCATCACCACCATCACCATCACCACCAACACCATCACCACCAACACCATCACCACCAACACCATCACCACCATCACCACCATCAGCATCACCACCAACAGCATCACCACCAACACCATCACCACCATCAGCATCACCACCAACACCATCACCACCAACACCATCACCACCATCACCACCATCAGCATCACCACCAACAGCATCACCACCAACACCATCACCACCATCAGCATCACCACCAACAGCATCACCACCAACAGCATCACCACCATCAGCATCACCACCATCAGCATCACCACCAACACCATCACCACCATCAGCATCACCACCAACACCATCACCACCATCAGCATCACCACCATCAGCATCACCACCAACAGCATCACCACCATCAGCATCACCACCATCAGCATCACCACCAACACCATCACCACCAACAGCATCACCACCATCAGCATCACCACCAACACCATCACCACCATCAGCATCACCACCAACACCATCACCACCATCAGCATCACCACCAACACCATCACCACCAACAGCATCACCACCAACAGCATCACCACCATCAGCATCACCACCAACACCATCACCACCAACAGCATCACCACCAACAGCATCACCACCAACACCATCACCACCAACACCATCACCACCAACAGCATCACCACCAATAGCATCACCACCAACACCACCATCACCACCAACAGCATCACCACCAACACCATCACCACCAACAGCATCACCACCAACAGCATCACCACCAACACCATCACCACCAACACCATCACCACCAACAGCATCACCACCAATAGCATCACCACCAACACCACCATCACCACCAACAGCATCACCACCAACACCATCACCACCAACAGCATCACCACCAACAGCATCACCACCATCACCACCAACAGCATCACCACCATCACCACCAACAGCATCACCACCAACAGCATCACCACCAACACCATCACCACCAACAGCATCACCACCAACACCACCAACACCATCACCACCAACAGCATCACCACCATCACCACCAACAGCATCACCACCAACAGCATCACCACCAACAGCAACACCACCAACACCATCACCACCAACAGCATCACCACCAACACCACCAACACCATCACCACCAACAGCATCACCACCATCACCACCAACAGCATCACCACCAACAGCATCACCACCAACAGCATCACCACCAACAGCATCACCGCTGTCATCAGAACAGACGTCTGTGCGCCGTGTAGTAGAAGGACCAGTGCCTTCACTGGTGTCTATGAGATGTTAACTACCTCGCCTGATGTACAGGAGGTCGTGGATTTGATCCAAATCGATGAATATGGGCTTCTGTGGGTCTCTATGAGTCTCGATGGGTTTCTGTGGGTCTCTATGGTTGAGCTATAATTGTTGATAGTCAGGTCGCTTCTAAATTTAAGAGCTACGGCCTTGCTTGCTCAAAAAAATAAATAGTTTAGTTTTAGTTGAGCAGATGTTTTGTATTTGAGTTCCTCTTCAGAACGGCGTGACTAACAGACTCATCATGGCTGCTGCTCCTGCTGCTACTACTGTTGCCACGTGCTGCTACTGCTTCTATATATTGCTGCGCACTGCTGCTGTTGCTTCTACGTGCTGCCTGCTGCTGCTACTGCTGCTTCTTGGTGCTACTGCTACTGCTGCTACTACTGCTTCGTGCAACTTATACTGCTGCTACTACTACTGCTGCTACTGCTACTTCTTGGTGCTACTGTTACTACTGCTGCATGCTGCTGCTACCGCCTGCTGCTATTACTCCTGCTGCTGCTACTGCTACTGCCTGCTGCTATTACTCCTGCTGCTGCTGCTGCCCCCAACAGCTGCATCATCCATCGCGACCTCAAGACCAAGAACATCTTCCTGAGCAGGAACGACGTCATCAAGATTGGTGAGCGGCTGACTCACATAGAGACCCATAGACTCACACAGAGACCCATAGACTCACATAGAGACCCATAGACTCACATAGAGACCCATAGACTCACATAGAGACCCATAGACTCACACAGAGACCCATAGACTCACATAGAGACCCATAGACTCACATAGAGACGTATATACTCACACAGAGACCCATAGACTCACATAGAGACGTATATACTCACACAGAGACCCATAGACTCACATAGAGACGTATATACTCACACAGAGACCCATAGACTCACACAGAGACCCATAGACTCACATAGAGACCCATAGACTCACATAGAGACCCATAGACTCACATAGAGACCCATAGACTCACATAGAGACCCATAGACTCACATAGAGACGTATATACTCACACAGAGACCCATAGACTCACATAGAGACGTATATACTCACACAGAGACCCATAGACTCACACCGAGACCCATAGACTCACATAGAGACCCATAGACTCACACAGAGACCCATATACTCACACAGAGACCCATAGACTCACACAGAGACCCATAGACTCACACAGAGACCCATAAACTCATACAGAGACCCATAGACTCACACAGAGACCCATAGACTCACGCAGAGATCCATAGACTCACACAGAGACCCATAGACTCACACAGAGACCCATAGACTCACACAGAGACCCATAGACTCACACAGAGACCCATAGACTTACATGGAGACCAATATACATGTCATTGTTGTCGTTGTTGTTGTCGTCATTGTTTTTGTTGTTGTTGTCATTGACCCTGTTGTTGTTATCATTGTCGTCGTCATTGTTGTTGTCATTGTTGTTGTCGTTGTTGTCATTGTCATTGTTGTTGTCGTTGTTGTCATTGTCATTGTTGTTGTCGTTGTTGTCATTGTTGTTGTCGTTGTTGTCGTCACCGTTGTTGTTGTTGTCATCGTTGTTGTCATTGTTGTCGTCGTCATCGTTGTTGTTGTCATTACCGCTGTTGTTGTCGTCATTGTTGTTGTTGTCATTGTTGTCGTCACCGTTGTTGTTGTCATCGTTGTTGTGGTGCCGTGCCCCCCCCCCGCCCCCCCGCGTGCAGGAGACTTTGGGGTGTCGCGTCTGCTGCAGGCCCCGGCCGACATGGCCTCCACGTTCACGGGCACGCCGCTCTACATGAGCCCCGAGGTGCTGCAGCTGCACGCCTACGGGGCCAAGGCCGACGTCTGGTGAGCGGGAAGGTCCCACCCACTCACACGCCCGCTCACCATCATCACTCACCAACACCACATCACCCACCACCACCACCACACCTCACCTCATCACCCACCACCACCACACCTCATCACCCACCACCACCACCAACACCACCACCACACCTCACCACCCACCACCACCAACACCACCACCACCACCACCGCACCTCATCAACAACACCACCACCACACCTCACCACCCACCACCACCAACACCACCACCACCAGCGCACCTCACCACCACCACCACCACCACCAGCACACCTCACCACCACCGCCACACCTTCATCAACCACCACCACCACCACCACACCTCACCAACCCCCGGTTAGCATGGTTGGCTCCGTACGGCGCGAAGGAAGTTCACTACCGGCACCTCCGAAACCTCACCAGCCACACCAGCAACCACCACACCTCATCATCAACAACCACCACCACCACCACCACCACCACACCCACCACCACCACCACACCTCATCAACAACACCACCACCACACCTCACCCACCACCACCACCACCACACATCACCAACAACCACCACCACCACACCTCACCCACCACCACCACCACCACACATCACCAACCACCACCGCCACCACACCTCACCCACCACCACCACCACCACACATCACCAACAACCACCACCACCACACCTCACCCACCACCACCACCACCACACATCACCAACCACCACCACCACCACACCTCACCCACCACCACCACCACCACACCTCACCCACCACCACCACCACCACACCTCATCAATCCCCGGTTAGCACGAAGGAAGTTCAGCGAGCACTACCGGCACCACCACCACTGCCGCCCAGCTGTGAACTTGACCCCCCCGACCCCTCCCCCCTCCCCCCTCCCCCGCCCCCCCCCCAGGGCCGTGGGCTGCGTGCTGTACGAGATGTGCGCCCTGCGCCCGGCGTTTGCCGCCTCCACGTGGGTGCAGATCCTGCGGCGCATCCTGGAGGAGCCGGCTCCAGCCCTGCCGCACGGCTTCCCGCCCGCTCTCAACGCACTCCTGCAGAGGTGGGGGTGGGTGGGGGGGTGGGGGTGGGGGGTGGGGGGGAAGGTCCTCCCCCTCCCCCCCCCCGTCATCGTCATCATCACCGTTGTCATAATCACCATCATCATCATCAGCACTGTCACCATCATCATCACCATTGTCATCATCACCGTTGTCATAATCACCATCATCATCATCATCACTGTCACCATCATCATCACCATTGTCATAATCACCATTGTCATAATCACCATCATCATCATCACTGTCACCATCATCATCACCATTGTCATCATCACCGTTGTCATAATCACCATCATCATCACTGTCACCATCATCATTACCATTGTCATCATCACCGTTGTCATAATCACCATCACCATCATCATCACTGTCACCATCATCATCACCATTGTCATCATCACCGTTGTCATAATCACCATAATCATCATCATCACTGTCACCATCATCACCATTGTCATAATCACCATTGTCATAATCACCATCATCATCAGCACTGTCACCATCATCATCACCATTGTCATCATCACCGTTGTCATAATCACCATCATCATCATCATCACTGTCACCATCATCATCACCATTGTCATAATCACCATTGTCATAATCACCATCATCATCATCACTGTCACCATCATCATCACCATTGTCATCATCACCGTTGTCATAATCACCATCATCATCACTGTCACCATCATCATCACCATTGTCATCATCACCGTTGTCATAATCACCATCATCATCATCACTGTCACCATCATCATCACCATTGTCATCATCACCGTTGTCATAATCACCATCATCATCACTGTCACCATCATCATCACCATTGTCATAATCACCATTGTCATAATCACCATCATCATCAGCACTGTCACCATCATCATCACCATTGTCATCATCACCGTTGTCATAATCACCATCATCATCATCATCACTGCCACCATCATCATCATCACCATTGTCATAATCACCAACGTCACCATCATCAACTCCCTCTCGTCACCATCATCATCAGCACTGCCACCATCATCATCATCACCGTTGTCATAATCACCATTGCCACCATCATCAACTCCCCATCATCATCATCATCACTGTCACCATCATCATCATCACCGTTGTCATAATCACCATTGCCACCATCATCAACTCCCCATCATCATAATCATCATCACTGTCACCATCATCATCACCGTTGTCATAATCACCATTGCCACCATCATCAACTCCCTCTCGTCATCATCATCACTGCCACCATCATCATCATCACCGTTGTCATAATCACCATTGCCACCATCATCAACTCCCCATCATCATCATCATCACTGTCACCATCATCATCATCACCGTTGTCATAATCACCATTGCCACCATCATCAACTCCCTCTCGTCATCATCATCACTGCCACCATCATTATCATCACCGTTGTCATAATCACCATTGCCACCATCATCAACTCCCCATCATCATCATCATCACTGTCACCATCATCATCATCACCGTTGTCATAATCACCACTGCCACCACCATCATCATCAGCAGCATTGCCACCACCATCAGCTCCCCATCACTAACGTCAACATCGTCACCGAGAGGTCCTTCCTGCTACAGCCCCCAAGAAACCCCCCCCCCCCCCCGACGAACAGCACTTGCCGCAACGGCCCGCGGAGGCTACACGGGGGACCTTTGTCTGCGTGCGCGTTGCGTGCAGGATGCTCAGCAAGGAGACGTCCGTTCGCCCTTCGGCAGAGGAGCTGCTGCACGAGCCGTTCATCCAGCAGCGGATACAGGTGGCTACACCCTGCCCCGCCCCCCTCGCCCCCCCACAGATTAACCCCCCCCCCGCCCCCCCTGCCTCCCCCCACCCCCTCGACCCCTCCTCCCCCCTCTCCCCCTCTGACCTCTCGACCCCTTGACCCCTCCTCCCCCCCTGCCCCCTCCTCCCCCCTCTCCCCTCTCCCCCTCTGACCCCTCTGACCCCTCTGACCCCTCTGACCCCTCGCCCCCTTGACCCCTCGCCCCCTTGACCCCTCCTCCCCCCTCTCCCCCTCTGCCCCCTCCTCCCCCCTCTCCCCCTCTGCCCCCTCCTCCCCCCTCTCCCTCTGACCCCTCTGACCCCTCGACCCCTCCCGCTCCTCCTGACCGCTTGTGCCTGGTTTCAGTCCCCCTCTCTGCCCCCCCACTCCACCCCCCCCTGAACCCCCCTGACCCCCCCTGACCCCCCCCCTGACCCCCCCCTGACCCCCCCCTGACCCCCACCTCTGCCACAGAGTTCCCTCTCCCGGCTGGAGGAGCAACTGGGAGCTGAGAGGAGACGGAGCGGAGTGGAGCAGCATCAGCAGCAGCAGCAGGAGGAGGAGACGTCCCAAGTGCCGTGAGTTGGTGTGGGCCCTGTGAGCACTCACCACTCACACTCACTTACACTCACACTCACTCACACACTCACTCACACACCCACACACTCACTCACACTCACTCACACACTCACTCACACACACTCACTCACACACTCACACACTCACCCACACACTCACCCACACTCACACTCACTCACACACTCACACACACACTCACACACACTCACACACTCACACACTCACCCACACACTCACCCACACTTACTCACTCACACACTCACTCACACACTCACACACACTCACACACTCACACTCACACACACACACTCACACACTCACCCACACACTCACTCACACTCACACGCACTCACACACTCACACTCACCCACACACACTCACACACTCACCCACACACTCACTCACACACTCACACACTCACACACACTCACACTCACCCACACTCACTCACTCACACACTCACTCACACATTCACACACACTCACACACTCACACACACTCACACACTCACACACCCACACTCACCCACACTCACCCACTCACTCACCCACACACTCACCCACTCACCCATACACTCACACACTCACACACACACACCCACACTCACTCACTCACACTCATCCACACTTACTCACACTCACACACCCACACTCACCCACACACTTACCCACCCACACTCACTCACACACTCACCCACACTCACACTAACTCACACTCACTCACACACACTCACTCACACTCACTCACACACTCACTCACACTCACTCACTCACTCACACACTCACTCACACTCACTCACACCCACTCACACTCACTCACACTCACTCACACTCACTCACACACTCACACACACACACTCATACACTCACACACACTCAAACACTCACACACTCACACTCACCCACACTCACCCACTCACTCACCCACACACTCACCCACTCACCCATACACTCACACACTCACCCACACACTCACCCACACTCACACACACCCACCCACACTCACACTCACTCACACACTCACACTCACTCACACACACACTCACCCACACACACACTCAACCACACAGCCACACTCACCCACACACACAGCCACACACTCACACTCACCCACACACACACTCAACCACACAGCCACACTCACCCACACTCACTCACACACACTCACTCACACTCACTCACACACTCACTCACTCACACTCACTCACACTCACTCACTCACTCACACTCACTCACTCACACTCACTCAGCCACCCACTCCCCACACAGCTACAAACTCGCCCACACAACCACACACTCACCCACACAGCCACACACTCACCCACACAATCACACACCCACACAACCACACACTCACCCACACACTCACCCACACACTCACCCACACACTCACCCACTCACTCACCCACACAACCACACACTCACCCACTCACTCACCCACACAACCACACACTTACCCACACAGCCATACACTCACAACCACACACCCACACAACCACACACTCACCCACCCACACTCACCCACACTCACCCACACAAAGACCCCCACTGTAGCCATAGCAGACTGTAGGGGCAAATGCTGTTAGCAAGCACCTATGAAGGCCGGCACGACACATGAGGGGGTAGATGGCCAACACCACGCCCGGCCGCCTTTGTCTCCCCAGTGGCGATGTTTACTACACACCGCACCAGGTACTCATTTGAGGCCGAGTCGACCTAGGGGAGGCCCAGGACCGGTTCAGATAATCGTAACTGGGTGTTGGCCGTGAGCGGGAATCGAACTCTGTTCGCCGCCGGGTTCATAGCTCAGCGCGCTAACCGCTGCACCACCGCTCCCCACTACCGCTCTACACAGAGACACACAGACACGCACCCACACAAGCACACACACCTGCCCCCCCCCCCTGGGAGAATGGTAAACAAACACGTGGACAAACCGCACTGCCGCGTGATTGCTTCCCCCACCGTTCCGTTCCCCCTCACTGTGCACGTGAGGGTCTCAGCGCTGGGAGCGGAGAGGAGGGGGAGATTGGGGGGGGGAGATTTGGGGGGGGTGAGGGGGATTAGAGGGCAACCCGATTGATTGCCCACCTCGGTTCATTTCAACCCTCCCGCCCTCCCTCCCTCCTTGTCGACTGCCCAAATGCCATCAGACACGGCGGCGGCATGCCTCGGCTGGCGTGTGACCATGGCACCTGTCGGCTTAGCTGGCCGTGATTGTGTGTGTGTGCGCACGTGTGTACACATGCCTGTGTGTGTGTGCGCACGTGTGTGTGTGTACACAAGCGTGTGTGCGTGTGTGTGTACACATGCCTGTGTGTGTGTGTGTACACATGGCTGTGTGTGTGTGTGTGTACACATGGCTGTGTGTGTGTGTGTACACATGGCTGTGTGTGTGTGTGTGTACACATGCCTGTGTGTGTGTGTGTACACATGGCTGTGTGTGTGTGTGCGCGTGTGTGTGTGTACACATGCCTGTGTGCGTGTGTGCGTGTCTACACATGCCTGTGTGCCTGTGCGCGTGTGCGTGTGTGTGTGTACACATGTCTGTGTGCGCGTGTGTGTACACATGCCCGTGCGCGTGTGTGTGTGTACACATGCCTGTGTGTGTGTGTGTGTGTACACATGCCCGTGTGCGTGTGTGCGTGTGTGTGTGTGTGTACACATGTCTGTGTGCGCGTGTGTGTGTGTACACATGCCTGTGTGCGTGTGTGTGTGTACACATGCCCGTGTGCGTGTGTGCGTGTGTGTGTGTGTGTACACATGTCTGTGTGCGCGTGTGTGTGTGTACACATGCCCGTGTGCGTGTGTGCGCGTGTGTGTGTGTACACATGCCTGTGTGCCTGTGTACGTGTGTGTGTACACATGCCTGTGTGCGTGTGTGTGGGGAACGGTGGTGCAGCGGTTAGCGCCACGCTGCGAACCCGGCGACCCGAGTTCGATTCCCGCTCACGGCCACCGACACCGGTGACCATTATCCGAACCGATCCTGGGCCTCCCCTAGGTCAGCTCAGCCTCAAATGAGTATCTGGTGCGGTGTGTAAACATTGCCACTAGGGAGACAAAGGCGGCCGGGCGTGGTGCTGGCCACCCACCCCCTCGTGTGCCGTGCCGGCCTTCATAGGTGCTCGCTAACAACACTTGCCCCTACAGTCTGTTAAGGCTACACGGGGGGACTTTTTTTGTGCGTGTGTGTGTGCAAGTGAGTGTGTGCGAGTATGTGAGTGTGTGAGTGTGCGTGTGAGTGTGTGCGTGTGTGTGTGCAAGTGAGTGTGTGCGAGTCTGTGAGTGTGAGTGTGCGTGTGAGTGTGCGTGAGTATGTAAGTGTGTGTGTGCGTGTGTGTGTGAGTCTGTGAGTGTGTGCGTGCGTGTGTGTGCGTGTGTGTGTGAGTCTGTGAGTGTGTGAGTGTGTGTGTGCGTGTGTGTGTGAGTCTGTGAGTGTGTGCGTGCGTGTGTGTGCGTGTGTGTGTGAGTCTGTGAGTGTGTGAGTGTGTGTGTGCGTGTGTGTGTGAGTCTGTGAGTGTGTGCGTGCGCGTGTGAGTGAGTGTGAGTATGTGAGTGTGTGCGTGTGAGTGTGTGCGTGCGTGTGTGAGTGAGTGTGTGTGAGTCTGTGAGTGTGTGAGTGTGTGAGTGTGTGTGAGTCTGTGAGTGACTTTACCGAAAGAACCAAGAAGATGAATCCCTGCAGTCACGAAAGCTTCAAATCGAAATTTAATTACCACTAAACCACGTAAAACAATATCCAGTTAAGCTCGTGCCGGAGGAATCTGCTAACGCTACACGGGGGGGGATCTTCGTCTCTGTGCGTGCGCGTTGCAGGCAGCGCAAGGTCCACCTGGAGACGCTGCGAGCGTGCGCACAGGTGCGCGCCATGACCCCGCGCGAGAGGATGCGGATCCGCAAGCTCCAGACAGCCGATCTCCACGCAAGAAAGCTGCAGTGAGGGACACAGACCAAGATTATCCACCACCCCCCCCCCCCCACGTGTCTCCCCGGTGCTTGGTGTTCACACAGCGCCGCTGGGTGCTCATTTCAGGCTGAGTCGACCTAGGCGACGCCCATGACCGGTTTCAGATGCTCGTTATTTATTTATTCCGTGAGCGGGAATCGAACTCGGGACGCCGGGTTTCGTAACGGCAGCGCGCTGACGGACAAAGACAAAGATCCCCCGTGTAGCCTTAGCAGACTAGCGGGGCAAGTGCCGTTAGCGAGTAGCAGCTGTGAAGGCCGGCACGGCACACGAGGGAGTGGGCAGCCAGCACCACGCCCGGCCGCCTTTGTCTCCCCAGTAGCGATGTTTACTACACACCGCACCAGGTACGCGATGTTGACCTTGAGCAGGAATCGAATTCGGGTCATCAGGTTCATGGCCCAGTGCGCTAACCGCTACACCACCGCTCCCCACAACAGACACACACCAGAGGTCGCAAACGGGTTTTGATTCCTTACCCGTACCCGGCCGCACCAGGGTCGCAAACGGGTACCCGTACCCGTACCCGGCCGTACCCTACCCGTACCGGGTACGGGTAGGGTACAGGTATCGGGTTCCTGATTGCGACCTCTGGGATGAAGCCATGTTGCAGGCGCGGGTGGGTTGATTCTAGGAACTTGAATTGTGAGAAGCGACAAGACGTTGGGAAATGAGTGACAAACGGTGACTCACCAGTGACTCACGGCCTACCCGTACCCGGCCGCACCAGGGTCGCAAACGGGTACCCGTACCCGTACCCGGCCGGGTACGGGTAGCTGGGTATCGGGTAGGGTACGGGTATCGGGTACCCGATTGCGACCTCTGACACACACACACGCACACAAAGACAAAGGTCTCCCGTATAGCCTCTAACAGGAGTACTCTTCGCAAGTCCAGTACGTGGGCAACTCAAGTCAAAGTGGATCATTTCCCGCACCTTCGATTAGCACGGTTCGCTACGCGTGGTGCGAAAGGAATTCAACGTAGGCACATAAGATTGACAAGATATACAAACGCAGACATTACTTCAACCGTGATGATGGGTACAAACTGAGTAATTATTGGAAAGATGTTATTAACCATGTAAAAAAGATTTAAAGATTTATGTGACAGGTACTTTTCTACTTTACCGAGTGTTGACATCCCCAGCGTTTAACACCTACTGCCTTTTTGTATTTGGATTCTCAACCAACATCGGTTTAGGTCGAGGGACAGCGATTGTTTCTCTTGCACATGACGACGTTGACCAATTTCTCTTGTAGCACCGCCCACCACCCCCACGTTCAAATAAGCCCCTCCCCCCCCCCCCCTTAACTTGTATTTAAGGGCTGGTCTTTTGGAATTTTGCCTCACTTGATGCAGTCATTTTTGCTATGACCAGAGGTCGCAAACGGGTTTTGATTCCTTACCCGGCCGCACCAGGGTCGCAAACGGCTACCCGTACCCGGCTGAGTACGGGTAGCCGGGTATCGGGTAGGGTACGGGTATCGGGTACCCGGTTGCGACCTCTGGCTGTGACGGTCCCACCTGATGACGGAGACTTGTGTTGCCTCCGAAACGTCGTGATTTTTATTATTTTATTTCTATTATTACTTCTATTAATTTTATTTTTCACCTACGGAACTTTACTGAAAAAGCCTGAGAGTAGGCAAATAAAGACTCAAGGACTTACACAGAAACCCACAGACTCATCACGCAGAGACCCGTGGACTCGCACGCCGCGTCAGATGCTCTTCTGCGGCCGTCTGGAATGTTCTTCTGTCCCATATTGGAAAGCCGCTGGAAGCTGTGCGCTGTTATCTGAACCGGTCCTGGGCCTCTCCTAGGCCGACTCAGCCTCAAATGAGTGCCTGGTGCGGTGTGTAGTAAACATCGCCACTGGGGAGACAAAGGCGGCCGGGCGTGGTGCTGGCCACCCGCCCCCTCGTGTGCCGCAGTGCGGCCTTCATAGGTGGTGCTGCTCACGAAATCAACTTGCCCCCGACAGTCTGCTAAGGCTACACGGGGGACCTTTGTCTCTGTGTGTGTGTGTGTCTCTGTGTGTGTGTGTGTGTCTCTGTGTGTGTGTCTCTGTGTGTGTGTCTGTGTGTGTGTGTATCTGTGTGTGTGTGTATCTCTGTGTGTCTCTGTGTGTGTGTCCAGGGAGGTGGCCGAGGACCACCGACTCAATAACCTGCGGCAGCGAAACATCAACCGCTTGCGCAACACGGCCAACCACCTGACAGCGCTCATGGTGGGGGAACAATCACACAAACAAAGACAAAGATCCCCCGCATAGCCTTGACAGACTGTAGGGGCAAGTGCTGTTAGCGAGCACCTATGAATGCCAGAACGGTACACGAGGGGGTGGGCGGCCAGCACTACGCCCGGCCGCCTTTGTCTCCCTAGTGGCGATGTTTACACACCGCACCAGGTACTCATTTCAGGCTGAGTCGACCTAGGGGAGGCCCAGGACCGGTTCAGATAATCGTCACTGGCGGTGTTGGCCATGAGCGGGAATCGAACGTGGGTCGCCAAGTTCATAGCGCAGCGCGCTAACCGCTACACCACCGCTCCCCCCACAGGCACTCACACTCACACACACACATGCACACACACAGGCACACACACGTACACACACTCACACACACGCACACACACGCACACACAGGCACACACAAGTATCCACACAGACACGTGGACTCAAAATCCAGGTGACGCCACCTCGCCCGTCTCTCTCCCTCTCCAGAACATCGACGAAGCCGCGACGGCAGCGGAGGAGGAGGAGGAGTTGGAATCGCTCCGGCGCTCAGACAGGAGGAGCGCCGAGACGGAGGGTCACGTGGGCCCTGGGACGGAGGGTCACGTGGGCCCCAAGATGGAGGAGCACGTGGGCCCTGGGATGGAGGGTCACGTGGGCCCCGGGGCCGGCAGGAACTTGGGCCTGGCCCTGCGTGACGGACAGGGCTACGGTGAGAGGCTGGCGGTGGGGACATCTCTACCCCCCCCATCTCTACCACCCCCCCCCATCTCTACCACCCCCCATCTCTACCCCCCCCCCCATCTCTACCACCCCCCCCCCATCTCTACCACCCCCCATCTCTACCACCCCCCCCTTCTCTGCCACCCCCCCCCATCACCACCCCCCATCACCACCCCCCCCCCCCATCTCTACCACCCCCCCCTTCTCTGCCACCCCCCCCCATAACCACCCCCCATCACCACCCCCCCCATCTCTACCACCCCCCCCCCCCATTTCTACCACCCCCCCCATCTCTACCCCCCCTCATCTCCCATCTCTGCCCCCCCCGTGCCAGGGGTGAAGGTGACACCCGAAGTGGCTCTAAATGGGGGGCCACAATAATCGGCTGAAACATATCACGGCCCGAATTGCTATTCCCGGAGCGATGATTGCGCTGAGCGGGTGAATTCATCTCTGCGCTGTCCCTGTATCGTCTGCACCTCTGACACCGATGGGACTGCAATCCAGATCCTCCAAGGATCCGTGAACTCCTCACACAATGCATCCTGGCTCTAACCAGGCTGCATTGTGTGAGGAGTTCACAGATCCTTCAAGGATCCATGAACTCCTCACACAATGCAGCCTGGTTAGAGCCAGCATGGGTCACGTGGGCAGGCCGGCGGGAATGTTTCGGACCGGCGGAGATGTTCCATGAGATGGGGGTCCACGTCTCACACGCTGAGAGAAGGGACGCTCTCACACACTCTCTCTAGAGAAACACTCTCTAGAGAAACACTCTCTCACACTCTCTAGAGAAACATTCTCACACACTCTCTCACACTCTCTCTCACACTCTCTAGAGAAACACTCTCACACTCTCTAGAGAAACACTCTCTCACACACTCTCACACACTCTCACACTCTCTAGAGAAACACTCTCTCTAGAGAAACACTCTCTCTAGAGAAACACTGTCTAGAGAAACACTCTCACACTCTCTAGATAAACACTCTCTCACACTCTCTAGAGAAACACTCTCTCACACACTCTCACACACTCTCACACTCTCACACTCTCTAGAGAAACACTCTCTCTAGAGAAACACTGTCTAGAGAAACACTCTCACACACTCTCTAGAGAAACACTCTCTCACACTCTCTAGAGAAACACTCTCACACTCTCTCACACTCTCACGCTCACACTCTCTCACACTCTTTAGAGAAACACTCTCTCACACTCTCTAGAGAAACACTCTCTCACACACTCTCACACACTCTCACACTCTCACACTCTCTAGAGAAACACTCTCTCTAGAGAAACACTGTCTAGAGAAACACTCTCACACACTCTCACACTCTCTAGAGAAACACTCTCACACACTCTCACTCTTTCACACTCTCTAGAGAAACACTCTCTCACAACCTCACACTCTCTCACTCTCTCACACTCTCTCACACTCTCTACAGCCACACTCGCTCACACTCTCGAGAGCAACACTCTCTCACACTCTCACTCTCCCACTCTCTAGAGAAACACTCTCTCACAATCTCACACTCTCTCACACTCTCTAGAGAAACACTCTCTCACAACCTCACATTCTCTCACTCTCTCACACTCTCTAGAGAAACACTCTCTCACAACCTCACACTCTCTCACTCTCTCACACTCTCTCACACTCTGTACAGCCACACTCGCTCACACTCTCGAGAGCAACACTCTCTCACACTCTCACTCTCACACTCTCTAGAGAAACACTCTCTCACAATCTCACACTCTCTCACACTCTCTAGAGAAACACTCTCTCACACACTCTCACACACTCTCACACTCTCACACTCTCTAGAGAAACACTCTCTCTAGAGAAACACTGTCTAGAGAAACACTCTCACACACTCTCTAGAGAAACACTCTCTCACACTCTCTAGAGAAACACTCTCACACTCTCTCACACTCTCACGCTCACACTCTCTCACACTCTTTAGAGAAACACTCTCTCACACTCTCTAGAGAAACACTCTCTCACACACTCTCACACACTCTCACACTCTCACACTCTCTAGAGAAACACTCTCTCTAGAGAAACACTGTCTAGAGAAACACTCTCACACACTCTCACACTCTCTAGAGAAACACTCTCACACACTCTCACTCTTTCACACTCTCTAGAGAAACACTCTCTCACAACCTCACACTCTCTCACTCTCTCACACTCTCTCACACTCTCTACAGCCACACTCGCTCACACTCTCGAGAGCAACACTCTCTCACACTCTCACTCTCCCACTCTCTAGAGAAACACTCTCTCACAATCTCACACTCTCTCACACTCTCTAGAGAAACACTCTCTCACAACCTCACATTCTCTCACTCTCTCACACTCTCTAGAGAAACACTCTCTCACAACCTCACACTCTCTCACTCTCTCACACTCTCTCACACTCTGTACAGCCACACTCGCTCACACTCTCGAGAGCAACACTCTCTCACACTCTCACTCTCACACTCTCTAGAGAAACACTCTCTCACAATCTCACACTCTCTCACACTCTCTCACACTCTCTAGAGAAACACTCACTCACAACCTCACATTCTCTCACTCTCTCACACTCTCTAGAGAAACACTCTCTTACAACCTCACACTCTCTCACTCTCTCACACTCTCTCACACTCTCTACAGCCACACTCGCTCACACTCTCGAGAGCAACACTCTCTCACACTCTCTAGAGAAACACTCTCTCACACTCTCTCACACTCTCTACAGCCACACTCGCTCACACTCTCGAGAGCAACACTCTCTCACACTCTCTCACACTCTCTAGAGAAACACTCTCTCACACTCTCACAGAACTCTCCGGCCATGCCCCCCCCCCCCCCGTGTTCTCAGATTACAACAATTTCCATGCAAATCCGCCTCCCGTCGCGCACGCGCCACGACCCCTGGTGGGCAAACACCCCCCCCCCCACATCAACACAGCCGACTTAGCCCCCCCCCCCGCCCTACTCACCCCCCCCCCACCTCACATCGCCGTGTCTCCCTGTCTCACCGTGTCCCATCATGTCTCCCCTGTCTGCCTCTGTGTCCCCGTGTCTCTCTGTGTCTGTGTGTGTCCCCGTGTCTCCCTGTGTCTGTGTGTGTCCCCGTGTCTCCCTGTGTCTGTGTGTGTCCCCGTGTCTCCCTGTGTCTGTGTGTGTGTCCCCGTGTCTCCCTGTGTCTGTGTGTGTGTCCCCGTGTCTCCCTGTGTCTGTGTGTGTGTCCCCGTGTCTCCCTGTGTCTGTGTGTGTGTCCCCGTGTCTCCCTGTCTCTGTGTGCCCGTGTCTCCCTGTGTCTCTTTGTGTCTCTCTCCCATGTCTCCCTGTGTCTGTGTGTGTCCCCGTGTCTCCCTGTGTCTGTGTGTGTGTCTCCGTGTCTCCCTGTGTCTCTGTCTGTGTGTGTCCCTCATGTCTCACCCACCCCCGTGTCTCACCCATCCGCGTGTCTCTCTGTCTCTCTGCATCTCCGTGTTTGACTGTCAACCCCCGTGTCTGGCCACGTCCCCCTGCCTCTCCAGGTCTTCGGATGTCGCCCTGTCTCCCCGCGTCCACCCTGTCTCCCCACGTCCACCCTGTCTCCCCACGTCCACCCTGTCCCTGTCTCTCTGTGTCACCGCGTCCCCATGTGTCTCTCTCTGTCTCACCGTGTCCCCACGTGTCTCACCGTGTCTCACCACGTGTCTCCCCACGTGTCCCGCCCATCGTCGTGTCTCTGCAGAGATCCCGGATGATCCGGCCCTGGCTGAGATTTTGTACGAGGACGACTTCGAGGTGGACAGCGACGACACCAACAGCACGGACGACGACGACGACGACGATGAGTCCACCACAAACGTACGCTGACCCAGCGACACACACAGAGACACACACACAGTGACACACACACACACAGTGGCACACTCACAGTGACACACACACACACAGTGACACACACACAGTGACACTCACAGTGACACACAAAGATAAAGACAAAGATCCCCCGGATAGCCTTAACAGACTGTAGGGGCAAGTGCCGTTAGCGAGCACCTATGAAGGCCAGAACGGTACACGAGGGGGTGGGTGGCCAGCACCACGCCCGACCGCCTTTGTCTCCCCAGTGGCGATGTTTACACACCGCACCAGGTACTCATTTAAGGCTGAGTCGACTCAGGGGAGGCCCGGGACCGGTTCAGATAATTGTCACTGATGTTGGCAGTGCGCGGGAATCGAACCCGTGTCGCCGGGTTCATAGCGCAGCGCGTTAACCGCTACACTATCGCTCCCCACACACTCACAGTGACACACACAGTGACACACACAGTGACACACACAGTGACACACACACACCAGCGTACCAACTGCCCTATGGGTGTCAATGCACGTGTCACTGTGTGTGGTGCCCACGATCCATCCTGGGTTTGACCAGCAGGCTGGACTGTGTGAGGAGCTCACAAATCCTTGAAAGATCTGGGCATATTCCCATCGGTGAGCTCCTCCGGCAGGCAAGGCTGCGTTGGCTGGGTCATGTAGCCCGCATACCCAGCCACCGCATGCCCAAGCAGCTTCTGTTTTGCCGGATCGAGGGGGCTAAACGGGCACGACGTGGGCTAGAGAAGAGATGGAGTGACGTGGTACAGGAGGACGTGGAGCTGAGTGGACTTGCCGATGACTGGTACCAGCGGTGTCAAGATTGGCCTCTGTGGAGGAGGCTCGTGAAGGACGCTGCTGGGCAGTTGGAGGCAGTCGCCCTCCAGCTACAACGGAGGGCAGAGGAGCGATGCTCACAACAACGAGCGGAGCTCAGGGCAGCTAAAATGCAGCAAGTTGGCACAGTAGGGGGGGTACAGCTGGTGGTTCATCTACCGGTCATCTCAGTCAGCCAACCCATGGCACCTGCTGGGTCTGTCTCGTGACCTCCTGCACCTAGCCTGGCACAGTAGGGGGGTACAGCTGGTGGTGCATCTACCGGTCATCTCAGTCAACCAATCCATGGCACCTGCTGGGTCTGTCCCATGACCTTCTGCACCTAGCCTGGCACAGTAGGGGGGTACAGCTGGTGGTGCATCTACCGGTCATCTCAGTCAGCCAACCCATGGCACCTGCTGGGTCTGTCCCGTGACCTCCTGCACCTAGCCTGGCACAGTAGGGGGGTACAGCTGGTGGTGCATCTACCGGTCATCTCAGTCAGCCAACCCATGGCACCTGCTGGGTCTGTCCTGTGACCTATCAGCGAGCCTTCGACACTTCACGTGACCTCAAAGTGCACCTGGCCTGGCACAAGCGCCGTGGTTTGATTCCCGCTCATGGCCACCAGCACCAGTGACAATTACCTGAGCCGGTCCTGGGCGTCCCCTAGGTCGACTCAGCCTCAAATGAGTAACTGGTGCGGTGTGTAAACATCGCCGCTGGGGAGACAAAGGCGGCCGGGCTGGCCACCCACCCCCTCGTGTACCATGCCGGCCTTCATAGGTGCTGCTCGCCAACAGCACTTGCCCCAACAGCCTGTTAAGGCTACGCGGGGGATCTTTGTCTTTGTCTCGTGTCACCGCGCATTTCAACGCGCACGTCACCGCACACGTCATCGTGCGTGTCACCGCGTGTCTGTCACCGTGTGTGTGTCACCGTGTGTGTGTTACTGATCGTGTCACCGTGTGTGTGTCACCGCGTGTGTGTCACCGTGTGTGCGTCACCGTGTCACAGGACAGCGACGTGAGGGATCTGCTCCGCTGCTTCCACGCCGTGGTGGACGCGGCGGGCGACGACGGCTCCCAGCGCTAGCAGCAGCGCTAGCAGCGGTCCCATCGCCAGCAGCGCTATCAGCAGCGCCAGCAGCGCTAGCAGCAGCGCCAGCAGCGCTATCAGCAGCGCTATCAGCAGCGCCAGCAGCGCTATCAGCAGCGCCAGCAGCGCCAGCAGCGCCAGCAGCGCCAGCAGCGCTAGCAGCGCTAGCAGCAGCGCTAGCAGCAGCGCTAGCAGCGCTATCAGCAGCGCTATCAGCAGCGCTAGCAGCGCTATCAGCCGCGCTAGCAGCGCTAGCAGCAGCGCTAGCAGCAGCGCTGGCAGCGCTAGCAGCAGCGCTGGCAGCGCTAGCAGCGCTATCAGCAGCGCTATCAGCAGCGCTAGCAGCGCTATCAGCGCTAGCAGCAGCGCTAGCAGCGCTAGCAGCAGCGCTAGCAGCAGCGCTGGCAGCGCTAGCAGCGCTGGCAGCTGCCCCGTGGGCATCGGGGGTCTCTCCCGACGTCGCAACGCGAGCCTGGACACACCGCCACCACAGTCACCGTCACCACAGTCACCGTCACCGCCGCCGTCAGCCACCACTGCCGTCGTCACTGCCGCCACCATCACCACCAGTCACCACTGCTGTCACTACCGTCACCACCGCCGTCACCACCACCGTCACCACCACCGTCACCACCACCACCGTCACCACCACCACCATCACCACCGTCACCACCACCGTCACCACCACCACCACCGTCACCACCACCACCGTCACCACCACCACCGTCACCACCGCCACCGTCACCACCACCACCGTCACCACCGCCACTGTCACCACCACCACCGTCACCACCGCCACCGTCACCACCACCACCGTCACCACCACCACCGTCACCACCACCGTCACCACCACCACCGTCACCACCACCACCGTCACCACCGTCACCACCACCATCACCACCACCGTCACCACCACCACCGCCACCGTCACCACCACCACCGTCACCACCGCCACCGTCACCACCACCACCATCACCACCGCCACCGTCACCACCACCACCGTCGCCACCGTCACCACCGCCACCGTCACCACCGTCACCACCACCACCGTCACCACCGCCACCGTCACCACCACCACCATCACCACCGTCATCACCACCACCACCACCACCACCGTCACCACCGTCACCACCGCCACCATCACCACCGTCACCACCACCACCACCGTCACCACCACCACCGTCACCACCGCCACCATCACCACCGTCACCACCACCACCGTCACCACCACCACCGTCACCACCGCCACCATCACCACCGTCACCACCACCACCGTCGCCACCGTCACCGTCGCCACCGTCACCACCGCCACCGTCACCACCGTCACCACCACCACCGTCACCACCGCCACCGTCACCACCATCACCACCGTCATCACCACCACCACCACCACCACCGTCACCACCACCACCGTCACCACCGCCACCATCACCACCGTCACCACCACCACCACCGTCACCACCACCACCACCACCGTCACCACCGCCACCATCACCACCGTCACCACCACCACCGTCACCATCACCACCGTCACCACCACCACCGTCACCATCACCACCGTCACCACCGTCACCACCGCCACCGCCGTGGCAGGAGTCGTCCTCTCCCACCGAGCGCGGTGGAGAGGAGTGGCCGTGGTCGACTGGCTCAAGGGCAGCTGAAGAACAAAGCGTGGAAATTGAACCGATCGCCGTCAAGCGCCACCAGCAGCAGCACCAGCATCATCAGCATCATCATCAGCATCATCAGCATCATCAGCAGCAGCACCAGCAGCAGCAGCAGCACCATCAGGAGCAGCAGCAGCATCATCAGCAGCATCATCATCAGCAGCAGCAGCAGCACCAGCAGCACCAGCAGGAGCAGCAGGAGCAGCAGCAGCACCAGCAGCAGAAGTAGCAGCAGTAGCAGCAGTAGTAGCAGCAGCAGCAGCAACAACAACATCAGCACCAGCTGCAGCAGCATCAGCAGCAGCAGCAGTAGTAGCAGCAGCAGCAACAGCAGCATCAGCACAAGCAGCATCAGCACCAGCAGGAGCAGCACAATCAGCATCAGCACCAGCAGGAGCAGCAGCAGCAGCGGCGGCAGCAGCAGCAGCTGCTGCAGCAGCAGCAGCAGGCAGCAGCAGCAGCACCAGCAGGAGCAGCAGCAGCATCAGCAGCAGCAGCAGTAGTAGCAGCAGCAGCAACAGCAGCATCAGCACAAGCAGCATCAGCACCAGCAAGAGCAGCAGCAGCAGCACCAGCAGGAGCAGCAGCAGCAGCAGCGGCGGCAGCAGCAGCAGCAGCGGCGGCAGCAGCAGTAGTAGCAGCAGCACCAGCAGCACCACCAGCAGCACCACCACCACCAGCAGCAGGAGGAGCAGCAGCAGCAGGAGCAGCACCACCAGCAGCAGCAGCACCAGCAGCACCACCAGCAGCAGCAGCTACAGCAGCACCACCAGCAGCAGGAGCAGCAGCAGCACCACCAGCAGCAGCAGCTACAGCAGCACCACCAGCAGCAGGAGCAGCAGCAGCAGCACCACTACCAGCACCAGCAGCAGCAGCAACTAGCACAGCGAATTTTGGCCGCAATGCGGCCGGCGCTGCCGCCCAAGGAACTGGGCCTCTCATCCCACCGGCGTGCAGGGGAGCTGATGATGATGATGATGCTGCTGATGATGATGCTGCTGATGCTGCTGATGATGCTGCTGCTGATGCTGCTGATGATGATGCTGCTGCTGCTGCTGATGATGATGCTGCTGCTGATGGTGCTGATGATGCTGCTGCTGATGCTGCTGATGATGATGCTGCTGCTGCTGCTGATGCTGCTGCTGATGATGCTGATGATGATGCTGATGATGATGCTGATGATGATGATCATCGCTGAGCTCCGCGGTCATCATCGTTCGTGATGGGCAGCCGAAGATATTTTACAAAATATATATATGTTCATTCATGGGTCTCTGTGTGAGTCTGTGGGTCTCTGTGTGAGTGAGTCTATGGGTTTCTGTGTGAGTCTGTGGGTCTCTGTGTGAGTCTATGGGTTTCTGTGTGAGTCTATGGGTCTCTGTGTTAGTCTGTGTCTCTGGGTGAGACTGTGGGTCTCTGTGTGAGTCTGTGGGTCTCTGTGTGAGTCTGTGGGTCTCTGTGTGAGTCTATGGGTCTCTGTGTGAGTCTGTGGGTCTCTGTGTGAGTCTGTGGGTCTCTGTGTGAGTTTATGGGTCTCTGTGTGAGTCTGTGGGTCTCTGTGTGAGTCTATGGGTCTCGGTGTGAGTTTGTGGGTCTCTGTGTGAGTCTATGGACTCTGTGTGAGTCTGTGGGTCTCTGAGTCTGTGGGTCTCTGTGTGAGTCTGTGGGTCTCTGTGTGAGGCTGTGGGGCTCTGTGTGAGTTTGTGGGTCTCTGTGTGAGTCTATCGGTCTCTGTGTGAGTCTATGGGTCTCTGTGTAAGTCTATGGGTCTCTGTGTGAGTCTATGGGTCTGTGTGAGTTTGTGGGTCTCTGTGTGAGTCTATGGGTCTCTGTGTGAGTCTATGGGTCTCTGTGTGAGGCTATGGGTCTCTGTGTGAGTCTATGGACTCTGTGTGAGTCTGTGGGTCTCTGAGTCTGTGGGTCTCTGTGTGAGTCTGTGGGTCTCTGTGTGAGGCTGTGGGGCTCTGTGTGAGTTTGTGGGTCTCTGTGTGAGTCTGTGGGTCTCTGTGTGAGTCTATCGGTCTCTGTGTGAGTCTATGGGTCTCTGTGTAAGTCTATGGGTCTCTGTGTGAGTCTATGGGTCTGTGTGAGTTTGTGGGTCTCTGTGTGAGTCTATGGGTCTCTGTGTGAGTCTATGGGTCTCTGTGTGAGGCTATGGGTCTCTGTGTGTGAGTCTATGGGTCTCTGTGTGAGTCTATAGGTCTATGTGTGTGTCTATAGGTCTCTGTGTGAATCTGTGGGTCTCTGTGTGTGTGCCTACGGGTCTCTATGTTACACATTTGACGTCACAGCTCACTTGCCGTGCAAAAAATAAATGCATTATTGAGCTCCCCCCCTCCCCCAAATTTGTTTTATGATATTTTTATAATTTCTGCTTGGTGTACAGTCTGGAAAGTACCCACATGGCAAATTTCAAGCTTGTTGCATGTCGGGAAGTACGCTAAACATTTCGAACAGACACACATAATCACAAATTTGCCTTTTACATAGATATGGAGATAGATTTGTTTTCTCTTTTAAGGCCACGCGGCAGAGGGCGGAACCAGGTACCCGATACCCGTACCCTACCCGATACCCTGCTACCCGTACCCGGCCGGGTACGGGTACGGGTACCCATTTGCGCCCCTGGTGCGGCCGGGTACGAGTACGGGTAGGCCGTGAGTCACTAATGAGTAACCGTTTGTCACTCATTTCCCAACGTCTTGTTTCTTTTCACAATTCAAGTTCCTAGAATCAACCCACCCGCGCCTGCAACATGGCTTCATCCCAGAGGTCGCAATCAGGTACCTGATACCCGTACCCTACCCGTACCCAGCCGGGTAGGGTACGGGTAGGGTACGGGTACGGCCGGGTACGGGTACCCGTTTGCGACCCTGGTGCGGCCGGGTACGGGTAAGGAATCAAAACCCGTTTGCGACCTCTGCCACGCGGTGTCGGCCATTATCGACTCCGTGTTCCGTCGTCGTCGTTCTGGGTGATTTTTCGTCTTTTTTTTCTTCAACGGCAGCAACGCCGCCACTTGTCCGCCAGGTGGCGATGCAGGATCGCGATCTTCATGAGCGGAGCGATGCCGATACGAATGATCAGAAGTTTCGTTGTTTTATACTGGAGGAATCCGATGAGCTATGAAGCTTTTTTTTTATTACAGATGTCCAGTAGATTACCTCCCCCACCCACCCTCTGCTAGCTAGGGTGGTGGGCGTGCTTGTGTCGTAGTGATAATGATGATATTGCTGTGACGGTCCCACCTGATGATAGAGTTGTCGTGATTTATTATTTTATTTTTATTATTTCTATTATTTTTACGTTGTGACTCGAAACGTCGTGAATCGAAGCGACGTGAATTCGAAACGTCGTGAATCGAAACGTCGTGAATCGAAACGACGTGAATCGAAACGCCGCGAATCGAAACGTTCTTATTCTAAGCGTCTTATTGGTTCTTTCGGTAAAGTCACGTAGAAGGGAAATAATAAAATAATAAAAATAAAACCTAAAATACAATTCTCACGGCGTTTCGGCCACAACGCAAGCAGCCGTCCTCAGGTGAAGAACAGGTCTGTCGGAAAGACGGCGTCTGAATGAGCACCACCAACCTGAAAACGGCTGCTTGCGTTGTGGCCGAAACGTCGTGAGAATTGTATTTTATTATGTTTTATTTTTATGATTTTATTATTTCCCTTCTACGTGACTTTACCGAAAAAAACCAAGAAGATGAATCCCTGCAGTCACGAAAGAAGCTTTAAATCGAAATTTAATCTAAGCGTCGTGAATTCGAAACGTCGTGCATCTTAACGTCGTGAATCGACACGGGTCACCGGGGGGGGGGTGGCGAAGGCTGAGAGGCGATCGATAACGAGAAGCGACAGTCAAATTTAGATTTAAAGCTTTCGTGACTGCAGGGATTCATCTTCTTGGTTCTTTCGGTAAAGTCACGTAGAAGGGAAGTAATAAAATAATAAAAATAAAACATAATAAAATTATAGCACTCAGACTCTGTCGCCTCGACGGACCTGGTTTTCACCTGAGGACGGCTGCTTGCGTTGTGGCCGAAACGTCGTGAGAATAATTTTATTATGTTTTATTTTTATTATTTTATTACTTCCCTTCTACGTGACTTTCCCGAAAGAACCAAGAAGAAGCGACAGTCAGTTTAACACGTGGTGGTAGTGGTAGTAGTAGAAGCGCTTTCGCGACCAATACTATTCACAATAAAGGATTTATGGGGTTAGGGGCCGTCCATAAATGACGTCACGCGATTTTGGACGATTTTTGACCCCCCCCCACCTCGTCACACGGCGTCACAAAAAGTCAGACCCCCCCCCCCTCAAATATGACGTCACAAAGCTCTTTCCCCCCCCCCCCTCCCCCAAAAGAAAACATGCTTCAAATCGCTTTAAACTATTGTCATTGTAGTGCGTATTTAATGTGGCGCTGCACTCTGATGTTGTAGGAGAAAACATTTATTATAAAGTCTATGTAATTAAGTAGAACGTGTTGTCTATATTTATTTAAAGTTGCGCATTTTGATGTGACGTCACATTTTTCAAACCCCCCCTCCCCTCGTCACACATCGTCACAAATGTCTGACCCCCCCCCCCCCCCACCTAGGTGCGTGACGTCATTTATGGACGGCCCCATTAGATCGCATAAATAGAAATGTGTCCTTAACCCTACCATCGCCAACCGGCAGCTAATTTCATCAAGTTTCTCACCTACACAACAGATTCCTGCGGAGGGAGCTGGTAGGAACGTTGGGTTGCTCGGTCAATGGCCTGCAGGGTCAACGGCGGCGTGGTGTATTCTTTTAACACATTGTCCTGCGGAGGGAGCTGGTAGGAACGTTGGGTTGCTCGGTCAATGGCCTGCAGGGTCAACGGCGGCGTGGTGTTTTCTTTTAACACATTGTCCTGCGGAGGGAGCTGGTAGGAACGTTGGGTTGCTCGGTCAATGGCCTGCAGGGTCAACGGCGGCGTGGTGTATTCCGCAAATATGCCCGACTGTGAGGGCGGGCACAAGCCGGCGTGAGTAGGTTAAACGTTGAGTTTTATAAGGGCACCACGGGGTGACCAGCCCCGACCCCACCCAGCCCCACCCCTCCCACCCCACCCAGCCCCTCCCCACCCTCCCCACCCAGCCCCTCCCCACGCCGCCGTTGACCCTGGCCATTGACCGAACAACCCAACGTTCCTACCAGCTCCCTCCGCAGGACAATGTGTTATTCGCGCGATCCAACACAAACAACCTCTATAATCGAAGCGACGTGAGCGTGGGCAGCGCTCGTAATAAAGTGACGATGTACGGCCGGCCTTGTGTTCGGTGACGCCGCGTGTTGTTTCGACGACGCGAATTGGGACTAAAAACGCGACGAGTGTGTTAGCGAACACGTGTTTTTACAAGGCGGGTTACGAATCGGACATCAAACGCGATCGAGCGAACGGAGCGATGTGGCGCCGAGTAGCAATGAGCGGTTGCACGGCTGCCTCGGCGTAGCATCTCCCTACCCAGGCCAGCTGCTATGAGCAAGGGCCTGTGCCCGAAACGTTGCCTGTAATGTTTTTTTCGTTACATATTAGGGTAGTGAGTGTTATTGACGAATGTTGCCACTTGTGTTGAAAAAGTTTGTTTGGGGCGAGGTGGGGGGGGTATTTGACCATACTTCACCACTCTGGGTCAGTGCGGGTGGGTCGAAGGTGGGGAGCATTGAAGTTCAGTGCAACAATGGATTTTTATTTTACTGCTCACTGCATTACATCGGTAACTCTCAGCTCTCTAGCCCTTCTAGAACATCATTAGAATTGACATCAATCAGATCTTTTCGATGGTGGGTGGTGGGGGGAGATGGTGGGGGGAGGGGGGGATAGCGTGGGGGGGGGGTGGTCTTTGTCTCACCATGTGTGCTGTGCCCGCCTTCATAATTGCTCCGCTACAGCCCCTCGCAGTCTGCGTGGGCTGTGTCGTTATCAGCGGCGACGCAGCGATTCGCGCTACGAACCCGTCCACCACCAACACCACCGGTCCTGGGCCTCCCCTAGGTCGACTCGGCCTCAAATGAGTACCTGGTGCGGTGTGTAGGAAACATCGCTACCGGAAAGACAAAGGCGGCCGGGCGTAGCGCTGGCCACCCACCCCCCCCCCCCCCCTCGTGTGCCGTTCTGGCCTTGATAGGTGCTCGCTAACAGCACTTGCCCCAACAGTCTGTTAAGGCTATAGGGGGATCTTTGGCTCGTTATCACAGGGGAGCGGTGGTGCAGCGGTTAGCACGGTTAGTGTATTGCACTACAAACCCGACCAGTTCGATTCCCCGCTTACGACCAACACCAGTGGCGGCCATCTGAACCGGTCTTGTGCCTCCCCTAGGTCGACTCAGCCTCAAACGAATACCTGGTGCGGCGTGTAGTAAACATCGCCCTCGGGGAGACAAAGGCGGCCGGGTAGGCGTGGTGTGTGCCACCCCAACGCCTTTCGTGCCGTGCCGGCCTTCATAGGCGCTGCTCGCTAACAGCAGCACTTGCCCCCGGCAGTCTGTCGCAGGCTACACGGGGCGCCTTTGTCTTTGTGTCTCGTTATCTCTGGGCTGCTGTCCGTTCGAGTTATTGTTCTCTCTCAGAGAGGGAGAGAGTGGAGAGTGGGGAGGGAGGGTGGAGAGAGAGGGAGTGGAGGGAGAGTGGAGAGAGAGTGGAGAGTGGGGAGAGAGAGTGGAGAGAGAGGGAGTGGAGGGAGAGTGGGGAGAGAGAGTGGAGAGAGAGTGGAGAGTGGGGAGGGAGGGTGGAGAGAGAGGGAGTGGAGGGAGAGTGGGGAGAGAGAGTGGAGAGAGAGTGGAGAGTGGGGAGAGAGAGTGGAGAGAGTGGGCAGAGAGAGTGGAGAGTGGGGAGAGTGGGGAGAGTGGGGAGGGAGAGTGGAGAGAGTGGAGAGAGTGGAGAGTGGGGAGGGAGGGAGTGGAGAGTGGGGAGAGAGAGTGGAGAGAGAGTGGAGAGTGGGGAGAGAGAGTGGAGAGAGTGGGCAGAGAGAGTGGAGAGTGGGGAGAGTTGGGAGGGAGAGTGGAGAGAGTGGAGAGAGTGGAGAGTGGGGAGGGAGGGAGTGGAGAGTGGGGAGAGTGGAGAGTGGGGAGTGGGGAGAGAGTGGAGAGTGGAGAGAGAGTGGAGAGAGAGTGGAGAGTGGGGAGGGAGAGTGGAGAGAGTGGGCAGAGAGAGTGGAGAGTGGGGAGAGTGAGGAGGGAGAGTGGAGAGAGTGGAGAGAGTGGAGAATGGGGAGGGAGGGAGTGGAGAGTGGGGAGAGTGGAGAGTGGGGAGGGAGGGAGTGGAGAGTGGGGAGTGGGGAGAGTGGGGAGAGAGTGGAGAGTGGAGAGAGAGTGGAGAGAGAGTGGAGAGGGAGTGGAGAGTGGGGAGGGAGGGTGGAGAGAGAGGGAGAGTGGGGAGTGAGAGTGGAGAGTGGGGAGAGAGTGGAGATGGATGAGACAGAATAGAGGAGAGCGCGAAGGTACGAGAGAGCATCAGAGAGAGAGAGAGTGGGGGAGAGAGAAGAGAGAGTGACACTAGAGATGGGGGAGAGCGTGGGGAGAGAGTGGGAGAGCGTGGGGAGAGAAAAGAGCGAGTCACTAGAGATGGGGGAGAGCGTGGGGAGAGCGTGGGGAGAGAGAGGGAGAGTGTCACTAGAGATGGGGGAGAGAGTGGGGAGAGCGTGGGGAGAGCGTGGGGACAGAGTGTCACTAGAGATAGGGGGAGAGCGTGGGGAGAGCGTGGGGAGAGAGAGGGAGAGTGTCACTAGAGATGGGGGAGAGAGTGGGGAGAGCGTGGGGAGAGCGTGGGGACAGAGTGTCACTAGAGATGGGGGAGAGCGTGGGGAGAGCGTGGGGAGAGAGAGGGAGAGTGTCACTAGAGATGGGGGAGAGAGTGGGGAGAGCGTGGGGAGAGCGTGGGGACAGAGTGTCACTAGAGATAGGGGGAGAGCGTGGGGAGAGAGGGAGGGGAGGGCGAGCGCGTTGTGTCGTCTGTTTCGCGACAGATTTGAGGGTTGATGAGTTAGATCCGGGGACAGGGTCCGCTGTGATGGATTGTGGGGGGGGAGTGGTGGGGGGGGAGGACAGGGGGGAGGGGCTGTCTGGGATCTAAAGGGCGGGTGAGGGGGGGGCTGTACGATGATGAGGGAGGAGGGTGAGGGGGTAGACGAGTGGGGTGGGGGGGTGTTGAGTGTGTGGGGGGGGTAGAGGAGGGGGGGGGTAGACGGGGGGGGGGGGGGTAGAGGGGGAGGGGTAGAGGGGGGGTAGAGGGGGGGATAGAGGGGGGGGGGGGTGATTGACAGCGATCCCTCTCAGCCCGCTGCGTCTCGACTCATCCGAGGCATCGTGACGTCACGAGGCGCGGTGATTGGGGTCGTGGTGGTTGTTGTTGGTGGTGGTTGGTGATGGTGGTGATGGTGGACCCCCCCTAATGGAGCATCTTCGCCGGTTAGAAACATTTAGGCTGGCCTGCCTACGATCCATCCTGGGTTTAACCTGCAGGCTGGATTGTGTGAGGAGCTCACAAATCCTTGAAAGATCTGGACAAAGTCCCATCGGTGAGCTCCTCCGGCAGGCAAGGCTGCGTTGGCTGGGTCATGTAGCCCGCATGCCCAGCCACCGCATGCCTAAACAGCTTTTGTTCGGCCGGATCGAGGGGGCTAAACGGGCGCGGCACGGACTAGAGAAGAGATGGAGTGATGTAGTGCAGGAGGACGTGGAGCTGAGTGGACTTGCCGATGACTGGTACCAGCGGTGTCAAGATCGGCCTCTGTGGAGGAGGCTCGTGAAGGACGCTACTGGGCAGTTGGAGGCAGTCGCCCTCCAGCTACAACGGAGGGCGGAGGAGCGACGCTCACAACAACGAGCGGAGCGCCGGGTGGCTAAAGCACAGCAAGTTGGCACAGTAGGGGGCACAGGTGGTGCATCAGCCAGTCATCTCGGTCATCTCGGTCAGTCGACCCGTGGCACCTGCTGGGTCTGCCCCGTGACCTCCTGCCAGCGGGCGTTCGACACTTCACGTGGCCTCAAGGTGCACTTGGCCTGGCACAAGCGTCGTGGTGACGTCACCGCCACTTAGTGGCGAATGGCGGTTGTTGTTGTTGATAATGATGGTTGTTGGTGGTTGGTGGTGGTGGTTGGTGGTTGGTGGTGGTGGTTGGTGGTGGTGGTTGTTGGTGATGGGAGGGAGGGGAAGGGTGAGGGAGGGGGTGGGTGGGAGGGAGGGAGGGAGTGGGAGGGAAAGGGGAGGGTGGAAGGGGGAGGGAAGGAGTGGGAGGGAGTGGGAGGGTGAGGGAAGGGGGAGGGAGTGGGAGGGAGGGTGAGGGAAGGGGGAGGGAAGGAGTGGGAGGGAGTGGGAGGGAGTGGAAGGGGGAGGGAGGCAGCGGAGGAGTCTAAAGATAGGAGACGCGAGAGTGGGGAGGAGGAGAGGGCGGCGCGGGTGACCGGCGGGGGTGGTGATGTCGTGGTGTGAGGCGGTGGGGGTGGTGGTGGTGGTGATGTAAGTGGTGGCGTGGGTGAGGTAATGTGGTGGTAATGTTGGGGTGGTGGTGTGTAGTGGTGGTGGGGTGTAGTGGTGGTGTTGGTGGTGGTACGTAGTGGTGGTGTTGGTGGTGGTGTGTAGTGGTGGTGTTGGTGGTGGTGTGTAGTGGTGGTGTTGGTAGTGGTTTGTAGTGGTGGTGTTGGTGGTGGTGTGTAGTGGTGGTGCTGGTGGTGGTGTGTAGTGGTGGTGTTGGTGGTGGTGTGTAGTGGTGGTGTTGGTGGTGGTGTGTAGTGGTGGTGCTGGTGGTGGTGTGTAGTGGTGGTGTTGGTGGTGGTATGTAGTGGTGGTGCTGGTGGTGGTGTGTAGTGGTGGTGTTGGTGGTGGTGTGTAGTGGTGGTGCTGGTGGTGGTGTGTAGTGGTGGTGTTGGTGGTGGTATGTAGTGGTGGTGTTGGTGGTGGTGTGTAGTGGTGGTGCTGGTGGTGGTGTGTAGTGGTGGTGTTGGTGGTGGTGTGTAGTGGTGGTGCTGGTGGTGGTGTGTAGTGGTGGTGTTGGTGGTGGTGTGTAGTGGTGGTGTTGGTGGTGGTGTGTAGTGGTGGTGTTGGTGGTGGTGTGTATTGGTGGTGTTGGTGGTGGTGTGTAGTGGTGGTGTTGGTGGTGGTGTGTAGTGGTGGTGTTGGTGGTGGTGTGTATTGGTGGTGTTGGTGGTGGTGTGTAGTGGTGGTGTTGGTGGTGGTGTGTATTGGTGGTGTTGGTGGTGGTGTGTAGTGGTGGTGTTGGTGGTGGTGTGTAGTGGTGGTGTTGGTGGTGGTGTGTATTGGTGGTGTTGGTGGTGGTGTGTAGTGGTGGTGTGTAGTGGTGGTGCTGGTGGTGGTGTGTATTGGTGGTGTTGGTGGTGGTGTGTAGTGGTGGTAAGTAGTGGTGGTGTTGGTGGTGGTGTGTAGTAGTGGTGTTGGTGGTGGTGTGTATTGGTGGTGTTGGTGGTGGTGTGTAGTGGTGGTAAGTAGTGGTGGTGCTGGTGGTGGTGTGTAGTGGTGGTGTTGGTGGTGGTGTGTAGTGGTGGTGTGTAGTGGTGGTGTTGGTGGTGGTATGTAGTGGTGGTGTTGGTGGTGGTTTGTAGTGGTGGTGTTGGTGGTGGTGTTGGTGTTGGTGATGGTGTGTAGTGGTGGTGCTGGTGGTGGTATGTAGTGGTGGTGTTGGTGGTGGTGTTGGTGGTGGTGTTGGTGGTGGTTTGTAGTGGTGGTGGTGTTGGTGGTGGTGTGTAGTGGTGGTGTTGGTGGTGGTTTATAGTGGTGGTGATGTTGGTGGTGGTGTGTAGTGGTGGTGTGTAGTGGTGGTGGTGTGTAGTGGTGGTGTGTAGTGGTGGTGTGTAGTGGTGGTGTGTAGTGGTGGTGTGTAGTGGTGGTGTGTAGTGGTGGTGTGTAGTGGTGGTGTGTAGTGGTGGTGTGTAGTGGTGGTGTTGGTGGTATGTAGTGGTGGTGTTGGTGTTGGTGTGTAGTGGTGGTGTTGGTGGTGTTGGTGGTATGTAGTGGTGGTGTTGGTGTTGGTGTGTAGTGGTGGTGTTGGTGTGTAGTGGTGGTGTTGGTGGTGTTGGTGGTGGTGTGTAGTGGTGGTGTTGGTGGTGGTAACTTCGATTCCCCGTCTCACGGCCCACCAACACCAATGACGATTATCTCAACCGGTCTTGGGCCTCCCCGTGGTCATTATTGGGGAGGCCCAATAACGACAACAAGGGTGCTGTCATGATCGATTTATATTGATTCAATTATTATTTAATCAGTATTGAGATATGCTATATTAACGTTTGCAGATGAGAGCTCGGAGCCCGGTGTGACACTTGAGGCGAGGAAGAAGTTAAAAATAGAAACATTTCTATGTGATTGATCAGCTAGTGGCGTGCCTAGAACATCGCTTGGACGCTCACAAGCGTTTGACCAGTTTCTTTGGAGTTATGTTGATGTCAGATCAGGTGTCTAACACTGGATGTCACAGCGGAAAAGGTAAATGCACTCTCCACTGCATATCCATCAGACCTGGACATGAATTTTGCCAACGAACTCATCCAATTCTCAAGTACTTTCATGTCTGACTCTGAGGTTGAGAAGTACCCAACTAAATTGTTTGAGACGTTGCAGGCACCTAATCTGATAGTCAGTGTGTGTCCCCAATCTTCTTGGTTCTTTCGGTAAAGTCACGTAGAAAGGAAATAATAAAATAATAAAACATAATAAAATAATTCTCACGACGTTTCGGCCACAACGCAAGCAGCCGAAACGTCGTGAGAATTATTTTATTATGTTTTATTTTTATTATTTTATTATTTCCATTCTCCGTGACTTTACCGAAAGAACCAAGAAGATGAATCCCTGCAGTCACGAAAGCTTTAAATCGAAAATGTGTCCCCAATGTTTTTCGAGGCGCTTGGGATTTTTCTACCTTTGCCAGTGACGAACTGCCAGGACCGAGCAGACATTTTCCCTTTCAGGCAGAATAAAAAATGAGCTGCGGAGTTGCATGTGGCCAAACACATCTCAGCTGATATTGTCACTTGTGTCAATAGACCTTGTCAGACAGCGACATTTTGACGATCTAGTGGATGATTTTGCGAGAAGGAAGGCAAGAAAGACACCAACATAGATTGGTAGTCATTCAATTGTTATTCATTGGTATTTGTTTCCCTTATAAGGAATTGTAATTGTATTTATTTGATAATACGCTTCCAGGCCGCACTAAGCCTGTAGCTGTCAGAGCGATTGAAGGTATTTCTATTTCTCTAAATTTAAATGGATTCTCTAATTAGTCTTGAATTATTTTGTCCTTTGACAAAGTGACACATTTTTTTTACTGTTTGGCCGTGTCGGGTGGTGGAGGGTTTACGACACATTTATAAATAACGCGGTCTAAACCCAAAAACCTTGATCATGAATAATATTGGTCGCGAAAGCCTGCTACGTGTTAAATTCTTCTATGCTGCAACCTTGTTCTGACATTGACGTTGGTCAACCCTTCGGGTCCAGCAAACCTGCCGTCGCAAAACATTTCGAATGCCACGATTTCTTATCTCTCTCGGTCTTGTTGTTCTGATGTTCAATGTCCAAGTCTAGCAGATATACAAAGCTGTACTTGAACCGAAACACAGTGCGTCAATACCTCGGTTTACGTGGGGGGGGGGGGATGCGTTCCTGAAAGGTGCGACGACGAATATCGAAAGAACGCAAAATCGAAGTGATTTATAGGGTCGTAGTGGTGGGTGGTGGTGGTAGTATTGGATGGTGGTGGTAGTAGTGAGTGGTGGTAGTAGTTGGTGGTGGTGGGGTTAGTAGTGGGTGGTGGTGGTGGTAGTAGTAGTGGGTGGTGGTGGTGGTAGCAGTGGGTGGTGGTGGTGGTAGTAGTGGCTGGTGGTAGTAGTGGGTGGGGATGGTGGTAGTAGTGGGTGGGGATGGTGGTAGTAGTGGGTGGGGATGGTGGTAGTAGTGGGTAGTGGTGGTGGTAGTAGTGGGTGGTGGTGGTGGTAGTAGTGGCTGGTGGTAGTAGTGGGTGGGGATGGTGGTAGTAGTGGGTGGGGATGGTGGTAGCAGTGGGTGGTGGTAGTAGTGGGTGGGGATGGTGGTAGTAGTGGGTGGGGATGGTGGTAGTAGTGGGTCGTGGTGGTGGTAGTAGTGGGTGGTGGTAGTAGTGGGTGGGGATGCTGGTAGTAGTGGGTCGTGGTGGTGGTAGTAGTGGGTGGTGGTAGTAGTGGGTGGAGATTGTGGTAGTATTGGATGGTGGTGGTAGTAGTGAGTGGTGGTAGTAGTGGCTGGTGGTAGTAGTGGGTGGGGATGGTGGTAGTATTGGATGGTGGTGGTAGTAGTGAGTGGTGGTAGTAGTGGGTGGTGGTGGGGTTAGTAGTGGGTGGTGGTGGTGGTAGTAGTAGTGGGAGATGGTGGTAGTGTTGGATGGTGGTGGTAGTAGTGGGTCGTGGTGGTGGTAGTAGTGGGTGGTGGTGGTGGTAGTAGTAGTGGGAGATGGTGGTAGTGTTGGATGGTGGTAGTAGTAGTGGGTCGTGGTGGTGGTAGTAGTGGGTGGTGGTGGTGGTGGTAGTAGTGGCTGGTGGTAGTAGTGGGTGGGGATGGTGGTAGTAGTGGGTGGGGATGGTGGTAGTAGTGGGTGGTGGTGGTGGTAGTAGTGGGTGGTGGTGGTGGTAGTAGTGAGTGGTGGTAGTAGTGGCTGGTGGTAGTAGTGGGTGGGGATGCTGGTAGTATTGGATGGTGGTGGTAGTAGTGAGTGGTGGTAGTAGTGGGTGGTGGTGGGGTTAGTAGTGGGTGGTGGTGGTGGTAGTAGTAGTGGGAGATGGTGGTAGGTGTTGGATGGTGGTGGTAGTAGTGGGTCGTGGTGGTGGTAGTAGTGGGTGGTGGTGGTGGTGGAGGCTGAGAAGTGACGGACGATGCAGGCTACGTGAGTGAGTGGGGGTTCATGCCACGTGAGTGTGTGGAGGTTCAGGTCACGTGAGTGAGTTGTGAGGGTTCAGGTCACGTGAGTGAGTGGGGTTCAGGCGACGTGAGTGAGTTGTGGGGGTTCAGGTGACGTGATGGGGGTTCATGCCACGTGAGTGTGTGGGGTTTCAGGCGCCGCTAATCGACAGATTTGCGACTCTACCTGACAGTGCGATCACGTGAATTGGGATAATCTCGCAGGATAGCTCTGAACACCATCGCAAGCAGCAGCAGCAGTAAACATGCGATGATACAAGTGATACACGGCGCTGCAAACGGCGCACACAACAACAAACGAAGCCTGCTAGCGTCCTGGCAGACTCTGACTTGGCAGTTCTGGGATCGGGTTTTATTGGCGTAGTCGTGTTCCTTCCAATTGCAAAGTGCCCCCGCGAAATAATTCACAAGCCCCCAAGCCTCGATAAAGCTGCGTGCCGCGTGTCTGGTCGTGCGCAAGATACAAACACAGATCCACCGTACAGCCTTCACAAGACTTTGATTTAAAGCTGTTCGTGACTGCAGCAGGGATTCATCTTCTTGGATCTTCCGGTAAAGTCACGTAGAAGGGAAATAAAAAAAAATATTAAATATTAAACAATTAAGAAAAATATCGATTTAAAGCTTTCGTGACTGCAGGGATTCATCTTCTTGGTTTTTTCGGTAAAGTCACGCAGAAGGGAAATAATAAAATAATAAAAATAAAACACAATAAAATACAATTCTCACGACGTTTCGGCCACAACGCAAGCAGCCGTCCTCAGGTGAAAAACAGGTCTGTCGGAAAGACAGCGTCTGAATGGATACCGCCAAGCTTGGCAGCGTATATTTAAGCAGGGTTGGAGGAGGAAGGGCGCCTTTCCGACACACCTATTCTTCACCTGAGGACGGCTGCTTGCGTTGTGGCCGAAACGTCGTGAGAATTGTTTTTATTATGTTTTGTTTTAATTATTTTATTATTTCCCTTCTACGTGACTTTACCGAAAGAACCAAGAAGACTTCACCAGACTGTTGGGGCAAGTGCTGTTAGCGAGCAGCACCTATGAAGGCCGGCACGGCACACGAGGGGGTGGGTGGCCAGCACCACGCCCGGCCGCCTTTGTCTCCCCAGTGGCGATGTTTACACATCGCACCAGGTACTCATTTGAGGCTGAGTCTACCTAGGGGAGGCCCAGGACTGGTTCAGATAATCGTCACTGGTGGTGTTGGCCGTGAGCGGGAATCGAACCCGGGTCGCCAGGTTTGTAGCGCAGTGCGCTAACCGCTACACCACCGCTCCCCACTCACGTACACACACACACGTACACACACACACGTACACACACACACGTACACACACACACGTACACACACACACGTACACACACACACAACAACAACAAGAACAACCGCAATTCGCCACTAATTGGCGGTATGGTCACCACGACGCTTGTGCCAGGCCATGTGCACTTTGAGGCCACGGGTTTGAATGGGGTCCTGGGTGTACACCCACCACCGAAGTGGAAGAATGGCAGGAGCATCTTACAGATGAAAAGCCAATGGTCAGTGGGCAGATCAGCTCCACGGTAGGTCTTGGTGTCAAGGACATGGGCCCGCATCCGCTGTTCCGTCACTATATAGTCCAGCAGATGTTCTTGCTTGGACCCAGCATGCATCCATGATGTTGTGTGGATGCGCCGATGCCGGAAAAGCGTGTTGGTAATTACAAGCCCATGGGCTGCACAAAAGTCTAGCAGCCTCTTACTGTTGTTATTGAGCTGATCTGGCCCATGCCTTCCAATCACTCCAGACCAGGTGCCAGCATCATGACCAACTCTGGCATTGAAGTCATCCAACAGGATGACTCTATCCCGAGGGGCCACTTTAGCTAGCACCTGTGACAGGAGGTCATAGAAGGCATCTGACTCATCGGCATTACCTGCATCCCTCCACTGATGTTCATCTTCAGTGGGGGCATAAATAACCACAACCACTACTCCTCGCCTCTGATTGATGTGAAGGCGAGCCCAAAGTAGCCTGGGAGTCGCAGCTTTCCACACCTCACCGCCACGCTCTCACACCCCCTTCATTCTTTTGTTCAGAAGAAGAGCAACTCCCTGTTGTTTGGCAATCTCCTGCCCACCCCTCATGGTGGCAGGAGCCAGGGCCGGTCCACCGGACCTCCTGAATACCACAGAGATCTAGGCGGTACCGGTCCAGCTCCCAACAGCGGAGTGGCAGCCTCTCCTCCGCAGTGAGCGTTCGAACATTCCACGTGGCCACCCGCAGTGGCTTTTTTTCTATTTCTGGAGGAACCCCGAGGGTAAAGATTCCGTCTACTGACTCCGCCAAATGGGGTTTGGCCAGGAGACGTCATAGACGCCTGTCCCCCGGGCCCTCCGGCACGAGCTTAACTGGATATTGTTTTACGTGGTTTAGTGGTAATTAATTGAAGGTGGAGGGGTTACCAGCCCCTCCCCGCATCGCACTGCTCAGCGTTGCCGTCGAGGAGGTAGGGAGTTGTTCTGCAGGAACGCACTAAACCACGAAAAAATATCCACACTCACTCACACACGCACGCACACACTCACACACACACTCACACACTCACACACATACACACAGACACACACACAGACACACACACAGACACAGACACACAAACTCACACACACAGACACACACAGACACACACATACACACAGACACACAGACACACACATACACTCACACACATACACACAGACACACACACAGACACACAGACACACTCACACTCACTCACACACTCACACACGCACGCACACACTCGCACACACACTCACTCACACACATACACACAGACACACACACAGACACACACACAGACACACACCCTCACACACACACACAGACACACACACAGACACACACACAGACACACACACTCACACACACATACACACACAGACACACACATACACACAGACACACAGACACACACAGACACACACATACACTCACACACATACACACAGACACACACACAGACATACACACAGACACACAGACACACACTCACACACACTCATACACACACACACAGACACACACACTCACAGACACACACTCGCACACAGACACACTCACAGACACACACACTCACAGACACACACTACCACACAGACACACACACAGACACACACACACGCGCCCAGCTCGCCCCTTCACTCTGCGCCTGCAGCGCCGACAGCTAAAAGGAGGAGGGGGGAGGGGGTGGAGGGTGGAGGGAGGAGGGGGGTGGAGGGGGGAGGGGGTGGAGGGGGTGGAGGGGGGAGGGGTGGAGGGGGAAGGAGGGGTGGGGGAGGGGGGGTGGAGGGGGCCGCTCTTCAATGCACGCGCCGTGCCATCGTCTGCAATTGAGGGAGGGTTGGGGGGGCTAAAGGGGGGCGGGGTGAAGGGTCAGGGGGTGCGGGGTGGAGGGCTAGGGGGTGGGGGGACGGGGTGGAGGGCCAGGGGGGGTGGGGGGGGTGGAGGGTCAGGGGGGGGGCTGAAGGGGGGCGGGGTGGACGGCCAGGGGGTGGGGGGGGGCTACAGGGGGTGGGGGGTGGAGGTCCTGGGGGTGGGGGCTACAGGGGGTGGGGGTGGGGGCTACAGGGGGTGGGGAGATTTGTCTCTGGAGCCCTGACGGACTTGGCGCTTAATTATGGACCCGAAAGTGGCGCGCGCGGTCACAATTAATCGTGGCCCATTTTGCATCATAAAGTCGCTCTCCTCCTGAGCGGGGCGGGGTAGTGGGGGGGGGGCGTGGGTGGAGTGGGCGGTTGTGCTCGCTGCCGCTACCACCACTCACCCAGCACCACTACGACCACCACCACCCATCCAGCACCACCACCACCACCACCCACTCAGCACCACCACCCACTCAGCATCACCACCCACTCAGCATCACCACTACCACCCACTCAGCACCACCACCACCCACTCAGCACCACCACCACCACCCACTCAGCATCACTACCACCACCACCCACTCAACACCACCACTACCACCACCCACTCAGCACCACCACCACCACAACCACACTCACCACCACCACAACCACCCACTCAGCACCACCACCACCACCCAGCACCACCACCACCACCCATCCAGCACCACCACTACCACCACCCACCCCCACCCAGCACCACCACCACCCCATCCACCACCACTACCACCACCAATCCAGGCTATGGTCGTTATCATGATCATCAGCAGCAGCATCAGCAGCATGACTGTGAGAAGCGACATCATGCATTGTCAGCCAGGACATACACCGACAAGCAGCAGGGGAGAGGCACTGCTGCCCTGTCTGTTGCTGCTGCTGCTCACGATGCTGACGATGATGATGCTGATGATGATGCTGATGATGATGCTGATGATGATGCTGATGGTGATGCTGATGATGATGCTGATGATGATGCTGATGATGATGCTGCTGCTGCTCACGATGACGTTGATACTGCTGCTACTGATGATGATGCTGCTGCTCACGATGACGATGATGATGCTGATGCTGCTGCTGCTCACGATGCTGACGATGATGATGCTGATGATGATGATATTCATGGTGCTGCGGATGCCACTGCTCGTGCCCCCCGTTACTGTTGCTACTGATGCTGCTGCTGATGATGATGATCATGATAATGATGCTGCTGCTACTGATGATGATGCTACTGATGATGATGCTACTGATGATGATGCTGCTGATGATGATCATGATAATGATGCTGCTGATACTGATGATGATGCTGCTGATGCTGTTGATGATAATGATGCTGCTACTGATGATGATGATGATGCTGTTGATGCTGCTGCTACTGATGATGACGCTGCTGATGCTGCTGATGATAATGCTGCTACTACTGATGATGCTGATGCTGCTGATTCTGCTGGTGATGGTAATGATGCTGCTGCTACTGATGATGATCATGCTGCTGATGCTGCTACTGATGATGATGATGCTACTGATGATGATGCTACTGATGCTGCAGCTGCTTGCGTATGATATTATTGCTGCCGATGATAATACTGCTGCTGATGATGATTAATATTATTGGTGCTCCCGTTGCTGATGATACTGCTGCTGCTGATGCTCCAGTTCCAATGAATATTATCGTCGTGTTATTGATGATGATACTGCAGCTGCTGATGCTATAATATTTAGTTGATACAATTGTAATATTTCTTATGCGGATGCTGCAGCAGCTGCTGCTGCTGATGCTGCTCCAGTTCTAATGAATGTTATTGCCATTATAATATTTAGTTGATACAATTGTAATATTTCTTATGCGGATGCTGCAGCAGCTGCTGCTGCTGATGCTGCTCCAGTTCTAATGAATGTTATTGCCATGTTGTTCACGATGATGCTTACGCAGCTGCTGCTACTGATGATCATAATTATCATTGTTGCTTCTATTGCGAACGCAGCTGCTGCTGCTGCCGATAATATAATGATTCCTTCTAGATTTGAAGCTTTCGTGACTGCAAGGATTCATATTCTTAGGTTTGTTTCGGTAAAGTCACGTAGGTAAAAAACTAAAATTTAAATTAATAAAAATAAAATATTTTTATTTTACTTTTATTAATTTTAAAATTATAATTAATTTAAAAAATTAGATTTTTTATTTTACTTTTATTAAATTTAAAATTTGAATTAATAAAAATGTATTTATTTATTTTACTTTAATTAATTTTAATTTTAATTGTTTACCTACTTGACTTTACCGAAAAAAACCTAACAATATAATCATTCCGCTGATGATACTTACAAGCTTGCGAATTCCAACGCGAACTCCGCGTGGACACATTTCTCGAAACCCTCACTTTTGCAAACACCCCCCGCCCCTCTCCATCCCCATCAATCAACATCGACCCTGCCGTGAAAACATCACCCTACCTGCAATCACCTCGGACCCGTCCATCGACCCGCGACCTCCCCCCGCCTCGTGGCTCCCACCAATCAGCTGCCCGCGTTTACCGATCGCTGCCTGGGGCTGTCTGTGGAGACACGTGACGGTGGTGGGCAGGGAGCGGTGGCGCAGCGGTTAGCGCACTGCGCTAACCATCACCCCCGGCGGATGATTCCCCCACCGCTCACGGCCCACCGGTGACGATTATCTGCATCCACTAGGTCGACTCAGCCTCAAAGTAAGCAAGCCGGTTGCGGTGTGCGAACGTCGAAACGAGGGAGACAAAGGTCGGCCGGAGGGTTGGGGCTTTCATCGGTGCACTTGCCCCAACAGCCTGCTAAAGGCTACACGGGGGATCTTTGTCTTTCGTGCGTGTGTGCTGCTGGTCAATTTGGATCCGAAGCTGAAATTATTTTGGAACACCGCCCCCCACCCACCCACCCACCGCCCCCTCCCAACTCACCCCCCTTGAGAAAACAAATAGATAATAGATGAGAGATGATGCAGTGAGATGCCAGAGGTGCGGACATGAGAGAGGTGGATGTCGCGAGATGAAGGAAGAGAGAGGCGAGATGGAAGGCAATGGTCGGCTAATTATCTCGTTACGTTCACCAGCAGTGGACACCTCGCTGATCCACTCCCTCTCTGTCTCTCCCTGTTCGTCTCGTGAACTCCTGGGGGGGCACGACTCCCAACTCCACCACCACCACCACGTCTCCCA